>NW_026889782.1:31090000-31763125 GCF_033153115.1 Saccostrea echinata | reverse complement strand
ATATAGTACACAGTGTGTAGATGTGCATATTACCAGGAAATTCCGATTCCTTTATTTTTCTGGGAATTTCGGCACTTTTCAACTTAGATTTTTGGCCATATCTTGAATATAGAGATGAACAGTTTGTAAGTTCAACTCCTCTTAAACTGCTGCACAGAATTTGATTAAACTTTTCAGATATTTAGTACACAGTGTGTAGATGTGCATATTTCCAGGAAATTCCGATTCCATTACTTTTGCATACAGGCCTTTGCATCGCTTAAATTCGACTTTGAATAAATGGGGTGTATAATAAAGATAAAGGTATGGAACTCCTTACATAGGGTACCCACATTCGCTAATAAAATACTTTTAAATCGTATGCTCTGAAGTTTTACTTATTTTTTTTTTAAATTACACCGTTAAAATGTTGGTGGTAACTTAGTAAGACCATATGATCAAATCAGATAAAATTTTGTAAAGACTAAGTGCTAATAAACAAATATTCGTAGAGTATAGAATAAATTCCGGGAAAAATTCGTCCTGTCTTTCCCGATTTACAATTAGTGTAACTATTCAGAGGCCCAAGCTAATGTAGAGTAAAAAAATAAGGTGAAATTTTGGAGTTGATTTCAGCATATCTCGGGAAGCATATCGAATTTAGGAATGAACTTTGGTAGTAACGTAGATTGTTTATATGTGAATAGTTATGAATAGAAAGAAAACTTTTAGATCATTTGATTTAAAAGTATTTCATTGGCGAATGTGGGTACCCTATGCAAGGAGTTCCGTACCTTTATTTTTTTTAACACCTTATTTTTTTTCCTAAAAGCGATCTAAAGGCCTGTGTTTTTGCCTTAAGAGTTTTGCCTATTATTGAAGAAACTTTCCAGCTAGGTAATGAGGAAATCCACTGGAATCAGCTTTTATAATGAAATTTTATGTAAAAATATTTTATGACCTTAAAAGACCCCTATTGATTTTGAGATCAAAATATTAATGATTTAACACACACACACAAAATCTTGGATAGTTCTCACCCCCACATATGCGTGTTTGGTATGCATATTTTTGCATCTTTTTTTTTTGATTATGACCAGATAGTTTGTTTTGTGTTTCTTATAAACATGTCAGTACTCTACTGAAGTTTTTATCGTGCCGATCCTTTTTTTTTTAAATTTGTGTAACTCAAGATCAGAAATAGAACTTCAGTGCTCCATTTAAGTTCAGTACCAGTTTACATTTTTCTTCAAAAACATGTATCGTTCTCTTTTTGATCTCCATTATCCAATTCAAGTAATCTTTACCAACCTTATTACAGGAACCTATTAAAGACTTGGACATTTCTAGAGAATCAGAAGAGGGTATATTACTACCAGAAGGATCATCAATAGAAAAGGAAGAGCAACCAAGCTCAACAGTTCAGAGCCAATCTGAAGAAAATAAACAAGGAGAAGATGATGCAGTTAGCGCTGGTCAAAGTAATGAAGAAACCACAACAGAAAGGCAACCACAGGGGAAGAATATGGAAGAAAGCCTAGAGGAGAATGAACAGTCGTTTTCAGAAGATACTCCAGATGTGGTAACTGAAAATGTTGATGGCAGCAATGAGAAGACAGAGACCGATATTGTGAAACAGGAAATGGATACACCTGAGTCAGAGATAATGAGTAAAACAGAAATATTGACTGAACAAGCTTCTCAGTCTTTGGGAAGTTCTGATTCAAAAGAAGGAGATGGAGTTGTCGGTAATCAGGAAATGACAAAAATTAAATTGGAAATAATGTCTCCAAAGACAGACACAGTAGAAGACTCCATACAGCAAGAGAAAGAAATAAAACAAGAAATTTTGTCCCCAGACAAGGATTCTACAACAGATTCTGTACAGAAAGAGACAAACTCTAGCTGGTCAGGGGAGTTTACACCTAGAGAAGCTGTGACTGACTTATCAGAAGGAGACAAAGAGAATGAAACTCTGACTGAAACAACAGAGGAACCAACCGAGAAGGTGGATTTTCCTGTATCAAAAGAGGCAGAGCATGAGAAAGATTCATCAAAGCCTGGAGAAATGGAAGGAGAGCCATTAGAGGAGGAAAAAACACAAAACCAAGAGGGTGAAGATGCTGAAGAGGATTTGGAAATGGAGGGAGAACCTGTGGGTCAGATGAAGGAAACAAATGTCCAGGATGAAGAAGCTTCAGATGATGTCAGTGAAGAAAAAGCTAAAGAAGAAAGCAGTGAGGAAACACTCATCTCTGAATCACGTGAAGAAAGCAAGAAAGAAGATGATTCAGAAATGAAGGTCAGAGAGGTAGAAACCATAGAAACTGATGAAGAGAAAAAGAAAGAGGAAGGATTAGTGGAGTCTGGGGATGTGGAGACAAGATTAGAAGAGAAGACAAGAGAAACTGAATACCAAAGTGAAATGGAGCAACAACAGGAGACTGAGGAGGGAGGAAAATCTATGCAATGTGAAAATAAGACAAGAGAAGAGGAGATGGAGGTGCAATCCCATCTGACAGGGAACAAGTCATCTGCTGACGGAGGTGCTAAAAGAACCTCAAGCTCACGTGATGGCAGAGATAAGAGGGAAATCGAGGGAAAGGATAGCGGACCAGCTGAGGGTGGAGAAAGTCAACGCAGTAGTGAGAGCACAGACAGAGGTAGAGGAAGTCACCAAAGAAGTGTAAGTTTTACAAAGAAACTTCTTTGCAGTGTGTTTCAGCTGCTCAAAGTTCCAAATGGAATTTTGTTTCAAGTTTGAATGGTTTTGTTGTCTGTATTTTCCGGATTTCAGTTTTAAAAATCCCTGACCAATTTTAATAAATCTAGTTTAAGAACAAAGCTATGTAGTGTTAAATTATACATGATTGCATTTTTATACTGGAGATACAGATCAAGAATGTTGTTCATATCCAAGGAAGGGGTAGGGCTACAACAGAGTCTAAAATAGTAAACAATGTTCAACAGATTGATGCAATGTTATATTCACGCAAGTCGACCAGGCGGAGAAATTCTTCAGTTACAATATAAACTATTCTTCATGCTTTTCGGAAATAGAAGTGGGACTCTTTTTTAAAGAATACAAAAAAAAAAATCCGAAGATGGTTCTTAAAAAAGAGAAAATTGATGTTACATTTACTCATAAATTATGAATTATAAATCTGTACATATACAATTTTCAATCGACGATGCCAAATATGAAGACTTGGGGGAACAAGGCAGTTGCTTAAATTGATATGCATGCATATTTTTAAAGTGAGTAGTAGGTCCAAGTTTATTCAATTTTGACACTTATAGACAGATTCAGCACACCAAGTAGTGTTTTTATTAATATATATGTTTTTTTCTTGATTACCTTCTCAAAAACATAATGCTTCTTTCATTTATTAATAACATAGGCAATTGAACATTTGAGGATACATTAGTTATTGGATATTTTGAAAAGTAGAGATAGAAAAGTTATTTGAATATAGTATCAATGGTTTTGTGTCCTTGTTGGAAATTTTACTTGTTATTTTGGGCTAGGATAGTGCTAAGATAGGTTAAGTTATCAGTATAGACGAACTCAATATCATGGTGTGATATGTTTTGTTGCCAGTCTCCAGAGGATGAAAGGAGATCAGATGATGTTGGTCGCCATAGTAGCCATCACCATGGCAACAGATCACACGGAAATCGAGATCACAGATCCCCTAACTATAATCAGTATGATCGACCTCAAGAGGACAGAAGCTGGTCAAGACATGACAGGCATTCTCACGGAGACAGGTCAGTAGTAAATAGAGATAAAGTTAGAATTGTTAGATAGTACATAGGGCTCATGGCAGGTATGACCCGTCAAGAGGGGATGCTTACTCCTCCTAGGCACCTGATCCCACCTCAGGAATTTCCGGGGGTCGGTGTTTATGCCCTGTTCATATACCTGTGTACAGTTTATAGTTATTATGAAATCAATCACTGTTCATTATTTTCACATTTTTCATGTTCTTCATTTCTAATCAAATTGATTAGACATCAGAATTATTAGAAAAAACTCAGTCCCCAAAATTCTCATCTTATTACTACTAATCACTCGGACAACAATTATTCTACTTTTCAGAGACAAGCATCATGGCCAGAACAGACATTACCATGACAACAGACATCAGTATGACAGAAATCGCTATGATGACGGGAGACATGGACATCACGACAACAGACATGGTTACCATGACAACAGGCATGGTTTCCATGACAACCGATCCTCGAGAGGTCATTGGAGAGGTCATGGAGGGTACAGGGGTGGATATAGAGATTACAGATAGTTTATGCCAGAGTATGACCCAAGATCTGAGACAGGATATAGGATTATACACCGGTATATAGTTTATAACAGAGAATGACTAAAATTGTAGACATGGTTCCATGATTTTTATATGAGTATGGTAAAAAAAATGAGACTAGTTCTTTCTGACGGTTTTACTGCTAGTACAGTAAAAATTGGATATGCTCTGATGTTATATATTCAAGTGTTAAAAGTTTATTCCCAGTTGATGAAGTGTACATGTTTTTCAAATTTGGGAAAAAGTGTAGTTTAACCTTATTATTTTGACAATTTTATTCTTTTGTAAAAACTGGAAAAAAAAATTACCATATATAGAACATATAATGACCTTCCCCTTCAATTTTCTGAGACATTTCTTTTTATGAGTCAAACTATAATACTGCATCCTCCAAAGCTGGCTGTATTTGCTGTATGAAGTTTCCAATGCTTATTATATTTACTAAAAGAAGGTAGGCTATGGAGAGCAGAATAATGATTTTGTACATGTTATTAAATCATGAAACTATATAAGAAATAGTTGGGCCTTAGACTGTGTAAATGTCATTCTATTCAACGTATTTTGTAAATCATATTAATCAGATTATAGACAACCTTCTAAATGAATTAGCCACAATTTTTTCACCTGTTTCAGTAACAATTTCAAAGAAGCTTCACATTGTTTCATGAAATACATGTGTAAAATGAATATTCAATAAACAATGAAATTACCAAAGTAAGACTCTTATTGATTGCTTTTCTTCTTAGCCCTTAAATCCATTCACTGTCTTCAGAAGTCTAGAACGAACTTCCAAATTTATTAGGCTAATTTAGAATTGAAAGTCTAGTACGTGTCATTATTAAGAGAAGAGGCAAACACCACAGATTCTAAGAAAAGAACATGATAGGGGTCTATATACTACAACTGAAATAGAATGGATATAGATTTAAAGCTGAACACGATTCGTAAAAGGAATGTGTCCGCCATATTCGATCGGACTCTCGCTATATCTGAGGACCCCTATATATTGAGCCGCTCACTTAGTCACTGGTCAGTGTAATCAATCATCACCGGTGTAGACGGACGTGTTATACAGCACTCGTGGTGACAAAAAAATAACAGTACTTATTCTAATGCATGAGAGTAAGATACCAAAGAGACTTGCAACAGTTGCACAGGTCAGTGCAGTATACAAACACACACAAATATACGTAACTGCAATAAAATGTAAACAAAGGTAATGCAGGATATAAACCAGCACGAACACGGGTCACTATTCCACGCCGATACCGTGACAATAAAGCAGTCAGGTGTAACGAATGCTATGAGTATACCCGGTGCTGATTTCGTAGATAGTAATATCAAATATGGTGTATGCCTATTTACGAGTCGTGTTCAGCTTTAAGAATTGGAATTTAAATTCAGACCTTAAAGGAGGCGGGACACAGATTTGAAGTTAATATTTTATCAAATTTTCTGTATGATATCATGACTTATATGTTGCTATAGCATTTTACACAGAAATATAATAAAAGTGCATTCAGAAACTTTTTTTAATATCGGGAAATTATTGAAACTACGAATTTCGGGACGTGTTTGATTGGCACATCCCTGCACTTTCACAAGGTAAACTGTATCCTTTATACTTTTAAAAGAAAAGTAGGAATTTTGTTGTGTATTAATGAAAAGTATTAAAACTGTAATCCAGAAAATTCAGAGGAGAAATATGAGAAAGCAGAACCAACTGACCAGTATTGTTAGTCCGTTCTCGGTGATGTGTGCAGAGTTTAATAAATTGAACACACCCGGTGATACGTAAACATGAACAATAACGGAGCTTGTGCCCTGTTTACAAAAAACAGATGTTTGACATGATCTAAAGAAGAATGTCATTGTCATTGAATTCTAAGAATATTCATGTAAGTTCAATTCATTTAACTGGTTTAATTTTTTGAATAAGCATAGGAATTTAAAATGTAAAGAATGCAACTGTATCCAGGCCCCTTTATGATTGCAGTCCCGAGTCATGCAATACTGACACAACGACAATTCATAAAACAAATATTACATACTCTGAAACGAGGCCATAACTATATCAGCGGGGAAAAAGCATGTATGACTTTTCAATTAAGAGTTATTTCAAGGCAAGGCGTTCTGGATGACATTTTCCTGGTAACCATTCTAAGAGGAGAATACGCGAGTTTCTCAAGAATGACTTTATTTCCAGGTTGACAAAATTGTTAAGATGGCTACTTGATGTTAATGCTTTATTATTGTAATATATGTCAAGGACGTTTCGCAAAATTTAGAAAGTATATAAGATGAAATATAATTAAGTACAGACTGGTAGTCAAGAAAATCTTTAAGAAGCTTTATTTAGAAGGATATACAATTGATAAATTTAGCAATATATTCTGAAGGTTAGAAACCGCGCAAAGCTTGTTCCCTACAGATTTCTGTACAAGTCAGGGAGCCTCTAAACATTATCCCTGAGTACCCAAACTCCGTCACCATAAGCGATAAACACCCTGCTTTACTCTCCGAATTATTTTTTGATTTGTTTCTTGTTTACTACACAGATGAACATAGCATTGTTTTTAATAATATTAATCAAAAAAGTGCAGTCACTGGGCTTGTATAACACGACTAAATAGAACGTGCATCACATCCCTGTACATTACGTCCAATGAACCCTAACTCTGTCACCAGGGACCTCTACAATATGCCTACGCATTAAATACAATTTTTCCCCAGTTAAGTTTTTTTTGTCCCTTTTCTTAAATTTGTAAACATAAAAGGTAGTATTAAAGATTTAAAATAGTATTAAATTGTGTTTTAAGAAAACTATCAACAATAGAAAATAAATTACGCAAATATAACGTGTTTTAAATGTAATAATTTCGCGCTAACGTTATCTCCAGCGTAGTTCATTAGGGCATATGTAGACAAAAATTAGATATTCTTAACCGTATTCAACATGGCTTGTCGGGTTAAACTTTTGACACAGATCTTCAAAAAAAAGGCTGACATGTGAAAATGAGCATGTTGATGCACACGTCGGATATATCGATGGAATAGCGCATAAAGGAAAAAGTGCTTACTGATTTCACATCAAATTAAATATGATAGATGCAATATATTAAGCATTGTTGTTATTTGTTTTTGACGCATTCTTGAACTTTACTGTTATATCTCTGCATTTGATTGTAGATTTTCAACATGTAAAAAATGACGTCATTACCGCATTCGTTTACAACCAGCGCGGAGTTTCCCGAATGTGACGGAGTTGGAGTAGTGACGGAGTTAGGGGGTATAGCGATACGTAGTCAGATCATATCCATTGCTTTCGATTTTAGTTCTAAGTATCGACACATTTTGATTCATTTCTTAATTCATTATTATTCTTTTATTTGATTTTTTTATTAGATTTTTAGGTCATATTTAAATGTTTTGCAGGCTGAAAATAAGCCCTTTTCACCTACTATCTTAATATTTTGTTCTTTAATAAGTTATACTTTATTCGCAGTTTGTCAAGTTGATTTTTTAATTCTCTGTATTTCTTTCTAAAATTGACCCTTGCAATTTGACATTTGTTTCAAATTATAACACCGTACTTTAATTCTGAATTTTGAGGGGTTATTTAATCGGAAAGATGTACTTAACATCGTAAAATCTACATCATAATCATATGTGCATCAAAAGCTTTTCTTTAGGACAAAGCAGTCTTCAGCACTTAATAATAAAAATATACAATTTAAATACTATTAATGAGCCTTACAAACAAATACAATGTTGTTACCTGCTTTGTCAGGCGGGACCAGTGCATACTGATCGTGTAATCTACTTAATTCTTTTTTCACTTCTGAATTATTAAACACAGGATAGTTGGTTTCATCTTGCCCCTCAATCGCTTAATGCGAGATTTTAACATACATCTGATAAATCCATTCTGACAACGTTTCATGGTCTTCTTTTTTCATGTTTTTTTCTTCATGTTTGGCCCATCGCCTGGCGTACGTAATCTTCCACAGCATCCATAAAAATTATGAAATTTTGACGCCAGTTAAAAGATCGAGGTTCCCTAAATTTTGGCCTTTTTAAAATTAATGATTAATAATACATGTATCATAACAAAAATTGCATAAAAATAAGAATGTAACATATTTTGGGTGTATTTGCACTATTCGGCTGAGAGAGATAACAGATGCGAAGCTCTGAAGATAAAAATAAACATAGATGCTGGCCACTAGGGTTTGACCTTTTCACCTGGACGGTTTCAAGAAAATGATTCATTAGCAGGCGGTTGTTTACTTGTTTATCAAAAGATGTATTTGGTTAGGAGGAAGGAGCAACCAATAGTATTGAAGTGACCAGAGGTCAGTTGTTCGTATAAATTAGCTACAATAAAGAATATTTAAAGATTATGCAAAAGATAGAAAATGATTTTTAAAGTGCATTAGGAAATTAAAAAGTGTTGGAGGACAGAATAATAGTAATTAAAATTCAAATTCAAATTCAAAAGTAGTTATTGCAAATTTTGAAGGATTAACAAATATGGGGATGTACGACTTCAGATATTAAAGCAGGCGGCCGGGGCAGACACGAATTCAGTGGAAAGCTGAATTGTGACTGTCTTGGTTGCATGTTATACAGGTGAGATCATTTTGTAGACTTGCGCGGTTTTTTTTTTTTGTAAAGTTATATTTTCAGATGCATGGCTCTTTTTATTTACAGGTTAAAATATTTAATATTATAAGTAGTAATATTTATCAGAATGTTTAGTAGATTGTGTGAAATTATTTACTGTAATTTATAGATATTAAAAACATGAATTGTTTAATTTAATAAAGAGTGGAAAGCTGAATTGTGACTGTCTTGGTTGCATGTTATACAGGTTGGGTAACATCTCCACTCCCCAACACCTGTGAGCCGCTCTGGTCAGGAAAGGTCCTCATTTATGGAAGGTGGAATTTAAAGAGTTGTTATATTTGATGTGTCCTCTCACTTGCATAGCCAAAGATCCCGGGTTATACAAACAAAATGCATGATCGGCCCAATGTCATTCGGGACTCTGTCTCCTCAGACTTCAATGGTTGAGGTATAGGGAAACAAGACAATTAGGCTGGAGTCCGGAATGAGGTTGACCCGGTTATGATACATGTAAGTAGCTACGACGTAGAAGTAAAGATAGTTACACTATTTTTTAATGTTAATAACTATATATCTTTTTTATGAACAATTTGTTTTCTGACAATTATTTTTTTTGTTACTCATAAGTTAGAGTCTTTTTAATAAAAACATTATTCATTTAAACACTTGGAGCAATGTTAGAATTTACAACTGAGTAGAGTGTTTTTATTTTTACATATGCTTAAGTAAAATTCCTTAGCACGTACATTCTTGCAAAATTATTTCAGGGCATCTCAACACATCTTTGATTTAATCTTCACAAGTGTGAGTTGAAAAAGTCAGATGGGCTGTGACATTTGAAATTTGATAAAAAATATTTGTCACACGTTTTTAAGGCTCTCCATTATCGTTCAAGAAATATACAGATGATCGGATGTATTGTTTAGAAAGATTTACAGATAAGTACAGAATGCAAATTTCCATAAACTCAGCAGAATTCTCAGCATAAAGACGAAATTGTTGAAGGGAATAGGTCAAGGTCAAACATGGAGTAGACCTTTTTTCAGCTCTAGTGTAATATTATGGTTATTGGTTAATTGAGTAATTTTGAGGAGGGGATTTGTGATCCTACAACTGTATAAATGATCTGTGGACACTAATTTACCAGTATAGAGTGATATACAAAGTGAGTTAAAAAGTTTTCTTTGTGTGATTCATTCATAATCTTTGTACCTCCATATTGATATCTACTCAGTTTATCTAAAGTATTGAAGTTATACTGGAGATACCTGTCCCTCCATAGCAAAACAGGTCTGCAAGAGTAAATCAACTTTTATTGATTACAAAACTTTGAAATACTCTTTAAATCCAATATTCAGGATATATGTCAAAATGTCTCTAAATACTGGTAAGCCTAAGAATAACAAGAACTTTGCTACAAGCAAAACCATGGGTCAGGGCTCAGGAGCCAGAAAAGGTAGTGGTCTAAATTCTGCTGTATCCTCTAGTGGACAATCAAGACAGCCTAGTAATAAGAGATTCAGAGAAGGGAGTGAGTCAGGGACATCCTCAGGAAATATTACCTCAATAGATGACACTAATCAGGATCTATCCCAACTTAATTCTCTGCTAGATCAACTCACCAAAGATGAGGAAAGCACCAAGAAAGTGATAAACATTATTCTTGGAAAACCTACAATAAAGTCTTGTATTAGTGAGCACTTCATGTCAGAAATATCTGACATACACAATGAAATGAAGGAACTGAAGAACAGGATGGATAGTATGGAGCAGTATTCACGGCGCACATGCCTAAAATTTTCTGGAATACCTGAGGAACAAGGGGAACAAACTGACAACATTATTCTAAAGATTACAAATCAGCTCATTCTTCCCTCAGACAAACCCATGGAAATACATCAAATCAGCAGATCTCATAGAGTAGGCCCACCCAGGGATGATAATGTTCCAAGAGATATTATAGTGCAATTTGTAAGTTACCGTGACAAAGCCAGAGTGTTTGGAAACAAGCGGAATCTGAAGAACTTTAATCAAAATCCATCCAACAGATACAAAATATTTATCAATGAGGCACTTACGAAGAAAAGAGCCAAACTCCTATTTGAAGTCAGGAAACTTGTAAAGAACAATCAGCTGGATAGTGCATGGACCTACGATGGGAAAATAATTGTCAAGACATTAAAGAAGAAAAAAATCACCATAGAGACCGATGAAGGCTTCCAAAAACTACAAACTTTTCTTGAGTCACCAAGTGATCCCTTGTCTCCTGAACTGCATCAAGATTTTGTGCCACTTACCTCAACTCCTGCTAATGCTGCCTATAGGGACTAGACGTCTAACGTATTGATTTTTGCCGATACGAATCAACCATTCGACGGCCGTAAACGTTGAAATTCCTTGCAGCATATTTGGTGCAAATCTGTCACTATTCCACGTGTGAAAACACTCCGGGTTAATGGAGCGCTTGTACACGGTTACTTGTATGTTTCACGCAGAGCAGACTAATTAACGAAATACATAACCAGGCCATGTATTTAACACACTGAATAGCTATTGTTATTCGCCATATACTACATCAATATGGTTTTCAACTTTACTGTATATACATGTATTTATATTGTATACTTTTTATTTGTTATGTTCTACCTTTTTTCACCAATTTTTTTCAACTCGATTCTAACTACTTCCCAAGGCTCAGTAGACTGCACTTTCTGTGTTTACATTTGTTCTATTGCACGCAAAGTGAAAGTTGTTAATTTTATAATGGTTGTGGCATTTCTTGACCATACCTATTTCATTTTTGACACAAATGACTGAGATTTACCTATATTATTTCCCACAACCATGCGGAAAACTATGTGTAAGGGATGGCATTTTTAAAGGTATGTCCCTATATTATAATTTTGTAATATATTATTTACTTATTATAGGAGGCATTGAAACCAATCCAGGTCCTAAATTGAACTCCAATATAAGAATTATACATAACAATGTTTGTAGCCTTCTCCCTAAAATTGACATTATATATAATGAGTTATGTGATTATGATATTGTTGCCATTACTGAAAGCCATTTAGATCATTCTATTACTGATAACGATATTGAACTTGATGGATTTCAGGCACCTGTTAGACTTGACCGTAACAGGCACGGTGGTGGTGTCATGCTTTATGTAAAAAATAACCTTAGTTTTAAGAAACGTGATGATATATTTACCTCCAATATTGAAATTATATCGGTTGAGATTGAAAATGGCAATCATAAACTTTTAGTTGGTGTTATATATAGACCACCAAGTGCAAAAGCAGATTTTGTGAATCAGCTTGCACTATCCATAGAAAGTGCTTTGAATATTGAAATACCAATATTTTTATTAGGTGATTTTAACTTTGATATGTTAGCTGATGGTAACAATGCATTTAAACACATGTTAAAAAATTTTTCTCTGTCAAATGTCGTTACAAAACCAACAAATTTCTCAACATCAAAAGGTACATGTATTGATCTTATTATCACCAATGCTGTTGAAAGAATAGAAACTGTAAATGTCTTAACACCTTTTTGTAGCACACATAGTCCAGTTGGTGTTGATCTGCATTTTAAAACTTTCAAGCAACATTCATATAAAAGATACATAAGAAATTATGCAAATGCTAACTATACACAACTATGCACAAATTTGTCAAATGTTGATTGGGACAGGGAGGTATTTAATACTCACAATATTAATGACATATATGACAACTTTATGAAAGTATATAACTATTATGTTGACAAAAATATACCCAAAAAAGTAGTGACCATTCGACCTTCAGATAAACCATTTATGACAAGTGCTATCAGATGTAAGATGCGACAAAGAAATAGAGTACATTACAAGGCAAAACAAAATAATAACGAATACCAGTGGAGTAAATACCGTCATTTAAGAAATGAAGTAAAAAGTATGGTACGTAAATCAAAACAGGTCTATAAAGAAAAAATTACTTCACAAATATTAGATAGAACAATTCCACCTGGGAAATGGTGGCGAATTGTAAAGTCTATTACTAAATTCTCTAAAAAACATATTAAACCCCCACCAATAAAATCCAGTGGTAGAATTTTTATACACCCTATTGATAAAGCTAATATACTCAATAAACACTTTGCAGAAATATCACATATTGATGTTAGCACAGAACCCCAATTACCTCCACAAGGGCCAGGTCCACCATATTCAATAAACACAATTCATATCACACCCCAAGATGTGGAGGATCAATTAAAAAATATCAACCCATCTAAACCCCCTGGACCTGATGAAATTTCTCCACATATTCTAAAAAATATAATTCCTTCAATTACTGCACCCTTAGCAAAATTGTTTAATGCATCATTAACCAATAAACAGCTTCCTCATATATGGAAACTCTCAAATATTACACCAGTCTATAAAAATAAAGTGAGTCCTGAAGAGCCAGGAAACTACAGGCCAATTGCTTTAACAAGCATTCTTTGCAAGATTATGGAAAAAATTATATTTAAATATCTTTACAACTATATGCTAGAGCATAATCTTCTATCTAAAAATCAGTCTGGATTCCAGCCTGGAGACTCCACTGTAAATCAACTTCTAGAGATATACAATACTATTATAAGCAGTTTAGACCAGGGTAAAGTTGTAAGATTTGTATTCTGTGATATATCAAAGGCATTTGACAGGGTCTGGCATAAGGGATTATTATATAAGCTTAAGCAAAATGGTATTGCAGGAAATTTATTGGACTGGATTGAAAATTATCTTACTGATCGTGAACAAAAAGTTTTATTAGAAGGGTACTCCTCAGTTAGAGAAAGTATAAATGCAGGTGTTCCACAAGGCTCTGTATTAGGACCATTTCTCTTCTTAGTATATATCAATGACATAACTGTAAATTTAGAAAATCAAATTAGGTTATTTGCAGATGATACTTCTTTGTTTGTTATTGTAGACTCTGATACACTAGCTCCTACCCTCTCTTTAATAGATGACTTGGAAAAAATTAAACAATGGTCCAGACAATGGATGGTGGATTTTAACCCTAATAAAACTGTAAATGTTAATTTTACACGGTCAAATAAATCACATCCACAAATTTCATTTGGTCACACACATAACTACATAGAACAGAAACAAAGTCATTGTCACCTTGGACTTATAATGCAATCCAATGGCGGTTGGTCCGAACATATCTCCAAAATATATGACAAAGCATGCCAACGTTTAAATGTTCTTCGCACACTCAAATATAAACTAAACAGGGATTCCCTTATTAAAATTTATATTGCATTCATTAGACCTATTTTAGAATATGGTAATGTAGTGTGGGATAATTGTACACAGGAGCAGAGTAATCTATTAGAAAGTGTACAAGTAGAGGCTGGGCGTATCATTACTGGACTAAGGCGCAATTCTTCGAAACAAAATTTATATAAAGAATTAGGATGGGAAACACTGAGTGAAAGAAGAACTAAACACAAGCTTACACTTATGTACAAAATACTTGATAAATATACACCTGAATATTTGCATGATATGGTTAAACAGTGTCTACCTGTTTCACACAATTATGCTTTACGCAATAGTAATTTGTATCACATACCAATCACTAGAACAGTTGCATATTATAATAGTTTTTTACCATCTACAATTAAGTTATGGAATGATTTGCCAGATAGCACGAAATCTGCAACAAGTGTAGCTAAATTCAAACAAAGTATTCAAAATAGAAATTTTGATGATAAAATAAAATCAAAATTATACAGTTATGGACAAAGGAAATTAAATATATTCCACTGTCAGTTGAGAAACTTGTCAAGTAATCTTAATGCAGATTTGTTTAATCATAACTTAGTTGGTTCACCTAAATGCTTAAAATGTGGTTATTCTTTTGAAGATTCTGTTCATTTTTTCTTTCAATGCCCATGTTATGATCTTGCCAGGAACTCTTTGATTACATATATGATTGATCATGACATACCAAGAGATATCAATATTGTATTGTCTGGTTATGATTGTCTATCTCTTAAAGAAAATTTGTTATTATTTGATCAAGTTCATAATTTTATAAAAAATACTAAAAGATTTTAGAATGTGAAAATGTAATAAGCATTAATGTGCAGCATGTACACTGAAAGTACATATATGGCTCTGAGCCTCTTCCCCTTTTCCGTTATCCCCACCCTCTTTTCTCTCTCTCTCTCTCTCTCTCTCTCTCTCTCTTTCCTTTCATTATTCCACCTTATTGTTCAATTCCCCTCTTTTTTCAATTTTGTACATTGTATCCTCCTTAAAAATTAGTCTAAAATACATGTTTTTGTAAAAGTTATGATATATATTATTGTAACATTTCATGATTTGTACCTTGATCTTTAATGGAGAGAACTTATATAGGCCATTTTGCCTGCTGTTCAATCCATATTCATTGTATATACATTATGTATATCATGAATAAAATACTTCTTAAAACGAAATTGTTGAAGTCAGTTCAACTGGAGCTTTAACCTCCTTGTAAATAAAATAAACTTTCTTACATGAGTTCCAATTTCTTCCAAAATAAGGTTTATCGCCTCTCTGATAAGAGAGATAACTCTCTAATAAACCCGCTAGGTTTGCTTACAAGGTTTCAATTTCAATGATGAACATATTTCCTCTTGTAAACCTTTCTGGATTCTAGATTTGGGAAAATCTTAATTGTTCATTTAAACTTTTCAATAAGTACGATCGTACTAATAAATAGAGGGGAAAACCTTAGTTTTTAACCATCAACAAGCTTTGTTGGCTTCATGAAATCGATATTAAAAGTCATATGATCAATTCCTTTACTCACGATTAAATACACATTCATATCAGTACTTCCTAAGATATTAAAAATAACATACAAACTCCTTTGTGAAACTAAGAAAAATCTTTTGCTGCAATGTAAATATTTTCTAAAAACACAGAGGAAATATGTTTACAATATTTTCTATCTTGTGGTAAACAAATTTCACTTCATCGCATGAACATTTTTTCACGGCATTTTAAATACTAATGAAATATTTTTGTCTCGCAAATCTTTTTGGTTTTAGGAAAAAATGTGAGTTTGTATGGATTTGATTTACTGGTTGAGGAAGTGATGAGTTATCTTTTTTTTTTGAAGTTTTATATTTCATGACGGACAAAGATTCGTGTGTCTTTTCATACCCCGAGAACATCGTAAATATAATTACCACGAAAATCAATAATTTCACAGTATGTTGTGGACAGACAAGCAGGAAGACAAGAATTATTCATAACTCCCTTGACGAAATTTTAAGTTTCGTTTTTCAAAGTTAAAATAAGGTTTTTCGTATATGTTGTATAAAAAATCCCTTTCTAAACCTGGGTATGCAACTAAAATAAAATTAAATGAAAATAAATCCAAAGAAAAAGTCTAGATAAAGATATTTTAACAGATAATGAATGTGTTACATTAAAAGTTTAAAATTTATCAATTTAAACTTATCCATAACAATCTGGTTATATCACATGAATTTTAATTCATGGATTTCTTTTGTTATTTTCAAAATGAAACTTTATTTTTGAATATTGATTTTAAGTCAAATTTCTCAAATTACAGGCTAGTAATTTTTGTTTCTTTTGTCCATATTTACTCCTATTTTTATTGTAATTTGGCAAATAATACTTAGGTTCAAAGTCAATTTTCACCTATTTTGTAATCAATTAACTTCTCATTGGAGATCAAACATTCATGACATCTCTTAGATAAATAAGTAAATTCTTTCCTTTTTCGGCTTCTTTGGAAATAAATTCTTTTCGGAATTAGTTTGACACTTCGAAATTTCGCTCAGATAAATTTATTTACATGCTTTCGGCTAAACGTAATCTGTCCTTTGTTATGAAACTCTTCTACGGAAATACAGGTAATTGACTCCACACACCTTTCACTTTTTGTTAATCCGAGTAATCAGTGTCAACTACATCAAAGGAGAATTGCCGAAATTGGCCTAACTCTTTTATAACAAGCTACCTGATTGGTTAATGAAACAAGTCCGGTACTGTGCCTCGGTGAAAAGTGAATCTGAGAAATTCATTTTCTACCGAGAGCTCTATCAATAAAGATCTATTTGTGTTAAATCGGACTTTGTTTCCATTTTTCCAATTAGGTAAGCTTAAATTACTTTTTGACAATATTTATCAAATTAAAAAGTTTTTTTTCTCTCATAATCAGTAAAGTTTTGATTCTGATTTTTCTTTATATTTTTGATAGCTCATTTTAGTTTTTGTTTAAATAATTAGTGTGAAGTTCATAAATTTCACTTAACATTGTAGCTGTAGAATAATGTTACCTTTTTGTATTACGTAATGTTATGTTGAATTATTTTTAATAACTTTAAAATATCATGATATCTTTATTTTTGGTCTTGTTGTAAATTCTCTTAAACGAATCAACTGAATGATATTTTGTACGAATTGAATTGTACCGCCTTAATTTAAACGGAGCTCTCTAGTCTGAGAAGTTACTTAAGCTCGATCAAATATAAACAAGGTTTCTCACAACGGTAAAATTAGTGCGTTTTGTTTTAGTATTTCAGTTTATCAAATCTAATGGAATTTATTATAGTAAGCGTTATGCATTATATAATTACTTATACATGCTAATTACATCGTTCTCAGACTAGATTCCGTGATTAATTTGTCAATGTTTTGTTTTATAATTGTATGTTCTCATGTTTATAAATCACTTTCTACCGAGAGCTCTATCAATAAAGATCTATTTGTGTTAAATCGGACTTTGTTTCCATTTTTCCAATTAGATAATCCTGTAGAAGCCGATTGGCAGTTGCAGCACTCCCAGAGTTAATTCCCCGAATTCACCATTCAGTATCACGAAGGAATTTATTCCAGTGTGACAAATGTTAATGTGTGAAAAATGTCCCTCTGATTGTTGACTACTGGGGACATACTTTAGAATTAGGCATATGTATCAAATATAAGAAAAAAGATTGGTTTTTTTTATCCTTTTATTATATGTTTAGACTAATAAAACGATTTGTTTACAGAAAAAGATCATTACACAATAGGATTACATGAATTACATAATCGCCAAGTAAGAACTTTTAGACCAATATTTCATTACAATGAGAATGATATGGAAAGTCATTTTTTAATAATTTGACTTTGTTTCTATAATACATATATCTAAGAAAGGACACAATATCATCTTTTCAATGTATATTTTTAAATACACAACATCAATAACACACTTAGTGAGGTTTTATCATTACATTAGCCTCCTTTATCTCACTGTCATTACTAACAGTGGGATACCAAATACACGTAAAACATCATGGCAGTCATTGAGGTTTTACAGTCCCTGAAACGTTCTACTTTCCCACTTGAACGGTGAACGAACGCTGAACGAACGCACAGCGAACGGTGAGTGAACGATGTGTGAACGCTGAACGCAACTTGGTGAAAGATGTGTGAACGGTGAACGGTGAGCGAACGCAGAACGTGAACGGAGCGCAAACGCGAGCGCAAAGTGAACGGTGAACGAACGGTGAACGCAAGATGAACGATTTATTCGGAATGCCTCTGATCTTTTCCTTGCATTGAAACTATTCTATTGTATTCTAATGCCTGGTGCTAAAAAGTAAATAAATAAACAAGTCAATGAAAATTGTCCTAAGAAAGACGATACATGCACATTAAGTAAAATTATTAATTTAAGTTTCTTACAATATTTTCTGCACACATGTTCGATGTTTAAAATCAACTTTTTTGAACACGATTTTTATCGCTGTAAAACATTGTAATTGTTACTGAACGCTGAACTATAAAAGATAAAATAATCCGGTTGTAAAAATAAATATGTTAATTCTTATTTGATATATAAAACCATAACAAAAATGTGGATTTTAGAAGAGAAAACTACGTACTTATAGAATGAATTACAACGGTTGTAACAACCATACACATATTTCCGTGTCAAGGCGATGCCTTGTAAAATAATGAGAAAAAAATTAAAATACTTTACCAAATTATGTGGACGTATTGCATAAATACACTAGTATTTTAAAATTTTAATGCAATAATATATTTATGTATCAGTTTTATTTTTTTTATGATGATTTATTGAGCAGACTTCTACATGTATCTGTAGACTTGCCCCGGCCGTGATTATACTTGGACAAGATGATACAAAAAGGCATTCATATTATTTGTTATAGATTAAATTTTCACAACCTGATATTTAAGTAATATGCTGTCATAGTTTTTATTAAACAGACAAATGAGAGAGAGAGAGAGAGAGAGAGAGAGAGAGAGAGAGAGAGAGAGAGAGAGATTTTAGCCCCCCTTTCCTCAAATGTTTGTACCTATATCAAACAAAAATTCTTAAATTTTTTTCTAAATATTTCAGGCAGTGAAAGTAACCATTTTTTATCAACAAATCCATTTGTTTACAGTCATAATCGGTTTTCATTTTCCTGCTTCAAGTTCACACGAAGTCCACGAGCTTGACCTGTCAATCAAAATCATTCGACACTGTGCAGCTGTGAAAGTCTCGTGACACCGAAGAGAAAGTGTAAAGTTTTAACATTTTTTCTTATCCTTTCTAGATCTGATTCCAACATTTCAAAAAAAAAGGTAATAAATGAATAAAATACATTGGGAATAAACACTTGGAATGATTAAGTCGCTTGAATTTGAAACATGCTCCCTGCCAATTTAAAATATCACCACCGGCTCATGTATATTTTGAACTACTATTGTTAAATGACTTTGTTTAGATGCATGTTTGTTTTGAGACTGAAATATTTGTGCTACAAAACACATTAACTTTTTAAATGTTGATTAAAATACACTGGAGATGCTAACTAAGTAACCGATCTAGGGGAAGGGGGGGGGGGGGGTTGGTCTTAATCATATCGAATGGCAAACATATAAATTTAAGGTGAAAAATATCATTACTGGAGAATCACCTTGGTTATATTAATGATAATCATGTTATAAAGGCATTTCTCTCTCGCTAATTAAAGACTTCATATATGTAATGTAGAAAAAAAATTCTATAATGTATTAAATTTTAAACAAACATTTTTTTTAAACCACACTATCAATTTAAATCGCGCTAAAGATATTTAATTAACTGGATATCCGCAGTACTGTTTATAATTCTCAGAACTAGTTCTAACATGTATTTCTGTATCTAAAAAAATGTGTTAGAAATAAATATTTTTATATTTTTGCTGCAGTTGGTAAATTAATTGACTTTGATTATTATCTATCCATTAACGATTTGTCGTCTTTAACATAACAACAAAATGTTGCAGTGCTTGAAGTATCTGTATATTTCCCGTATTTTTTCAGCATCGTTCTACATAGGTACATACATAACAACATTTATTTTCCAGATAAATTTAATAAATGATCACACAGCAAAGTAAGTATAATAAAAATATAATTTTTCCCCATGAAATAATTATTCTTTAAACACGATATGTTAATTATTAAATTCAAAACCTGTAAATCCTTACTTTCAAAATGATAAATCCTTTCACCTCAGAGTTCCGACTGACAATAAAGACTGAACGTTAGGTGAACGCTGAACGCAAGGTGAACGCAAAGTGAACGAACGAAGAGCGAACGCTGAACGCTTTGTGAACGATGAACGCGAGCGCACGGTGAACGCTGAACGCAAAACTGTGAACGGAGAGCGAACGGAGAACGCACGGTGAAAGAACGGTGAACGCACGCTGAACGAACGGCGAGCGAACGGAAAAATGGGAAAGTAGAACGTTTCAGGGACTGTATCATCATTTAACAGTCAGTGAGGTTTTATCATCATGAGCGTCTCCGTTATATCTCTACCATTCGTAAGGAGCGGATACCAAGGCCTGTACCAGACTGACAGGGACCAGGGACCATTAAGGAAGGCGTAGTTACAGTCGTTAAACCACCAGCCTCCTCCTCCTGCATAATTAGCACAGTTATATCCAGACCTGTCGTTATCTCTGTCTGGTGTAGTAAATGACATCCCAGACAGATTGCGGTAAGAAGAACTCGTGTGTAACATACTGTCGCCTGTAGAAGTAAAATGGAAATTAATATTAATTACACCAAGATCTTAATTAAAGAAAAAAAAATATCGTTAGCTTTTTTCAGTTCATATCTTTCTATTGTCAACATGATGTATTTGAATTGTGTATACCTCTTCCGGGAATTCAAACAAGTCATTTTAGACTTTGAAATAGCAATACATCATTTTTTTTATGTGGATAAGAATGATTAGATAAAACGTTTTGATTTTTTTTTTTGGTTATAAGTATTACTTAATCTTTATTATACTATTCTCAAGAGGAGGTTTTTATTAAGTTATAAACAACAAGTTAATAAATAGGAATTCTTCAAAATGATCTGCATACAAACATTTATCCTTTTCAATATTGCATATCTTTTTACAATATATACATATGTCCACATATTTCATCAATATCTGGCTTTGAAAATAATGAACTCAATGACATTTAAATAATGGTCAAATTTAATTAAAAGAAATGGTTTAATGCTTTATTAAGAATGTTACACATTAAAAAAAAATAAACTGCTTAATTAAAAAATAAAAGGAAATGGTTGATCTCTCACACAAAATAAAATCTTGGTTGAATATCGAATGTCATCATCACAATATCAATCTTTATTCTCAAGCAATGCATGGTTAGCTAGTTACAATTTCTGACGTATACAGAATAAAGCATGCTTTTTTTTAATTCAAATTCTTGGTAATAACATACAAGTAGTATAAACAATTTAGGAACTGTTTGATTTATTTTTGTAAACCACTCTTAACGAAATTTCATACAATAATGTTTTCTCAACAAAAGGAAGTTTAACCATAATTTAACATATCTTATCACTCTTTGATCAAAGTCAAATTGTGAATTGAAATTTATTCATTTCCAATGTATATTTTACGTAGGAACATAGAAGTAAAATTAATTATCAAGTTATGGGAATAAAATCATAGGAAATTCCATATATACTCAAAACAAAAAGAAGAACAAAAAAAAAAAAAAAAGACCCCCCCCCCCCCCAAAAAAAAAAAAAAATTATAATCATTCAGATTGAACATGATAATTTAATTTTTCAGTTTACTTATTTAATTTATTTTTTTTTTTTTTATCTTATTTTAATTTTCATTAGTAAAGCGTCTTGTGATAAAAATCAAAGATTTCTCATATTGCTGTATTGAAAAGTTAATGGTGCTTGGACACAGATTTGAAGTTAATATTTTCTCAGATTTTCTGTATAATTTCATGACTTATATGTTGCTATAGCATTTCATACTAAAATATAATAAAAATCTTATTTCATCTCGAAGTTATTGAAACTTCAAATTTCTGGACGCGTTTGATTGACACATCCTTGCACTTTCACAATTTTTAATTTTATTCTTAATACTTAAGAAAAGTGGCAGTTTTGTTGTGTATAAATGAAAAGTATTAAAACTATAATCCAGAAAATTCAGAGTAGAAATGTTCGAAAGCAAAACCCTCTCACAGTATTGTCAGTCCGTGCTCAGTGGTGTGTGCAGACTTTAACAATTGAACTCACCCGGTGAATCGTAAACATTAACAATAACAGAGCTCGTGCCCTGTTTACAGAAACAGTTTACGTTTCACGGGTGTATTCAATTTGTTAAACTCTGTACACAACACTGAGCACGGGCTGACGAAATTAGTGAGGGGGTTTGCTTTCGCACATTTCTACTCTGAATTTTCTGGATTATAGATGTAATGTGTTTCATTAAAACAAAACAAAATCGCTTCTTTTCTTAAATATTAAGGATAAAAATAAAATTTGTGAAAGTGCAAGGATGTGTTAAACAAACGCGTCCAGGAATTCGTAGTTCCAATAATTTCCAGATAAAATAAGTTTTTAATTATATTTTCGTGTGAAATGCTATTGCAATACATAAGTCGTTATATTATACAGAAATTTTGAGAAAATATTAACTTCAAATCTGTGTCTAAGCACATTTAAGAATAATACCACAGTTTCTCTTGGTCCATACAAGGTAAGAACTTTATGACTGTATTACAGTGAGTTTTAATATCGCGTATGTTTTCCGTTTGCATCAATTGCAGCCTGAGCACGCCGTGTCTTAGAGTTAATAAGCTAGTTGATGGTAACCTGAGGGATATTGTTCCATTTCTGCAACAAGGCCTGCTCTAGATCCTGGATGATGTCTGGTGGATTGGGACGGCGTCAAACTCGTTTATCCAGCTTATCCTATAGATGTTCTATTGGATTAAGGTCTGGTGAGAACGCTGCCATGGAAGAACATCTACGTTGTTCGTCTGAGGAGAAATCGAGCACACCCTTGCCATATGCTGCTTTGCGTTGTCCTGTTGCAGAGTCAGATTGTGCTGATGGAACAACCTAAGGAGCAAGGATTTCATCGCGATATTTTAGTGCATTCATATTGCCATGAATTACGTGGTGAGGTGTTCGCCTTCCGAAAGTAATACCTCCCAACACCATAACGTTTCCACCACCAAAGCGATCTCTTTCAATTACACAACAGTCTGCAAAACGCTCATTCTTCCGGCGATACACATTTGGACGACCATCAGCTCTATACAAGTTGAATTTCAGCTCATCTGTGAAGAGAACTTGATGCCATTGTCGTCGCCTACAAATTCTAGGGTCATGCCGTCTTAACCAATACATTTGTCCCTGGCGACATCTTTGCGTTATTGGATTTCCAATGTACGGACGTCGTGCATGAATTTCAGCTCCTCGCAGTCTGTTACGAACAGCTTGGGCACTTATACGCTGATTTCCTCGTCCAGCAATTGCAGCAGTAGTTTTTACAGCAGTTCTGAATCGATTGCACAGATGCTTAAGGCGGATCTGACGGTCCTGCCTGGGAGTGGTAACCAGCGGACGGCCAGTTCTTGGTCTGTCATCCTTGCTTACTAGCTGTTGGAGACGTACGTTAAACCACTGCACAGTCGATTGCAGTTGCAGCTTCCTCTTGCGTAGCTCCGGCTAGTAACATCGTTACAGCCCGGTTGCGTTCATCTGTTTAGGCGTGGCATTGCAGCATCAAACAGGCAATAAAATCTTTAAAATATGGTTCAATAGGAGTGTTTATAGTTTTTTTTTCCTAAATCCAAAATATCAATGACAATAGACCCCAGATTTACAAGAAATCGTGCAAAACACTCTTTTCATAAACATGAATTATCAAGAGAAACAATTCGACACTTGGGTTTTAAAAGCTTATGTTGTTCTTTAAATATGTCACAGGTATCCATTGATAAGAAAGTTACTTGTTCCATGTACTGTTTCAAAATTTCTTTGATTAGTAAAAAATTGTTTCTTTTTTTGTTGTTGAGTATATCGATTTGCTTGAAGTTTGTTAGTTAAAAACTTGTGTAATATGCTCAGATGGAAAAAATAACAAAAAATGTTCCGAAGGAAATAGAATGGGTTCAGCAATAGGTGTATTAGATTCTAATACATGGCAGAGGCATGCATTACGGATCCGTAATGCATAGGTGTTGGTAGAGCTACTTTGCCATCAGGCATACCGCATATACAAAAAACCTGTATTTCTTACAAAGTATGTAATAAATTATATTAGCTATTCGGAAAATTGCAAAGGGGTGAAAATATGAAGAAAAAACATAATACTATTTTTTAAAGACGTAATATATTAGTTTTTAAAAATCGTTATAAGTTGTTTAAACTGAGGGGAACAAAAGAAAATCTGTTGAAATACATTGCTTTTATTTAGTAATTAGTTAGCTTAAGTTTTAGACAAAGATGCTAAATAAACTGCTTTTGGTAGACAGGACATCGGATTAAAATTCACAAAACTCTTTTCAAGAAATATTATGTCTCATTTTTACAAATTATCTCTCTCTCTCTCTCTCTCTCTCTGCACATTAATTACATTCACACTTTCTACCTGTAAATTACCTAAGGCTCCTTTAGCTGGCCCTCCAAGAAAGAGTTTGTAGTTGTCTGCTTCATCAGAGATGGAAAACTGATCATATATTTCATATAAATCTGCACCATTCCGTAATTTGATGGAGACGTAGAGGGATGAATTCCTTCCCTTGGTAAGTTGGTGAATCAAGTCATTTCCTTCAAAATATCATTGTAGGAATATATTAGGAACAAAAGGGATGAGTTCTTTCCCTTGGTTAACTTGTGAATCACGTCATTTCCTTAAAAATATTATTGTACGAGAATATCAAAGACGTACAACACAGTGGGGGTGTAAACCCCTGCTATTTCAATTAAACTTAAATCTAACAAGACGTCAAATTTGACGTTAATTATTAAGCGTCAAGATGACGAGTAATACGATCCCGATGTATTTAAAAGAAAAACCGATTCCTATCATTGATTATTTGCGCGTTTGCATAGCCTCTTCCCTTCCCTTAAAGGTAGATAAACAAGATTAGCCCTGAAATGTCTTTAATTTCATCGATTAAATGTATTCGAGATCATACCACATCATTTTTTTAAAATCTGAAATTGGCTATATGGCCTTCCGATCCTTTTTTTTAATTTTGAAAAAAAAATATTGAAAAAATTATTTAAAAGTTTAATTATGGTCACCTTTTTTCAGAAGTTCACTGACCAAAGAGGAACAGTTCTAAAATGTAGGATCTCTGTTCGTTATCTACATCTTTTTTCATTATTATATTTGTTTTACCTCTGACTAAAATGACTCTCATTGGACAAGGGAACACAATTAGCTACATTCTCTTTTACCGTGAAATAGTTTGCAGTGAATGAACAAAATTCCAAATGCAATATAGCGGATAAATCTACGGAATGCCATCCATATTTACAGAAAGAAGCAATATGCTTATACTATATTTCGCTTCGAAAATTAAGAGATATATTGATGTCTTCACGTCTATGGCAATTATTCTTTTTTAGTGGCATATACAGTAAACAAGGAAACAGCGAAGGCATCAGACTTGCACAGACAATAAAATCCTTTAGTTGTTAACTGTAATTGTTCCTGGCAAAACAAACACCAATAAGGTATGAGAGTGACTCTGTACAGAAATGTATCCTTTTGTTCAGTCTCATAGACGTATTGGCTTCCTCATGACACATTTGAGATTCAACAACATTTCATATATCTGTAGATAGTTACTTTTAACACAATACTCGTAAGCGATAGTGGGGGGGGGGGGGGGGGTTCGAACGATCAGATATAACTGCGATAACTGAATTTATACAAAAATATGTATTAAGAATTTGTAATTACTAAGAAAATAAACATTCCTTAAAATAAATATAGACAAATATAGATAAATACCTATCCAATAAGAGTCTTCCACGTTCCCAAACCCTGTTTTGTACTCTACCCATGTCTTGTTAAAGTCCACTACTCCGCTCCTCCGTTTTTGGATCGCCTAGGGATAACCATGCATGAATTACATTCATCTCATTCTTATTTATCATTTATCACCGTTAAAGGTTTACGTTTTACTGTGTGTTCAATGTGTTTAATCTGCACACATCATTGAGCACGGACTGAAAATACTGGTTAGTGGTTTTCCTTTCTCACATTTCTATTCTGAATTTTCTGCATGGATTATATTTTTAATATTTTACATTAATATACAAGAAAATTTCTACTTTTTAAAAGTATTATGGATAAAGTTTACTTCTTCAAAGTGAGAAGGTATGTGTCAATCACATGCGTCCCAAAATTTATAGTAACTGTTTTAATAATTTCCAGATAATAGAAGATTCTAAACAGGCTGTTATTACATTTCGGTGTGAAATGATGATATCGTTCTAAAAATCAGAAAAAATAGTAACATATCTATGTCCAAGCCCCTTTTACCATATATTCAAATAAAAAAAAATGTTATTAATATTTTAATTCAATTAATTCAAAAAAGACAAAACTTCGCTGTAATTCTTTATTTTTTTTTAAAAGCAATGCAAATATTGTTGTAATGTTCATTTTTTGTTAAAAACGCAGGTAGGTTAAGGCTTCCAGTAGAATATGACAGTGCACTCTGTGCCTTCACATCTCCGAACTACCAAAATATGACGTCATAATGGAAAATGACGTCAGGTCACTGCAAACTTGAGGTGTTATGACGCGGAGAGTGCATGTAAAATGCTAAATAGCTATTACAAAATTCACGGGTCGTTAAAGGTTTTTTAAGTCTTATATGTCCGAGTATTTTAAAAATACACCGCTTACCTACCCTTGATTGAAATTCTTCATGTGCAAAATGCTTAGGAAAAATATACTTTTGAAATGTACTCTGTTTTATACCCGTGGTTGGAGGTAAAATTTATTTTGTGTGTATAAAGGAGTCTGGCGTAGGTGATTAATGAGGATTAATCTGAGAATTTTTGTGGAAATCTGTAAGAAGAGGTTGTTCTCTAACTGAATCTTGCTTGGGAAAAGTGTGTGTTGGCTTTGTTTTAATACAGATTACGATATTGTGTGGAAAATACCCTCAAATTTGTAGGTAAGTTCAATTTCTCAGGAAATATTTTGTACCCAAGTAATACTACGACTTTTCCCAAGCACATTTCGGATACATAAGGATACGATGAGTTTATTTATATAACAAAAATGTTTATAATTATTGTGTTAATCAGCTGCGCCGAAGCGATTTATATGAAACACTTCAAAAAATTATAAATGACCGTCACGTGATCAACAAAGTCATGTGATATCATAACAAATACGCTAATATATAGCCGAGGAAACCCTTTATATAAATTGGAAGTACTAAAGTTCAATACTTCTAAATAAAAACTAAAACCGACCTCGCAATGACATATTATGTTTTGAGCGCTTTTTAAAGCTTCGGGAAGCCTTAACATTGCTGCGAATATCAAAAGAAATAAAATAATCTTGAAGCTTTTTAGACATATTTCCCTGATTACCTTATTTTTTATTTTATTTCATTAAAAAACTTTAATTCCACAAATTTAAGAGAGAGAGAGAGAGAGAGATCTTACTGTCCACCCTCCTCCTTCAGTCACCATATCACAGTATACGTTAGTTAAGCTGAGGTGACTTTCGTTTTCGAAGGGATTTATTCTATATACACCGGATTGTATATAACCCCTGAGAAAGAGGTGCCTGCAATCTCTATGTAGCTTTAAACCTGTATTAAATAAAAGCTAATTGAAGAATGCTGCTACTGCTACTGATGATGATAAAAATAATTAACTAGGTAAGTAATAAATAAACAAACAAACACATAAATAAATAAATAAATAATAGTAATAATAACAATGACATAAAGAAACAGTGGAATTACTCTTTAGTTTCCCCTTGAAGACGAGTTGATGACGAAAGACCTTGATAATACTAGTATTAAAATAATGATACTAAGAGAGAGAGAGAGAGAGAGGGATATTTACCTTTCCCGGTGGTTAGATATTCATAAATATCGGTTATGTTTTCATTCATTGTTTTAATCATCTGATCCCATTCTTGTAGTCTCCCCTGAGGGATGAAGGCATTCCTATTATTTTCCTGAGTTATAGTATTAACCTGATATTTCAATGTTTCTACCGTCTGCTCCAAGGAAGAGACCATTGTTTCAATAGGTTCCATTCTTCGCTTCACATCCTCCATTAAAGACTTAACATCTTTGACTACACCTAAGCGGATGAGAGTTTCTTGGTTGATGATCTGTCGAAGAACGTCTATTTCCTTGATGTCACGTCTTTCATTTATCAGAACAGTAGAGTTGGGATCATAAGTACCGGTTAGCAAGGAATCTGATATAGCTTTGGAAATCGTAATCAGAATCGTAAAGAAAATGAAAAACTTCATGGTTTGAACGTACAGATGAAATGCTAGAAATGCTAGTACTAGGACTAGAAATCACTATGCCCCTAGAAGATGACACACTGTATATATAGAGACGTTTGGGAATTCCCCAAAATTAACCGCAAGATATCACAATAAATTTAAAAGTAGCTATTACAAAACTTTTAGTAATGACGCATATTTGAAGGAGTTTTTTTTCCTCGTTTTCTTCTTAAACTGGAAATAGTACTTTAGAGAGCAAGTCAAAAGCAGTTGAAACTCCTTGGTTTTTCCTCCATGTTTATTTCAGATGAACCTTTTTAAGGTGTTATTAGCTTAAAATTTATTTCTGGATCTGTGGTGTTGTTTTTTTTTTTTTTTTTTTTTTTTTTTTTTTTAGAGAAAAAAGATTTGTTATGTCAAGATATTAAAGTATAGCTAATTTTAATAGTCAGGCTTTTTGGCATCCCCTTTGTGGTGGAAGATTTTCTATATTTTTTTTCTTAGGAGAAATTTTTCCTTGAAACATGTGAGACATTATTGCGTTCTGGAGATTGTGACGTTTCTTTCTGATACTGATTCGAAAATTAGCGCTTGCAGATATCGTTGAAGGGCAGTTTTCATATATTACTGGTCACATTAGGCTATAATGAATGAATTTTAAAATATTTTTGTTTACTTTGAAACATCCTTAAAGATGGTAGTGGATTAGCAATTGAAACTTGTCTTCAATAAAATGAAAACCATATATCATTCTGTTTTTAGTAATCCATACGTAATAAAAAGCAGAAAGATTACTTAATAAATATGGGCTCTGAACATGTAAAAAAATTGCATTGTTTTTCAGGACTATGCGTGCCACAGCTACTATATAAAAGTTCAAGAGATTATAGAGGATGGCTCTTAATATGTACTGGATCAAGCTGATAAAGCAGAAAACAGCATATTTTTGTTTGTTAGGCTTATTATTACAATTACATTTTAGAGGAACATTGATTTAATTCTATAAATGGTCATCAAACTAATACTTTCTAAGGACAAAATTCTTCAAATCACCCCAGTTTTATTCTTTTATATATATGTATATACATTTTATCACAAAGTTAATTTCTAATTATCAAACCTATACTAGATTACAGAACTCCAAAAAAATCATAAATACTTACCAACAAAAACACATAATAGGATCTTGTGTATGCTCAACCTAGTCTCTATTTTTTTTCACAAGAATATTAACAGCAGTAAAGGAGACCTCCTGGAGTCCTGTAAAACAACATATTCGAGAAGTGTTAATAGATATGTGTCCTAAGAAAACAAACACAGGAACTTACACTCGGAATTTTTAGAAAAAATTTAAATTAAAAAAGTTTACAAATTTACAAAAATCAATAGCATTAAAATGTACGCCTCTTCGACACTTTATACATCACGAGAAATTAAAGACAAGGGCACCGTTTTACAAAGAACCAAATAATTATGAAGTACGTTAACTCTTATTCGAAGGAACACAATCTGCTGCATTTTGATAAGCACGTTTGCCAAAATATAACAATTATGTGAGTGTACTTTATGATTGGCAGTTTTAACAAAGTATAATAATATGGACAATACATTAATAAGAAGCATACATAATGATAAATCATCCGTTGTTTTTGGAGATTGTTATTTTTTCCCAGTTTAGCCTTGGCGATATCATGCAGTAGTGGCTTTGTATCTCGTAGATTTATTTTCAATTCTTTCTGGATTCCGGACCATTTCGTCCATAGACCATTCTAGTACAATATATTCGCTCTGAAAAGTATGTGCAACGCTTAAGAAATATAATTACTGTCGCAAGATTAACCAGGTCATGTAACAAATCAAAAATGTTAAAAATAGCTGACATATCCTTCAAAGCAAATTTGTAAATAGCTCTCAAACTCGAATTAGACTGCAATGTATTGATTACATGGCAATGTATTGATGCTTCTGACAACTTTACAATGTTGCATACAATTTTTGGGACAAAAATCCTAAAACTATCCCCAAAGGCCTATCATTTATGCCAACAGTATCAGTATAATTTTCAGAATATCATAAGACTGGTTTTCTTGGGCTTTAAGGGTCTTTCGGATGAGACCTTTAAAAAATCGAAGCTCCGTGTCACGGCAGGTCTTGAAACGATAAAGATCCATCACTGCTCAATGGCCCTGAGTGCCCAGTAAAAGTCAAAATTTGAATCTCTTTACCGGTATATGGTGACGTCTCTTATTATGAATGAAAAATTCTGGTATGGGAAGTAAAACAACATACAATCAATCAATAGATCTTAAGACTTTAAACATTTTCACAATTAAAATTGCAGAAAAACTCACCTTTATAGTACAGACCCTTGTGGATCCCCCCCCTCCGCCTTTGAATATACAGTTAGGGGTACAAGTATATTTTTATTTGTCTTCCTTCATTAATAATTCCTTTAGCACACATTTACAATGATTTCCATATGGAAATTAAGAAAGCAACGTAGAATAAACATTTTATTCAAAATCGTATCCACGTTATTATAACATAGAGAAGGTAAGTCTCTTCGGTTTGTCTACAATTTGACCCCTCTTGGATATCTGCCTTAAGATATCCTTTACCTACTTCATGTAACCGAAATCTTAATGAAATTTTTTAAAGTAAATACTTTTTTGTCTTTTATCGCGCTATTTAATTTTCCAGGCATTCCATAATTTGTCAAACGTGAGAATCGCTCCATGATTGGGAAAGAAGCCTCACTGATGTCACGTAGCATTTAAAAAGCATATTTTAATATATATCCATAAAACTATACATATAATTAAAGCATTTGTTTTTTTTTTTTAAATATATAAAGAAAACAGCACAATTATAAAACCTTTATCTTGATACTCTATTTTTCTCGATAACACTAATGATTCATCAGGTACATCACTTCAAACACCTTTTGTTTTATACTCACAAATATGTTCTTCATAACCCCCATGGTTACTGGCTTTGTTATACCGAGGGCATGTCATAAGTGTCCCATAACACAGATGTAGTAAGACTTTGTCATTTTGGGCGTCTTCTTTATCTCACAACCATTCCTTATTCCGGCGTCCCAAATACATATCACTTTCTTTCCTCTATGTCATCAGAATATTTAGGATATCAACGAAAAGTCAAAAATATTATTTACCTCATTGAATGAGATTTAATCATATGTAAAACTCCTATGCATAAATTCCAGAAGCGGCTGCATAAATCCAGGTCTAATTTAGTACTATGAAAATAAAGGATTATTGAGATGGGATAAGAGACAGGCTTTCAACTACTTCACACCTTGAAGACATTACATCAGAATGAAATTTCAAAAACTGATATAAACAATGTCTTACATTTAAAAACTACTCCGACCTCTCTATTATTTTGTTACATGGTGTACACGTAGAAGTTTTTTTTTATCCTTTGAAATTAGTTTATTTGACATGCTATTTTAAAAGAATATTAATACAAAACTTATGTTAATTTTATCTTACAAAAAAGTGGCGCAGTGGTAGAACGTCTGCTCTAAAGTCGCAGAGTAAGGAGTTAATCCTCCTTACGTCGCGGGTTCGAATCCCACTGTGGGACGTGGAGACCGATCCTTCGGATGTGACCGTATAAACCGAGGTTCCGTGTCACAGTGGGTGCTGGCACGAAAAGGATTCCTCACTGCTCAATGGCCATAAGTGCCGAGTATAGGTCAAAATTTGCAGCTCTCCAACGGCAAGTGATGGCGTCTCCATATGAGTGAAAAATTCTCGAGAGGGACGTTAAACAACAACAACAACAACAACAGCAAACAAACAAACAAAAAAAAAAAAACAACAAACAAACAAACAAACAAACAAAAAAAAACCCCCCAAAAACAGACATGTTTTTTTTTTCTTTTTGTTGATGAATATAACATGAACATTCCTAAATCCTTGTTTGAATATGCAAGAATTATTTCACTTGAGCTATAATTTTTAATTAAATTTCTAATAACATTTCTTGAATCATTTTTCATAGAAAATATAATTTGCTATAATAACGTTCAGAATGGAAGTGCTCTGTTTTCACTTTCATTGACAGAGTATACGGTTTTTTCTTGTCGGATATATTTTTAATAATTTATGTTTTTTTTTTTTAATTAAAACATAAAATGTCACATTATTTAAGTATTTTTTTTGTACATTTATTTTTATAAGTCAAAAGAATCAAAAATCAATCCCTGAGATATGATCATTAACTACTAATGTTTTTAAATTCTCGTTGTTGAAAACAAATAAAAGACATAAAACACACTTAATAAGACTTGACAATCTCGAGGCTTTCGCTTCTCCAGTTTGTGATTAGTAATTATAACTCATCACAAACATCCTTTAACACACTTTTTCATCATAAGAGTTTTCTTTCTCCCACTAGCATTACTAATTATGTCTCGTCAATGACAATGACAATGATTTTATTCTCATAAATGTACAAAAATACATTGTAGAGAGGAGGTAGGATAAGATACAAACACAAGAAAAAGAATATAATACATTTATAATAAATGGTACAAAATATCATGTTAGGATTCAAATCAATTATTTCCATCTATAATTTGTTTAACAATCAACAAAAATTTGCATAATTTTTTCAATATTGAACAGTTTTTTGTTGAAAAAAGTTGTTTAAATTTCTCTATATTTGGTCTGCATATGAGATATTTTGAAATATATTTTAACCTAGCCTCTTTAATTTCTTTTCGTGTGCAATTAAAAACATAATGAAATTCATCAGCAATCTTAATAAGGTCACATAAAGCACAAATCCTTTGTTCTCTTGGGAGACCATTCCATCTCCCAGTTTCAATGGGGAGTTTAAAATTGTTACATCTAAATTTACATAGCAAAGTTGAAAATTTTCGAGGCATATTAACAAGATATCTTTCTGGTTCAAGTATTTCTTTATAAATTCGATAATTAGCACCCTAGGATGAATTATAAACATTACTTTTCCAGTTTTGGATATTTTGGTCAACAACTATTCTTTTTACTTCATTTTTAACCCATGCTACACTGTACATCTGCTGTGTTGTCCATAAATAAGATAATCCACATTCATCTAAAATAGTTTTAACATAGTTGGCCCAAGACAAATTATGTCTTGATGCCAGTGCATACATTTTTGTAGCAAATTTATCCATCGTTTGAGAAAAATGAAGTTTTGCCCAAAAAGTAATCATTCTCACCTTAATATTAATGATAAGTGGGAATCGGCCAAGTTCCCCATATATCATGAAGTTTGGCGTTTTAGTGTTCAAACCTAGGATATATTTACAATATTTTAGGTGAAGTTTTTCAATCAAATTATTTTTTGTAAATCCCCATACTTCACATCCATATAATAAAACTGGTTGAACAATTCTATCAAACATATCTATCTGACAATCCATAGAAAGATTATGTTGTTTACACTTTGATATCACTCCATACATAGCTTTAACAGATTTATTGTATTGTTCTTTTATATTTTAACTAAAAGATCCTGATTTAGAAAAATATATTCCTAAATACTTATAACTGTCAACGATCTCTAGACTTAAACCATTATAAGTAAAATATAAATCCTGTGTTTTTCGACCTCTTCCAAAAATCATTATTTTTGTCTTGTCAACATTCACTTTTAACCGCCAACTTAAACAATATTCATGAAAACAATTCAACATATTTTGTAGTGACTCAGGGTTTTCAGCAAATAAAACAGTGTCGTCAGCATACCACAGAGCAAAAAGCTTGATATATACATGAAGTTCATTCTCAATCATTTCAGATAGTTTCTCCAGACCAGTTATATCATTCATGGTGAGGAATGATTCTAAATCATTTAAATAGAGAGAAAACAGAAAAGGGGATAAATTTTCAACCTGTCTTACACCAAGCTGACAAGGGAAGGTGTCAGATAGTATACCATTTACTTTTAGTTTTGCCTTGATACCTTCATACATTTTCTTGATAATTCTAAAACATTTTCCATCTATATTACAATCAAATAATATTTTGTTCCAGAGTCCTATTCTCCACACAGAATCAAAAGCTTTTTCGAAATCAATAAACGCACAAAAAATTCTTCTTTTTATCTTTTTGAATATTTCGATGATTGTATGCAAAGTAAATATATGATCAGTCGTACCATATTTTTTACGAAATCCAGCTTGATTTTCTTGTATTAGTTTGAATTCTTCTGAGTATTTATTAAGTCTATTATTTAAAATGGATTTAAATAGCTTTCCGACACAACTAATTAAAGTTATTGGGAGGTAATTTTGGGGTTCGGTATCATCACCTTTATTCTTATATATAGGAATTATTTCACCACACAACCATTCGGAGGGGAAACAACCACTGTTAAAAATTTTGTTGAATATTTTTTCATAGAGAGGCACCATTATGTTGCATGAACTTTTAATATATTCATTATATATGTTATCACTTCCACATGATTTGTTTCTTTTAAGACTTTTTATACTTTTCATAATTTCATCACAAGTTATCGGTTCATTTATAGACTCATTACACTGTAAATTAGAGATAGTATCTAGATCCTCAGATGATAAAACATAGTCAGGTATTTCATGATCTTGTTCTGTATTTAGATCTTTAAAAAAATCATATAATTCTTCAGCAGATGCATTTACATTTTTTCTATTTTTTTGCCCTGAGTTTATTATTTTCCAGTACTCTTTCGGATTTGTTGATCTGAGTTTTTTCAATTTTTCTTTTGTTTGATTTTTATGGTTATTTACACATATTTTCAACACTTTTTTATATTTTTTTTCTTTACCATACATATCGTCTTTAAGATCTTTACTTCTATATTTCTGATAGAGTCTTTTAGCTTTACGAAATATTTGTCGTGCGTTTTTACATTCCATTGTAAACCATGGTTTGTGAAATTCTATGTCTGTTTTACTACGATTATTATTTTTTATCCCAAATGTTTCTTTTGCACTCGATGTGAGAATGCTACATGTAGCGTTTACAATTTTGTCAATAAATTTTAAATCGATTTCTTCCTCTTTAAAGTTATCAAGAATTCCACATAAATTGTTAATTTCATTACTTTTCTGATCTAGTTTATCAAGAAAAATTTGTTGTAAGTCATCATTCCAACCCTTAGCTCTTTCTTTTTGATCGTTATTAAAAGTATTTTTACTGATAGTGTTTCGTTTCTCTTGGTTAATTTTCAATGACAGTTCTACATAAATGGGATTGTGACAATCAGAGTATAGATTCGAGAAATCAAAAACTTCAAAATTTTTAACAACAGTCAAAAATTCAGTATTACCTATGCAATAATCTATGACACTAATACCTTTACATGTAGTTTTACCAGTACCTCTATCATTTTCTATACGACCATTTAGAATAAATAGATCAGTATGTTTACAGAAATCGAGTAAAAGTTTGCCAAAATTATTCTTGACCAGGTCTTTTGATGATCGTTGAGGTGGAATATTTAGTAAATCTAATACATGTAAACTTTCGGGTAAAAAATTGGAGTAAGTGTCACAGTTTGTAGTGTAATCTGGGTCTATCCCAGTTCTTGCATTAAAATTACCAATTAGACAAACGTATTTACACTTATTAGAAAAACGAACATATTCTTCTTCCAGTTCTTCAAAAACATCACAAGATACATATTTAGAATTTTCAGGTGGTATATAAATAGCACCTAAAAGTAATGTTTCATTTAACATTTTCTTATTAAAATTGAATTTTAACCATAAGCAGTGTTTACTTGCGGAATCGATTATTTCCAATAAATTAACGAGTGTTCTTTTAACAAAAACAACAATACCACCCGATTTAAAGCGAGATAACTCGCAACGGTGCTTTCCAACATTTCAAAACCAGGTATTGTTATATGATCTGTCTTATCAGTTTTAGATTCATTTATGCATATAATATCATAATTTGTGATGTATTCAATAAATTCTGTACAGTTAATCTTACTTGTTAAACCACAAACATTAAGAGAAACCATTTTAAGAGAGGATATATCACCACAGGATCTGCGTCCATCCTCCTCAAGAGACCTATACAGATTGTCCTGCCTGAGTGAAATGAGATACCAAGATACCAAGATACACGTCAAAAAAACTTGTAACACACTTAGTGAGTCTTTGTCATCATGAGGTCCACTATATTGTGTAACCAGTAATATTGGTAATGTGGAATATCAAGGGCAAAGCTTAATCATTATTTAAAGCGACTTTTAAAAAATAATTATCATAACATATCTTATTCTTGACCCCCTGAAGTAGTTGTGTAAACCCAGACTCGGAAAAAAATCATTTACGAAAGGAAAAATATCGCCTTTAAACCTGCAGAATTTCCACTCGATAACAAGTCTCTTGCTGTGATCTTCAGTTCGACTTTGAGATATAACAACGACGAAATTGTATCAATTAGCACTATCAATTTCTATTTTTACGATGATTCGGTATATCCACCAGATCCTAAAATAAAAAAAAAAACACCACAGAGTTTGAAAGATGTGTTTCAAATTTAGACATTTTACAGGAAAAAGTCAGTGTCTGCAAACTAGCATTAACACGATGACTTCAACTTTTCTATCCCCAACTTCAAGCTCAAATAATTTTCTAAAGGATGATGTAGAAATTCTATAAGAAATTGATTTCTTCCAAAAAATTCTGTCCTTTGTAGATTCAATATAGTGCATTGACACTACAGAGTCTGACACATTAGTAACTTATAAGGATGCTTAGGGGAAAAATTACATTGATGGAAAACTAACGATTGTGCGTTTTGATTAACATGATAATTTCAACATAACAAATGTCAACTTCCTTATTTATAGAAAAATACTTCATAAGCAATGAAGTATCAAAGTTTTTCTTTTAATGAACAGAGGAATTTAAAGATTTTCCTACATGAGTCCCCAATATTATCACTAAAGTTTTTCTAGCTTGTTTTTTTTTATTCATGAAACTTACTTTTATTTTAATCTAAAATAAAAATAATTACTATTTGTTCTTGACTACTTCATTGCTAAATATTTCTTAGAATGAAAATGTCCTTTTCTCATTATTGTGAATAAAGAACATGATTTTCATATAATTATATATTTAAAAATATATATCTCTCTCAAAACAGATTCTAATATAACAATAAAACTAAGATGTTTATGAGGTTTATCGTCTCTCTAATAAGAGAGAAAACTCTGCTCGGTTTGCTAGCATGGTTTCAATTTCAATGTTAGAATAGATTTCTTTTGGTAAATCTTTCTGGAGTCTAGATTTTGGAATATCTGAAGCGTGTATTCAAACTTTTCAGTTAGTACTAGTAATCAGAGGGAAAACACGTCTTTTTATCATCAACCAGTTTTGCTAGCTTGCAAAAAAGCGATGTAGGAAGTCACATGAGCAATTCCTTTACTTGCGATTAAATACTGATTCTTTAAAATAATTCTTAGATAATAATAGAAATGTACATATGAATTTTTTCGTCAGACCCCTTTGTGAAACAAACAACAAGATGTGTTTGTGAAACACTGATGCCCCGGTATGACAGCTTTTGAAGAAGGTTGAAGTTTCTCAAATGCAAGTCAAACTACATGCAAGGTCAAGGGATCAAAAAGGTTCCTCATCCTACAGATTTGGTCTGATTTCAATATAACTTGGCACACAAGTAGACTACTCTAAGATACATAATTGTCTTTATTGTTTTTTGATTTTGTTGAATGATGTTGCCATGATTCCTAAAATCGAAATTTCTGTAAAATTGTTTTAAAAGGCTACTCCTCACACAGTTTTAGTCTGATTGCAATAAATCTTGCCACAAAAAGAGACTAAACCAAGGCTCATTATTCTATTTTTTGCTGCTGAAAAGTTTCCAGTCCAAGTGCTACTTATACCTTCCTTTGTTATAAGTACAACCAATAGAGCTACAGAGATTTCTGGTCTTTAAGAGTTGGTCAAACTACAAGGTCAAAGGGTCAATATTGTTTATATCCAAAGGAAGGCCTTGTCACATGGGATACACCAGTTAAATATAAAGACCCTAGTAATAACTGTTCAAAAATTATGATCAAGGTTAAAGTTTATTTAAAATTAGGTCAAACTAAAAATTCAAGGTCAAAAGATAAAAATTATTTATATCCATGGAAAGGTTTTGTCACAATAAATGTTCATGTGAAGTATGAAATCCCTAGCACTAATGTTCAAAAGTTATGGACAAAGTAAATGTTGGGTAAATTCTTGCAAAATTGGCTCAAACTCCAAGGTCTGATTTGCGATTAAGGACATACGCAACGTAGTTTGAACTCTATTGTCTTTTTCCTTGGAGTTGAAGAGTTCCAATACTTAAAGGAACAGTGTGTAACATTTTAATGTATATATATAATGTTGAACACTTCTACTAAAACAAGTTTGGAAAAACAAAACATCTAGAATATATTTTTAGTAATTTTTGTATATTTTTCTTTGAATTATACAAGAATTTTCATCAATTGATATCTTTTCAAAGCCCCTGGTAATGCATGCTTATTTTTTGTCTACGAACATCTTATGGCACTTTAATCTAAAATTAAAAATATCTTGAAAAATTATCAGTGGGTAAGGAACGTTGCGTATATCCTTAAATACTGATTCTTTAAAATAATTCTTATATAATAATAGAAATGTACATTTGCATTTTTTCTATTAATGAGGAGGTCATATATTTTGGTACCCCAAAAAGGTCTTGTCACAAGGAATAAGCAATTGAAATATGAGAGCCATAGCTCCAATCCATCAAAAGATATGGGCAATGTTCAAGTTTTTGCGGACAAACAGACGGACGGACAGGGTAAAAACTATATATCCCCGAATAATCGTTTGCGGAGGCATAAAAATTTTCACTATAATTTATATAATTTATATATATTTTTTTTCCAAACATAGAGTGCACTTGTTTGCAAGTGATATGAATGCAAACGGTGAGTGCAGGTTCATAACGGTAGAAGACAGAGGGTATGCACATATATATTGTTAAATCACATGTTTCGTCAGTTTAAATTTTCATGATTTGAGAAAAAAAATAATGTGATCTAATTTCGTATGATGTTCTTTCCATGGTGTTTTAAATACTTTTCAATAAAATATTTTTGTAGGGTAATTTTTTTTTGCATTTTAAGACATAAAGTCGTGTGCCTTTTCACACCTCTAAATCATCGAAAATTAAATTCCCACGAAAAATTGCTAATTCCAACAGTAAGTTGTGCACTGTCAATTTTTTTTTTATTCTTGACTACTTGAAACATAATGTAGGATTTATGATCTGTAACAAATATTTATAAGGAAATTATTTGGTTATTTTTAATATTTTCTCTTTATTTTATGATTAGGCTAACAAAAACTATAATTATTACGATTTATTACGATTAGATAAAATGTCATTAAATCATAAGATTATATCAATAACATCATTTCCTAGTATGAATTATTAGATCAATATTTCATACGATTAGAATAATATCATATCAATCATTGTAATAAAATAAAAACTTTTGTATGCACTTGAACTAGTAATCTCAGAAAGGATAAAGTATCGTATACGTATTAAACATTTTAATTAACATCATGTAACACATTCAGTGAGGTTTTATCATCATGAGAGTCCCCTTAATCTTGCTACTATCAGTCACTGTAGGATTCCAAGGACTGTACCAGTATTTTGGAGGCCAGGGACCATTGAGGAAGGCCCAGTGACAGCAGTTAAACCACCACCCTCCTCCATGGTACGCAGCACAGTTATATACGCTATACCTGTCGTTATCCCTGTCCTGGGTGGTGAATGACATCCCAGACAGATCAGCGTTAGGATTCCTTGTGTTTAACATTCTGTCACCTGTAGAAATAAAGGAATATGAATTACAGTGAAATCTTAAATCTATCCATGTCGTTCTAAGATGATTAAAAAATGAATTGTAAATACACTGAACTTCATATTCAAATAAGCAACTTTTCAAGCATTTTAACAAATTTTATGCGGTGAAATAATTATATGAAATATTAACTTATTTGTTCCTGAGAAGTATTTCTTACTTTTATTTAAAGAATTTTTAACTCAGTTATGCAGCAGTTCATTAAATAGGAATAATTCAAGATGACGGACATAAAACTATTTATCTTTTCCAATGCTATACGAGATTTCTGTTATTTATTTCTAGAAAATTACTCACAGTTCTTCACTATCCTGCTTTGGGACTATGTTTTTGAATATAATGTCTTAAAGCAATAGATTAATTGATTTGAATGGAAAGGTTCAATGTTTTTGAGAATGTGACAAATAATAATTTAACTGATTTAACTGATTGGAAAAAAAAATATAAATAAAATAATGAAAATTTGGTTTATCTTTCAATAACAACAGTCAAATAGTAATACCCGGAGCATGATATATGTAAATTAACCATTTTTTTCTAAAGATGACAACGGATAACAATAATGTATTTATTACAAAAAACACGGAACTATTATGTTCTTTGATAATTTAATCAAAGTACTGAAAGTACTGATACGAGTTGATGGTTGTTCAAGCTTAGCTAATTGGCATTGTTTTAGTGATAAAAAAATTAATATATCTATTTCGAAATAGAAATTAAGATTTCCATTTGATTTCTGATATCAATTTCATGATATCATGCACTGTTTTTTTATAATACGTTGGCAAATAATGTTTTTTGAAATAATAAAAGAAACATTCTTTTACAACATAATTACATTGTATACATTTAATAAGCATTGCTGCCTTATTTTAACAAATGAAATGCCACACACAGCTACAGTATCATAAAACATTTTGAACCACAGTTTCTGACATTCCTTAATCTGTATGCAGCAAAAGTATTCCTTTTACTCAATTTTTTTTTATGATCAACTACTAGATAAGTACATACCCTTACATAAATCATTACATGTCAATTTTTTAAGTATTATTTTAGTCTTCCAGTTTAAAAGTGTAATAGGACAATAAACAGTTAAAAATGAATTTTAGAAAGTCAATGTCACATTTTTTTGTTCGATAATTTATCATAATTGACAAAAGCATTTTCAAATGTAGAAAGCAAAAGGTATGTAATCTAAATAACATAAGTTTTACACAGCATCCAAGATCCTGATTTACAAATAAATGCTACACTAATCAGAGTACTGATACAGTCATGAAACACAGGGCCAAACTAATGTATTCATGAGTATATAATCATCACAGCTATTGCAGATTTAAAAGTCCTGTGACATCGACATATATAAGAACTTCAAAGATTTAAATTCAGTTTAAGTTACATGTATAACAATAATTCTTAATAACATTGTTGCGGGCCTTACACCATGGTCCAAAAGAGAGCAAATAAATGTGACACCTTTAGTAGAAGTAATCAAATATTGGAACTGATGATACAACGTGTATTTCAAAATAAGAAGGTGATGCTACTTATCCTACAAAATCCAAACAGTCTGTATTTGTTGAGATTTTAGCCTCGTATATATCACTCCACCAAAACACAAAATTAGTGTCAAGTGCTTTGTAGTATGTTGTTGATGGGGGTAACTTTCTTTGAAAAAGAAACCACAATTAGCTGATATAAAATATTTTTTACCACAGAATATTTATACAAGATAGAAGTCTTTATTATGAAAATGGACACTCTTCACTTCACATTTCTTATTATTTACTAAAGGGGTACGTGGCTGTCCTCCAACATACATAATACTGACAGCACAATTCTTTAATATATCTGTGTTTGAATTCCTCTACTACAGCATAAGGTTTATACAAATCTTCCCAGGCACAAAGCAATTGCCATCCCCTTTGCACTGTCATTTGAGGTTTATGTTTCTACAAAAGAAAAATGAAAAGTCTGAGGCCTGAGAGACACATTGCATTGTATGTACCAATTTTAAATAAAGACCACTTTTTCTTTTTTAGAAAGAAATGTTATTCTTTTCCACGTTTTATCTGCGTTAAAAAAATACACAACATACATAAATTTAGCCCTTAATTCAAATTTTCAGTTTCTCCGTCAGTATGGACAAAACACGTCAACATTTAATAGTAGGTAACTTTTTTAGCAAAGTATTTTTTTCAAGTTAGCATTTTGCTTACTTTTAAATAAAAAAAACTGCTTTTTGACTGTGTCGTCTTGAAGAGAAAATTTTATACAAAAGCCGTGAGAAGTTAAGGGAAGATGGGCCTTATATAAACATGCAACACGTATAGTCGATCAGTACATACAGTATAACTATCGATAGACTTAATTGCAGACTTAGCTTATCTATCAGAATAACATTTGCATAACAATGCATGAATGTAATTACCTTGTCGTGTCTCTTTTATATCTCTACGCAAGTTCGCTTCTAGTCTTTTTCTTTTGAAGTCCCCTTGTAGATTTTTCTTGCCGATATTCATTCGTTGTTGTTAACAAACAAAACAGAATGGTGCAAATGAAGATGAAAAGTAGTTCAATCTATTTCCAGATTTCAATCTCAAACATTTTTCTTCGCATTTCTCTCAGTTGATTCTTTTCATAATTCATTTATGTGAATATAGTTTAAAAAATAACATTTTTCACTTAACAAAATATGTTAAGTAATACGGTACTATTTTACCTGTGCCCATCCATGGATAGCGGTTCACTACAAATATTGCTCCGAGGCGAGAATTACTAGGGTAATGGCACTTTATTTTTTTGTAGGACCGACACAATAAAGGATTTCAAAAAAATGATATTGAGTATATCTATTATGAATTTGTTTTTTTTAAAAGAAACGGTATAAGGTGTTGAAAAAAATATGCCCGCTTTCATTTATGGAGAATTTTTCAACCTGCAAGAAAAATTATAGAAGAAGGCACGGAATTAATGAGGTCTCAGCTACGTAAAGGAAGGCCTGAGTTCACACCTGTGATGCACCGTATGGGAAGTTTCATTGTGATGTCATTAAAATATTAACAAACGACAAAATCTATCTTAACCACATGATGATGCGTAAATTACAACTTGCATTCATTTATTTTATCAATTATTTATAAAAGCACGTAAAATCACAAAATTTGATGACATTACTGCCAGGTTATAAGAAGCAAATCTTGTGTCATAAATGACGTCACTAGTCTTGACTTGACGCAGGACGAGAGATCCTGGAGGAGTGCATCCCTTGGTTTAATATTTAAAAAATGCTTATTATAATAAAAAAATATAAAACCATTGCCAATGTTCAAATCAAATCAATAAAATTAAAAGGAAATAATTTATTTAAAACAATAATGTAGAATATTGATTTATCTAGGTGCAATGGAGCTGCACAAACACAGAGAATGTAAAGAATATCGCTTCCACGATAAGTATATACCTGATTAACCTCAAAAGTGCAAGGACATAGACTAGACTGTTTGAGTTGAGATATGGAATATCAATTGCTTATATCATGTATATTTTGAAAAGTGCTGGGAGCTGATTCTGGTCGGCATAATATTATTTTTATTCATGACAGAATATAAGCGGAATGGAAATTTTGAGCAATTATACGCATTTTCGGCAAAATTAGTATTTCCGAATCAGCTCAATTTAGCTCCCAGCACTTTTCGGGAAGCCGCTGTAAATCTTTTTAATATGTATCAATTTTTTCTCCAAAAACATGCGTATGCCCTTGCACTTGCTTCATTTCCTACATTCAGATGATCAATTCTATTTTTATACCAGTCACGTGACACACAGCTGATGCATGCGACGTAACTGGTTCTGAGTAAGCAACATACCTATCCATCATGGATATCTATATTACCTTTCCTACATGTTTACAGTTACTTTGTTACAAAGATTTTTAAAAATAACACGTTTTAAGAATGTACTAAGATCGCATTTACTATTTCCTTCTTTAATTTAATTTGAGGTTATTTGGATCAAATGCAGGAAAACCTGAATAAGAGTATAATTGAGTTGATGTTCCTTCAACTCGTAAAAATACATTGACAGAAATGTTGTATATTGTTTAAACAGAGGGGAACACAAGAAAACCTATTCAAAATAATTGCTTTCAGTTAATAATTCTGTCATTTCAAGAATGAGACAGGGAAACTACTATACTTTACTGTTGGAAGACTTGACATAAGGTTCAAAGTATTAAAGCTGTAATTATCAAACATCATGTCTCAATTTTAATCCCTCTCCCCCTCTCTCTCATTATCTCTCTTTTCTCCTCTCTCTCTCTCTCTCTCTCTCTCTCTCTCTCTGCTACGATAGTCACAGATCACATATTTTACCTATTACTTACCCAATGATCCGGAAGCTGGCCCTCCAAGGAAGAGTTTGTAATTGTTTTTCTCATCAGAAATCGAAAACTGTTGATATTGTTCATACAAAGTTTTGCCATTTTTTAATGTAATAGAGACGTAGAGGGATGATTTATTTCCCTTGGTAAGCTGATGGATCACGTCATTTCCTTCAATACGTTATTGTAAGAGTATTAAGTGTAAAGTAAGTTAATGTTTAATAAGAATCGTTGTAGAAGAAAGTAACCAAAAAGAACTAAACATTAATATATATATATATATATAGATATAGATATAGATATAGATATATATATATATATATATATATATATAGAGTGAGTAATATACCTTAGTTAAGTGAATTTTAATGGATCGATACGATAATATATATTATGATTTATGATTATGTAAATTTTTATGCAAAAAACAACATATTAATTTTTAAAACAGAAAGCAGTTAATATATGTGATGATTTGTGATAATGGGAATTCATACTTAAATAACAGAAAATATTTCCTTTTAAAACAGTGTAATTATGAAACCAATTATCATTCTTTCAAATAAAAAAAAATATACAAGTCTTTACCGATCCAGTAAGTGCCATTAGGGTTTCCAAAACCCTTTTTGTACTCCGCCCAATTTTTGTTAAAGCTTATTGATCCGCTCTGTCTTCTCTGGATTGCCTAAGGGTTATCAACAAAAATATAAGATTGTATTGAAGTCTGATAGATGTATTTATCTCGTAAGTGTGGTGGATACTACTCATAAAATAAGCCTATGGTTTATCTCCAGAATGCTTTATCAGTATCACTTCCAGTTTTGATGTAATCTTTCCCTTGAAGGTGTAGATTTATTGTCACTTGTATTTGTTAAAATTATTGCGTTATAAAATAAATAATAGTAAGCAGAATCTTTCGTAAAAACAAGTAAAAATTCATTGTAGAGTAATAAAATGTCAAACCCTGACTGCTATTAGGCATAGTACATCCAAACAATAACACAAAAATACTGTTAATTCCGTACTTAAAAGTACGTTTCGCAATGCATCGGTGTTTTTGACATAATCGGTAAATCGTTGGACTGACGTTCTGAGGATCGTGAGTTTGATCCCCACCACGAGTGCTAACACATTTTATCTAGAAAACACAGCCGTGCACTATTTCGGCATAGTATCCTTAAATGGTAGTATATAAATCCTAAAAACATTATGCGAAAATGGTTGGAAATTGATTATATAGAGACAACTGACAGGAAGAAAAATTCTAGCATATAAATTATCCTAGATCTACAAGAAAAGGTATCGTCCTTCACAGAATCGGAGTATTAATCAAGATTTCCTAGTCCTTATTCTAGCTTGTAGTATTACAACCAACTTTCATTTAAAAGTTTGAATGAAATAAACCTCCAACAGACTGAAAAAACATGTTTTAAAAGAGGAAAGAAATATTACTCCAAGATTTCATTTTTGTATCTACAAATAACTTTCTTTCGGCATGTCAGCGTTAACATGGCGACGCCATTAATTTACGCGTAGCTGACTTTGGCAGAAACCAATCAAAATAATTTTACATAGATTATCTCAAAGATGCGCTAAAAAACTAAAATCGTATGAGATAAACAATACAACTATAATTGTATGATTTAAAATTTGCTGTATTGAACTCGTTAATTTGAATAGTGTATATTTGCACAGCAAGGCTCTTGAATATACACAATTCCTACTCGTTGGATAATGCAAATACAAAATTAAACAATATACATATTTTCTCTAGTTCTCTCCTTCTTTTCATTTTGTGTCAGATAGAAACTCTACTTGTAGTTCCACAAGCTCTGGAAGAGAGAGAGACAGAGAGGGAGAAGAGAGATATTTCTTACCGTCCACCCTCCTCCTTTAGTTGCCATATCACAGTACACTCTGACCCTGGTCTCGTTTCCAAACGGATTTATCGTATATACACCAGACTGTCTGTGTCCAAGTAGATAGTGTTCTTTACAATCCCTTTTAAGTTTTAAACCTGAATAAGAATATAAACATAAAAATCTGGATAATCATTATAATATATATACACACACACACACACACACACACACACACACAGAGAGAGAGAGAGAGAGAGAGAGAGAGATCACATTACCTTCTTCCAATGTTTTCACTTCCGTCCTATTAAGATACTGGTAGAGATCGGTCATATTTTCCTTTAGAATTTTAAACTTTTGATCAAATTCCTGAAACCTATTCTGACAGTTTTCTGAAATTTTCCTGCCCTCCTGTCTTTGAGTTTTAACCTCTCTTTTTAATGATTCTACCGTATTCTGTAAAGTTTTGTCGCGTCTAAGAAAATCAATCTCTTTTTTCAATGTTTCTACCGTCTGATGTAAAGTGTTGTTCTGACTTAAAGTATCGATCCGTCTTTTCAATGTTTCCATCTTCTGCGCTATAGTGTCGTTTTCACTTAGGATAGCAACCTGTTTTTTCAATGTTTCTACCGTTTGCTGTAAAGTGTTGTTTTGACTTAAACTTTCGATCTGTTTTTTCAATGTGTCCATCTTATGCGCTAAAGAGTCGTCTTGACTTAGGGTAGCGACCTGACGTTTCAATGATTCTACCGTCTGCTGCAGCGTGGACACTATCTTTTCTGTAGACGCCATCCTTAGCTTCACAGAGCTAACGTCGTCCACTACTACCTTAACATTCTTGACCACGGCTAAACGGATGAGAGTTTCCTGGTTGATGATCTGTCGGAGTACATCGATTTCCTTGGTATGTCTCTTTTTGATCCAAATCGTGGAGTTATAGTCACAAACGCAGATCGTGTAAGAAATTGTTATAGAAATAATTAAATGAATGAAAACCTTCATTTCTAAATTAAGATGTGAGCAAACCAGATCCAAATAGTACAATATATTCATCAGAGGAATGAATCTGTATTATATAGAGATATATGGGAATTCCCCTCAAATTAAGCAATGGTAGAGGAATCAAATGACAGCTTAAAAACCTTGCATGACTATAGCAATCAATGTCAATAAATATACACATACAATATGGGACGTTTCATCCTCATTTCAATTTTTTTTGTATTGAATGCATATTTTTTAAAAGAGAAACCAAAAACATCTTAATAGAGGAAAATATGAGAGAGAGAGAGAGAGAGAGAGAGAGAGAGAGAGAGAGAGAATAGAAGAAAAAAAGAGTAACCTGCAATTAATCTTAAAACTATGAGATGCCTGGTTTTAGCGATTCTTTTGAACTTCTACACATTAACCAGTCAATTTTAAAAAAAATATATAATATAATATTTTGATAATTAAAAACTATCTTAATCTATATATTTTCTAGCATGATGTTAAATTACAATAGAAATCAAGACATATGTAATGAAATCACATTTTCATACGAATTTTCTCACTTTTATCTGTTTGAACTAATGTATATATACGGAGAGATATTTATGTTCATTTTCCAATAATAAATAATGTCAACTTCAGTTCTCACTTTCATCTCTTTGAAGTAATGTACTTATACGGAGAGATATTTATGTTCATTTTCCAATAATAAATAATGTCAACTTCAGTTCTCACTTTCATCTCTTTGAAGTAATGTACTTATACGGAGAGATATTTATGTTCATTTTCCAATAATAAATAATGTCAACTTCAGTTCTCACTTTCATCTCTTTGAAGTAATGTACTTATACGGAGAGATATTTATGTTCATTTTCCAATAATAAATAATGTCAACTTCAGTTCTCACTTTCATCTCTTTGAAGTAATGTACTTATACGGAGAGATATTTATGTTCATTTTCCAATAATAAATAATGTCAACTTCAGTTCTCACTTTCATCTCTTTGAAGTAATGTACTTATACGGAGAGATATTTATGTTCATTTTCCAATAATAAATAATGTCAACTTCAGTTCTCACTTTCATCTCTTTGAAGTAATGTACTTATACGGAGAGATATTTATGTTCATTTTCCAATAATAAATAATGTCAACTTCAGTTCTCACTTTCATCTCTTTGAAGTAATGTACTTATACGGAGAGATATTTATGTTCATTTTCCAATAATAAATAATGTCAACTTCAGTTCTCACTTTCATCTCTTTGAAGTAATGTACTTATACGGAGAGATATTTATGTTCATTTTCCAATAATAAATAATGTCAACTTCAGTTCTCACTTTCATCTCTTTGAAGTAATGTACTTATACGGAGAGATATTTATGTTCATTTTCCAATAATAAATAATGTCAACTTCAGTTCTCACTTTCATCTCTTTGAAGTAATGTACTTATACGGAGAGATATTTATGTTCATTTTCCAATAATAAATAATGTCAACTTCAGTTCTCACTTTCATCTCTTTGAAGTAATGTACTTATACGGAGAGATATTTATGTTCATTTTCCAATAATAAATAATGTCAACTTCAGTTCTCACTTTCATCTCTTTGAAGTAATGTACTTATACGGAGAGATATTTATGTTCATTTTCCAATAATAAATAATGTCAACTTCAGTTCTCACTTTCATCTCTTTGAAGTAATGTACTTATACGGAGAGATATTTATGTTCATTTTCCAATAATAAATAATGTCAACTTCAGTTCTCACTTTCATCTCTTTGAAGTAATGTACTTATACGGAGAGATATTTATGTTCATTTTCCAATAATAAATAATGTCAACTTCAGTTCTCACTTTCATCTCTTTGAAGTAATGTACTTATACGGAGAGATATTTATGTTCATTTTCCAATAATAAATAATGTCAACTTCAGTTCTCACTTTCATCTCTTTGAAGTAATGTACTTATACGGAGAGATATTTATGTTCATTTTCCAATAATAAATAATGTCAACTTCAGTTCTCACTTTCATCTCTTTGAAGTAATGTACTTATACGGAGAGATATTTATGTTCATTTTCCAATAATAAATAATGTCAACTTCAGTTCTCACTTTCATCTCTTTGAAGTAATGTACTTATACGGAGAGATATTTATGTTCATTTTCCAATAATAAATAATGTCAACTTCAGTTCTCACTTTCATCTCTTTGAAGTAATGTACTTATACGGAGAGATATTTATGTTCATTTTCCAATAATAAATAATGTCAACTTCAGTTCTCACTTTCATCTCTTTGAAGTAATGTACTTATACGGAGAGATATTTATGTTCATTTTCCAATAATAAATAATGTCAACTTCAGTTCTCACTTTCATCTCTTTGAAGTAATGTACTTATACGGAGAGATATTTATGTTCATTTTCCAATAATAAATAATGTCAACTTCAGTTCTCACTTTCATCTCTTTGAAGTAATGTACTTATACGGAGAGATATTTATGTTCATTTTCCAATAATAAATAATGTCAACTTCAGTTCTCACTTTCATCTCTTTGAAGTAATGTACTTATACGGAGAGATATTTATGTTCATTTTCCAATAATAAATAATGTCAACTTCAGTTCTCACTTTCATCTCTTTGAAGTAATGTACTTATACGGAGAGATATTTATGTTCATTTTCCAATAATAAATAATGTCAACTTCAGTTCTCACTTTCATCTCTTTGAAGTAATGTACTTATACGGAGAGATATTTATGTTCATTTTCCAATAATAAATAATGTCAACTTCAGTTCTCACTTTCATCTCTTTGAAGTAATGTACTTATACGGAGAGATATTTATGTTCATTTTCCAATAATAAATAATGTCAACTTCAGTTCTCACTTTCATCTCTTTGAAGTAATGTACTTATACGGAGAGATATTTATGTTCATTTTCCAATAATAAATAATGTCAACTTCAGTTCTCACTTTCATCTCTTTGAAGTAATGTACTTATACGGAGAGATATTTATGTTCATTTTCCAATAATAAATAATGTCAACTTCAGTTCTCACTTTCATCTCTTTGAAGTAATGTACTTATACGGAGAGATATTTATGTTCATTTTCCAATAATAAATAATGTCAACTTCAGTTCTCACTTTCATCTCTTTGAAGTAATGTACTTATACGGAGAGATATTTATGTTCATTTTCCAATAATAAATAATGTCAACTTCAGTTCTCACTTTCATCTCTTTGAAGTAATGTACTTATACGGAGAGATATTTATGTTCATTTTCCAATAATAAATAATGTCAACTTCAGTTCTCACTTTCATCTCTTTGAAGTAATGTACTTATACGGAGAGATATTTATGTTCATTTTCCAATAATAAATAATGTCAACTTCAGTTCTCACTTTCATCTCTTTGAAGTAATGTACTTATACGGAGAGATATTTATGTTCATTTTCCAATAATAAATAATGTCAACTTCAGTTCTCACTTTCATCTCTTTGAAGTAATGTACTTATACGGAGAGATATTTATGTTCATTTTCCAATAATAAATAATGTCAACTTCAGTTCTCACTTTCATCTCTTTGAAGTAATGTACTTATACGGAGAGATATTTATGTTCATTTTCCAATAATAAATAATGTCAACTTCAGTTCTCACTTTCATCTCTTTGAAGTAATGTACTTATACGGAGAGATATTTATGTTCATTTTCCAATAATAAATAATGTCAACTTCAGTTCTCACTTTCATCTCTTTGAAGTAATGTACTTATACGGAGAGATATTTATGTTCATTTTCCAATAATAAATAATGTCAACTTCAGTTCTCACTTTCATCTCTTTGAAGTAATGTACTTATACGGAGAGATATTTATGTTCATTTTCCAATAATAAATAATGTCAACTTCAGTTCTCACTTTCATCTCTTTGAAGTAATGTACTTATACGGAGAGATATTTATGTTCATTTTCCAATAATAAATAATGTCAACTTCAGTTCTCACTTTCATCTCTTTGAAGTAATGTACTTATACGGAGAGATATTTATGTTCATTTTCCAATAATAAATAATGTCAACTTCAGTTCTCACTTTCATCTCTTTGAAGTAATGTACTTATACGGAGAGATATTTATGTTCATTTTCCAATAATAAATAATGTCAACTTCAGTTCTCACTTTCATCTCTTTGAAGTAATGTACTTATACGGAGAGATATTTATGTTCATTTTCCAATAATAAATAATGTCAACTTCAGTTCTCACTTTCATCTCTTTGAAGTAATGTACTTATACGGAGAGATATTTATGTTCATTTTCCAATAATAAATAATGTCAACTTCAGTTCTCACTTTCATCTCTTTGAAGTAATGTACTTATACGGAGAGATATTTATGTTCATTTTCCAATAATAAATAATGTCAACTTCAGTTCTCACTTTCATCTCTTTGAAGTAATGTACTTATACGGAGAGATATTTATGTTCATTTTCCAATAATAAATAATGTCAACTTCAGTTCTCACTTTCATCTCTTTGAAGTAATGTACTTATACGGAGAGATATTTATGTTCATTTTCCAATAATAAATAATGTCAACTTCAGTTCTCACTTTCATCTCTTTGAAGTAATGTACTTATACGGAGAGATATTTATGTTCATTTTCCAATAATAAATAATGTCAACTTCAGTTCTCACTTTCATCTCTTTGAAGTAATGTACTTATACGGAGAGATATTTATGTTCATTTTCCAATAATAAATAATGTCAACTTCAGTTCTCACTTTCATCTCTTTGAAGTAATGTACTTATACGGAGAGATATTTATGTTCATTTTCCAATAATAAATAATGTCAACTTCAGTTCTCACTTTCATCTCTTTGAAGTAATGTACTTATACGGAGAGATATTTATGTTCATTTTCCAATAATAAATAATGTCAACTTCAGTTCTCACTTTCATCTCTTTGAAGTAATGTACTTATACGGAGAGATATTTATGTTCATTTTCCAATAATAAATAATGTCAACTTCAGTTCTCACTTTCATCTCTTTGAAGTAATGTATTTATACGGAGAGATATTTATGTTCATTTTCCAATAATAAATAATGTCAACTTCAGTTCTCACTTTCATCTCTTTGAAGTAATGTACTTATACGGAGAGATATTTATGTTCATTTTCAAATAAAAAAAAATGTTAACTACCTCTCAATGTACGTTTTACTACGATGATTGTCTGTATTTAAGTCCGTACAAGAATTCTATAATTGCGACTGTGTTACAAAATATTTCTCTCTCAAAGGTTTAATTTTTTTTCCCATGATTTTAATTTAGCTTCTGGTTTTTTAATTGAAGTGTGTTTTAATGGAAAGATTTTCATCTTAAGTCACCTCACCTCACCTATCCTCTTCTTGCCCGCTGGCACATAAGTCCCCTTTAATCTTAAGTGTTCCTGTCTTTTTAAAATCATACCATAAATGTGTTCAGTAGAGAAAAGATATATACTCAGATAAATTAACAAGCTAGGTAAGTTATTGTTCTCGATTGCTAATGCTGCGGTATAACTCTGTTAAGAAGCACGTGTTTATGCCTGCTGTATATTGTTATCGGTTTAAAACTTGCATGTGCAGTTTTTCATCACATAACACGCAATTGATAACTTAGTAAATTAGTATATAGATTATATCCTAGCGAGGAATACTTTATTTTTATAACTTTTTTTAAAAAAAAGTTTTTCTCCTTTGTGTACTACAAGCTTTTAGATCCGCTCCCAAGAATCTTTTCATTCTTCAACCGATATTTTTCTACGCAGCTGTCGGAATGTGAATTCCAAATTTCGTGCACAATTAATTTGTTGCTTTGCCTAAATAATTAATGTGTACAAGAAAAGTAATCCGTTCTCCACTAAAATTGAGCAACAAGCATTGACTTTATTAATCATTTTATTTATTGAGAAATGAATCTAAAAAAAAAAAGAGTCACACACTTTTTTTTATGAAAGCCTTCGACTTTCAAAAGGAGTGCAATTTGTTTGATTTTTGTTGTTTTTTTTTTTTAGATTAATTTCTCGATAAACATAATCATTTATAAAGCTAATCCTTTAATGATAGGTAACAAAGGAGATTGTCAAAAAGCAAATTTATTGTTTTAAAATTAATATACAGTATCCTGGACATCTTGAATTTGTCTTCATCCTATCAAATATGACAATTTTCATAACTTGTAAATTAATGAGCATATACATATACTTTTTGTCTATAGTGCTAAAACATGTATTGGTTACTCTTTAATTTTAACTTGATATGATAAAGTTATAATTAGCTGCAGAACTGTAGCTCTCCGAAAAAAAAAAAAAAATTACAGACCGGAGAGCTACAGTGCCACCCATAGAAAAAACTGTATATTTATTGCACACAAAAAAATGCGCTGTTTCTCGATTTATTTCTCCTTATTTTTAAACTGCAATCTCAAAATATTACTGACCGTGTGTTTTTAACACATTTTTGCACTATTCCCACGTCAAAACATTTCCTATAACCGTTGTGAATAGCCTTCCTAGGCCTGGGCCTGAAATTAAGATCATCCAAAATTTCGCCTGTTAATACTGCCATTTTGGGTTGCTAGACAATTCGGCCAAAGATTTCAACTACAGGAGTAGTTGATAGAGGTCTAAGGAATTTTCTGAAATCGAGCTTTTGTGCAGGTGAGGTAAGAATTTGAAGAAATAAATCCAGAACCGAGCGCAGCTTTTTGTGCGCATTAAATTCACAGCTTTTTCTATGGGTGGAACTGTAGCTCTCCTGTTTGTCTTTTTTTTTTTTTCGGAGAGCTACAGTTCTGCAGCTAAAATATAATATAATATAAATTTAGAGTATTTCTTTTAATTGCAAAACGTTACTATATTTCTCTTAAAGTGAACGTCAATTGAAATATTTTACGAATTAAAGGAGTCACCACTGCCATCCACAAGACTGCTTTATTCTTAAGTATAGAGTCTTGTATAAATGACTGATTTTGGAGACAACAGATAATGATATCTCACAGATACAAAGTATATTAAAGAGTCGATACAAGATCACACACAATCAACTCGACATTTACATGTATTGAGGAAATATCATCAATTAACAATGGATACTGGCATTCATATGTCGACTAGGTATATCCCAGTGAAATTGAAATAGTTTAAATTTTATTTCATTTAAATAAGTCAACATATGTAAACTATACAATAAATACTGACATAGGGATTCGGAAACAAGTTGTGACAATTTATATTAATCCGGTTCCTTTCTCCAATTTTTCCTGAAATTGAAATAGATGATACCATATAGTCTGATATATTTGTTTCATATTTGAATATTTTACTAGAAAAAAAAGTTAATAGTAACCTATATAAAACTTTATGATAAACCTGATTACTTCATTTTTTTTTTGTCTCCTGCATATGGAGTGTGTTTCTCCGAGTTGATTCGATACGCAAGAGCATCCTTCTCGTGCGACTATTTCTTTAAAACCAGGCAAGAAATTGACATTTTTGGTAAAAAAGGAGAACAAGCAATTGACAAACAAGTTGCCAAAAAGGAGATCAATAATCATGTTTAAAGTTGTCATTAGTTCTTCAGTTGTTCAACCACCTTTTCTGCAAATAAAATCTATAATTAAGTCGAATTCTGACTGATATTTTCACACTACTTAGTAACTGTTATGCCATTTTTACACACTGAATTTCACCGTTTTCCAGACCATAACAAGAAGCAAAAGGTGGGTTTGACTACTCACCCATTTCTGCCCGTTACTGAAATGCTAGATTCTCCTCTGCGTGGTTTGTCTCTATAAGGGACCGATCAGGAAAAAAGGTTTCTTGAGGATGTTCCATATATGCAATAATGGAAATAATAACAATTCTGACATAAGATTCTTGCATGATAAATGTTTTCGCTAGGATTTAAAAAATTCTTTTTTTTCACAAAATATGTTCTGTTATTAAAGTAAAATTAAGTATATTAAATACAAAATTATATGACTGAGATGGTACAATTTTTATCAGAGGACAAAATATTACCCTAATTCATATAGTTTGTTACAATTTGATATCCATTGAGGATAGTCACTGAGACATTAAGCTTTAAAAATTTTTTTATTCATTCATTTCATTCTTGTTTGAAATAATCAGGCATCGTGAGATAGATTTTAGGCTTCTTTAAACTTTTTAACAAAATGTTTATGAATAGCGAGCTTTTCAAGCCATTCTACCTTGGTAAAGAGTTATATGTTTATTTGATATCCATTGGCCTATATATATTTGTCAAATACCTAAAATAAATAAGGAAAATCCTCTTATTCCTATTCATGGGTAGAACATTCACTTCAGAAGTTAATTTTAGTTCATGAACATAATGATTGCATTTTCTATCATTTTGAATAATACATCGTTTAATTTACAGATTTCATGATTCACCTAATCTGCACATTGAATATCTGACTTAATGTGAAAAGGGTAATCCAGTTAGTAACGAAATGTTAGTGCAAGTTCTTCATTTTTTTGAAAGATAAAACAATCTATCTGAAATGACAAATTAATTTCAAATTAGTAAATTATCGTGAAATTTAATCTCTCTCTCCAGTCTGAACGGAATCTAAAATGTCAATTTTCGTTTGAAAAGTTTAAACATTGAGTAAATTTATACAGGCGTAACAAATATAAATATTTCTATTGATTTTTTTTATTAACTAAGTATTATATTACTATTGATTAGTTATCTTCCTGTTTGTCTATGGAGGCGAGTCCATGAGCACCAGTAAAAAGTAAACTGTAAAAACACTTCTAATGATATGCAATAAAAAGTAAATTGTAAAAACACTTCTAATGATATGCAATAAAAAGTAAATTGTAAAAACACTTCTAATGATATGCAATAAAAAGTAAACTGTAAAAACACTTCTAATGATATGCAATAAAAAGTAAATTGTAAAAACACTTCTAATGATATGCAATAAAAAGTAAACTGTAAAAACACTTCTAATGATATGCAATAAAAAGTAAATTGTAAAAACACTTCTAATGATATGCAATAAAAAGTAAACTGTAAAAACACTTCTAATGCATTATAAGTCAGAAATAAATGTTCTATTTCAAGTATTCAGTTGTATTATGTGAATGTCACGTAAAATTATCATAGTCCTACCTATTGACAGAAATGCAAAGCAATGATATTTTAAAGTGTTCCAATTCTTATTTTACTATTGATTGTCATATCACTTTATTGATCAATATAGCATTTGTTAACATTTCATACATATTTTACATACATGAAATATATTAATGTTGGGAAATAAATAATAATGTTTATGAAAATTAAATTACTTTCAGTATCAACTTCTCATTATCAAAAATGTTTATGAAAATTAAATTACTTTAAGTATCAACTTCTCATTATCAAAAATGTTAATCTCTATATAATTCTGAAAATAACATTAACATAAAATTTTGGTACAGTTTAATGTTTATGAAAATTAAATTACTTTAAGTATCAACTTCTCATTATCAAAAATGTTAATCTCTATATAATTCTGAAAATAACATTAACATAAAATTTTGGTACAGTTTAATTTGTTAGGAATACCTGAATTAGCTCGCATTTATATTAAAAACATACCAGATGCAATTTATTTATATCATAAAAAGGACTTTTTGGAACTTTCTTTCTCCCCAGGAAATTATTAAGGACAAGTTCATTCGAATCAAACTTTTAATATGTTTTACGGTGTGACCGTTGGGGCGAGCGCAGTTGTACCATCAAAAAGCTATAGCAGCTTACACTTGTAACGTTGATCCGCCTCTTCAAAATCAAACGTCAAACCGCACGAGACACAGTCTAGACTGTGACGTCACACGACGTCGGAATTTACGGAGACAGTCGAGCGTCTGGTTGAACGAGACTAAAGATCTTGTGCAATAATAAATAAAATACTGAGTAGATGTAAATATTTTTTTTGTTTCTTTTAAGCCCTCTGCAAAGAAAGAAAAGTAAACGTATCTCTCGGTAATGAATAATTATCCTTGGTCTTTTGTATGTTTTGTAAGAATTTCGCATGGAACCCTGGTAGCAAAGGAATTCTGGGAATGTTGCACCAGAAAATTTGCCTGACGTATGTACAGATTTAATTCCGAATTTCCTCTGTTCTTACATGTTAGTCTATTTTATTACATTTTATTATCTTTAAACCTTCCAAATGATCAGATCGTTACGGTAGCTCAGTCTGTAGAGCGCTCGCTCCGTGATCAGAAGGTCGAGAGTTTGAATCTCGGCCTCGAATGACCGAAGTCGATAAAAAATAGGTAGCAACTGTTCTTTCGCCAGGCGTTCAGCACTTTGGAGTGGAAGTTTTAGGTCCTTCGGATGAGACCTTAAAAACCGAGGCCCCGTGTCACGACAGGCGTTGGCACGATAAAGATCCCTCACTGCTCAATGGCCCTAAGTGCCGAGTATAGGTCTAAATTTAAAGCCCTTCACCGGTCTATGGTGATGTCCCTATACGAGTGAAAAATTCTCGAATGGGATGTAAAACAACATACAATCAATCAATCTATCCAAATGATCAGTTTTCTGTGGGTTTTTTTTTCATTCTAGTTTCCATCCAATCACTTCAATTATTTTATTCAAATGGAGCTGTATTTTTTTTAAATTCCACAATTTAGAAACAATTTATTAATTATTTAAGTGCTTGCCTCACAATAAAAGAAGATTTCACAAACTTTTAAAAAGCGTGACAAGATTCGTATAAGTATAAACATAGAACGTAATTGTAACGTATTTGAAAAGCTGTAAAAACCACACTTATTACACTATTAGGAAGTATTGCTTGACAATATAAATTTCATCTCTCCAGACAATTCTAAATTTTCTATGCATTACATTTGAAAACATTTTCGATATGATTGTTTGAGAGGAAACATTATTCTAACTATTTTATTTTTTTAAAAAGAAACTTTACTAGCACATCCTATACAAAACTATTTCAGGCGCCAATTTTTCAATAAAACTATCAACTGCATTATTCGCCATATAATTTTAAAAATTTTTATTGTCAATTTCAAAATTTCCCATAATGCAAGAAATAAAAAGAACAATAGTAATTTCCTTTGACTTAATTTGCTAATTTGCTTTAATGCTAATAAGTTCTCTCGTTTTTCTTAAAAGAAAACGTAGAAATTGAAAACATTTGTTCAAAATTCTTCTTATGCAATGATTGATAAACGATGTGCAAAATGTGATAGAAACGCAAGTATTGAAATTTTACCAATTTTGCTACAAATTCGGTACATTCACGAATGGTGCACAAAAACCATTATATGAATAGTTAATCTTTTTGAGTAAATTTCTGAAAAAAAATTGAATTTCTAAGTATTGCCAAGTGTAATTATGCTTTTATTACTAACTGAACATTGAACATTGAATATTGTATGTTCTTATATCCTTCATGTCCAAAATATTGTGTTGTAGGAGTACGAAAAGTTGGTCCTTTTGTGTACACTTCTGTTTATTTAGGAATTTTTGCTCATTGCCAAACGAATTATGCTTATATTACTAAATGAACATTGGGGATTTCTTTCTTTAATTTCTGAAATACTTGTTTATCCGAGGTAGTGTTTGTATTCATTATTTTGCATGCTATCTTATTTTATAACATCAAATATTAACCAGAACAGAAAGGTATAACTTTCGGCTACAAAATATTTTGATTTTTTGCGTTTTCCCAAGTGTGTGTTTGCTTATATTACTAACTGATCATTGTATGTTTTTACTTCAGATTTTGCTAAAGTTGAAATACTTGGCTATCCTAAGGATAATTTATTTTAATTTTTTTTGCAAACAGCATACGTAAAGACGCGAATCCTTAAGCGCAAGTGTATCTTTGATTATGAGAGTGGTAAAAGAATCACGTTTTACTTTGGTAGTTAAAAGCCACAATAAGTAAATAAAAATACACAGGTACATGCTACGAATAAAATCAATACTAATTCACAATATTTGAATAAGCTAGATCTAGCAACATTGCTTTGAAATTAGATATACAGTTTTTCTCTCTAAAAGTACACATGAACTTTTACAAAAGTATTTCCATTAGTCTTTAAATTGCAGCAGAGAAATAATAAATTGAGAACTAATTAAACTTACATTGTGATCGGACAGTTTCCCTGGGTTTGATAACATATGTACGGTAGGGTTTATTTATAAGTATAAATTGTGTGCATTAAAATGCAGAGGTAAAAGTAAAATTAACACAGGAACCACCATAATTTTATTGTTAAAAATATATACCAAACTACAGGCCCTCCCAAATTAAACAAACAAAACGCAGCAAATGTTGTCGCGAATATAAACAGCAGACGCGACTTTTATTGGCAGCCAGGCAAATTCAAGCGTGAGATTTGGTTCTAAAACAATTGGAACAATGTGTTTAATCGTACAAAAATTGATATAGTTGTCTATGTACTTCTAGATTCATAATCTGCAATTCTATATAACACTTATCTGAATGTAAGAAACAACTTACGATATATCACCACATAAATAAGAGAATTTAATGATAGAAAAGTTGAACTTGTCACCTTTATTTTAAAGTTTTGTTGTTAGTTTGCCATCAAAGATTTTCTCTTAAAAATCTCATATGAATTCATTACAATAGAAAACAAAATTTAAAAAAAAAATCTTTTTTAAAACTAGATTCATGATCAGCTTTTTTAAATAATAAATTTGAATGCCCAGATATCAAGTATGTAGGTTTGTAGATTCTATTTTAAGCATTGAGGAACTTAAGGTGTTAAATTTAAGAGCTCCAAATAATTAGGTCAGTGGGGAATATCACTGACACTGCAGGTGACTCGCTGGAAACAGGTCATATACTTTTTCAAATTATTTATGCATATTTACTAGTAGTCCTTTTAAGTAGGAACTTAAAAGTACTCCGCAACATCATCTCTGAATGAATTGAACTTATATATTTTTAATATACAATTATAGCCTTTTGATGAGGTCAATCCCTAGATATATAAACCTTAGAGAAACATATCGACCGACCACGAAGTGCGATGTCGATATGCTTTCTCTAAAGTCTATATATCTACGGATTGTACCTAATCAAAAGGCTACAATTGTTTTATTATTTTTTTTATCAATAAATAAGAAATGTCTTAAAATGCATGTTTCTAATACTCAATACTTTCTTATATAAGGCAATGTTATGTCATTTGCATTAAAACGTCACAGTAATGAATAGCAGCTGCAGTATCTGTTTTTAGAAACATCCAGTTTATAAAGACTATTGTGGCGTCAGCACTATTGTTGCTTCACAGAAGAACACTTCCAATTCTAGAAACAGCAGGTTTATAATTTTTTTAGAAGCTTAAAATAGAAACACCCAGTTTATTACACTTTTTATACTTGATTATGTGTTCTAGCTTGAGCCAATCAAATAACTGGCAACAATAGCGAAAAATAATATTATCATTTATAGCTTCTTGTAAGAAAAACCCCTAATGTCATAAGACCATTGATGTTTGGAATTTAAAGGACAGTGGATAATTTATCTGTGTAAGAGACGACAACAATCGGAGGAAAAGGAAGCAGGGGATGATAATAAAATAATATAAAAAACAAAATATTCTAAAGTTTCACAAATTTGATCTCAATTAGGACTCTTATTCTTGATGAATATTACGTAGTGATTGCAGTAATATTGGATATACTTGAGAAAATATTGAACTGTCATTTTTCCCTCTTTTGATATCATTTTATAGAAGTGGAAAAAGCAATTCTTGGAGTGACTATAATTAATGTAGTAGGATTAATTTTATTGAATAAATAAGAGAGAAATATATTCATTTAAAATCATGATTTACAACGTTTTGATCATTTTACGTTTGAGGTCAGGGACTCGCCATCATATAAAAAAGGGAAGATAATTTGGCAACAAGAAATACAATACTTCGTTAATAAGAAAATCAATAAATATCAGTTTTTTTAAAAATATTTTACGCCTGCATTAATCTTCTAAAATTTCCTCAACGATTCAACATTAAATCGACACGTAAATTCAAAGGCCAAAGGCAATAGTTTCCCACACTTCCCCACTTTTGTCTTATATGTATCGCCTATTTCAATCTACTCAAAATTCCCAAATAATCAATTTCAAAACGACAAGACCGTTCACGGTAGCTCAGTCGGTAGAGCGCTCGCTGCGTGAACGGGAGGTCGTGAGTTCGAATACCGGCCGCGAATGACCTAAGTCAATAAAAAATGGGTAGCAACTGTTCCTTCGTCATGCGCTCGGCACTTTGAAGTGAAAGTTGCGGGTCCTTCGGATGAGACCTTAAAAACCGAAGTCCCGTGTCACGGTAGGCGTTGGCACAATAAAGATCCCTCACTGTTCAATGGCCCTGAGTGCCGAGTATAGGTCAAAATTTGAAGCCCTTCACCGGTATATGGTGACGTCTCTATATGAGTGAAAAATTCTCGAATGGGACGTAAAACAACACATAATCATAATCAATCAAAACTACAAGTGATTCGAAGGTCAGGGACATTACTATCTCAGGACAATTGTCTTCTTTTTCTTCATGAAATACGTTCATTTTGGTTATTAAATCTGTAAAAATTTGATTTTAGTACTTAAAGCATGAAAATATTGAAATTACAATGCGTTACATTTAAAAACAAATATTGATTTTTCTATCACCATTTTACTGGTATACGTGATGATAGCAGAATATTATGGAGCAGAACAATGTCTTTAGAGTGCAGGGCAATAGATTATCCTTGAAAACAAATATGTTTGTGCCCTAGATACAAATAATTTTATGAAGAGTTTTCTTGGGTCTTGAAAAATACTTTTCAACAAAATTCACTCAGGAAATATGACGAAGCTCATTTTCAAGTTAATTTATCTACGAAAAGATTTTGCATTATGTAAAGTGCCATATTGAACTATTGTATTTTTTTAACAAGTGACAAAAGTTGTGTTGTAAAGGAAGTAGGAATTATATTCCGAAAAACAGTCGATATTTCATGAATTTACCCACCACCCCCCAACAACATTGAAAACAGCCTGCATTCCCATCACCTGTCTATGTTAACTTGCTTTACTAAGTTACAAATTATGATTCTCTTGAGTCCTCCTTAATGTTAAATTTTTTTCAGCGTCCCGGTATGCAGAAAAGATTTTTCAGGTATTAATAATTACTTCGTGCAAATTCTATATATTTTTAAAGACAAACATTGTGTGAAGGACATTCTTTAATGGGTATCTAAAACTTCGTTTTTATTACATGGTTAAAATATATCGAGAAAATTGCTCTCTCTCTCTCTCTCTCTTTCTGTGTGTGTGTGTGTGTGTGTGTGTGTGTGTGTTCGCTCTTGCAAGAAAACAGAATTTAACATCCTTATTTAATGCTGAAATATTCAGACAATTTGAGTAGATTTGTGTAACATATTCGAAACATATTGGATGCATTGATTTATTTTTAAATTACCTATTGTTTTGACATTGACATAATATATTCCCGTTTTTATATGTAGGCGAGTTTCCACATGTTCTAGTAAAACGTAAGCTGTACAAAATATCTTCATATTATTGCATGATGCCACGTCAGGCAGGTTAAGGATCAATTTTCCCATCGTGCTTAACTAAGGGTTGACAGCTAGCCAGCTAAAAGTTTCATCACAATTGTGACCTGCGTTTTAACAGCAACAGCTTGCAGAAGACACGATCATTTTACTGATGCAAAATATTGATGTGTCCTTCCTCTAGTTATGTTTTTTTTTTTTACATCCAAGTGTCTAATCTATGTGATTACCCATATAAACATGTCTGTTTAATTTTTTTTTTGCGTTTCGACACTGCTGTATTATTCCATTTGTATTATACAAAAGGAGAAACACAAAATTTAGGGCCAAAAGTCACGAATAAATGCACCTTTTCCTTGGAATGATCTATTAATGAGTGACTGTTGTACGACAATTGAATAAGGTTCGCCAAGAAGAGTTATCTCCCCCGGGTGGCGCTCGAGTACTATGAGGCATAGATACGTCGCCATATTTGTCTACTTTATAATAGTTAGAAACCGCGTTAAGGATAAATCGTCGATATGCCAGTGTATTGTTGTGTACCTACGTGTAAAAGTAAGAAAGGTGGACATCTGTTCCCTTCGAATCCCGATCTAAAATTGAAATGGCGAGTGATTGTAAAATCAAGAAAGTTATGGGAGCCGGCTGCTCACGACCGGGTGTGTGAAGATCACTTCACACCCGATGATTACATTCAATCAACACTACTTGGTTAGTTCGTTATGGTAAACTAGTTGTTGATCTAATTAACTACGTTTTTAAATAATTGGTTCTTAGCTCAAAATCATCGTAACGTGAATTAAATCTACTGTATACATGCGATGCGCAGTTAACACGGCTAACGTTAGCCTACTGTTTTCATACTCTGGCGATTTATCATACTCGAATTATCAATTATTTAATTAGCGTGTATTTAATTATAATCACACCCAAATGTTTCCTTATTTTTCGAAATAAAGAGAAAACACATGAAAGTGAAAGTAGGTTACAATAGAGTTTGTTTTATTTTAAGGGGAGAGAAAGAGACTAAAACCAGAGGCTTTTCCTTCTGTCTTTTCCTTTGCATGTAAGAATGAGTCATCCAGCGCAAGAGAACAAAGATACAGTAAAAGAGTCAAGTGTGATAGAGATCATAGTGAAAATGTGTCTAGTAGTGAATGCATTAGAGATCATAGTGAAAATGGGTCTAGTAGTGAATGTGTTGTGAATGAAGTGGTGGTGGAGTCTGTACAAGAAGTTAATGTTGATTGTTAATGGTATGAAAGTGATGAAAAGAAGCAGCATGATCAGTCAGTCCAGTGTGATATTGGAAAAAGCAACAGGTTTTCCATTGAACAATTGCAAAGTATTGATAAAATGGTGAAATATTACACTGTTTTTGAAAATTATAACCATTTCATGATGTTTTTTCAAGTACTTGGTCCTGCAGCACATGATTTGAATCTAAAAAGCAACTTACTTTCCCCTCAAGACCAGTTCTTTTTAGTTATGATAAAACTGAGACAAACTAAAGAAGACATTGAGTTGAGTTATTTGTTCCAAGTCAGTGAAAGTACTGTTTCAAATATTATTGTTACATGGATCAATTTTATGTACTTCCAACTTAAAGAGATTAACATTTGGCCCTCGAGATCTGTAATTGATGAATATATGCCTGATGACTTCTTTGCAAATTTCTGCAAAACTAGAGTGATAATTGATGCCACTGAGGTACCAATAAATAAGCCCCAGAATGTAAATGCCCAGAGTGCTACATTTTCGAATTACAAGAATAAAAATACACTAAAGGTGATGATTGGTTGTACACCACATGGAACTGTCAGTTATATTTCCGATGCATACTGTGGTGCTACAAGTGACAGACAAATTATTGAACGTTCTGACTTACTTAGAGACCAGGACAAATTCCAAGACCATGACAGTATAATGGCTGACAGGGGTATCATGGTCCAGGATTTGTTTCCCCCTCGTAACATTCAGGTCAACACTCCAACAATGTTGAAAGGAAAAAGCCAACTTGAGCACAAGATGTTGTTAAAGACCGAAGAATCGCATCAAAGCGAATTCATGTTGAAAGAATCATTGGACTGGCCAAGACTTTCAAAATTCTCAAGAAAGAGCTACCACAGGGCAAAGCCATTTTAGGCTCTAGAATCATTTTTATTTGTTTTTCAATACTGAATTTTAGACCTTGCATCGTTGACAAATATTCATAATAACGTACTACCATTCAAATGAATATTATTTAATACATGTTGTAGAATAAAAACAATGATTTCAGTTACATTTGCATTATTCAATCTAACATTTTCACATTGTACTCAATTAACTGTTGTTTCTTACATAATTTTGTCTTAAAGCAGCTAGTGGATACATCTTTATAATTATCTCTATACACCTCCTCACCTCTTTACAAACCATTAATAACTTCATAAACATTTCTCTTGGATTATTCTAAATTCCAGGTTGACTACTGAAAATCTACATTTTGTAATATAGAACCATAGTTTCAATGGTAAAAAAATGTTATCCATTACAACAGTGCACTATAATGACCATGTTAAGTTTTGATAAACAATCAAAATACTGTGCTGATCATAACAGATGTAAAAGGCTATTCTAAAAAGAAAACCTGCAAATATCATCATATTATCCATATAGAAATGAACAAATTATGTACAAGTCTTCACAGAAAAAGCTTAAACTGCAGATTTATGACATCAATTTACAATTTTTCAGCAAGAAATTTTCTGTAGTGTTTTTTTTATAAAACACCTCTAACTTTGGTAGCATGCAACTACAGAAGTAATCTCTATCAACATTGATTTCTTCCACAAAAATATCTACAAATGTGTAAACAACAAAGAAACACTTCTCTTTTTTACAAACATTAAGCTGCCCTTGCAACTCCATATAATAATTATGATTCTGTTTTAAATGCAATACACCATCATCATCCTCTAGCAAGAATGGGAAAAACTTGTCTGCAGCAGTCTTACGATCTCTACCCTTATATGGACATTTAATTTCAACAATAGCATTTTCTCCAATAATGCCATCGGGCGAAGCAGCCAAATAATTGTTCTCCGAGTCTATGAAAAGACCACAAGTCTTTACTTTGAAACCACTTTTTTTTTGAAATGTTTGTCTTGCTACAGCTTCATACTGTTGGCCATGTAAGACAGCTGGTGTTTTCAGTTTAAGAGGTTTAAAGATGCTAGAACACAGCTTCAGTCTGTTACGTCGATCAGTAGCTTTGCAAATATCCCCAAACCTGGAAGCTGTCAAACGCCATTCTCTCTCTTGGTGCCAAACTTTCGACAGATTCTGTTTCCTAGTTCTGTGTTCGATGCGGGCAATGTCCCTATCTGAAACCTAGATACGAAAAATTAAAATTTGTTCATACCAAAGAAACACTTCAAGTATATCAAAATTCATTATAAACCAGTTCTTTTATTTCAAGAATTTATAATGTAACCTTGTAAGAATAGTTCAGTAGCACTTTAAATTATCAATACATGTATCTTAAACTTTCACCATTGCCAGAAGCTGCCATATGGAGGCATCAGTGTTTTACAAACACATCTTGTTTTTTTTTTTTTTCTTTTCCAAAAGACATATAAATCATTACTCTTATAAAAGATTACAATTAACAAAATATTTCATTAATATCATACATTCTGAGCTGCATCTATCCAATATTCAGTGAATGGCAGGTCCAAGTAATCATGGTCCAGTACTGCAAAGTTGATAAATGCCTTGGGCTTCATGTACTTGAAAGATAAATCTGCTGACGTTAAAGCACAGTAATTGGTTACAATGTTGCTCACATAATCGTTGTATCCAGCAATTCCTCTGTATTTCTGAGGTTTTGGGTCACTAAGATCTGGGTTAACCGACAAGGCATGTCTTCTGCTTTTATGGGGGAGCCTGTAAAATTCAAAGGTTTAAAATAAGTCGGACATTAACCCCCCCCCAAAAAAAAAAAAAAACGCATTAGTTTACATGTAATTTAACTTCTATTAAAATTTGCCAAATATATATTTCAGTATTGTATTCCTGTACAAAGAAATCACATTTCCATCACTTTTAATAAAGTAATATATTGAATATATCAGTATTTGTAATCAATATCTGCATTAATTTAAAGCTTTCTTATTTCATGGTTTACTTATAATATACATGTACATGACTTGTAAATTTGTGGATCATATGTATTCATATTTAGTGTATATTCAACAAAGACTGAACATAAAAACTAAATTTTGCATGCATGAGAAGAACTACCTAAAACAACTTCTCAAACTGTAGTTTTGTATACCTGTCTGTAGATCATGCAACTTTTATATTTTAAAAATATTGTGACACGGGTCACAGAATTAAAGTTGTTATATGTTACAGGAGATTATTATCCTAGCTAGCCACCCTTAACCAATGGTGCTATCAAAAGTTGGGATTGTTTATGTCACCTGATTTCGAATCTTACCACATACATGTACCCACAACTAGCATCAACAACAAAAATAAAGAGCGTTTTTTAAAAAAAAATAATAATTTAGAAGTAGCTATCGAGCGATGTTTATTTGTTCTTAAGGGTGCAAGTCTGTATCTCCAATACAGATTCCTGATCACATTATGTGCATGGATGACACTATAGCCATTTATATAATGCCACATTATCTTAGGCATGTTAGGGATCATTGTTTACCCATTTTTTTCGTTCCTGAGACTTTTGAGTCAAGATATATCTCAAATTGAGATATCGTCATATGTACAAAAGCATTTGCTGATTGGTCTAACAATATCAAGAAACTCCAATCGCAACTCGAGAAAAAAAATCCCGACTTTTGATAACACCATAGGCCAAGGGTTTGTAAGTTGAGTAGCAGACCAGAAACCCTTAGCTAGCGAGGATGGGGCATCATCATCATCAAAATTTAATATATACTGAAAAGTCGTTTGTAACTTTTGACACTTGTGTATATAAACAACAACAAATATTCAAAATTTAAATAGTCAAATAAAAAAAAAAAACATGAATAGGAAACATTTTTAAACACAGGCAGCTCAACTTGGAAAGACTTCTTTGGCTTATGAAAAGTCTGGAGATTATCTGTACATCCCCTAGGAATGGCTATAATGCGTGTTTCCCGAAATTTCACCAAGAGCAAAACAACAACGGCTACATGTTTACAAGTTCCATTAGGGCCCTTCCCAGCAGGGCATTCACAATCTGAATTTTTAATTTCACCCGTTTTTCTGTGAATTCCTACACGATAATTGTAAGACACCTGTTAAATACAGTCAACAATGTAATACTCATTACTCAGACAATCTTGATTCACTCTACTTTCATACTACACACACATGTTCATTGATTTTTTTAAAATCTGTTTTTAATTAGTTGTTTTTCATTTATTTTGAAACACTACCTTTTTCTTCCTTGCTGCTCTGACAAATCCTGTAAGAAAAAAGTCCTCATGTTGACAGTTAATACTCAGTGCTTCAACTCTCTCTGACTCCAAGAGCAATTTTCCTTTCACAATCGCCTTTGTATTGCCCATCATTTGCCTGTCAACTGCTTGTCTGTATTGAAAATATCCTAAGAATTCCAAAAGAAAATATATACAAGTTTTACACCTGCACATTGACATATTTATATTTGATATCCTCAAAACTGTTAAATTTCATGTGTGGCATACACCAAATTAGCGATTTTCCCCCATATTACTGTACCTTCGATATGGGCTTCTGATATATGTGGCATTAAGTCATAATGCTCTGATGTTATTTGTTTATACCCAGTAGTGGGCCAGTCTACCTTCCTTTCCGCTGGCAGCTCTATTACGCGACCGCTAAAGTTAAAATTTCGTTCGTATGCTTCCAACCTACACAGTAATATGAAATTTGTTTAACAGTTTTTGTAGGCATATTGTCAGTACAATCACTGACAATGTAGCACTCGTGTGACTTGACTCTGATAACCCTAATTATTTTAATCATATTACGATTACTTCAATGAAAATCATTTATTTTTAACAGTATTAATGTTTTTCTTACCTTTCTATGAGATCTGTTTTTCTTCCCGTAGTTACAGCGCCGCGCAACATCAATTCTTTTTTCAATTTCTGTACGGTGTACGAAGCATCTATTTAAAATCTATTTTAAAATAGATAGCATCTATTGAAAATTTTAAATGTGATTCGCACAACTACAATTACCGTTTATCATTTCTATGAAGATTCATTACGATTGTCGAATGGATCAGCGAAAACACTTCAGGACAACATTCTTTACTTTTCTTACGTTTCCATGGCAACGGTAGCCATGCTGAAACTGAAAAATGTTTTCCGCACAAACACAGCTGGTCATCATCTTTTATGAAAAGTTTCAGAAACATTGCCCCAGCCATCTGCGAGAAAGTCCGTGAACAATGTTTTCATGCGTACAATAGCAGTACGTCCCCCGACTTCGTTCACATGTTTCGTCGGGTTAAATTTTCATGGTTTGAGAAAATATTATTAGCGAATGAGGATTTTATTTTGTATGATGTTCCTTTCGTGGCGTTCAAAATACTTTTCAATCAAACATTTTCGTCGGGTCAATTTTTGGAGGATATTTGAGGGATTTGATTTAGTGGTTGAAGAAGTGCTGTGATGTCGTTGAATTGAAATTTTAAATTACGTGGGGAACAATGATTTGTGTGTCTTCTCATTCCTCTGTTGTATGAAATACACTTTTAAAACTTCGTGTATGTCAGTAAAAAAAAGGATTTTATCATCATATAACAGAGTCAGTGTGGTTTTATCATCATAAGAGTCTCCTGTATCTCTCTATCATCCCTTACTATAAGATATAACACAGTCAGTGAGGTTTTATCATCATAAGAGTCTCCTTTATCTCTCTACCATCTCTTACTATAAGATATAACACAGTCAGTGAGGTTTTATCATCATGAGTGTCTTTTTTATCTGTCTACCATCTCTTACTATAAGATATAACACAGTCAGTGAGGTTTTATCATCATGAGAGTCTTCTTTATCTATCTACCATCTCTTACTATAAGATATAACACAGTCAGTGAGGTTTTAGCAGCATGAGATTCTCCTTTATCTCTCTATCATCTCTTACTATAAGATATAACACAGTCAGTGAGGTTTTATCATCATGATAGTCTCCTTTATCTCTCTACCATCTCTTACTATAAGATATAACACAGTCAGTGAGGTTTTATCATCATGATAGTCTCCTTTATCTCTCTACCATCTCTTACTATAAGATGTAACACAGTCAGTGAGGTTTTATCATAAGAGTCTCCTTTATCTCTCTACCATCTCTTACTATAAGATATAACACAGTCAGTGAGGTTTTATCATAAGAGTCTCCTCCAACTCTCTATCATCTCTTACTATAAGATATAACACAGTCAGTGAGGTTTTATCATCATGACAGTCTCCTTTATCTCTCTACCATCTCTTACTATAAGATATAACACAGTCAGTGAGGTTTTATCATAAGAGTCTCCTTTAACTCTCTATCATCTCTTACTATAAGATATAACACAGTCAGTGAGGTTTTATCATCATGACAGTCTCCTTTATCTCTCTACCATCTCTTACTATAAGATATAACACAGTCAGTGAGATTTTATCATAAGAGTCTCCTTTATCTCTCTACCATCTCTTACTATAAGATATAACACAGTCAGTGAGGTTTTATCATCATGAGAGTCTCCTTTAACTCTCTACCATCTCTTACTATAAGATATAACACAGTCAGTGAGGTTTTATCATCATAAGAGTCTCCTTTATCTCTCTATCATCTCTTACTATAAGATATAACACAGTCAGTGAGGTTTTATCATAAGAGTCTCCTTTATCTCTCTACCATCTCTTACTATAAGATATAACACAGTCAGTGAGGTTTTATCATAAGAATCTCCTTTATCTCTCTACCATCTCTTACTATAAGATATAACACAGTCAGTGAGGTTTTATCATAAGAATCTCCTTTATCTCTCTACCATCTCTTACTATAAGATATAACACAGTCAGTGAGGTTTTATCATAAGAGTCTCCTTTAACTATCTATCATCTCTTACTATAAGATATAACACAGTCAGTGAGGTTTTATCATAAGAATCTCCTTTATCTCTCTACCATCTCTTACTATAAGATATAACACAGTCAGTGAGGTTTTATCATAAGAGTCTCCTTTAACTATCTATCATCTCTTACTATAAGATATAACACAGTCAGTGAGGTTTTATCATAAGAATCTCCTTTATCTCTCTACCATCTCTTACTATAAGATATAACACAGTCAGTGAGGTTTTATCATAAGAGTCTCCTTTAACTATCTACCATCTCTTACTATAAGATATAACACAGTCAGTGAGGTTTTATCATCATGAGAGTCTCCTTTATCTCTCTACCATCTCTTACTATAAGATATAACACAGTCAGTGAGGTTTTATCATAAGAGTCTCCTTTATCTCTCTACCATCTCTTACTATAAGATATAACACAGTCAGTGAGGTTTTATCATCATCAGTGTCTCCTTTATCTCTCTACCATCTCTTACTATAAGATATAACACAGTCAGTGAGGTTTTATCATCATCAGTGTCTCCTTTATCTCTCTACCATCTCTTACTATAAGATATAACACAGTCAGTGAGGTTTTATCATCATCAGTGTCTCCTTTATCTCTCTACCATCTCTTACTATAAGATATAACACAGTCAGTGAGGTTTTATCATAAGAGTCTCCTTTAACTCTCTATCATCTCTTGCTATAAGATATAACACAGTCAGTGAGGTTTTATCATCATAAGAGTCTCCTTTATCTCTCTACCATCTCTTACTATAAGATATAACACAGTCAGTGAGGTTTTATCATCATGAGAGTCTCCTATATCTCTCTACCATCTCTTACTGTAAGATATAACACAGTCAGTGAGGTTTTATCATCATGAGAGTCTCCTTTATCTCTCTATCATCTCTTACTATAAGATATAACACAGTCAGTGAGGTTTTATCATCATGAGAGTCTCCTATATCTCTCTACCATCTCTTACTATAAGATATAACAAAGTCAGTGAGGTTTTATCATCATGAGAGTCTCCTTTATCTCTCTATCATCTCTTACTATAAGATATAACACAGTCAGTGAGGTTTTATCATAAGAGTCTCCTTTAACTCTCTATCATCTCTTACTATAAGATATAACACAGTCAGTGAGGTTTTATCATCATGACAGTCTCCTTTATCTCTCTACCATCTCTTACTATAAGATATAACACAGTCAGTGAGGTTTTATAATCATGAGAGTCTCCTTTATCTCTCTACCATCTCTTACTATAAGATATAACACAGTCAGTGAGGTTTAATCATCATGAGTGTCTCCTTTATCTCTCTATCATCTCTTACTATAAGATATAAAACAGTCAGGGAGGGTTCATCATCATGATAGTCTCCTTTATCTCTCTACCATCTCTTACTATAAGATATGACACAGTCAGTGAGGTTTTATCATCATAAGAGTTTCCTTTATCTCTCTGCCATCTCTCACTATAAGATATAACACAGTCAGTGAGGTTTTATCATCATAAGAGTCTCCTTTATCTCTCTACCATCTCTTACTATTAGATATAACACAGTCAGTGAGGTTTTATCATAAGAGTCTCCTTTAACTCTCTATCATCTCTTACTATTAGATATAACACAGTCAGTGAGGTTTTATCATGAGAGTCTCCTTTAACTCTCTATCATCTCTTACTATTAGATATAACACAGTCAGTGAGGTTTTATCATAAGAGTCTCCTTTATCTCTCTACCATCTCTTACTATAAGATATAACACAGTCAGTGAGGTTTTATCATCATAAGAGTCTCCTTTATCTCTCTACTATCTCTTACTATAAGATATAACACAGTCAGTGAGGTTTAATCATCATGAGTGTCTCCTTTATCTCTCTATCATCTCTTACTATAAGATATAACACAGTCAGTGAGGTTTTATCATAAGAGTCTCCTTTATCTCTCTACCATCTCTTACTATAAGATATGACACAGTCAGTGAGGTTTTATCATCATAAGAGTTTCCTTTATCTCTCTGCCATCTCTCACTATAAGATATAACACAGTCAGTGAGGTTTTATCATCATAAGAGTCTCCTTTAACTCTCTATCATCTCTTACTATTAGATATAACACAGTCAGTGAGGTTTTATCATAAGAGTCTCCTTTAACTCTCTATCATCTCTTACTATTAGATATAACACAGTCAGTGAGGTTTTATCATGAGAGTCTCCTTTATCTCTCTATCATCTCTTACTATAAGATATAACACAGTCAGTGAGGTTTTATCATAAGAGTCTCCTTTATCTCTCTACCATCTCTTACTATAAGATATAACACAGTCAGTGAGGTTTTATCATCATAAGAGTCTCCTTTATCTCTCTACTATCTCTTACTATAAGATATAACACAGTAAGTAAGGTTTTATCATCATAAGAGTCTCCTTTATCTCTCTACCATCTCTTACTATAAGATATAACACAGTCAGTGAGGTTTTATCATGAGAGTCTCCTATAACTCTCTATCATCTCTTACAATAAGATGTAACACAGTCAGTGAGGTTTTATCATAAGAGTCTCCTTTATCTCTCTACCATCTCTTACTATAAGATATAACACAGTCAGTGAGGTTTTATCATCATGAGAGACTCCTTTATCTCTCTACCATCTCTTACTATAAGATATAACACAGTCAGTGAGGTTTTATCATCATGGCAGTCTCCTTTATCTCTCTACTATCCCTAATTAACGGATACCATGGATAAACCCAGGTTGCCGGGGACCAGTCACCGTTGTGGAAGGCGTAATGACAGTAGTTAAAGCACCACCCTCCTCCATACATAACAGCACAGTTACATCTACACCTGTCGTTGTCTCTGTCTAGGGTAGTAAATGACATCCCTGACAGATCATAGTGAGAAATCCCCGTGTTTAACATACTGTCACCTGTAGAAGTAAAAAGGAAATTAATATTACACCAAGATCTTAATTAAAGAGAAAAAAAATATCGATAGCTTATTTCAGTTCATACCTTTATTATCAACAGTTGACATGATGTATTTGAATTGTGTATACCTCTCCCGGGAATTCAAACAAGTAACTTTAGTTGAGAAAGCATTACATCCTTTTTTTATGTGGATAAGAATTATCAAATAAAACGTTTTGTTGTTGGTTTTTTTTTTTGTTATAAGTATTACTTAATCTTTATTGTACTACTCTCAAGAGGAGTTTTTAGTAAGTTATAGACAACAAGTTAATAAATTGGAATTCTTCAAAATGATCTGCATACAAAAATTTATCCTTTTCAATATTGCATATCTGTTTACAATATATGCGTATGTCCACATATTTCATCAATATCTTACTTTGAAAATAATGAACTTAATGACATTTAATAATGGTCAAATTTAATTAAAAGGAATGGATTAATGCTTTATTAAGAATTTGACAAATTAAAAAAAAAATAAACTGCTTAATCAAAAAAAAGAAATGGTTAATCTCTCACACAAAATAAAATCTTGGTTGAATATCGAATATGTCATCATCACAATATCAATCTTTATTCTCAAGCAATGCATGGTCAGCTAATTACTATTTTTGACATACACAGAATAAAGCATTTTTTTTTAATCACATTCTTAGTAATAACATACAAGTAGTATAAACAATTTAGGAACATTTTGATTTATTTTTGTAAACCACTCTTAACGAAATTTCTTACAATAATGTTTTCCCAGCAAAAGAAAGTTTAACCATATTTTAACATATCTTACCACTCTTCGATCAAAGTCAATTTGTGAATTTAAATTTAAGCATTTCCAATCTATATTTTACGTAAGGAACATAGAAGTAACATTAATTATCTAGTTATGGGATTAGGAAATTCCATATATAGTCAAAATAAAAATAACAAAACAAAAAAGAAAACCAAAAAAAAAAAAAAAAAACCCACCAGAAACCCCCCCCCCCCCAAAGCACTTGATAATTTAATTTTTCAGTTTACTTATTTTTTTTTTTTAATCTTATTTTAATTTTTATTAGTAAAGCGTCTTGTGATAAAAATCAAAGATGTTTCATATTGCTGTATTGAAAACTCAGCTACGTTAAGGAAGGCCTGAGTTCAAATTAGTGATGCACCGTATGAGAAGTTTTATTTTGACGCCATTAAAAATTTAACAAGCGACAAAAATATATTTAGCCACATACTGATGCGTAAATAACAACTTGCATTCATTTATCTTATCAATTATTTATAAAAGCTTGTAAAATCACAACATCTGATAGCAATACTGCCGAGTTATTAGAAGCAAATCTTGTGTAATATATGACGTCACTAGCCTTGACTTGACGCAGTACAAGTGATCCAGAGGAGTGGATCGATTGGTTTAATAATTACAAAAATGCTTAAATAAATATAAAACATTCGCCAATGTTTAAATCTAATTAATAAAATTAAAAGGAAATAATTTATTTAAAACAATAATGTAGACTATTAATTTATGTAGGTGCTATGGAGCTGCACATAGACAGAGAATGTAAAGGATATCGCTAACACGATACGTGTATGCCTGATTAACCTCAAAAGTGCAAGGGCATAGACTAGACTGTTTGAGCTGAAATATGGAATATCAATTGCTTATATTATGTATATTTTGAAAAGTGCTGGGAGCTGATTCTGGTCGGCATAACATTATTTTTATTCATGACAGAATTTAAGCGAAGTGGAGATTTTGAGCTATATATATATTTTCGGCATAATTACGAGTCTTTCCGAAACAGCTCAAAGTAGCTCCCAGCACTTTTCGGGAAGCCGATGTAAATCTTTTTTAATATGTATAAATATTTTTCTCCAAAAACATGCGTATGCCCTTGCACTAGCCTTATTTTCTACATTCGGCTGACCAATTCTATTTTTATAACAGTCACGTGACACACAGCTGATACATGCGATGTAACTGGTACTGAGTAAGCCACGAACCTATCCATTATGGATATCTATATTACCTTTCCTAGATGTTTACAGTTACTTTGTTACAAAGATTTTTAAAAATAATACCTATTAAGAATGTAAAAAGATCGCATTTTCCATTTCCTTCCTTAACAAAGCTGAGAAGTTAAGAATAATACCAAAGTTTCTCTCGGTCCATACAAGGTAAGAAATTTAGGACTGTATTACAGTGAGTTTATATGTCGCATCAATTGCAGCCAGAACACGCCGTGTCATAGAGTTAATAACCTTGTTGATGGTAACCTGAGGGATATTGATTCATTTCTGCAACAAGGCCTGCTCTAGATCCTGGATGATGACTGGTGGATTGGGACGGCGTCTAACTCGTTTATCCAACTTATCCCATAGATGCTCTATTTGATTAAGGTCTGGTGAGAACGCTGGCCATAGAAGAACATCTACGTTTTTCGTCTGAGGAAAATCCGAGCACACCCTTGCCATATGCTTCTTTGCGTTGTCCTGTTGAGTCAGTTTGTGCTAATGGACAAATGGAACAACCAAAGAAGCAAGGAATTCATCGCGATTTGTAGTGCCATGAATTACGTGGTGTGGTCTTCGCCTTCCGTAAGCAATATCTCCCCACATCATAATGTTTCCACCCCAAAGCTATCTCTTTCACTTACACAACAGTCTGCAAAACGCTCATTCATCCGGCGATACACATTTGGACGACCATCAGCTCTATACAAGTTGAATTTCGACTCATCTGTGAAGAGAACTTGATGCCATTGTCGTCGCCTACAAACTCTAGGGTCATGCCGTCTTAACCAATACGTTTGTCCCTGGCGAAATCTTGGCGATATTGGATTTCTAATGCACGGACGTCGTGCATGAATTTTAGCTCCTCGCAGTCTGTTACGAACAATTTGGGCACTTATGCGCTGATTTCCTCGTCCAGCAATTGCAACAGCAATTTTTAAAGCAGTTATGAATCGATTGCACAGGTGCGGAAGGCGGATCTGACGGTCTTGCCTGGGAGTGGTAACCAGCGGACGGCCAGTTCTTGGTCTGTCATCCTTGCTTACTAGCTGTTGGAGACGTACGTTAAACCGCTGCACAGTCGATTGGTGCACTCCAAATGCAGTTGCAGCTTCCTGTTGCGTAGCTCCGGCTAGTAGCATCGTTACAGCCCGGTTGCGTTCATCTTTGTTAAGGCATGGCATTGCAGCATCAAACAGGCAATAAAATCTTTAAACTTTGGTTCAATAGGAGAGTTTATAGTTTTTATTTTTCTAAATTCAAAATATCAATGAAAATAGACCCCCGATTTACAAGAAATCGTGCAAAACACTCTTTTCATAAACATGATTTATCAAGCGAAAAAATTCGACACTTGGGTTTTAAAAGCTTATGTTGTTCTTTAAATATGTCACAGGTATCCATTGATAAGAATGTTAGTTGTTCCATGTAGTGTTTCAAAATTTCTTTGATTCGTAAAAAATATGTGTTTCTTTTTTTGTTGAGTATATCGATTTGCTTGAAGTTTGTTAGTTAAAACTTAAGTAATATGCTCAGATGGAAAAAAAAATAACAAAAAAATGTCCCGAAGGAAATAGAGAGGGTTCAGCAATAGGTGCATTAGATCCCTAATACATGGCAGAGGCATGCATTACGGATCCGTAATGCATAGGTGCTGGTAGAGCTACGTTGGCATCAGGCATACCGCATATACAAGCAAAAACTGTATTTCTTACAAAGTATGTAATAAATTATATCAGCTACTCGGAAAATTACAAAGGGATGAAAATATGAAAAAACAAAACAAAGCATAATACACTTTTTTTAAACTACGTAATATATTAGTTTTTGAAAATCGTTATAAGTTGTTTAAACTGAGTCGAACAAAAGAAAATCTGTTGAAATACATTGCTTTTATTTAGTAACTATTTGGCTTAAGATTGAGACAAAGATGCTAAATAAACTGCTATTGGTAGATAGGACATCGGATTAAAATTGACAAAACTCTTTTAAACAAATATTAGGTCTCATTTTTACAAATTAGCTCTCTCTCTCTCTCTCTCTCTGCACATTAATGACATTCACACTTTCTACCTGTAAATTACCTAAGGCTCCTCTAGCTGGCCCTCCAAGAAAGAGTCTGTAGTTGTCTGCTTCATCAGAGATAGAAAACTGATCATATATTTCATATAAATCTGCGCCATTCCGTAATTTGATGGAGACGTAGAGGGATGAGTTCCTTCCCTTGGTAAGTTGGCGAATCACGTCATTTCCTTCAAAATATCATTGTAGGAATATATTAGGAACAAAAGGGATGAGTTCTTTCCCTTGGTTAAGTTGTGAATCACGTCATTTCCTTAAAAATATTATTGTACGAGAATATCAAAGACGTAGAACACAGTAGGGATGTAGACCCCTGCTATTTCAATTAAACTTAAATCTAACAAGACGTCAAATTTGACGTTAATTATTAAGCGTCAAGATGACGAGTAATACGATCCCGTTGTATTTAAAATAAAAACCGATTCCTATTATTGATTATTTGCGCGTTTGCATAGCCCCTTCCCTTCCATAAAAGGTCGATAAACAAGATTAGCCTAAAATATCTTGAATTTCATCGATTGAATGTATTCGAGATCATACCACATCATTTTTTTTAAATCTGAAATTGACTATATGACATTTCCGATATTTTTTTTTATAATTATGATAATAAATATTAAAAAAAAAAATTTAAAAATTTAATTATCGTCACCTTTTTTCAGAAGTTCACTTACCAAAGAGGAACAGTTCTAAAATGTAGGAGAAGTATGCCTTAGTTGAGTTACTCCTCCTGTTTACTGAATGTTTTCAAATGTTTTTTTATTTTTCCACGAATACATATATACATTTATTGGAGTTCTGAAGAACACAAGAACTGAAAGCTATAATGTATTAATAGTACGTATCGAAGGTGAAAAAAAAATGGTCTACTGATATTAACTGAATACAATATCTCTTTGCAGCAAACTTGTCTGACCTTTAACTGTAAACGGTTTCAGTTCGCATTTCCTCGAATAAAGAAAAAGGTTTGAAACATGATTCAGGCTCAAGAAATTTCTAAAAATAGATGGAGAATTTACAGTTTTATACTTTGAAGGTTATATGGACGGACATATAACCTAATAAATAAAATAAATAAATATTTTTTTAAAAATATTTTATTGATAGAAACAAGAGAAGGATGCTTACAAAATTGGAGGGGGGAGGGTACCGCCGCCATTACTGTCTTGTTTTAAATAATTAAGAAACTTTATTTTAACACTATTTACATCACAGGGGAGTTATATATATACATCATCGTGCGTTCACTTTCAAAAAATGAATAAAACTAAAATTCCATACAAGTCAAATTCATATACAGGTATGAAACTGAATGTATGTGTATGTACTACAAACTGTACACGTGGACATCAAAATAAACATCCTTATAAAATAACTTTAACTAATTACAAAACATACAGGTAGTTAATATATAGTCTTGAACATTTTAGGAATGACTCTAATTCTTGGCCAAATTATTCGAGTATAACCTGGTTTGGGTCAGTTTACGCTTTATAATCTGCGAAGAGTCATTTCTTATAATTTAATTTTAAAATCATTAAATAACTATGGGTGTAAAATTTCGTTGCTTTTTATTAGTTCAAATTTGCCGCTCAATAATACAACCGTAGTAACGGAAGTAACGGAAGTGATGGGAAGCGAGGGGAGGTAAAAACTGATACATAGGCCTAGCAGCCTTGTTGTTTGTTTACATGTGGTAAGATCGAATTATTGTTTGAAGTTAAAGGTACATTGATTAAATCTGGAATTTTCCATGAATCCCGAGGACTGGAAATGAGAGGATTTTATGGATACAGATGATTCAGCTGGTTGTCAGGGGGGATGTCCCCATACCAAACCTGGTTATACAGAAATAATTTGTGTTCCTTTTTGGATATTAACCAATCAGAGGCTAGAATACAGACAAAATTAAATTATATGGGTTTAGCATAAATGAACTAAAGAGTACCTAAGGGATTCAATAGACACTATATATGCAGATGTAACCGATATTTCAACAGGAGCTAGAATGGCCTGCGTTACTAAGGGAAAAAAGTGCGGCCTTTATATATCAGAAGTTGTTTATAGCAAACGTCTACATTTAAATCAAGTTTTGAGTTTGCGAAAAAAAAAGAGAAGGAAATAACGTATTAAAATCATAAGATATTTTTAACTTGGATTTTTTATGTGTATTTTTAGATTCCTAGTATTGTTTTGGTCACAAGTCTGAAAGACGCTGAGAAACGTGAAAAGAGGGGGGGGGGGGTCCGCTATATTTTAAAAACGGGTTTTTAAAAAACTTCCAAGAAAAAAATTAAGATAATACTTGCAATTAGCAACATGCAGAAATTATTTTTCCACAAAATAAAACGATAGTTTTTTTTATAAAGAAAAATAAATTGAAAAATAGGCATTTTACAAGCTTTATTTTGACTATGGAATGTTCCGTCTCCCTGATCAATACATAGGGCTTACGGCGGAAGTGATCGGTCAACAGGGGATGCTTACTCTTCCTAGGCACCTGTTTTATGTTTTGTTTACAGATTTGTATTGTTTTTGTTTTTTTTTTAGATCGATCTCTGTTCATTATCTACATCATTTTTCATTATTATATTCTGTCTTGCCTCGGACTAGAATGACTCTCATTGGACAAGGGATTACAGATGGCCTCATTCTCTATTACCAAAATTCCAAATGCAATATAACGGATAAAGCTACGGAATGTCATCCATAATTACAGAAAGAAAAAAATGCTTGTACTATATTTTGCTTCGAAAATTAAGAGATATATTAAGGTCTACACGTCTATGGCAATTATTCGTTATTAGTGGCAAATACAGTAAACAAGGAAACAGCGAAGACATCAGATTTGCACAGACAATAAAATCCTTTAGTTGTTAACTGTAATTGTGCCTGGCAAAACAAACACCAATAAGGTATGTTAGTGACTCTGTACAGAAATGTATCCTTTTGTGTAGTCTCATAGACGTTTTGGCTTCCTCATGACACCTTTGAGATTCAACAACACTTTATATATCTGTAGATAGTGACTTTCAAAATAATACTCGTAAACATTAGGGGGGGGGGGGGGGGGGGGTCGAACGATCCGATATAACATAACTGCGATAACTGAATCTATACCAAATATGAATTGACAATTTGCAATTACTAAGAAAATAAACATTCTTTAAAATAAATATAGACATACATAGATAAATACCTATCCAATAAGAGCCTTCCACGTTTCCAAACCCTGTTTTGTACACCACCCATGTCTTGTTAAAGTCCACTACTCCGCTCCTCCGTTTTTGGATTGCCTAGGGAGAACAATGCATGAATTACATTCATCTCATTCTAATTTATCATTTATCACTGATTAAGGGACTGGACACAGTTGCATTGTTTGCGGTTTTAAATTTCTACTCCGCTCCTCCGTTTTTGGATTGCCTAGGGATAACAATGCATGAATAACATTCATCTCATTCTAATTTATCATTTATCACTGATTAAGGGGCTGGACACAGTTGCATTGTTTGCGGTTTTAAATTTCTATCTTTGTTTGAAAATAACATGACATGAATATTCTTGGAATTTAATGGCAACGACATTTACCATAACGTCACGTCATACATTTGTTTGTAAACAGAAAACGAGCTGTTATTGTTCATGTTTCCGTTTTACTGTGTGTTCAATGTATTTACTCTGCACACATCACTGAGCACGGACTGACAATACTGGTTAGTGGTTTTCTTTTCTCACAGTTCTATTCTGAATATTCTGGATTATATTTTTAATATTTTACATGAATATACAACAAAGTTTCTGCCTTTTTAAAGTATTATGGATAAAGTTTACTTCTTCAAAGTGAAAGGGTATGAGTCAATCACATGCGTTCCAAAGTTTATAGTAACTGTTTAAATATTTTCCAGATAATAGAAGATTGTAAACTGGCTGTTATTACATTTCGGTGTGAAATGCTCTAGCAACATAAAAGTCATGATATCCTTTTAAAAATCATAAAAAAAGATATTAACATATCTGTGTCCAAGCCCATTTTACTGTATATTCAAATAAAAAAATGTTATTAATATTTAATTTAATTAATTCAAACAGGACAGAACTTCGCTGTAATTTTTATTTTTGTAAAATGCAATGCAAATATTGTTGTAATGTTCACTTTTGTTAAAATATCAACAGAAATAAAATAATCTTGAAGCTTTTTAGACATATTTCCCTGATGACCTTATTTTTTTTTATTTTATTTCATTAAAAAACTTTAATTCCACAATTTAAGAGAGAGAGAGAGAGAGAGAGAGAGAGAGAGAGAGAGAGAGAGAGAGATCTTACTGTCCACCCTCCTCCTTCAGTCACCATATCACAGTACACGTTAGTTAAGCTGAGGTGACTTTCGTTTATTTATTCTATATACACCAAAATGTATATATCCCTTAAGAAAGAGGTCTCTGCAATCTCTATGTAGCTTTAAACATGATTTAGATATAATCTTATTGAATAATGCTGCTACTACTACTGCTGCTGATAAAAATTGATTGATTAATTAATTTAGTAATATATAAACAAATAAATAAATGATAATAATTATATAAAGAAACGGTGCAATTACTCTATAGTTTCCCCTTGAAGACGAGCTGATGACGGAAGACCTTGATAATACTAGTATTAAAATAATAATACCAATAGAGAGAGAGAGAGAGAGAGAGAGAGAGAGAGAGAGAGAGAGAGATATTTACCTTTCCCAGTGGTTAGATATTCATAAATGTCGGTTATGTTTTCATTCATTGTTTTAACCATCTGATCCCATTCTTGTAGTCTCTCCTGAGGGATGGAGGCATTCTTATTATTTTCCTGAGTTATAGTATTAACCTGACGTTTCAATGTTTCTACCGTCTGCTCCAAGGAAGAGACCATTGTTTCAATAGACCCCATTCTTTGCTTAACATCCTCCACTAAAGACTTAACATCTTTTACTACACCTAAGCGGATGAGAGTTTCTTGGTTGATAATCTGTCGAAGAACGTCGATTTCCTTTATGTCACGTCTATCATTTATCAAAGCCGTAGAGTTCGAATCATATGTACCGGTTAACAAGGAATCCGTCCTAGCGTCTGATATTGAAATAATAATCAGTAAAAGAATGGAAAACATCATCCTATCAATTCGGAGGTCAACTAACCAGAAGAGAACAATGTTGTGCCTGTATCAGAGAATGCCGCAAGGTATATATAGAGACGTTTGAGGATTTCCTATATCGGAGGATGTCACGGTACATATAGAGACGTTTGCGGTTTTTCCAAAATCAACCGAATGTTAAAACAATAACACTTAAATGTACTTGAGATTTGAAGTCTACCAGGAATCACTTACACCGGGTCGACAGACAACAAACTCATCTTACAAAATTAAACCCCATCTGGTCATGTTATCATTAAGTTCTTTATTTTTTTTATTGAAACAAAAAAGAGAAAAGATAAAACATAAGTACTCTGGCAATTGAAACACTTTGCTGTTTTCTGTAGAAAGAGAAAATATAATAAAACATAAGTACTCTGACAATTGAAACACTTTGTTGTTTTCTGTAGATATTGAAAACAAAGCAATTTTAACAATCACTAAGGTCGAGAGATAACAAACAAAGTCCATTGTGGTCATGCTGCCATTAAGTTGTTTAAATCTTTATAAAGGAAAATGAGAACTGATAACAAAGAGAATAGTACTACGGTAATTGAAACTCCTTGCTTGTTTTTATTTATGTAGATAAAGGAAGCAAAACGATTTTAACACTATCTTAGTATTCATTTTATACATAGATATGCTTAGTATTTACACTTAGATAAATAATTTCTGAAAATACTAACAAAGAACATTAGAATCTGACACCAGTAAACATTTGCTAACACACCTGTATCAATTTCAAGTGTTTTGAGTTTCTGTTTTAATATAAATTTTCAAGCATTCTAACATTTTAAATATTTTCTTAATTTTACATTTAAAAAATAGTAAGACGAAATAAAAATATTGATAAATATATTTATATTTTATTATTGAAATTTTTACTAAATGGAGTCATTTCTTTTAAATTCCAAAAGAAAGACATAAACTCCTAACCCTTACCTGAAAAATAAACTTATAAAAGTATTAGATTTATGATAGGCATGCTCTGTTTATTTTTTAGCTGAACACATAATGCTGAAAGACTAAATATGTAAATATAACTGATGATAATTTTAAACTAGATGCTGTCATGAGACAGTAATACCCGCACTAAGGTGTTTGCCTCTAAATGCACACTCCTTCGTATTGGGCTTACCAAGGAAAAAAGTCCAAACAATTCTATAATTTACACAGTACATGTATTCGTCAAATCGAGCATAAAATGCTCAGGTGACCATGTGACCCATGAATCTCTTATACGCATTTCATATACTTATTTCATTACCAGTCTGAAATAACAGAATTTAATTAATGATGTAAATTAGGTTTTGATAAAATGGGGGGGGGGGAGATATAAATTTTTGGCCCATAATTGGAACTTTTCAAATTCAACAACAAATAATATTATTTTAGTACAAAGCGTTTTTGATGAATTTATCAAAATGTGCAAACTTTATTTAGTATTTGATTAGGCAAAAACCTCCTTGAAAAGCCATACCCAATCAATTTTCTCTCCCCCCCCCCCCCCCCCCGCAACACACACACACAATTTGCCTGTTTTTGGAAATAGGCCTAGATGGCAAAGTTATGCTAAAACATCGTTTGTTATGATAATTTAAAATTTGTTCTTCTACTGTACATGTATGTGAACACCTTTTTGAAAATTTCTACATCACATTGGGCTTGCGTCACCCTACCAGTACTAATACTAGTTTTACCATTATCATTTTTAGATTGCACATGCCATGTGACATGGTATGGTGCAGTGTTACATGTATATCAGTGGAAATTAATTCATTTTGTGTTTTAATTGGATTGTATTTCATGAAGTTGACAGGACCTATGACAGTCGGTAAGTACAAGTTTAAGTATAGATTGGGGTAAAATAAACCGAAATGCAAATGGTTAGGTTAAAGTTTAAAAAGGATCAAAGATCATCGGCAATCTCCTATGCAGAGTTGTCGTTCGTTTCTCTCTCAGACACTGAATGTATGAGCCGATGGTAGAGAGTGGATCATCGGATGCCACAATAGACGAATTTCACATTCTGAAGAGTTATCTCCCGTTGTCGACATTACATTCAGTTACAGGCACAGATCCGGGAATTTTTTTCCCGGGCGGGGGGGGGGGGGGTGTCCACACCTCAGTCAAAAAAAAATCCAGCCCAGAATTTCCTGAGGAGCAAAAAAAAAAAAAAAAAAAAAAAAAAAAAAAAAAAAAAAAACCAAACAAACAAACAAAATAAAAACAATTATGGTGGGGTCCATGTTTTTAAAGGGGGAGGGCATTTAAAGTCATTTTTTATTTGCTTCTGTAAATCAGTATATAGTCCTATTTAAATAACTCTGTAAATTCCGGGGGGGGGGGAGGGGGGGTCCAATCTCCCTAGCTGCTCCCTGTCCCTGAAATGACAAATGATCATGTGACTCCTAAATAGTAGAAAACTTTTCCATTTGACTATACATAATTTTGTTTCTTGTGTTATTATATTATGTACATCTAATGGTTTAAGGTTATGAACCCCTGGAGGTCATCCCCACTCTCTTAATGAACTGGAAATGTTCATAATATGACTACATCAAATTAAATAAAAGTGCATCAATGATAAGATTACTTGACATTTAATTCATGAATTTGGAATGAAAATCATTCAAAGAGATGGACCATTAAACTATTTGTATATATTCACATTTTTTTATGTCAAACCAAAGTATTAGACTAGTTTGCATACATGAACAAACAGCGGTCTGGGAAGGGGAAGGGGCAAGGGGAAGGAGTTATCTCTTTACATCTTAATTGTTGAAAACTCCTAAAATGAATGTTAACTTCAAATCCGACTTGTACGTCTTCATTATTTTTAAGTGGTGGTGTCTCCGTATGAGTGAAAAATTCCCAAGAGGGACATTTAACAACAAACAAACATTAATGACTTAAAAAACACAATATACATGTACATGTTTATTAGTCAAAAGATATACTTCTGATCATATCTCTAGTTCTCCCTTGAATCAGAAATGATGATATAAATATTTTAAGAATGATTAAGAGTTGAAAAGGTTGTGCATTTTAAAATTCACTAAGCTCTGTGGTTGAATTAGCTATACCAGTTTAGCTTATTTTGCTACTCAAAGCACCTTGATTAACTATTTTTAATCATACTGTTTTCTGAAATGTGAAGTTTTTTCAACATGGATACAAGTCATACCTTTTCAGATTCTGAAAACAATGCATGAAAAAAAAAACTGCTTTTCAAATACTGTAACTCTTTCCAAGTACTTGTGATCATCAGTTTTTAGCTCACTTGAGTTTTTCTGGTTTTCTGATCACATTTTGTTTGTCATCCATCTGTCCGCCTGTAAACTTTTCACATTTTTGTCTTCTTCACTAGAACCGCTGGGCCAATTTCGACCAACCCTGCCACAAAGCATCTTCGGGTAAAGGGGATTTAAGTTTTTCAAGTGAAGGGTCACACCCTCTTTCAAGGGGGGATAATCAAGAATTAGTGAAAATTTGGTGGTATCATTTTAAAAAAGTCTTATCAAGAACCACTGACTGGGCCCAAAAAGTTGAAACTTTCTTTACATAGACTTAGTGTAGCTTCAAATTTGTTAAAATTATGACCCACTGGGGTAGGGTGGGGCCAGATATGGGGATCCAATGATTTACATAGAAAAATGCAGGGGATTTTTTCCATCATAAATCTTCTTCTCTTGAACAGCAAGGGCATTATTGTCGTCCGTTTTCGCAAAAGGGACCTATGGGACATTAAATCTCATTTGTCTGTCAGTCTGTCCGTTTGTCAGTCTGTCCGTCTGTCACAATAAATTTAACCTTGGTCATAACTTCTGAATAATAAGAGATAGGGCTTTCATATTTCACATGTACATTACTTACAAGAACTTTCTAAACATACCTTGATTTTTGAACCCATGACCTTGACCTTGAAGTTTGACCTACTTTTCAAAAAATTTAACATTATTTTAAATGATCATTTTGAAAGAGAAAAGATAGGGCGTTCATATTATGCATGTATATTACCTGTGACAAGACCTTTCTAAATATGTCATGACTTTTGACTCTGTGACATTGACCTTGAAGTTTAACCTACTTTTCAAAAATGTTATATTTCCTTATAACTTTTGACTGAGAAGAGATAGGACTTTTATATTTGACAGGTACATTACCTGTAACAAGATGTTTCCAAGCATGCTATGATTTTTTTACCCCTTGACCTTGATGTTTTACCTAATTTTCAAAAATTTTAACTTTGGTTATTACTTTTGAAAATTATATGATAGGGCCTGCATATTTGAAACAATATGTCATAAATAATGGCATCCCATCCACTAGGACACGGAAAGTAGGGGACCACAATTCTTTGAATTTGCTTGTTAGTCATTTTGATATGGAAACTTCCTCATATAGTGTAGATTCAAGTTTTTTATGCCCTGCCATGAATATGGCCGAGGCATATAGTGTTTGTCATGTCCGACTTCAATAAAACGTCATATGCAGATACATACTGATGTAAGCTTTTCAACTGCATCAAAATTTTTCACCTTGAATTTTCCTTTGACCTTGACCTTACTTTTCTTAAATTAGTGTCTAGATCAGTTTTGAATAAACAATTCAAGATATATTTATCAAACTTCATATGCTGATATATACTGCTGAGAGATATCAATTGCATCAATTTTTTTGACCTTGACTTTTCCTTTGACCTTGACCTCACTTTTTTAAATTAGTGTTTATCTACATTTTAAATAAACCATTTCTGATATTTTTGTTGAACTTCTATGCTAATAGTAAATACATACTGATATAAGTTTTTTAACTGCATCAACATTTTGACCTCAACCTTTCCGTTGACCTTGACCTCTCTTTTCTCAAATAAGTGTTAAGCTCAGTTTTAAATAAATCATTCAAGATATTTTTATCAAACCTAATACGCTGATATGTATTAGTGAGAGCTCTTCCACTGCATCAAAAACTTTTCACCTTGCACTTTCCTGTGACCTTGACCTCCCTTCTCTTTAATTTGTATTTTGCTTAGTTTTAAAGAAACAATCTAAGATATTTTTATGTAAGCATGCACTTATAGATAATTTTGTGAGAATTTATCATCTATATCCATTTTTTTTAGATTTTAGTTTCAATTTTAAAGAAACTGTTCAAGATATTCTCATCAAACTTCATACACTCATACAAATTTTCATGTTGCATTAGTAATATACATTCGGCGGGGCATTTATGTCCTATGGACATATTTCTAGTTTTCAAATCATGACCTCCGAGGATAGGGTCAGGCCACAATAAGGGATCAAAGTTTTATAGAGATTTAAAAGGAAAAAATATCTTCAAAATTCTTCTTTTTAAGAACAACAAAAGCATGATTAATATGGAAACATTCCCAAGAAGTGTAGATTCAAGTTTGTACAAATCATGACCCCATGGGTTAGGGAAGGGCCATTTTTTTCCTGCCCCTATTTGCTATCCACATGGAAATGCAAATTTTAAAACCATTTTACACATCCACAGGACAAAATCAATCATCTTCCAAATGATCATGATTTAAGGCTAGTGCATAAAATATAAGGGAAGTTCTGGGAACCAGGATGTTTAAACATGTTAAATATTTTAAAAAAAAAAAAATTGACCCCCATTTGACCCCCAAGGGGAAAATAAGAATTCCGAAACCTTACTGCACATCTATAGGACACCACCAACCATCTCCCAAAAGATGATTAGGCTACTGTGTAAAATGTAAGAGGAGTTCTGGGAATCAGGGGCTTTTTGCATAAAAAACGTTATTTTTCAACCCCTATTTGACCCCATCGTGAAAATGAAAATTCCAAAACCTTACTGCACATCTGCAGGACACCAACAACCATCTCCCAAAAGATGATTAGGCTACTGTGTAAAATGTAAGAGGAGTTCAGGGAACCAGGGGCTTTTTGCATAAAAAACGTCATTTTTCGACCCCCATTTGACCCCCAGGGTGAACATGAAAATTCCGAAACTTTACTGCACATCTACATGACACCACCAAACACCTCCCAAAAGATGATTAGGCTACTGTGTAAAATGTAAGAGGAGTTTGAGAAATAAGAGTGTGACAGACGGACGGACGGACGGACAGACATGAGTAACAACAATATACCCGAACTTTCTTTAGAAAGTGCGGGTATAAAAAGGTATCGGAATCTAAGAATTCTAGTATGATTTTTTTTATTGAAAGTTACGTTCATTAATTTTCAATGGTAAGTTCATATATTCTCCAAGAGAAATATTTCTATGATTTTTTTATGCCACGCATATCGAAACATATTTTTAACGGCGCATTTCAAAAAATGTTATATTTTAAGAAATTTATGGTGAAAATTAAAGCTGTTATGCTGAAAAATATGTACAACATATGAACACTTTTTTAAAATTAAATAAAGTTCTGAAGATGATTAATGACAGAGCATTATTTTCTCAGTAGAGAATGTATGTAATTTAGAATTTAGAATAAAATAGTCTAAAACAGAAAAAATAACATCTACATTGATGGAAAAATAAAATATATCTTTTAGTTCTAGGGTCTGAAAATCGTACTAAAGTGAGGAAAATGTTGGGAAAAAATAATCTAAAAATTTTAATCGGAAAAACTGAAAGAATCCGAAGTAGTATCGTTATATTCTGATTAAAATTTTTGCCATTAAGCTTTAATTTTCACCATAAATTTCTTAAACAATAACTTTTTTTGAAATGTGCCTTTAAAAATATATTTCGATATGCGTGGCATAAAAAAATCATAGAAATATTAATATAAAATGAAAGAATCCGAAGTAGTATCGTTATATTCTGATGTCCGTCCTATGACAGAAGAGAAGTAACTGATAAACAAAGGGTAAGAAAATTTTCTTTGTTTTCTCTCAATGATCACCAAAATCAACATGTACAGGGGTTGTTTTCTTTGTTTTCTCTCAATGATCACCAAAATCAACATGTTGTTCCGAAACTACGTAAACTGACAAAAATTACGCATCTCTCTTAAAATTTTCTGGGTGGATGTAGTGTGTTATTGGTTGGTAAATTACGAAGTCTTGACATGATTACCTTAAAACAATTCAACTAATTACAATTTCATTATTACCGTTCCATGACACTCGGAACAATCTTAACACCACCGATTTTGATTGGGATGGATACACTAATTACAAGAAATTGATTCATTCATCATAATGATTATAGAAGTAAATGGAAAATATCTTACTTGTTATGATGTAATTTAACATTAGAAAATACAAACAAAGTGTGCACATACATAAGTATTCATTAATAATGATTTTAAAAACTCTATGTGTCTTATCGTTTTTGATTTCTTTGTCTTCTCAAATAGAGTTGCAAAATATCACTTTGACAACGATTTCCTCCCCCTTTCTTCGGCTTGTTTCTGATTTACTTTCGCTTTTCAGAATCTTAGAAAATTTTTAATATAAACAAAACCGAAAGACATTCCATTTGTCCTAGATATTTGTAACTTCTTCGTTTTGTAGGAGTGAGTTCAAGTTCAGAACATTTCAACACATTCCTGTGCGCTGCCTTTGTAAAGGCAGCCGCCATTTTTCAACTCAATTCCAAACCGGTGCTTTCAAAATGTTATAAAACATATAAATCAGGGCATATGTCCCAAAATTAAAGCAAAGGTAGTTTACATTGCAATGTGAATGATTTTTGTTTATATCTTTGGAATTCTAATTATTACATCGTTTTCATAAAATTTTAAATATCATATGCCGATTTTTAATTGCAATTTTGGGGTACTGTGCCGCCCTTTTACACAAGACACTGAAATATGATATTTAAATAGGGTTAAAATGTGTAATTACTCAGTTTTTGTCCATAAATGTATTAGTTATTATTAGTTTTATATATGTACAAACTTCCTTTGATTTATGACACCGGTTTCCTACAAAACTACGCTTGTCTACGAAATTTTTGGACCATAAAAATCTACAAAAGCACATTTTTTTTGTTTATTTCAACTTTCACATTTATATCAAATAAAAGCTCCGTGATCGGGAGGTCGTGAGTTCGAATCTCGGCCGCGACTGACCTAAGTCGATAAAAAATGGGTAGCAACTGTTCCTTCGCCATGCGCTCGGCACTTTGAAGTGAAAGTTGCGGGTCCTTCGGATGAGACCTTAAAAACCGAGGCCCCGTGTCACGGCAGGCGTTGGCACGATAAAGATCCCTCACTGCTCAATGGCCCTGAGTGCCGAGTAAAGGTCAAAATTTGAAGCCCTTCACCGGTATCTGGTGACGTCTCTATATGAGTGAAAAATTCTCGAATGGGACGTAAAACAACATACAATCAATCAATCATATATCAAATAAGTATAGTCGCCCACGTGGCGCAGTGGTTAGAGCGTTTGCTCTAGAGTGGCGAAATAAGGAGTTGATCCTTACGTCGCGGGTTCGAATTCCACTGTGGGACGTGGAGACCGATCCTTCGGATGAGACCGTATAAACCGAGGTCCCGTGTCGCAGTAGGTGCTGGGACGAAAAAGATCCCTCACTGCTCAATGGCCCTAAGTGCCGAGTATAGGACAAAATTTGCAGCTCTCCACCGGCAAGTGGTGGCGTCTCCATATGAGTGAAAAATTCTCGAGAGTGTCTTAAACAACAATAAACAAACAAACAAACAAATAAGTATATAAAGTATATAAAGTATATTTATACATATATCTTCACTCAGGTACCTATTATAAATATTATATACAGATTTCATACCTTCATAAAACACACACATGAACACATACACATTTAAACACATGTGAAAGTTGTTTTAATATAGAAGAAAAGAGAGAAAAGAAAGAAGGAGAAGAGAGAGAAACAGAAAAGGAGAAAAAAGCAAAAAAAATATAGGGGCATAGTGCTTTTTTACATTAGGGGGATAATGAGCAACATTCATTTGTTGAAAAATTTGTATACAAATAAATTACAATCTATCACATATGCTCTGCGAGATATTCTCAAACTCTGTATATTTACATTGTTTCAGTAAAGGAATTTCTCTATCAAGATTTGTGACGGTACATATTGTCGTTTTGTACATATTGTCGTCGGTTTATATTATTTATTGTATTAAACATCGCTCGGTACTATTTTTAGCACAGGGGCATGTGGAGAGTTATTACGTATAATACAGGTTGTCGGCGGACTTTATATTCTTATTAAATCTATTAGAACTGTTTATTAAAGGCTAAATTAGGCACCATGTATTGTGTAAAATTTTGACAATATCGAACGTGAATATAAACATTTAATGTGACCTACTGTTTGCATTTAATTTGCTACATCAAAAAGTGCCTCCGTGGTCTAAGGGTATGACTCTCGATTATCATGTGAGAGGGGCCGGGTTCAAATCCCGGACTATCCTTTTTTTGATTTTTTTTTTTTGGATTTACTAAATGATAGTATTCAGCATGTGAAATGAAAAAGTTATGACGTCTGGCTTGTAAAAACTCATAAAATCATTATTACAGTGAGATAAATATTCTATATAAAAAGAATCTTCTTTACACATATTAAAGAATAAGCAATCAAATCTTTATATCCAAATTGGCATTTTTTATTTGCTTCAATAGACATGTATACATTTAATAATTCTACAAATCAGGGGTGGGGGGTGGGGGAGTCCGACCCCCCACCGAAATGCGCATGCTCGTCTTTTTTCCCCAAGCGGGGGGCACAAATTCTCTGAATTAGCTTGTTTAATGGACTTTTGAGCTCATCTCCATATATTTCATGTACATGACTATTATATGTCAAGATACCGTAATTCTTGAGATATCTGATAAATCAGCCCATTCTTTTTTCTTTTAATATATATTTTGAGATTGAAAACATGTATTTTTTTTTTGTTTAGTTATAATGATTTTTTGGAAATTATTTTTTGCGTTATTCTTAAATGGAATCATGTGCCGGTATAATTGGTGGTGGGGTTGACATTTTTAGATCACCTGAACTGAAAGTTTAAGTGAGCTTTTCTGTTCACATTTTGTTTGACCGTCCCTCTGTCTATAAACTTTTCACAATTTCAGCTTCTTCTCAAGAACTACTAGGTCAATTTCTATCACACTTGCCACAAAGCATCCGTGGATAAAGGGGATTTAAGTTTGATCAAATGAAGGGCCATGCCCTCTTTCAAGGGAAGTATTGAAGAATTAGTGAAAATTTAGTGATATCTTTTAAAAATCTTCTCAAGAATCACTGTATCAGAAAAGTTGGAACTTATGCAAAAGCTTCATTATGAAGTGTAGATTCAATTTTATTCAGATCATGTCCCTCGGAGGAAGGGTGTTGCTACCATAGGTGTTCAAAGTTTTTATAGAATATTTAGAAAAGAATCTTTCAAAATCTCTTTCAAGAACTACTGTTTCAGAAGAGTTGATACTTATGAAAGCTTCATTACATACCGAACCCTCAATTTTGAGGTGCTGGCACGAAAAAGAACCCTCTTTGCTCAATGTCCCTTAGTGCCAAGTCGCAAAAGGACATACGTTTTTTTACTGCTTGAGACAGCTCATTTCGTTTAAAGAAAAAAAAAAGTTACATGATTTTCAATAGAATGCCACTGAATTATGGTAATAAGAATATTTATTTGAAAATTATCTTTCATTTAAAAAAAAAATCGGAGATTTATGTGAACAAGTTTACTTTGAGCTTTAAATCTTTGCAACATTGTAATTAAAATAAATTGGACAAAACTTTCCTTTTAGTTAAGGTAAATTAATTCTCTCACAGGAGAGATATCTCTAAAACTGTGTCAAGGTATGATGTAATCGTGAATATTTCAATGGTGTAATATTTTGTCTAGAAAATCATAATTCCATCTGAATGAATAGAGAAGACGAAGCCTTAGTGTTCTGAGCTTTTATAATTAATTTAACATTTTCTGCAAAATTTTTAATATTAAAAATAAACGATTAATCTTTAACTAAAGGAAAACAATCTCTTTCATTACAACCTTGACGATAGAATTATGCATTTGTATTTGTAAAGCTCACATTTTCTTTCATGCTTTCATGATGTCGCACATCATTTATTTACATGCATAAAAACTGTCTGCTACGTTCTCAATCCTTCAGTCAGGGTATATATTTTTTTTCGTAAATGCTAAATATGCTTTGACAGGGTTAAATTTAAATTGTTGAAGGTATAAATACGAAATCAGTACTACCAGATTAAATTATGAATATGTGGCTTTTTAACTTTGGCAGGATAAAAATAGAATTTATTTCATGATTTTTAAGGTAGTACATAACACCCATGAAACCTGTTTTAACGGATATTTTATAGAGTACATCAGAAAAAAGAATTTTTTCTCTATAATGTCAATAGACAAGGGTCTTTGTAAGAAAAATAATAAGCTGTGACATGTTTTCAACATATTTTGAAGAAAGATTAGAGATCCTTTACATTGGTCATTCGGGAGCCTACATGCTGGATCTTGTTTATGCCATCTATATGCCATCTACATGCCATATGACTGTCCGTTATTAAATGCAAAGTAATTTTTGATCCATTTATAGTAGAGACCTGGACTGGGCTGCTGAAAACACTGGTTAATGTTGACCACTGTTAGCCGGTGGTTAAATTCTATATCCACTGGCAAACTAACCACTGATCAAATACCTGTTGCTCAAAATAAAATTAGCTCCTGGTTAGTTAACCACAGGTTAAATGATTAAACCAGTGGTTAGTATCCCACAATGCATTACATTTGTCCACTTGTCAACTAAAAAAATGGCTACCATGGTAAATATCATACGAGTGAAAAGCGAGAAGATATAATGTTACAACTGTATTAAAGAAGTGGAGAAACGCTTATAGATGTAAGAGTTATCAACACTAAACAAACGGTTTAAGTCACAAAAAGTCAAGAAAGCACAGGTTTGGCTAAGATTTTAACTCTGCTGAAAATTCAATAAGAACATAGAGTGGTATAGGAGAATTAGCACCACGGCGAAGATGGAAAAGTAGGCTGTGTGAAATAAAATAAACTAATGGTGGGCACTATAGCCCTCATTGAATCTATAATGTTCAAGACAATGCATAGTGACTCGCCATATCTCTTCGGAATTATTCCTATTTAATACTTGGCTATACTTACAAGGTAAGTACATCAATTTGCATCGTCTCATACTTAAATAATAACTGATTGAACACCTTTACCTGATATCACCATATATTTCCATTTGCAAATGTTTTCTTTTATACTGGTGTCTCATAATATCGCGGTACTTATTTCTTTTGCGTAAAAAAGTATTCCAGATTCTTACATTAACTATTCACCAAATACTATTCATAAACCTATCAATGGCCTAACTTTTTAGTGACTAATTATTTTCTCAGCTTTCTTCGTTTATTTTGTAATCTATTTTTAAAACAGGAAGTCTTATTTACCTCCTAAAGTGGAGAGTCTTATTGTATCGCGTCATGAAAAACATGGAGGCTGTGCACTGTCACAAAGTACAATTTTTATTTTTTATTTTATGATGTAATTAAGGAATAACTGTCTAATTTTTTGGTTTCATGATGTGATCAATCGATTGGCTTGCGTGATAATTTGCATAAACGCCGAAGGCGTTTATGCATGAAATTATCACGCAAGCCAAATCTGACAGTTATTCCTTATATTTACATGCTAGATTGATTCTGCAAATTCAAGTACTACAAGCCCCGCTTCTGTCCCTAATTTTCCCGCCCCGCACGTGATTTTTTTTTACCACGCCTTTCGATGAACCTGTAGTTTTATGTAGAAATAAAGTATTTTTACTATTTGAAATTTTATCTCGGACAAAGACATTGGAAATGTAAATATATCTACATAAAAACTTAACAATAATACAAACTTAAGGCTTTCAAAATATGAACTTTATTATGGATTTTACTTGGTTATATATTCATTGGTCTAAATAAAATGAATCTGTAAAATTTCGTTTTATTTGAATAAATATTTTTCCAACAGGTGTTCCAGACTTTTTAACCATCACAAAAGTCAACATTCAGACGACAGACAGATAGTCTATCAACAAAAAGGATATGAACTATGTATCCTAATTTTTGGAAAATACCGCGATACAATGGAACCCGCGATATAATAAGAATTAAGGATATATAACACTATTAAAAGCAACGCGTATCTATATCCGTATAAACAAGGGTTCCTCGCGTCATAAACGTTCGACGTTATTCCTCAGTGACGTCATAAAGGGTCGACGCGCATTCAATGGATCAAATACGTGCCGTTGAGTTTGAAAAATAAAACATTTCACGAGTTAAAGACTATAATCAGGAAAATATAAAATAATGAATATGTCATAAATGTAAATAATAATGTGTCATTTTTAAAATCTATCGGGATTTAAATACGGGTTGGTTCGAGATCAAGTTTACCATAAAGCCCTTCTGGCTTCATGGATTTTGATCTCGTTATGGAATTTGTCTTATTATGGAATGATCTCTTTATGGAATTTGATCTGAATATTTACCATAAAGCCCTTCGGGCTTTATGGAATTCGATCTCGTGACCAACCCGTTTTTATATCCCGATAGATGTTTAACAAGAGGCCCAAGGGCCTGAACGGTCACCTGAGTATAATACAACAATTAATCTAGAGGATCCATAGAGTATAAAATGAACTGAAAGGTGAACCTTTGTTGCCCAAATGCAAGAAAAATAGGGTGATCAGGATCAACAATATGATAAGACCAGTATTCATTAACAGTTCATAAATTAGGTTCTAATCTGTTCCCCATTTATCACTATCACCATACAGTATATCAACAAACTATCAGTGCTTCTGTACTATTTTTATTCCTTGTTGAAATCTCTTACATTGGCCTCTCTTGGTGTTTGATGAACATTTAATAAGACAAGTTATTTTTGTTTCATTTTTATTTATCTATTACTTACAAGTCTACCTGATCATTAAAACTATGAAAGTACTTTTTCTATTATACAATAAAAATTCTTGCATAATTTTCTTTTTCTATTAACTTGTCAAGTACATTATTTACAGTGATTAATTATCAAAAGTAAATGGCAAAGGGAAATAACTCCTGTCAGTAGAATACAATTTAATAGAGCCCTGGTCAGGACCAGAACACTTGACCAAATGGTCCAGATGTTCAAAAATCTGGTAAAATACCCTTCCTTATTAAAACTTTTACTCTTTTTGCCTCTGATATGCCCAGGTGCAGAGAAGATATTTAAAGAAATAATGCATTTTACTACAGATTCACTATATTTTTTCACTATATTATCAATAGAGTGCCCCCCCCCCCCCCGGAGAAACACCAGAGCCTTTGACCCTGGAACCAGAAGTTTGCTTATCATAAGTAATCACTTTGTTTATCTGCTTAACACTAAGGAGCAGGCAGGATTATTTAATAGAATTAATGCATTTTCACTATATTATCAAGAGCCCCACCCTTACACCAGCACATCTGACCCAGCGGTCATGCAATTCACTACTCTGGAAGAAGCACTCTTAGTCATCATAACTATTCATGAACACTTAGCTTCTTTGCTTTCTAATCAGAAGCAGAAAAGAATATTTCAAAGAAATTTTGCTTTTTCACTATTTAATCAATAGAGCCCCTCCCTCCCCCCCCCCTTTCAGCAGAACCCTTGATCCTGGGGTGATGAAATTAACAATTTTGGAAGAGGCATCCTTGTGTATGATAAGAATGAACTTAGTTTGTTTAAATAAAACCCAGGGGCAGAGAAGAAGATTTTCAAAGAAATAATTCACCTTCACTATAGGATCTATATAGCCCCGCCCTAGCACCAGAACCTCTGTCCCTGGGGCCATGAATTTCACAATTCTGGAAGAGGCATCCTTGCTTATCATAACAATGTACTTAGTTTGTTTAAATAATACCCAGGAGCAGAGAAGAAGATTTTTTAGGAATTAATGCAATTTCATCATATAATAAATAGAGCCCCGCCCTAACACCAGAACCCCTGACCCAGGGGCCATGAAATTCAAAATTTTGGAAGGGGCTCTCTTGGTCGTCCTAACTATGTACTTAATTCATCGGCTTAATACCAAGGGGTAGAGGAGAAGATTTTCAAAGAATTAATTTATTTTTCAGTATATAATAAATAAGCTCCCCCCCCCCCCCACCCACGGAACCCCTGCCCCAGGGGCCATGAAGTTCACAGTTTTGGAATAGGCATTCTTGCTCATCATAACTATGTACTTAATTCATCGGGTTAATACCCAGGAGCAGAGGAGAAGATTTTCAAAGAATTAATGCATTTTCATTATATAATCATACGAGCCCAGCCCTAACACCAGAACCCCTGACTAAGGGGCCATGAAATATACAATTTTGGAAGAGGCATTCTTACTCATCATAACTATGTACTTAATGAATACCAAGGGGCAGAGGAGAAGATTTTCAAAGCATTAATTTATTTTCAGTATATAATAAATCCCCCCCCCCATGTGGAACCCCTGACCCAGGGGCCATGAAATTCACAATTTTGGAAGAGGCACTGTTGCACATCTTAACTATGTACTTTGTTCATCGGCTTAATACCCAGGAGCAGAGGAGAAGATTTTTAAAGAATTAATGTATTTTCACTATATAATCATTAGAGCCCCGCCCTAACACCAGAACCCCTGACCCAGGGGCCATGAATTTCATAATTTTGGTAGAGGGCTCAGTGCTTATTACAATCATGCCAACAGTTTGACTGCTTGATATCCAGGAGTAAAGAAGAAGATTTTTGAAAATTGCATTAATTTTGATGGTTTTAGCCCCACCCCTCAGGCCCCAGGGTGGTAGGGGCCATGAATTTCACAATTTTTAGTCCCCTTCACCCATAGATGCTATATACCAAAATTGGTTGAATTTGGTTCAGTTGTTCCAGAGAAGAAGCTAAAATGTTCCAAAGTTTACGACCGACGAACGACGTACGACGAACGACGACAGACGAAAACAGATAGCAATAGGTCACCTGAGTCGCTTAGGTGACCTAAAAATGATATATTATTTCTTAAGTAAACGTCGTCTGCTATGCATCCGAGGAAATTCGCACTGGCTGCGGTCTCGATTTAAATAGTTACCCTGCCAGAGGGAACTCATTTCAAACATTTACAAAGAAAAAATAAACTTTCGTCACATTTATATCTGTCTTAATAACACCGATAGTTGATATTCACTACTATTTGCACTTCTGTAAATAACAGAAATGTCATGGCCGAATACATAGATAAAGTGAGTTCGTCACTAAGGCATTTCGCTCCATACCAATATCAAAGTGTATTACATGAATACCACACCTTTTAATAAGCATCAATATTTAGAGAAATAAAGGACTATATAAATCATCGTCATGTGAATGATAATTGATATAGATTGTAAGAAAAGCGAGGTATTTGCAGAGAAAGGGGGGGGGTCAATTCCCAATATATTTTAATGTATTTTGATAATTTTTGTTTACATGGTTACCAAACTAATATATCAATTTATTTGTATCCGTTATTAAGCCCATATACAAATGACAGTGTCAATTTTATTCATTTATACATACATATATTAATGATCTTTTTTTTATCAGCAGGAGATTGCCACTTCATGAAATTCTTTGCAACACCAACAATTTTAGCCTTGAAAGAACCCATTCAAGACTTTCTTCCTGATGCTGAAGACATGAAATCCTATCATGTCTCTGTTACTGTTGTTACATGTATCCCTTCCTCTATATTGCTGCACAGCCATTTTACTTGACTTACAAATGACTGCGTCTTTGTTAGTACTCTCAACATTAAATTTATAATTGCAATGTATATAAACCTTTGTTTCTTTTGCTATCCTCAAAAATTCACAAAATTACAAAATTGGGCAGCCTGATTATCCACTGGATAAGAGACTTAACGCACCTCTGTGGAATGGCTAATGGCCAATATTTAACCACTGGATAGCAAACTTAACCAGCGGATAAATTCTGAGCAACAGAATTTGACCATTGGTTAAAATTTAACCACTGGATAAGAGATTTAACCAGCGGTTAGCGCTAACCAAGGTTTTGAGCAACCCAGTCCTGATATTTAGACATATTTATAAAGATCCTGCATTCTTTTTGTACATTTAAGGACAAGGTCATTTTAGGAGGTTAAAGGTCAAATATAGTGACGACATCTACTGAATTTTTACAATTTTTTGCATTTAATTTATTTAAAATCACCAAATTATCTTGACATAATTTAATCTGGGTTCCATTAATATTATTATGTTGATTTTTTTGTAAAAATTGAATCATACATTTTCTTTAAAAAGGACTTAACGTGTGGCATATTTACATGTGAATTGTCAATTCCCGAGCTTTGTATGTTCTATTTTTACTTCACATTTTACTCAAATATACCTGTATCAAAATATTTTACTAAATTTTAGTACAAAAAGGTTGCCTTTATAAACAGCATTACGCAAGTTTGCAATAGATCAATTGGTTATTTTTAAATTATGCACAATCTCCGGTCGGCTGTCTGATTTCATAATCTTCATATAGAGGTCTGATAGGCCAAATTTTAAGTTATGTGGGCTAAAAATGTACAATTGAATTTCTTTCATATTACATACAGAGAGATTTTTTTATCCTATAACAAAATATCAAAATTTGAACAAAACTGAATTCCAGGCAAAATTTTGTCTATCTATTTTGTACTATTCAAGAAAAAAAAAAGAATCCGATTTAGGATAACAAGCATATTTAAATAGGAAAATAAAAATCTGGAATGCAATCATAAGTATTAAGGTTTATTTATAACAATTCAGAAAAAGTAACTTCTCTCTAATTAATAGCGGCAATTATTACAATGTATTTTGCATTCAATGAATATACAAATAAAAAATCTCCATTTTTCATTAAGTTATCATCCGATAAAATAAGGAATATCATTACATAAAGGAATCAAATGGTTAACAAACCATCATAACATAATAAGATTAAGGAGGGATACTTGTCTTGTTTCTGATTAGATGAAATATTCAAAGTATATTTGCTTATACGTCTTATATATTTAGATGTAAGGAATTTAAAAGATCATATTTTTCTTTCCTCATCATAATTGTACAACTTTAGATAGAATTGGTAAATTGAGTTTGAAATCTAGCAGGGACTACATTTCTGGCGGAACGGCGGCGTATGAAAAAATCTCCCTTTCTGCTTCTCAAAATTACTATTGAACAATGAATTTAGTTAAAATTTTTAAACAATCAAAGACTTTAAGAAAATTTCAAATGTAAGTAAAATTTATAATAATGGACTGAAGTTTAAAAATAAATCAAGTATGATTTCCCAAACAAACTACAATTTTGTCAGCTTTTAAATGCTTCCAATCTAAGTACAGATTTGAGCAAAAAATCCGTAAAAAGTGTATTTTCTCTCTTAGTAAACGGTCAAAACCTTTTGTTTTTATATCATTTTGTATCTTTATATGACTACTTTATCATATGTGAAAATAAGAAATATCTAAACATACGAAGCTTATAAAAATAACTAATATATCCTAAAAATCTAGGAAAAATAGAGGAAATTTGGATTGGCCAATATCGATTTTTAGTTAAAATATTTTGTCAGTTTGGTAGTACCATCTAATAGACGCTATATGGTAATAACTTTTTATGCAAAAAGAAAAAAAATTAATCTTTTGAAATAGAAGTAGGCATCGCATGATTGGCAACAGTAATTTTTTATTCTTAAGGTCAAGGAAAAAGATAATGACCTCGACCTGACCTTGCTTTAAAAATAAAACGGTCAAATTTAATCTAATTGATACCATCACTTAATGATAATGTCTTCTTGAATCCATGAAAATTTCATTAACTTTTAAATACATGAAATATGAGAAGAATCCCTCTTAAAATTAGTAAAATCACTTTATGAAATGATAGATTGGAACATCATTAGGGCCGGAGGAATAACATTAATCATTTATGATAAAAACATTTGACATTGTATGTACAAGTTCAAGTAATATCAAAACGAATTTAATATCGTGTCATGTACATGTAGCACAGCCAGTGAGGGTTAATCATCATGAGAGTCTCCTTTACCTTTAATCATCATGAAAGTCTCCTTTATCTCTCTTCCATCAGTCACTGTAGGATCCCAAGGATTGTACCAGTTTCTAGAAGACCAGGGACCGTTAAGGAAGGTGAAGGTACAGGAGTTAAACCACCAGCCTCCACCTCCATAACTAACAGCACAGTTATATTTAGATCTGTCGTTATCTCTGTCTGGGGAACTAAATGGCATCCCAGACAGATTATAATAATGACTGCTCATGCTGTCTCCTGTATAGAAAAATATCGATACAATGTAATATTACAATAAACAATTCATGCGATACCTTTTCTTATGAAACACCTTTCATGTTCTCTGTCTGGAATATTGAATTATATCCCTGGCAGATCTGTTTTAGAAATCTCGGTGTTTAACATCTTGTCACCTGTAGAATTTAAGTGAAATAAATTAGACCGATCATTCAATGTTGTTATTAACCAATCTACTTTTATTATTGAAGATATTTATAATGATTATAAGTGCATGGAAATTCAAATTTTAATAAGTTCTTGGAAAGTTAAGTAGCACTTTATTAAGTGTTACGTGGAAAAAATAATCATATGAAATGTATTATTTTTCTGATAAAGATATTTTTCACTTATTAAAACAACAGGTCACGCAGCTAGGTTAAGGACGCCCATGAAATATCCGACTTAATATTTTTAGAGAAAATGAATACAATTTTAACTTTTTTCAACAGTATTAGTTTTGATGAATATGCATTGTGGTGTTTGCACTTGTATATATTGGGTGTCTGCTGAATTCGGTCAAAGGAACATCGCTTACATCAGCTGTTTGTCACGTGACAGGTTTAAAATTAGAACATATATGTACTACTACAAAGATCGTAAAAGTTCAACGATACACAGGTATCTTTCCGCTATAAAATTTATTCTGTTTTGTTTAAGACAAATATCTTAACATGAAAAGTGATCAGAGCAACTTCCTCGTGCTCGGGAATTGTTTAAAATTTATCCGTCTTTCTATGATGTAATACGCACTAGAATAATGTTATATTACGGAATATATAAACAATGCACAACGAGCTCCAAACACTTTTCAGATTAGTAGGAATAATAGCTACACTTGTTTAAAAATTCGAAATTGATAGTGAAGCGGATATCGTCGAACTTTTGATATTTTCGAGGGGCTGGACCCCTCAAACTAGCTCATTACTGTTCAATGTGCTCCCTGTGGCCATGTATAAGGTCTACACATTATCAATTTAGTTTGACAATAAAATATAGATTAATATATTTTAGAATATATATATTCATTTAGGTTCAATAAAGCTTGTTTCGTATTAATTTTTTTTTTACAAGCTATGATAATTACGATAATAGCTTGATCCACGCCTCAAGTACAGAGAAATTGAGTGTCAAACTAAGAAATGACGTCATCTCAGTAAGTACAGCGAGATCAAGCAGGCTTTCATTCTACATACTGAAAGTGCTATTTTGGCAAGATAAGTTGCACATCAATTTATCTTTATAATATTTATGTGAAACGAAAGTATTTTAGTGTGTTTTAGAAAGAATATATAGTATTTATTCGTGGAGATTTATTTGAGATGTTTTAACGTGACGTCATAAAAGCTTTCGCGAACCTCTGCATAGGCTGACGTAGATATGTCCTTAACCTAGCAGCACAATAAACAGAAATACATGAAATAAACGTGCATGAAACAATATATCATTTCCAATGCTCTGTGAATATTTCTATTAGTTAGTCCAAAAAGTTCTTCTGTATCCAGCTTTGATATTAAGCTATTGAATTAGTAGGAAAAATTATATGAAAGTAGAAATTAAGTAAATCTTTTGAAAAGAAACGATTGCTTGAACATGGTGGATACAAATTGTGCATATTTTCTTCTAAAACAAGAAATGATTACCTGATATAAATTATAATTCGTGCTAGTTTAATAGGCTTAACTTAAAATCCCAAAAGAACACAAAATTGTGGATACAGAATGTTATTTGATAATTAAAGTGCATATGATATTTTTCCAGCTTGTTGAATAATAAAGACATGGAAGCATGTTCATTTATAATTTGAAAATTCGCAGACCTTGGATGAAATTTTTAAAGTGTTAAACTAAGGGAATACGGGAAAATCTTTGAAATAAATTGCTTTAATAAAGTTTCTTTTAATTTCAAATGAGACACAGAGGCTGCATACACTGTGTAAGGGAAGTTGCGTATCGAATCAACTGGGAGACATGAACCCATTATGCAAGTGATAAGAGTAATTTGCTGTATAAGTAAGGGAAGTAGACGATTGAAAAGTTAAAATCATCACGTTTATCATAAAGATTTTTTTTAGGTAACCCAATGCATTAACGTGTTTTTCTAGTAAAATATCCAAATGTGAAACAGATGTGTCACATTCAGTGGTATCTTTTATTTCAAACTCATTGGGATTTTTGGGGTCGATATATCAATGAAAGTAACTATTGTTTATTAATAATACTTCGTTGATATATCTAAAAGTAGAGTTGAAGGCCACAGACAGTTTTTCTTCCCCTCATGTAGAAGTTTTTGAATAAAATCTTATTCATATGAATAGAAAAATTAGTCTGCTAACAACGGGGCGCAATTGTTTCCCATGGGAATTCCAATACATTGTTGGAAGAACCGATCTTCAAAATCTTCATTGATATTGTCAATCAAAAACTAAAGCATTTCTTTAATATCAAGGTCAAAATATATCTCATTTTTAATTTCTCTCTCCCTCTCTGTAATTTTCATGTCTGAGTTTTAATGTCTTTCTCTCCCTGTCTGTAATTATCCTGTCTGATTTTTAATCTCTCTCTCTCTCCCTCTTTGCTATGATCTTCACAAATCAAACAATTTATTTATTACTTGCCTAAAGATCCAGTAGCTGACCCTCCTAAAAAGATTTTGTAATCGTCTTCCTCACCAGACACAAAAAACTGATGATATAGTTCGTATAGAGTTGTACCATTTTGTAATGTAATAGAGACGTAGAGGGATGATTTCCTTTCCTTTGTTAGCTGATGAATAACGTCATTCCCTTCAACATATTACTGTAGGGTTACATAAAGCATTAATACAGGAACGTTTGCTTATTTCAGGATAGTTTAAGTGTTATGCCTCCAAATAAATCTAAAAATATTGAAGATGTGTGAGTGAGGAAAAACGTGCGGGTTTTTAAAGTTATAGGGAGTAGATACGATACATTATGAAAAGTAATAAATTTATGCTGAAATGTAAATCCAAGAAATCAATGAATAAATTTATTTTTCTTGAAATATCAATATCTGCTGACAAATAAATACAGCAAACAACATTAAATTAGCTATTAAATGATGCTAATAAGTTTTTACCAATCCAGTACGAGTCATTTGGATTCCCAAAACCTATTCTATACTCCGTCCATGATTTGTTAAAATTCACTGATCCACTAATCCGTTTTTGGATCGCCTAGGGGATATGGACAGACATATTAACAACGTTTAAGTCCGATTGATGAAACAAGAAGTCCGATATATTTCTCTGACAATTGTTTTATCTTTTTCGTATCATAGGAGAATTCTACTAGTAATTTGGAGAGAGAGAGAGAGAGAGAGAGAGAGAGAGAGAGAGAGAGAGAGAGATCTTACCGTCCACCCTCCGCCTTCTGTCACCATATCACAGTAAACGCTGATTTGGTTTTCGTTACAAAATGGATTAATTATATATACCCCAGATTGCGTATATCCACTTATATAAAGCTCCTTACAATCAGTATTTAGTTTGGGACCTTAATGAAAAGATAGAATGATAATAGTAACTATAAGAGAAAACTTGTTGGACTTCTGTTACGCGAGTGAGTTAAGGATATAGTTAAGTTAAGGTATAAGTATTTCTATGTAAATAAACTAATTAAAATGCCCAATGACTATACCTAAGAAAAGTTAAAACTTATTGTTAAATACATAAGTGGTACCCACGTCATGATATAGCCAGTACACATAATGACGTGATTATGAAATATATGAAGATAACGAGCAGTATTCAAGCTCAAAAGTCCATTAAACAATACAAAATAGGAGCAGAGCAAATACGGACCTCCAAAACATTAGAGGTGGGATCAGGTGCCATGGAGGAGTGAGCATTCCCTGCAGAACAGTCACACTCGCTGTGTGCTTCTTGTCATGATCGGGAAAGATATGATATGCTGATATTCTTGTCTCATCAACTTGTTTGTCAATAATTTACCTCGTTTTAGAAATTGTACATACGTACAGCATGCTCTTGCGTATCGAATCAACTGAGAGATACAAACCCCATATGCAGGTGATGAAGGTATATTGCTGCATAAGTAAGGGAAGTTGACGATTGAAGTTTAAGTCATCACGTTTATCATAAAGCTTGGTTGTTACATTACCATTAACGTCCTTTTCAAGTAAAATATCCAAATATGAAACAGATGTGTCGGACTCTGTGGTATCTTTTATCTCAAGTTCATCAGGATATATCGTATCGACATAAGAATGGCAATAACCATTGTTAATTGACAATACGTCGTCGATATATCTAAATGTCGAGTTGAAGGCCACAGCAAGTGTTTTCTTCTTTTCACGTATAAGATTTTGGACAAGTTCTGCTTCATATGAATACAAAAAAGGCCTGCTAATAACGGGGCGCAGTTGGTACCCATGGAAATTCTAAAAATTTGTTTGAAGACAAGGTCTCCAAAAACCACATAGATATTGTCAACCAGAAACTCAAGCATCTTTTAATGTCAACTTCAGAATACTTGTGAGTACACTAAGAATGTTTTTTAGCAAAATAATTTTGCAAATGACCAATGACAAGGTAAGTAAATTTACGAGTACCATTTTTATTGAAAAAGCAGCTGTCAATGATATCAAAAAGCCTGGACTTTAATTTATCGTGGGGAATGGTTGTGTATCAAGTTGAAAAGTCGTAAGGTTTTAAAATCTTATGATTTCAAATTTTCCAAAAGTTCCTTGGAGTTTCTAAGTATCCACATCTGATTTACACCACTTCTCGAATATATTGTTGCACGCAGGTAGATTAAGGCTTCCCGTAGAATATCACAGTGCAGTCTGTGCCTTTACATCTCTGAACTACCAAAATATGACGTCATAATGGAAAATGACGTCAAGTCACTGCAAGCTAGAGGTGTTATGACGGGGAGAGTGTCATGAACTTTACATTTATTTCAAACTGCATGTAAAATGTTAGATAGCTATTGCAAAATTCACGGGTCGTTAAAGGTTTTTTAAGTCTTATATGTCCGAATATTTTAGAAATACACCGCTTACCTACCCTTGATTGAAAATCAGCATGTTCAAAATGCTTATGAAAAATATACTATTGAAATGTACTCTGTTTAATACCCATGGTTGGAGGTAAAATTTATTTTGTGTGTGTAAAAGAGTCTGGCGCAGGTGATTAATGAAGATTAATCTGAGAATTTTTGTGGAAATCTGTAAGCTGTTCTCTAACTGAGTCTTGCTTGGGAAAATGTTTATTGGCTTTGTTTTAATACAGATTACGATATTGTTTGGAAAATACCCTCAAATTTGTAAGTAAGTTGAATTTCTCAGGAAATTTTTTGTACCCAAGTAATACTATGACTTTTCCCAAGCACATTTCGGATACACAAGGATACGATGAGTTTATTTATATAACAAAATGTTAATAATTATTGTGTTAATCAGCTGCGCCGAAGCGATTTATATGAAACCCATCCCATCGCCTGGCGTAATCCTCTACAGAATCCATAATATTTATGAAATTCCGACGCCAGTTGAAGGATCAGGGTTCCCTATATTTAGGATCTTTTAAAATTATTGCTCTAAGGTCCTCATTATCAACTATATTTACGTCACCAGTAATAACGTGTCCAACAGGTCTTTTGTTATGGGGTGAAGAAGAACATGAACACGATGGAGGATTATGTTTCAGATATTCGATATTCAGGCCCTGTAAAGTTTCCTTGTAATTAAAAAGTTTGGAAGCAATAGTCGATGTATATTTGTAGGAAATACAAGGTGTAGTTTTTTCTTGAAATATGGTGGAATACAGTTGACAATATGACATCATTGTTCTTTACTACAGAGAGGACATCAACCAAAAAGCTTCGGCGCAAGGGCATGCTCTATTTTATGAAACTGAAATAAGGTATATTTAGAAGTAAAATATTCCAAGGATTGCTGGTATTGCTGCACAGATATCAACAGCTCAGTTGTTTAATAACTATTTGTAAAGTTTTATGTTGAAATAGGGTAAAAATATACAGTCCAGTATATGTTTCCTCAAATTCCGATCAAATGAGAAAATGTCTATGATTTGTGCAGCAGTTTCAGTAATCTTTAGATTATTCTTAAAAGCATTATATACTGAAACGCAACATCATATTTAAGGTGGAAATATTTCATATAGGATATTATTCTGTATCTAAAAAGTAAGGACATCTTCAAATTTTTAAATATCGTAATTTAACCGTTGAGTGATTTTCATACCATTACCGGAAGTTAAGTTTGAGTCTGCTTAACAGAAATAAAAATTGCATGTTTAACAAAACATTTGGCAACAATATGGGGGTTTAAGGATTTGTATCTGTTCATCATAAGTAAAGCAGCAATGTTCCGAAAAATAAATAATTTAATTTTGTTTGTATTCTAGCCTCTGATTGGTTAATATCCAAAAAGGAACACAAATTATTTCTGTATAACCTGGTTTGGTATGGGGACACACCCCCCTGACAACCAGCTGAATCGTCTGTATCCATGCAATCCTCTCATTCCCAGTCTTCGGGATTCATGGAAAATTCCAGATTTAATAAATGTACCTTTAGCTTCAAACGGTAACTCGGATCTTACCACATGTAAACAAAAAACATGGCTGCTAGGACTATGTATCAGTTTTTACCTCCCCTTGCTTCCCTTCACTTCCGTTACTACGGTTGTATTATTGAGCGGCAAATTTGAACTAATAAAAAGCAACGAAATTTTACACCCACAGTTGTTTAATGATTTTAGAATTAAATTATAAGGAATGACTCTAATTCTTGGCCAAATTATTCGAGTATAACCTGGTTTGGGTCAGTTTACGCTGTTATATAATCCGCTTCGCGGATTATAAAGCGTAAACTGACCCAAACCAGGTTATACTCGAATAATTTGGCCAAGAATTAGAGTCATTCCTAAAATAAATAAATAAATAAATAAATAAATAAATAAATAAATAAATTCCTCTTTCTTTTCCGAAAGCGATGCCATGGCTTTCTGAAAATGACTTAAGTACACATTTCCATTGCTCTAGCTGGAAAATCTTAGAGTAAAGGTGATGGAGAGATGCAGATGCAAATATGACCCATATCACGCCTCGATAGGCTCTTACATATCATTAGCATGAATGACAGTCCTTGGACCGGAAGTCCAAGGGTTACTACACTGCGCTTGGCTAGAGAAAAGTCGAACTCATCATCTCATAAACAGGCATTTGAAAATGGCAAAGAATATGTCTTTCGCTCAGATCTCGAGATTGATGAACCTATTGCATCGTAGAAATCAAGCTGCAACTGTTATGCATGGCAGTCTTGCACGCTGTAATTGAATGACCGGAGTGAAGGGGGGGGGGGTGTTTTAACAGTCATGTATTACTTTCTAAAATTAAAAGATAATCATTTAATATTTTCATCAAATCTCTGATGTTTTCAAATCAACTTTTACCTCAGTGTATTCATTTTTGAAAATCATTAGATAAAATATTCAAATATTTGTAGATTACTGCTTGTTGCGTTACTTTTGCGTTTCATTATACAATTTTTATGTAAAATTAAACAGGATAATCTCTTGAGCTGAAGCTTTTTTTTATGTGAAGAACAATGACGTCATAATTTGATGTCGTAATGTCTACTGGCTTTAATATAGCAGGCGTACTAAGAATGTATAAGAAAATAAATCAGAACTTTCTCTGAATAATAAATATACCTCTTATGCGATTTTATAAGCTTATTTGCATAGAAACGCCTATACCTAGCCTTAACTTACTTGCGTATAATGAAAATAACATTTCATGGTCATATCATTTTTATTATATAAGTATAACGCTAGAGATGACAACCATATTCTTCTCTATAGTAATCAATACAATGCGATGACCATTTAATATCCGTATGATTGTTATACATATATTTACAATTGCAAATATTTTCCTTATGTAACAATTTGAACAATGCATTTTTTTCACTGTAAAGATGCAGGTTCACCAGAGAAGGACAAATAACATGATTATTTCACTGTAGCCAGGTGTTGGATCTTAGATCCGCCTACTTCTGATTCCAGTTGGTTGGTTTCTTCACTGTCTGTTGTACATTGTGTTGGCTTGTCACGTGATTCAGTTGTAATAGAGAGTAAGGGTTGTGTGTGAGAGAGAGAGTGAGTTGTGCTAACAAAACCCGTTTTTAAATTACCTGTCGCCATATCCATGCACATCGTCAAGGTAGACACATAATTAAATTATTAAGATATAGGGTGATGTAGGCTGGTTTTTCTCCACGCAGCACTGTTAAGGCGTACTTCGAAGAAATCAACAGAATATTAACGTGCATAAATACATACCTTATTAAAATAAATTTTAATTTTGTACAGGTACTATATTATCTTATGACTTTAACATTCTTTGAAATAACATTGTATACCTCGCTCTGTACTAAATTTGGTTTGGTCACGTTATTTGATAGTCACGTGATAAATGCATGTAATGTGTACTGTATGTAGGTCACAAACAAATTTCAATATCGCAAGGGCATATCCTAGTTAAAATTAAAAATTAAAGTTATAGATTGTTTCTACATAACTTGTAGTTTATGGAAAGTGCTGCTGCTTTAAATAGATCTGACAGTGAAATAGTATTCACCACAGACCTACTGTCTATAAGTGCTAACATTATATGATCTTGAATCATAATAACACATTTGTTACTTTCACCCACCAACCGACAACTTTGTTGGCCATTAGATTCACCAACCTTTGATCGGCCATCAGCAAAGGCCAAAAATCTTTTGATTCATTCTGTTTCGTAAATCTATCACCTGACTTTCTTTGATGTCTGTTGTCTACAAAGTGTCTACCATTACACTGATCGACAAACAAGAGATAAGAGATCTAAATAAAACATTGTTTGTCCAAGAGTGGTAAAAGTGGATATTAAGACAAATAGCTGTAAAATTCAGGTGAAAATCTGTAATATCACTACCAAGCCAAGACCGAAGGCAGATGTGTGTCAGCTTTGTCAAGTAAACACAGTGAATAACTTAGTTCCTCAGAAGTCTTCTGGTAGAAATTTATATAGTGAGCACAATTTGTCTTTACCAGATCTGCAAATTGATATGGAAATATTGACTACTGAACAAAATGAGCTTTCCTCAAACATTTTATGCAAATGGAATCATGTCTTTTCCAGAAACGGTAACGACCTTGGTAAAACAGACTTAGTGGAGAACCTAATTTTGTTGGAAGATGACAATATCGTTCAAGCCACCATATGGGGGGATTCGCCAACACACCAATGGTATGCTGGAAGAAGGAATAATCAGAGAATCAGATAGCCCATTTTCTTCTAAAAGTGGTACTTGTAAGAAAGAGAGACGAAAGTCTGAGATTTCGTATAAACTATAGAATACTCAATTCTAGGACCAGGAAAGATTCATATATGCTCCCCAAATTTGACGATGTTGTAGACACTCTAGCAGGTTCCAAATTCTTTTTCAAACTTGACTTGCTTTCGAGATATTGGCAAGTGGCGGTAGCTGAGGAAGACAAGCCAAAGACATCATTCTTCATTAGAAATTTAGGATTTTACGAATGTAAACACATGACCTTCGGTCTTACTAATGCACCAGCTACATTCCAAGCCATTCATCGTGCATACAGATTCAAGCAGTTATGGACTAGGAGCAGTTCTTTTTCAGAGACAATATGGAATAGATAAGGTAGTCTGCTATGCAAGAAGAGGGTTAAGAACGGAGAAACGAAACTATCCTGTTCACAAATTAGATTTTTGTGGGCCATTACTGACAAATTCCACGATTACTTGTATGGAAACTAATTTGAAGTTGTAACTGAGACAGTCCACTGACTTATGTTCTATCCAAAGCTAAATAAGATGAGTCATAGATGGCTTTCAGCTCTTGCGAATTACAATTTCAGAATTTCTTACCGATCAGGAAAATTTAACTCTAATGCAGATGCTCTTTCAATTAAAGCCATTTGTAATTCAGTTTCTTTACATATTTCAGCTGCAGAAACGCTATCACAGAATTTTCCATTGGATTGTGTTCCAGCTACAGATATGTCAGACATTGACTGGAAGAAAGAACAGAAAGAGGGCAAAACATTAGCCAGAGTCACGGAGATTTTAGAGCATGGAGAGAAGGCTAGTAAAGAAACAAAAATGGTTCAGAACTATTTAACAGAGAGGAAGAAACTTCAGATTATCAATGGCATTTTGTACAGAAATTCATTCTTAGATGGGAAAAAATAGTTCAACTTTATTTGCAAGACCATTTTCAAGATGTAGTTTTCATAGGAATTCACAAAGAAGTAGGATATCCTAGAATTAAGAAGACTCTTTGGCTAGCTAAGCAGAGAGTGTATCGACCAGCATTCGAGCAAGATATCAAAGCTAAAGTAGAAAACTAAGAAAGATGTATCAGAAATGAAACACTTGTCAGACCGAGAGCCGATCTCTGTCCAATTGATTCAACCAAAGTATTAGATTTACTTTGTATTGATTTTCTTCTTTGGAAAAAAATGTAAAGGGGGATTTGATTGATTGACTGATTGATTGTATGTTGTTTTACGTCCCGCTCGAGAATTTTTCCCTCATACATGTATAAAGACGTCACCATATACCGGTGAAGGGCTTCAAATTTAGACCTTTACTCGGCACTCAGGGCCATTGAGCAGTGAGGGTTCTTTATCGTGTAAACGCCTACCCTGACACGGGACCTCGGTTTTTAAGGTCTCATCCGAAGGACCCGTAACTTTCACTTCAAAGTGCCGAGCGCTTGGCGAAGAAACAGTTGCTACCTATTTTTTTTTTTATCGACTTAGGTCAGTCGCGACCGTGACTCCAACACACGACCTTCCGATCAAGAAGCGAGAGCCCTACCGAGTGAGCTACAGTGACGGCTAAGGGGAGATTTGAAAATGTTCTTGTAATGACAGATCACTTTACCAGATATTCTTGTGCAGTTCCATGCAAAAATAAGCTAGCCACTACAACAGCTAAAGCCATATATGAAAATTTCATTGTTTTCCAGATAAACTCCATAGCGACCAGGGAAGAAATTTTGAGAGCAAGGTGATTAAAGAATTTTGAATCATCCCAAAGGCAATGGATCAGTTGAAAGTTTTAATCAAATTCTTATTAAAATGTAAAGCACTTTAGAAGAAAATCAAAAATCAGATTGGAAATCTTATGTTTCATCTTTAGTACATGCCTACAATTCAATTGAAAATGATGCCTCTGGGTATTCATCTAATTTTTTAATTTTTGGATGGTATCCATGCCTGTCCATTGATGCATTTTAAGGGATATAGCCAGGAAGTGAAGGAGCAAAGGATCATCAGTCCTATTTGCAATCCTAAACTGCAAGAAAGGATACATTGTTCCTACAAATGTGCAGCAGGAGAATCACAGAAGAATGCAGACCAAAAAAAAAAAATGGAACTTTGACAGAAGAGTGAAGAATTCAAACTTAGAAATGGGGGATAGAGTTCTTGATAGAAAAGTGGGTTTTTTAAAAAAATGTAAGTTTGCAGACAAGTGAGATAGAGATGTTTCTGCTATTTTAGGTATTTCCAATTTAGATATCCCAGTTTATGTTGTTAAACGTGAGGACGGGAAAGGGAGTACCCGTACCCTCCATAGAAATTGTTTCTTGCCTTTTATTTGTTTAGCAACTAACATTTCTTCTCCAGTTTCTAAACAGGTGGAAAAGAATCAGAGTCATCAGACCATAGCAACCATTTCTTCAGATGATTCATCTCAAAGTTCATCAGAGTCTCCGAATGAGGGTTATAGAGGTGTTTACATAATACCGCAAGGTCGTCATTGACAAAACCCTCCGTCCTGTCTTCAGCATTGTTTTACACATCATTCTTCAATACCATCTTCTTATTCTTCAACTTCAGTGAATTCACCAAGATTTAGTACTCTACCTCCCAGAAGAACAACTAGAGTCAATAAACCACCACGGCGATATGAAGAGTGGAAACATGTACAGGATGTGAGCCAGAAATGTGTTTATTTAGAGACATTGGTATAGTCGCAGCAGAGATGTGACAAGTTAAAGACACCTGTGTAGTTTGTCTGTGTGTCAATGTGTTTGCATTTATAAATCTTTTAATGAAGTTTAAATTCTAATAATTTTTTACAATGTATTTTGTTACAGGTATGTCTATATATTATTGGACGGCAACAATGAAGTTTGTTCTTCATCAGTGTTAATACTGATGTATGATAGTAGATTTTTATGACCACTTGAACCATGCCCTGGTACCCTTGTTTATAATCTAATTAGACACAAGCAATAAAAATTGGGTACAGCTGGGAAACGACTTCTGAAAATTTCATTTCTTCTGACTAGAGATTTTTGGGAGATTTTATACGAAGGCTGTTCGGAAATTATTGAGACATTATGTTTATTGTAACAGTTCTTTTTAATGAACGCATTTTGATGAAAATTGGCATATACCTTTGACAAACACTAAGAATTAATAAAAGCAAGTAATATTTTACAAATATTTTTTTTTCTTCCATTTAATGGTATATTAATGTGTCAATGGTACGGGTAACCGGAGAACTCACGAAATCAGATATTAAAAATATGAAATACCTACGTTCAAATTCCCTATGGATCCATAGTAAGAGCAAAAATAATTCAAATCGTGTATGTAATTTTTTCAATTTTATTTTGACTTCATTTTGTGCAAGTTGTTAGAGTTTTGATCAGAAATACGGAGATCATAAAAAATTCAGCACGGTATAGGAATCTGATTACGACGACAAAATGGATTTTGACGTAACGGCGGCGCAGCGAGCATTCATAAAATTTTGTGTAGCGCTGTGGAGAACTCTTGTCCACACTAAACGACCTGCTAAAACTACATCACTGCCAAGAAATATGTTTATGGAATTGTTTTTTCATTGGTATATTGTTTTTTTCCTTACAATTAACTTAACCAGAGCCAAAACAAGGGCTCCGAGCTACCATTAATTATTACGGACTAAGTAACGTTGACCCGTGGTGCAAAAAGCGGTACTGCATGATACTAAGTCAACCTGTATATGGATTTATGTAATTTTACATTGGGATAGCAACAACACATATTTTTTTATATTCTTTTAAAGAATCGTTTAAGAGAAGAGAGTTTGATTTGTAGAATGTTATTATATGTGATGACAGAGAAAGCTACTAGATCGTTTCAACATGAGAAAAGTTCTACGGCTGTCGTTAAAATGACGTAGCGATGCTGCTCCAGGTCAACAGACATATGCAAAATTTCAATGCCACTGGGACTTATCTAATTATTCTATTAATTAGAAATTTTGCACATTTGTTTCAGTTGTTCTTGATAAAATGTTGACGATTTTTCATGAATTTATCTCTTCCCTTTATGGAGTAAATGTATATATCTCAATAATTTCCGAACAGGCCTCATATATCTAATATCGATTTTATTTTAAAAGAAGAGTTTCGCCTCTTTATATGAATTATTTTAATATAGGATAGTTCCGTGCATGGTAAGGTATCAAAATTTATTTGAAACGCAAAAGCTTGATCTGAAAATGATCATATTTTAAAACAAGACAAGATACAGAAAAATAAGTTGACGCTAAAACAATTACAACGACCTCTTTTAAGTCACATTTTTTTTGCAAATTATGCGGTCGCAATGATGACTTTGATTGTAAACAGGACCTTTCATTGATTCGTATTTTATGTATGTTTCTCAAATATGTCTTCAGTGTACCCCGTCTATCTGATCGAGAGGTAGGGCTCAAAACGGGTGTGACCAGTCGACAAGGGATACTTACTCCTCCTATGCAATCAATTCCGATTCAACCATCCCCTTTTCTTCGTTTTTGCCTTATTCACAGTTTGGTTTATTACTGTATTTATAAAAGGATCACTGTTATATTCAGATTTTGCATTTCATCTTTTATCTGTTTTTTAAATTTTCAAATAACGTAAATTATATCAAAGTATCTGATTCTATATTAAAAAATAACGATAACATTTCTTAAAATCAGCTTTGTGATATTTTTGAGTGAAATATTTTGATTAGGCAGTTACAAATAACAAAGCATTGCCTTTGCTTAGTAATATTTATAAATAATATAAAAGGCTATTAAAGTTATGATAATTTTAACTCTGAAGATCAAGACCACAATATTTGCAGGAAGAGATAGTATCAAGGTACGTCAGCTATAAAGAGCACAGGTATGTGTCATATCTGAGACTTCATTATATACCGATGGACAGAAGATGTGCGATGCAAATATGCAAATAAAGTTACAGTAATATATGCAAAGGTTACAATAAGTGCAAGTGTAATAATATGTCCGAATGTGACAATATTTACAGGGGCAACACCGTATATCTCTAAATGGAAATAAAGTGATTCTACGATACCTACATTTCAGCAAATATCTGATATCCATGTTTTCTTGCAGTAGTTGATCTACTTCACGTTGAATTTTTCTAAGCTCGGTCAGAAGTGTAGAAATTGTTCCAGTATTCTTTTCATTACTGCTGCAGTCATCTTTAACATTCTCATAAATGTACTGAGAATTTGCATATACCAAGATGGACACGAAGAAAGCTGTCCAGATTATTGTCATCTTTTTTAACTTTCTGATCGTCTTATCAGAAGTGTTAATCTTAATATTTTCTTAAGTTAAAGTACCTACTGAACAGGAAGTGTAAAATTTCCTTATACACAATACATGTAATATATTCCATTGTTTAGTTTCAGTACTACTCAAATGTTTAGCAGTTAATTGCAATACGATGGTTGTTCAAGAAATACGCAAACATTTTCAATATTTATTGTTTCACCAATAACATAAAGTTTTTTTTTCATACGTCTCAGAAATTTCATTAAAATTTCTCTATAAATAAAATTTTAATCTTTGATCGACGAATTATGCAAAAAAGCTGTCGGCACAACACCGACGACGTCAGAACGTAGCTCGTGGAGTTTTTTGAATTTGTTGAGGAAACGTGCATATTTAAAATTTGTTCGAAGCATAAATTCGATACTGCATTTGATTTTCATTTAGTTATCGAGTTATCTATTTCACACAAGCTACAGTTAAGAATAAATCAAGAAATTAATTCTTTAATAAGCAATTTACCAATCATTCCTCTAACTGCTCGCATAGCTTACGGCAGTCTTCACTTTGACGTCCAATTTTTTTAATTGTCATTTTTGTGGGTCTACTGAACGCTTCTTTCATCGGATAACTAGTCCATCCATCTTGGAACCTCTTTAACTATGTATACATCAGTGTTCTATCCTAGTTTTGTGTCGTTCCATCGTTCTCAGCTCTTTTTACAGTACTGAGTGATAATTTGGTGCGCAGCATTATCGCTCGACGCTGCCTTTTTTGACAATTTCTAATTAATAGTGTTTGTGCATATAACGTCATTGAAAATTGCCGTGCGCCGACCATCAATATTTAACACCATTTAGATGTTGTTTCTAAATGCATATAACATTACAACCTGTTATTGTTTAGCCAAAATGACGAAAATATCATTTCCCAACATTGTGCAAATAATGAATAATTTTGGTTGGTTAGTTTATGAAATATTTACTACGTTCTCGTTTTTCTGGGACAACCTTCGTACTGACACAACATACATATATCCAATACAAATAAAAAAGGTTCCAAAATTGTCAAAACAAAATAAATCTTAGGCCCTTTTGCACTATAAATTCTGTGAATGTCTATGTCCAAATGCACGTTAAAATTCAAATTCATATTTATCTTTGCTGTTAAAGACGTTGCTATAAAATAATAAAAATAATTGATGTATTGAAGACTTCTATTACCACGTTCTAGAATATAATTCATAAAAAGGTTCATATGAAGAGTTTGAATGCAAATCTTAAGATTTCTCTTTCGATGTTCATTACATTTTGGGAGATTGAAATAACTTCACAAATTGAACAGAATTGCAGCACAGCTAATAAAATCTAAATTATTTATAATTGTTGTTTAAATGTCATTTCATAACCTGAACGTGTCAACCTATGTGTAAATTAAAGGAAAGAAAAAAAAAGCACTTGCATAATTATTTAAATTTTCTTTATGAAACATGTATTTAAACAAAGGGGTATTAAAAACGTATACTTTTAATACCTAACAATTCATTTTGAACCAGCTAAGCAATATGATTTGATTGCCTTGTGAAAATGCTTTGAAAACATTAAGAAATTAACGATGATCAAAATGAAAAACCATTTACTCTTTATTTGGGAAGAAATACGGCTTACAAAAATAATGAAGAAAGATCAGCGTATATATATCATATGGATATTTAAAGCTTTGTTTTCTCCTTCTATTATTTTTATCAATGTTCGGATCCTGGAATGTTTCCCTAGGGTGTTGGGTCTACTACACCTCAAAAGATGCCACTCAGAATTTCTTTGACGAGCTAAAAATTTATGATACATTTCAAAGTCGGAAAAAAATACCTTGGAGGGGGTATCTACATGTACCTAACTCTAACTTTTTTAGCTCACCTGAGCCGAAGGCTCAAGTGAGCTTTTCTGATCACATTTTGTCTGTAGTCCGTCTGTCCGTCTGTCCGTCCGTCTGTAAACTTTTCACATTTTCGACTTCTTCTAAAGAACCACTGGGCCAATTTCAACCAAACTTGCCACAAAGTATCCTTGGGTAAAGGGAATTCAAGTTTGTTCAAATGAAGGGCCACGCCCTCTTTCAAGGGGAGATAATAAAGAATTAGTGAAAATTTAATAGCATCTTTTAAAAATCTTCTTCTCAAGAACCACAGAGCCAGGGAAGATGAAACTCATGTGGAAGCATCCTCAGGTAGTGTAGATTTAAGTTTGTTCAAATCATGACCCCCGGGGGTAGGGCGGGGCCACAATGGAGGATCAAAGATTTACATAGAAATATATAGGAAAAAACCTTTAAAAATCTTCTTCTCAAGAACAGCAAAGCCATGATGAGTCATATTTATATGGAAGCATCCTCAGGTAGTGTAGATTCAAGTTTGTTCAAATCATGACCCCCGGGGGTAGGGCGGGGCCACAATGGAGGATCAAAGTTTTACATAGAAATATATAGGAAAAACCTTTAAAAATCTTCTTCTCAAGAACAGCAAAGCCATGATGAGTCATATTTATATGGAAGCATCCTCAAGTAGTGTAGATTCAAGTTTGTTCAAATAATGACCCCCGGAGATAGGGCGGGGCCATAATGGAGGATCAAAGTTTTACATCGAAATATATAGGAAAAATCTTTAAAAATCTTCTTCTCAGGAACAGCAAAGCCCTGATAGATCATTTTTATGTGGAAGTATCCTCAGGTGGTGTAAATTCAAGTTTGTTCAAAACATGACCCTCTGGGGTAGGATGGGGCCACAATGAAGGATCGAAGTCTTATATAGACATATATAGGAAAATATCTTCTGATGAAAAACTGCAAAGCCATGATTAGTCATTTTGATATGGAAGCATCCTCAGGTAGTGTAGATTCAAGTTTGTTAAAATCATGACCCCCTGGGATAGGGATTGGCCACAATAGGGGATTGAAAATTTTACATAGGAACATATAGGAAAATATCTCCTTCTCAAGAACTGAAAATCATGTTTAGTCATTTTGATATTGAAGCATCCTCAGATAGTGTAAATTCAATTTTGTTCAAATGATGACCCCCGGGGTAGGGTAGGGCCCAATGGGGGGTCAAAAGTTTTACATAAGAACATACAGAAAAAAATATTTCTTCTCAAGAACAGAAAAGCTCTGTTTAGTCATATTGATATGGAAGCACCCTGAGGTAGTGTAGATTCAAGTTTGTTCAAATAATGACCTCTGGGATAGGGAAGAGCCACAATGGGGGATCAAATTTTAACATTTGTTATATTGACATGGAAGCATCATCAGGTAGTTTAAAATTCAACCCCCCCCCCGGTAACCTTTTCAAGACTGAACTGATTTGTGCTTTTGCCTAGCCAATGTGCTCAGGTGAGCGATGTGGCCCATGGGCCTCTTGTTCGACAAGCTTATAGAAATTTAAAAAAGAAATATACCGTGGGTAAACAATTTTTGAGACATGAAAATCCTATAAATTACAATTGGTCCAAATCCTCGGAATTTGTAGATTTTTATTTTATCTAAAAATTCCATCAGGATTGACAACCACTGACTTGCTCAGGTTTGCTTTTGTTAATATTTTTCAGCATCTGCTCCTTACTTCTTATTGTATTATATTTAGCATAAGTGAGTAGATTTGCACTTATTTTTCCTTCTCTTCAGACAGAGTGTATCGGGATCTACCTACACAGAATTTTATATAAAATTCCCATTCAATATGTGAAACCTTTTCTTGACAGATATATATATACTTACATTCTCTTTGAAGGAGATATAACTATTATATCGAGGTCACAAGAACAAAAGTTTAAAGTCGAACTGCACTGGAAAGAAGAAAATATTTTTTTTACATTCAAGGTGTTGTAAACATAAGTGAGTAAAGTGTTACAGACATTAAAAAATATACACTGAGGAAGATATGACCGCTGTTGGTATACATTCTGATTGAGATCCAAATTTAGATGGAAGTGCACCTGCCTAATTGTTATGTCTTATTTTCATACCACCTCGGCAGAGTCTCTAGAGTCGCAGAATAAGGAGTTGATCCTTTCGTCGCGTGTTCGAATCCAGTGTGCGATGTGGAGACAAGTTCTTCGAATGGGACCGAATAAACCGAAGTCCTGTGTTGATGTAAGTGCTGGCAGGAAAAAGATCCATCGTTGCTCAAAGGCCGTAAATACCGAGTACAGGTCTAAATTTGCAGCCCTCCAACTGCACGTGGTGGCGTCTCAGTATGGGTGAAAAAATCTCAAAAAGACCTAAACAACAAACAATAACTACCATTACAGATATTCTATTTTAAAAGTTAGTCATGATTGTACTTAAATATCTCAATTCTTGGTGCATGGAGGAAATTAAATATTTACTACGAGCATTGTTCAGCATATCGTCTCATTGAATTAACCAGCATGTTTTAATGCCTCTTGTAGCACACCTTCGTTTATTAATTTTCCCTTTGTTTTTGATTTTTACATATCTAATTTAGTTCTTTTAATCAACTGCATCTTTGATGGATTTTAATTACAGATGACAATTAAACACCTCATGTATACATGGAAAAAGTCGAGAAAAAATCACTGCTTATTATAGCATTTATGAAATCAGACACTTGTTGATCCCTTTCAATTTTGTAAATACTTTACAATACTGAATCTTTGTACTACATTAAGTCATAATTTTCAGAAATATCCTTTTTTCAATATCAAACAGCTATTTTATTATGTTTATGTACTCTAAAACGTAAAACATCAATAATGCAAAACACTTTTAATCAAAAGTTTAAAAATGTGCAATTAAATTTCATTACAATAAAGTAGCACTGCAACAGAAATGTTATAATCTTGTTTAAGTAGATCACATGAACATGTTTAAACTGATCAAGATATGATAATTGTGTAACAATTTTAAAACGTCAATAGTGCTATTTGTAGTTTTTGAATTTCACATTCCTATCTCATTTCACTATTTTTTTTATTAATTTACCCAGTCAAATAGACAACTTCACATTACCTCTTTTCTTGATTTAACATTTATCACAGAGAAATGGTTTACATGCGTTCCCGTCTCATTCTTTATAAATATTTATTTCATCTGTTTTAGTATAATATTATACATATTCATGAAGAATAAGTCCCAATAACCCGTGTATTATACTGCATATCATACATATTCTCGAAAAGTCTGAAGCATCTTTGTATATTCTTCCTTTGTCTGAGAGAGGTTCAGAGAAGACGTTCTGATGAAGAATCTTCTGAGGTCATCTGGAAGTAAACAAAAGACACAGAAGCGCCATCTACAGGGAACGACATCCAGGAGAATGACGAGATTCCACAGGAACGAAGGGAGCAGAGAAGGGTTCAACTAGGGTATACGGAAAAGTAAATCCATAAAACTGATTAATTCCCTTTATAGCACAAAAAAGTGAGTGTTTTGCCTTATTATGTCATATAGTCCACAAGAAAAAAATACGCCACAAGAAGAGTTTTTCCCTAAATGGTTGAAAATTTGACACTTAACCTGTATCGTCATCACTAAGGTCGACAGTTGACACCTAAACTCTTATCCCTCAAAATAAAGGTCGACAGGTCGACACCACATTGCTAAATCTTTTCTATCACAACAAAGGTCGACAGGTCGACAGTTGACACCAAATTGGGACACTATCTTCACTTAAAACAAAAGTCAACAGTTGATACCCGTTCGGTTTCCTTTAAAGCTCAAAACAAAAGTTGACAGGTTGAAAGTTGACTACCTTTCGGTTTTCTTTTTACCCTCATAACATCCTCTCGCACTAATAAGATTTGTCTTGCTGCGAACAAACACAAGACATTACTGTAAGTCTTGTAACACCACTCGATTGATCGACCCCACCCGAGTTTAGGGTTAATCCTCGAACACACCTGATGGATAAGGGTTAATTCTCGAAATCTCCCGAGAGTTTAGGGTTATTCCTCGAATCCATCGGGAAGATTAGGATTAGTCCTCGAACCCAACGGAAAGATTTAGGGTAAGTTCTCAAACAGCCCGAGAGATTAGGGTTAGTGCTCAAACCAACTGGAGATTATAATCCGTCGACCTGTCAACCTGTCGACCTGTCAACCCGTCGACTCGTCTACCTGTCGACTCTTCTTAAATACATGTAGACCTGTCAAGCAAACAATCAGTCAACCTGTCAATCTGTCAAACTGTCGATTCGTCTAGCTGTCGACCTGTCAACCAGTCGACCCGTCTACCTGTCGACCTGTCAACCCGTCGACCTGTCAACCTGTCGACCAGTCAACCCGTCGACCTGTCAACCAAACAATCTGTCAACCCGTCGACTTGTCATCCTGTCGACCTGTCAACCTGTCCACCTATCTACATTTTTACCACAATTTTACCAAAAACTTCTTACGTTACATAAAATTTCTCCAAATTTCCTCATATTCTTTGCACATTAATTCTTCAGCCCTTATCCATATATCCTAGTTGAGCCCTTCTCTTGAGGAATAAATCAAACATTTTATGGGGAGAAAGGTAACCAAGATAATAAATTCTACATTAACAAAACACCATCCGGGGAGCTGAATCTGTCTACAAGTGACAAAATTGAAGTAATTTGGACCTACTCTACTTAAAAATAATATACATGCATATCAATTTAAATAAGTGTCTTGTTCCTCCCAGTCTTCATATTTGGCATGGTCAGTTAAAGTGGAAGGCTTTTTATATACAGATTTATAATTTATTAGAAAACGTAACATCAATTTTCTTTTTAAGAGCCATCTCGTTAAATATTTTGTATTGTTTACAAAAGAATCTCACTTTTATTTCCGACAAGCATGACTAATAATTTACAATATATTTGAACAATTACTCAGGCTTGACTAAATCTGTTGAATATTGTTTACAATTTTGGACTCTTTTGTAGCTCTACCCCTTCCTTTGAAAACATTCCTTTGATGTGAATAACATTACTGATCTGTATCTTCAGTATGAAAATGTAATCATTAACAATTTAACAATATGCTTTGATCTTTAACTGGATTTGTTAAAATTGGTCAGGATTTTTTTTAACTTATATCCGGTAAATACAGACCACAAAACTATTTAAACTTGAAACAAAATTCCATTTGGATCTTTGAGCAGCTGAGACACACTCAAAAATGTGTGACTTTTTCTACTCCTGTCTGCAATGTCACTACTGCGTTGACATTCTCCACCCTCAGCAAGTCTGCTATCCTTTTCCTCTCGTTCCCTCTTTTCTCTACCATCATGTCACTTCGGGATACTATCAGAACCGTCATCGGCAGAAACTTATTTCCTGTTAAATGTTTTTAAAAAATCAGGCTTTGTCTTCCCATTGCTGCCAACAACATTTTCAGTTACCACATCGGGAGTTTCTACTAAAAATGACTGTTCATTCTCTTCCATATTATTTAACTGTAATTGACATCCTGCTGTGGTTCCTTCATTACTTATGTCTGTGAAGTGCAAATTATATCTAAAAATTATAAACACTTTAAACACTTTAACAAGTGTTTAGTGTATTTGTTATAAACAAATGATGACTTAGTACGACAAACCAGTAAAGTCCACAGATCAATTTCCACTTTCAGCCTTTGTAAAGTTTTAGTGGCTCTTTCTCTAATTATTTTTTTTTCACTGAATATTTTCATTTTTATTTTTAAGAAATTGTTTTTGTTGAGGGCTTTTAGCACTTTGATGCAATCCAAGAACTCCAGGACCACTTTCTGAACTCCTGATTTTTTTTACCTGGCAAAAACAAAAGATTTAATATATACAACTAACAATGAAGAAAAATATCTAAAACTAGTTATAATTGTTATAGACCTTTCAGATGTTCCCAGGCAATTACCTAAAGGTTCATTTAACTAGCTAGTACTTTCCTAAAATCATAAACCTAATCATAAACCTTTGTGTGTTTGTGTGTGTGTGTGGGGGGGGGGGGAGGTTAGTTTATCCTTTATTAAATCATAGTACCATTAAAGCAAATGGGGCATATTAAGCAAAATTGATTTTTATTTAAATATTTGTAATTTCCAACGTTTCGGTTTGAGCATCACTGAAGAGACATAATTTGTGGAGATGCGCATCTGGTGCATTAAATTTGCACTTGGTACGGTATTTGATTTATATGCAAAAGCCTTGGCTGAACACTGATGGCACATTTGGCTTCGATATTATTTTATCGGGAGTTTTCAGGAGTCCATATTTGTTTTGCTTACAATTCTTTGTGTCTACTGAGATTGATCAATGTTCTTTTTCTTAACCCTTTACATATATTGAGGTAATCTGAGATAATTTTATTACCATGGAATTATGAATGGACAATTATGTTCATTCATGTCTATTTTCTTATTTAAAATTATATTTTCATTGATTTTAAATTGTTTAAACTGTGTTTAATTCTGGTCTCCTTAAGTTTTTGCTTTACGATTTGGTACCAGTGGAAATACACACATATATATGCCTTAAATATAAACATAATCTCAAAATTGAATTTTAGAGATTCGTATTTTATGCCTTGATTACAAATTTGAATACGTTTTAAGTTTTTATGCAACATTTTTATCTTCACCTATTTCACAATCGTCGCCTTAAAAACAAAATATCAATGAAAGAAGTTTGATTTAATCATCAACGGTTAGAAAGCATCAGATTTTGCTGTGATGAAAAACATAATTTAATTCTCAAAGCCTTTAATAATTTTTTAGGTTGTAATTTATTACAAAATAAAAAATTAAAACTTCAAGGAAGAAAACATAGAATTTATGATACTCTATCATTTTCCTTGTATCATTTTTTATTATCCTCGTTTGAAGGGACTTTTCTAAACAATACTGCTCATATTCTACTTAGTCTTATGTATTAAAAAATAGGATATCATATGAAATATTATATTGAAGTTTAATTCTTCCTTATATGTGTATAATGAATGAATAATCATATAAAAAAGTGATAAGTTTATTTTACATGTATCGTCTTTATACGTGACAAGTACAAAGGTAAATGTCAAAGGTTTAGGGAGTAAATATTTAATTAAGATGAATATGACCCAAAAAGTAGTCTCGAGTTACTTTCAAATTTAAGAAAGAACTAGAGCAATATTGATAATACAAATTATTTAACAAAGTCAATCACCAATACTTTTCTTCGTTCTATAGATATGCAAATTATATTGCCAAATATTTAGATATAAATAATAAAAAAAGTCCAAAAAGAATAGTCCAAACAGACATTTAGGTTTTAGTTCATGTGAAGACTATCCTTTCGCCACTTAGTAAGGCTAAAACTATTTCGGATAACTAATCTGTTTTATCTTGCAATTTTTACTTTTCTATGCAAATCTTCGGAGGACTGCACCTGCCAACATTTCGGTCGGTGCATCTCCCGACACCCCCCCCCTCCCCCCTACAGAAAAACCATCTTCACAGACACATAATGTGAACACTTTTACTATAAATCGAGCCGAAACACAGCATAGTTACTAGGACAGCTTTGGAGGTACCCCAATGTATCACACTGAATGTGAATGAGCGACTATATAAAAAAATAAATGATGCACAGTTAATTTGTGAATATTTTAAATCATGATGATACTATAATACTACTAGAATGTTGAAAAATTTCTGATGATATTATTTAGTTGAATACTAGTAGTTACGATTACCAAACTTTCTTTCCCCTGTTAATGTGGAAGAGGCGGAGATATTGTTATTTATTCTAGAACAACATTTCTGTTTAAATATAACATTATAGAACGTTTCCTCAATATCATTGCTAGGATGGAATTAAGTACTTGCTATCACTATGACGATCAATCTTTCTATTTATTTGCTTTATATTTTTCATTTGATTGTAACATATTTTTATCAAGAGGATTCTTTTAATTATTAGAAGAATCATCTTATTTTAACAAAAAGTAATTTTTTTTTAATAATGAGTTTGTATTTTCTCCAACAAAGAAGGTGCATAAGTTCTTACTGTTTTTATGCAATGAGTGGTAATTTATATAGCTAATTCTTACATGATAAGTTAGAGAATAAGTGGTTATTGATATGAATAAATCTTAAATTACAAGTAGGAAAATAACGTATTTAATATTCTTCAACCATATGCAGGCTATGAGACAGATGTAATTTTAAATCGCTGATATAATACAGATGCTAGCGTCAATAAATTGATAGAAAACTTTATGATTTACTTATTTATGCATTAATACAGGATAACTTATTGTCAATGGTAGACATGAAAACGACAAATATGGGAGTATACAATTTTATGTATCAAATGTATTTTTAAAACATGCAGCTAGTTTTAATATAAATCTCAGTAGTAGTAATTTTAATATTTTTTCTGATCACACACCCATTAGATATACATTAGAAATGGTGGGCGCAGAAATAAGTACTTCTATGCACAATTAATCACATGATATGTTTGGTAAAACTGATAAAACTGTAAGGTGGATAGATTGATTATTGTTGTTTTACGCCGAGTCGGCAATATTTCAACCATATTTCGGCGGTAAGGTTGATAGAAGACAACAGATGTCAACTCAGTGCTTTGAGAAAATTCTCAGCAGATTTGAAATTTGACATATTTGATGTGCAATGAAATAAATTTCAGTGACATTTAATTTTTACAGTAAAATACCATTTTCTTATTTAACAAAACATTATTTAGCAATTTTTATATGATTTATGATACCAATGCTTTGCCTTTGTTTTAGCACCATTCTCCATAATGACTTGGACTTTTAAATAGGATCTTTGGTAGACAACATTCCTCAAAATTTGCTATGATAAAAGATTTTGATACAGTAACTCAATAATAGGTTTTTCTAAGTCACGGAATCCTTCGCAACATGTCAAGCCATGCACTTAAAAAGCAATTCAGGTTGAGGTGCAATAAAGATGCGTCTAATACATTCCAAGTAATGAATGTGATATTGTTATTGGATTGCAATATTTGCTTTGATTTTTATTCCGCAAAGGGATTTTAAAATTACTCTCTGTTCTTATAATTTTATCAATTCTTTTTGAAGAGCACTTTTCTGCATAACTGAAGAAAATTTTTCAAAGGCATTGGTTTGGTCTTCGATGATTAAATACTGGACTTTTTTGATTGATACTGATGAACGTCTTACCTAGCGTTCAATGTTTACTACCATACAATCTCTATTGCCTGCAAAAAGCTATATATAGTTATATAGTGCTATAAAGAAAAAAATTGAACAATATACATTCTTGATAATTATAAAACAGTTACATTTTCCAGCAAACTTTATAAATATATAATGATATTCAGCTTTTGTTCTATCAGATAAGTACTATTCAATGTGAGCCAAATAACACGTTTTTCTAAAATAGTAAAAAAAAAAAAAATAATAACCACTGGTACTTTCTTTTTATCGTCTCACTACAATGAAGCAATTAATCCTATTTTCATAATGAAGTTCTAAAGTGTATAATTGCCAGTCTTGAAATTTCTTTAGAAAGCAGAATGTATCAAAATATAACGTTTAATTTTGATGGTTATACTGTGTTATCACGGCAACTATGAAAGTTATTTTTAAGACAATAAATCTAATACCTTTACTTAAAATGTTTTTAATTGATTTTCTAGTGTTGTTGATTGGTTTGATCAAGTAAAAACTATCATAGGTAAATATTCAGCGGCTTTTTTTTGTTTTTGTTTTTGTTTTTTAAGAATTAATGAGCATATTAAATGTATCCTAAATGTTTTCTTAACTATAAATTTTTCAAACCTTCCGGCTGTTAATTATTACAATGATATCAACTACACATTGCAAATAAATTTTATTGATATATGTTTCTGATGACAAGTTATAATAAGTGACTAATAACAAGAGAAATGACACAAGGTCTCGATGACTTTTAACAATTGACATTTACAAGCAAAGCGCTGGGCACTTTGAAATGAAAATTCCAGGTCTTTTGGATGAAACCTTAAGAACTGAGGTACTGTGTCACGACAGGTGTTAACACAATTAAGATCACTCACTGTTCAAAGATCCTGGGTGTCTAGTAAAATTTCAAATTTGAAGCCTCTTACCGGAGTATGCTTACATCTCAATGTAAGAGGTTAAGATAACGAACTGTGATAGATCTAAAAAAAAAATCTATAAGCAATACAAATATGTAAAGAGGGCATAAAACACGGACTCGTGGACATTCCAGTGGTGGGATCAAGTAAGCCTTTCCTGTTGACCGATTACAACCGCCTTAAGCCCTGTGCATTGAGCAGGTAGAAGGAACTTTCCGTTGTCTAAATCAAAATAAAACCAAAGGCCTAACGATAGGTATAAAACACGTTAGCCAAAATACGAGTCAATTATAGTTTTTTCCCCTAACAATGTCATTATATCGACCATAGACATTTACAATTGAGGATTTTAAAGATTTTGTTGAAATTCCTGTACAATCAACTTATCAGTGAGTAGCGTGCCTTGGCTTAAAAATTGATCGTACTCAAAGCAACCTCTTGAGTAGTGAATAAGTTGGGGCACATAAACACCATAAGCAAGTGATAGTTGAATATTACTACATAAATAAGGACAGTTGACAATTGAAAAGCTGGAGTCTTCTCGTTTGTCAAACAGTTTAGTTGTAAATTCACCTTTTTCGTCTATAGTCAGTAAATCATCCAAATATGAAACAGATGGGGCAGATTCTGTGGTGTCTTTGAATTACTTGTTTTTCTTTTGATATTGGCTTAAATGGATTATTTTCAAGTAGCTGTATCTAAGTCTTAATTACGTGCAGTTTAAAATAATGATCTTTGGCAGACCACGTGTATCATTTTATTTCGGTCCATTACAATCCTATTACAACGAATGCATTATGCAAAAAACACAAAATCACAATTTTGTGAATTTTTTTCATCATCCTTAAAATTGCACTTACAATGATAACACATTTCGTGCATTTTCTTATTTTTTTTCTATAAGATTGCGTGACAATTGAAAAACAGAACTTCAAAAGTTGTCAAAAATCATTCCCAGGGGTCTGAGTTTAAGGTCTTGTGTACAGATTTGTATTATCTGTATTTTTTGTCTTCAAATATATCACTGTGCATTATCTTTACTACGGAGTATTTTATTTATCGTCGTTTAATATTATACAGGTATAATTTCCTCATGAATGATGAGTAAGCATAGACTTTATATTGATGACAAACATTGTTCTTTTCACAAAAATGTTTTTTAACTTGGGTCGGTTGAAATATGAGAGAATCCCTAAAAAATTACACCTCAAGGTGTAGATATCAATTTTTTCTTTTGAAGTCATCATTTCGAAAGATCTATGGTCGAGACAATGACCTTTTCAGCATATATAATCTATCATTACGTCAAATAGTAAATGACGTTTTTCATACCAATTGTTAGGCCATTATTTACATACTGAATTCTCGACGGATTTTTTCTCGTTTTTCGACCATGACAGGGAGCATACGTCGGGTGTGACCGGTCGGGAAGGGATGCTCACTCCTCAATGGCACCTGATCCCACCACTGATGTTTTAGATGTCCGTGTTTGCTCTGCTCCTGATTTGTATTGTTTCAATGCACTTTTGACCTTGAATACTGTTTGTTATCTACATATATTTCTATAAGGCAGATATGAACTCTTAACTAGGAATTTTTTAACCCTTTTCGACTTATCATTGCTGTTCGCATTTTTCCGCCATATTTTTTTATTCCGCCATATTTATTAGGGTACCTGCACCCATTAAATAAACTCTAATGCATTTGTTACACTTGAGTGATTTGTCGCCTGGCTGTCGACATGTACATATCTGCAATAGCAAAGTTTTTGGCACACCATGTACTGACCAAATACCCGTTACAATGTCATATTTTAAACATAAAAATCCAACCAAATCTATTAGTAAAAGTAAATATATGATACTCAATATTTGCACATATTAGGCATTTATGTACAATAATTTTAGCTATGTAATGCCAAGAGAACGCGTCAAACGCTGTGATAAGCAAAGTTTACCTGAAATACTGCTGTCGTTACAGGGGTGTTGTGCTCATGCCGAGATAATTTCATTCTATTTTATTGAAATATGCATCACAGAAGTAATGAATTCTATTTATAACTCAAAGGTAAACACATTGTCATTGTATAGAACTTGGATGCACGTGGTCCCTACTTATCAGCTTTTTTGGTTAGGGAAAATTTCAAAGGGGGAAATTTCACTGACAATTGAAAAACAGAACTTCAAAAGTTGTCAAAAATCATTCCCAGGGGTCTGAGTTTAAGGTCTTGTGTACAGATTTGTATTATCTGCATTTTTTGTCTTCAAATATATCACTGTGCATTATCTTTACTACGGAGTATTTCATTTATCGTCGTTTAATATTATACAGGTATAATTTCCTCATGAATGATGAGTAAGCATAGACTTTTATATTGATGACAAACATTGTTCTTTTCACAAAAATGTTTTTTAACTTGGGTCGGTTGAAATATGAGAGAATCCCTAAAAAATTACACTTCAAGGAAGAAAAATATGTTATATTTTGTAACAAATCCCTGTATCATTTTTTTTCTATCCTGTTGACGGGATATGTCTATTAAATGATGCTCATATTTTACATATAGTTTTACGCATAATAAATAGAATTTCTTTATGAAAGATGAAAATGAAATTTAATTCTTCCTCATATGTCCATTGTTATTGAATACGCATGTATAGAAAAAAAAATCATTAGTTTTACCCTATCAAAAAAAAAATAAATAAAATAAAATAAAATAAAAATACAAGTACATTTATGACTCTCACACGTGCAAAAATACAAAAGACAAATATCATAAGCTTATAGGGCATATGTTTTCATGAAGATAAATATCATTTTTAACAGTATCGAGATTCTATTTTTCCAAATTTACGGATAATACTAGAGCAATTTTGATAATCAGAATTAAATTTATAATATTTTTTTCTTTTTTTTTTTTTTTTTAGAGATATATAAATTTGATGCACAGGTGGCGAGTGGTAGCATTTTATGATGAATTCAAAATGTTCGAAAGAACATTAATAAACATACAAGAGTATATTTTGTCTCCAATATTCTTTTTAATTTGTTTGTTTGTTTGTTGTTTAACGTCAATCTCGTGAATTTTTCATTCATATGGAGACGCCACCACTTGCCGGTGGAGGGGTGCAAATTTATATCTATACTCGGCATACAGGGTCATTGAGCAGTGAGGGATCTTTTCCGTGCCAGCACCTACTGCGACACGGGACCTCGATTTATACGGTCTCATCCGAAGGACCTGTCTCCACGTCCTGCAGTGGATTCGAACCCGCTACGTAAGGTTCAGCTCCTCTCTTCATTTTGTGCTAATGATTTGAGAGGCTATTTCATAAATACTTATTGTCCATGAATAAAAATAACTTTCAATTATTTTTGTTACTTACGTATGCTCATGGTACAGCATCAATGTCTGAAAACTAATACAAATTATGTTTGATTCCTTACAATCTTATAGAAAAGAGTGGGATTTAATGATGAGAAAGCAAAATTTATTAATATAGAAACAATGGACATATTAGAAGTTGTCAACATAGACATATGACGGGAACACTGTAAAAATACTTCATGAAAAAAAAATTACTTTACCTTATATGCTGTTTAATCTTAGTGAAAAATTTTCAAAAACACATCATTCATTTTGTAGATCAGGGAAGAATAGCAATATATACTGTCTTTAATAGAGTGGAATAAACATTTTAATGTTAAAACAGATTTCTTTGTGTTTGATTAATTTTTATTGTTTAACGCCGAGTCGGCAATATTTCAGCCATATTTCGAAATAAATTGTGTTTGAAGCCTATATTAATTGAACTTTGTTCTAGTAGTTACACAAAGTTGTTTCAACGTTAAAAGTAGATGATATATAAGGTGCAACGTTGAACAACTATCGTTGTTTTGACTTCGAGATTTCAACGTTGAGAGCTCCATGTTTCAACAGCGTTGAAAATGCAACATATTTTTAACGTTGATTGTTCGTTGATATACATGAGAAGAAGAAACACTTGCTGTGGCCTTCAACTCTCCAATTAGATATATCGACAACGTATTATCAATTAACAATAGTTATTTCCATTCATATGTCGACACAATATATCCAAATGAGATTGAAATAAAAGATACCACAGAGTCTGACACATCTGTTCATATTTAGATATTTTACTGAAAAAAAGACGTCAATGCTAATCCAAAGCTTTATAATAAACGTGATGATTTAAACTTTTCAATTGTCAACATTCATTACTTATGCAGCAATACACCTTCATCAGCTGCATATGGGGTTTATATCTCTCAGTTGATTCGATACGCAATAGTATGCTCTACGTATGAACAATTTCTAAACAGGGGTAAGTTATTGACGAACAAGTTGATGAAACATAGATATCAATTTTCTCGTTTGAAGTCATCATTTCGAAAGATCTATGGTCGAGACAATGACCTTTTCAGCATATATAATCTATCATTACGTCAAATAGTAAATGACGTTTTTCATACCAATTGTTAGGCCATTATTTACATACTGAATTCTCGACGGATTTTTTCTCGTTTTTCGACCATGACAGGGAGCATACGTCGGGTGTGACCGGTCGGGAAGGGATGCTCACTCCTCAATGGCACCTGATCCCACCACTGATGTTTTAGATGTCCGTGTTTGCTCTGCTCCTGATTTGTATTGTTTCAATGCACTTTTGACCTTGAATACTGTTTGTTATCTACATATATTTCTATAAGGCAGATATGAACTCTTAACTAGGAATTTTTTAACCCTTTTCGACTTATCATTGCTGTTCGCACTTTTCCGCCATATTTTTTTTATTCCGCCATATTTATTAGGGTACCTGCACCCATTAAATAAACTCTAATGCATTTGTTACACTTGAGTGATTTGTCGCCTGGCTGTCGACATGTACATATCTGCAATAGCAAAGTTTTTGGCACACCATGTACTGACCAAATACCCGTTACAATGTCATATTTTAAACATAAAAATCCAACCAAATCTATAAGTAAAAGTAAATATATGATACTCAATATTTGCACATATTAGGCATTTATGTACAATAATTTTAGCTATGTAATGTCAAGAGAACGCGTCAAACGCTGTGATAAACACAGTTTACCTGAAATACTGCTGTCGTTACAGGGGTGTTGTGCTCATGCCGAGATAATTTCATTCTATTTTATTGAAATATGCATCACAGAAGTAATGAATTCTATTTATAACTCAAAGGTAAACACATTGTCATTGTATAGAACTTGGATGCACGTGGTCCCTACTTATCAGCTTTTTTTGTTAGGGAAAATTTCAAAGGGGGAAATCTCACTGGTATATTGCGTGATTTGACAAAATACGCAAATAAAACTTTTTACAAATTAAAAAAAAAGAAGATTCTTTTGTCTCTTTATGTAATTTATCAAATTTATAAATGTGGTTGAATAACATTAAATTTTCCATATAAATATACATTAATACAAATCAAACATCTTTGAAAGAGAATGCCCTGATAATTTTTTTTGGGGGTGGGGGGGATTAAATAATTTAATTAGAATAGGAATACAATTTTGTCAGAGCTGTTTATGGCATCACCCGAGCAAAGATTTGTATGAAATTGTTTCAGGAATTGTTTGCAGACAAGCGACCTTTAATTTAAAGATTAAAAAAAACGAAAAATAGTTCAAAGATACCATTTTACACTTTTTTGATAGAAACTTGATCCTTTTGTATTTTAATAATTGCTTCTTTTTTAAGTGAAGCAATCAATATGGGGTTAAGGTGGCTGACCGATAATTGGTGAGGTCTCTAATTTGGTCATATCTGTTTTTCTTTTCTTTTTTTTTTTTATTTTTCAATAAACTGAAACATATTTGGTATATTTTTGCTCAGAAATGCTTGTACTTTTTAATGAAGAACGTTTTGTTACTTGTATGACGAACTTTGAAAGTTAAAAGTGGCAGAGGATAGTTTCGGATTAGTACCGGTCAAAATAGAGAAACAAACCTAAGGTTTAAATGCATATCTCATGGGATTTTATTGCAAGAATATTTTATGTGTGCATTTGGAGGGATTTTGTGGTCTTGTATATTTCATTGATACAGGACACTTTAGTGTCACTGCAACTATTCATAGGATATAGACTTGAAATACGAAACTAAATTCAAAAATCACTCATATGGGATATCCACAGAAAAGCAGGCTGGGTTCATAGCATTAATTTTAGCTTGAAGCTAACTCAGCCAGTATATTTTGCTGTTCAGTGGTGTGTACAGGTGTTAGTCTGCATTTTGTCTGGTAACATAGGGCATTAGCGCGGGCATGGAAGCTGAGCATTGCGGATCTGGCAAAATAGTGAAAATAGGCTAAATTTTCATGAATTTTGAGATTGTCCCTGTGCCATCATGTGAGCTCAATGTGTAAGTTGTATAGGTTTTATTCCAAAAGCGTCAAATTCTTCTACGGTCTAGTCCAAACTATTGCTACATGTAGAGAAAATTTTCCAATGCACATTTTACAAGCGACTCAATATAAAGTAAACATCAGTCAAAAAAAAAAAAAAAAAAAAAAAAAAAAAAAAAAACCCTCCTCTGAAACTGAAATTTTTTGTACGTGTAAATATATAAACAATTTCCTCCATCTTTTTCTTACTCTTCTAGCTTTTTACAATGCTTATCTATTTACGTATATATTTATTTATTTTTTTTCCAAAATCAACCCCCCTACTACCCTTTTGGATTCGCGACTGAAATACCATGCATAGATACCGGTACATATTTATAGTTATTGGCAGTCCATGTAGTGATTTGTTTCTAAAACGCCCAAAAAATGGCTTTTTAATTTTTTTATCAATCTTGATAATTTTGACGTCTTTTATTGTTGTCTTCATTACTTCTAACAAATGTCAGAGGTAACGAGAAAAAAAAATTCAATCAAAAGTGTACGCAGCTAGGTTAAGGCTGTCCGAAGGCTTAATATGCATTAAATATATACTATTTTATATTGAGCTATGTTTTGATTTCAATTTGTGATCTATGTATACATACGCAGTTAAGTTGTAAAGAAAGTTGAATAAGGTATTACAAAAAAGCATTTTTGTGATGTCACATGACTCTGTTGATCACGTGACGGTCATTTATGAATTTTCTTAAATTTTGCACAAAAATCGCACCGGCACAAGTGAAAAACAAAATTATTGTGAACGGCTTGTTACATAAATCAATTAAACATATTCTTGGGTGTATATAAAGTGCTGGGGGCAAGTCTGAATTTTATTTCATAAGAAAATATTTCACGAGAAATTCAACTTACCCACATACAAGGGGTCATTTTCAACTCTTCATCGCAATTTATACAAAATAGGATAAATTACATATAATCCCCCAGCAAAATGCAGTTAGAAGACATATTTCTCTAGTAGATTCACACAGAATATCTTCAATTAATCCTTATTATTCACTTGTGCCAGTCTAATATATATAAGATTTATAAATTCTAACTCTGTCTACAGACATGTAAAGGGGGCATTTCACATTCTTTTTTTTAATTGTTTGAATACGTGCATGTTAGACAAGAAAAAGTAATAACGATATTATACTGCAAATATTCACCATCATAAGCCTTAAAACAACAATCCAGACACATGAATTAAATATCAACGTAAAAAAATTCTACATGTGATGTGAAAGGAAGGTAAAAGTTATGACACTTTCCCCGTCATCTCAGCTCAAGTATGCAGTGACTTGACGTCACATGCCATTATGACGTCATATCTAGGTAGTTCAGAGAAGTTACTACGGCTGGTACACTGTGACATTCTTCGGACAGCCTTATCATAGCCGCGTATCGACGCTAGGCGGTATATGAAGCAGTGACAGTGTGTTTTCTGTTGCGTTTTTATGGAGTTCCTTTTTTGTGATGCATATTTCAATAAATTGAACTCAGGGTGTAAATCACTTTGCATGTGCACATTTTCGAAACCGGTTCAGTGATCTTATTACTAGGTATGGATAAGTTTACAGCGTTCGTCGCGTTTTCCAAACATGCACCAAATCCATGTGGACATGCACAGCAAGGACGCTGGTTGTTTGTTCCATTCGTGAATGTGTGTGAGAATTTTCTTTGAACACACCTTGTCTCTGGTTTTGCCTCTGATTTTACGGGACAACCTCCATAGCCATATGTTATAAGAATAAAAAGAAAAATCAAATGTTTATATTTTAAACTACATGGTTTTGCAATTGATAAATTTCTAAAAGCTGTTTACTGAATGACACATGCCAAAGAAGCAGATTAAGTAAAAATCAACGATGACATGTCAGAATTTCTTCTGCATGGATGATTATTTGCTTTATTGGTATTATCTATTAGACATTAAATACAATAGAAAGATTAAAAAAAATAAAGTTGTTCTTACGTATGTCATAAGTAAAATTTAAAACTAGCTGTTACTGTTGACTAAAAGAGATAATACATTTAAAATCTATATCTATTTGTCGTGTATATAAACATCGCATGTAAGTTCCACCCACTTTAAAGGAGTTGAGCTTTGTCTAAAAACCAATTACAACGAAATAAACTGTATGTAAGTACATGTACATGAAATATATGGAGATAACGAACAATATTCAAGCTCAAAAGTCCATTAATCAATACAAAATAGGAGCAGAGCAAACACGGACCTCCAAACATCAGAGGTGGGATCAGGTGCCATGGAGGAGTGAGCATCCCCTGCCGACCGGTCACACCCGCCGTGTGCTCCTTGTCATGATCGGGAAATAACGGAAAAATCCGTCGACAATTCAGTGTGTAAATAATGGCCTAACAATGTAAGTACAAATGCATGTAAATAGCTACTAGGTACAAGTCAAGAGAGTGATTTTTTTTTAATCTTAAAAGTAAAAAATTCCTCTTTTCTGATTATTAAATGGTTTACATTACTGATAACTTAGAATATTTTGAACAAAAACATCATGATGGATTTAAACACTTGAAGCACTGTAAGAATTAACAAATGGGTGAAGTGTCTTTTTTTTTTATATATATACAAATGCTTTAACTAAAATTCCTTAGCACGTGTATTTGTAAATACCTGGTTGTAAAATTATTTAAGGAGGTTCGATTCTGAGCTTTTGAGCAGATTTTGGTCTGGACCTTTATTTCTAAAATTCTGCATCATTTTTAAGTTCTAACATTAAATCTAGATTCTACAATGCAAATTAAACTATATCCAATGAAAAAAAAGAAAAGAAAAAAAAAGGCAATGAAATTCCATCCAAATAGGATTAAGTCAGGAACTTTATTTTGTGTTGGAAGAATTTTAGAAGAAAATGATGAATTTTTCCCTTTTGAAATATATACAGTACTGTTAAGTTAAGATTCCTATTTTCCATGCTGGTTGCAGACCTGTTTTTGCAGTGAAATGTTTTATGCTGGCTCTGAAATATCTATTTAATTATTCCGTATGAATTCTTTCATTATATTGTGACAAATATAGTAAATATATTCTGAAAGTCCAGGAAAACACTGAGCCAATTTAACATAAAATTAAAACTTTTTTAGTAATATCTAAAAATTTTCATCGTAGACACCGCTTTTGTTTTCTTTTTCTGAATATATAAGATAACTTTGATCAATCTGCTTAAATTCAGCAAAAGTTTAAGTATTAAAAATAATTTTCTTGCTTGTTAAATTTTTAATGCCAGAAAAACCACGTTTTGTGAGTGCAGAAAGGTCAAATAATTGATTATGCGAAGCAATTTGAAACTTTTTCTTACGCACAATTTTAATGTGTCTTTTTTTAAATAGACTAATAGTTTATTTTGTCCCATGATTTATATGGATAAAAACATTGGAGGGAAAACGTCGAAGATGTGAATTTTGATTCAGACACAAATTTCAGTGCCAAAAGGTCATATTAAATGTACTGTAGAGCCAAAAGAAGCATATTGATCCCCATTTTTGTTTTGATTTTTAATTAAGCTACGTGTGTAGAAACTAAAAATATACTTGACAAAAAAGTTTAAGACTTTAAATATCAGGATCCAACCTCGTTAAGGGCACTGGATATATCTTGATTTACGCTTCATAATTATGATTAAACAAGACAATGAGCTAAGACATTTGATTTATGATAAAGATATTTGTCACACTCTTTGTTTTTTATCTCTATTATCTATCAGGAAAAATAACATTGATGAAATGCATGGTTTTGAAAGAATTTCAGATATGAGCAAAACCTGATTTTTACAAACAGAGAGCAACATTCTCGGCAAAATGACAGAATTGTCGAAACCAGTTCAATTGATGCTTTAGATCTTTATTAGAAAAAATTGCCTTACACGAGTCTTGATATTATCAAGCTTAATTAAGGTTTATTGACAACTCTCAAATTAACCCACTGGGTTCCCTGGCATGGTGTGAATTTCAATGAGGAAATAGATCCTTTATATGAAATTTTCTGGATTTTCATTAGGGAAAATCATTAGTATCAAATGCTGATAAATTAAAATTTTCGTCGGTTAAATTGTCCTGGTTTGTGGAAAAAATATTAGTTTCTAAGAATTTTATTTCGTGGTTGAAGAAATTTTTTTGTCGTTTTAAAAGTTTTACATTTCGTCGGGGATATAAATTCGTGTGTTTTTTCATACAGAGAAAGCATTGAAATTTCTACCAAAAATAAATAAATAAATAAATAAATAAATAAATAAATAAAAAACAAAAAAAAAAAAACAAAACAAAACAAAACAAAAAACAAAACGATTTCACACTTACTTGTGGACAGACAGGCAGACAAACTGGAAGATATACATTGGTCCAAACTCCATTGATGAACTTAATGTCATTTGTCATACTCAAAATGAGATGTTTGTTACCTGTTGTATGAAGTATACTTTTCTAATTTCGTGTAAATCAGTAATAAGAAAATATATGAATATCAATTTGAATTTGACCATTATATTTACAGATAATAGTTCACCAAGTTCAGCAAGAAGCTATTGTATTTTCTCTCTCATTATCTTCTGAGAATGCAATTTGGAATCCATTGTGTGCACCAAGTATAAGCTTATGTTTTGGTTTTTGTCATTTTATAATATGATTTTACTATTTAAACAATAACATCGTTGCCCAGATCATGAAAATTATAAGACTAATACTTCATTACGATTAGAATAATAACAAATCGATCATTTATAATTAAGCATATGTAATCGTTGTTTCAGAAATATCTTCAATATACATTTTCAATGAACAACATATAGCAAAGTCAGTGGGGTTTTATCATCATGAGAGTCTCCATTATTTCTCTTCCACTCTTAACTAGCGGATACCATGGATCGAGCCAGGATCCAGAAGACCAGGGACCGTTAAGGTAGGTGTAGGTACAGTCGTTTTACCACCAGCCTCCTCCTCCATAACTAACAGCACAGTTTTCATTTTGTTAATATTAAATTAAATCTATATTTAAAATTATCCATCATTATTATTCTCAATTCCCTCTAATATTATTTTAAACAATCTGCTTTATACTTTATATCTGAAAATAATGACTCCAATAGTTATAACCCTTTGGAGTATTGTTACGTCATACTCTAACAAATAACGTCATGTCAACAGAGAAGAACCCTGTCAAGTCGCCATGATGTATTTCAACATAGAAGAATATAGAAGACTAAAGGTAAGAACCTTAGCTAAGAGTTATAATTTAGCGTAGATACATTATAAAAATTATATAACACACAAAAACCTTTTTTGTTTATACACTAGAAAATATACATATCTACCGGAAATGGCGAGGACAGGTTTGTCGTGCTAGAATGAATGGCCAATTCATTACCGAAACAAACCTGCATGGAGTTTGGGACTAGCACCTGATGAGAGTTCCCTCACAAAATTACTGGCATTTTAGCCGACATCTTTTGGCTTTTTGGCATCTTTTAAAATAATAATTATGCTATAGCACGAACCCAAAATTTCTAAATTCAATTTGGCTTAACTCCTTCCTGGTCGTTTTCTTTATTAAAATTTTGATTTTTGTTCACACATACACAAACACAAATTCAAATAATCTGTTAATAATCAAACAATGTATAGACTAATGCTGTGTGCTAATTATTATGTTTATTGCCGAGTTTTTAGTATTTCTATATGCTTATTGAACAATGTACAGTATTATTGCTTATTGGAAACAATATATTAAATCTACATGTATTTTTTACCCGAGTAAGCAGTACTTCGGTAAACTAATTTAAATTTCTTATGGTATTGCAAACTAAATAAAAATAATTTAGCAAATCTAAATTATAATATTTCGCCCCTTTTGTGTTTAATTTTTAAATTACATCTATAATTGATACACGCAAACACACCCTTCCAAATATATGCATTTAATTAAATTAATGTGTTAGCCACTCCAACCCCCTCTTTTTTTTCTTTTTTTTTCTCATTTAATTTTATGTTGAATCTATAAGTCATGTTCAACAATTATTGAAGACCCCCTTTTGTTACTATTTGCAATTTTATCTCACCCCTCATCTTTGTTTTCTCTATATATTAAGTTGACATTGAACTCCATGTATGGTCGGCCACCAAAAAATGATTGCTTCAGTCTCCTTGACTGGGTAACATGGTGGTTATTTATTTATTTATCATTTATTTATTTTTAAAAAATAATAAGTAGATATACTACGTATGTCTACACGATCATACAGAGGCCTGTTCACGAGAACAGAGATTTTGAGGCTTGAAGCACAAGTGAAAAATAAGAATAATAAAAATTCTTAGCACCAATGAATGATAGATCATAGTTAGATTTACCGAAATATTTATACACATAGAATACAGTTACCATAATTATACCTGTCGTTGTCTCTGTCTGGTGTACTGAATGACATCCCAGACAGATCACCGTTAAAATTTCCTGTGTCTAACATTCGGTCACCTACAGTTATGAAGAATGAAATATCACATGGTCAACTATATCAAATATATATGACAGCACAGTCACCTTTAGCCCTGTGGTTGTCTATGTCTGGTGTACTGAAGTACATCCCAGACAGATTATGGCTTTTCATGCTATCTCCTTTAGAGAAAAAAAATCGATACAAAGTAATAATTCAATTAACAATGCATATAGCACCTTTTATAATGTAACAATTAACTCCCCCTAACTTGTTCCAGGTTACCTGTCATTATTCCTGTCTTGTGTACTGAATGACATCCCAGACAGGTCATTGGCAGAATGCCATGTGTCTAACATTCGGTCACCTACAATAATCAACGATAAAATATCACACGACCAACTATATCAAATGTATATAGCAGCACATTTACTTCTAGGCGTGTTGTTATCTCTGACTGGTGTACTAAAGTACATCCCCGACATATTATAGCTTCTCATATTGTCTCCTGTATAGAAAGATATCAATACAATGTAATATTACAAAAAACAATTCATATAGCACTTTTTCTAATGGGGCAATTCACTTCACCTATTGTGTTCTATGTCTGGGGTACTGAAGTACATTGTTAGAATTCCCGGTGTTAAATATCCTCTCACATGTAGAATTTAAATGCAATAAATTAGACCAATAATTTAATTTTGTTTTGTTCTTAACAATATATTACCAATTCACTTTTATTATTTAATATTTTTATGATGAATTGTAACTGCGTGGAAATAAAACAAATAAGTTCTTGGAAAATTAAGGCGCACTTAAGTAAGTTTTGCGTGGTACAAACAATCATATGAAAGGTTATATTGCTTATTCTGATTAATATCTCTCATTCTATTATTATACTAGACTTAACAATTCATTAGTTAAACAATTCGCTAATTAAAACATGTCAATAAACAAGGAATACTTAATTAATTCATTTGACGAGAAACGATGGCTTGAACATGGCGGAAATGAATTGTGCGTCTTTTCCTCTGAAGCGGGAAATGGTTACCTGATACAAATTACAATTCATGTTATTTTTTGATGCTAAGTTTAAAATTTCAACAAAAAAAAAAAAAAAAAAAAAAAAAAAAAAAAAAAAAAAAAAAAAAAAAAAAAAAAGGAAAATGGCGGATACACATTGTTTCTTTTTAATTTGATAATTAAAGTTCATATATTTTTCTAGCTTGTTGAATCATAAAGACATGGGAAGATGTTCTTGATAATTTGAAATACAATGACCCTTAGATGTTTTTGTTAACTTGTTAAACTGAGGGAATATGAGAAAATTTTTGAAATAAATTTATTTATGTATTTTTTTCATTTAAAGAATTAGGCACAGGGGCTGCATACACTTTGTAAGGGAAGTTGACGATTGGAAAGTTTATGTCATTACGTTTATAAAAAATTTATTTTTCGTTTACCATTAACGTGTTCCTAGTTAAGTATCCAAATATGAAACAGATGTGTCACACTCTGTGGTATCTTTTATTTCAAGCAAACTGGGATTTTTTGAGTCGACATATGAATGGAAGTAACATTGTTAATTGATAATATGTCGTTAATAAATCTGAATGAAGAGTTGAAGGCCACAGCAAGTGTTTTCTCCTTCTCATGTAGTTTTTAAAATAAAATCTTCTTCATATGAATAGAAAGATAAGTCTGCTACATGTAACAACGGGGAGCAATTGTTTCCCAATGGAATTCAAACAGATTGTTGGAAGATCCGATCTCCAAAATCTACATAGATATTGTCAATCAGAAACACAACCTCAGAACATATCTCATTTTCAAGCTCTCTCTTTCCCTGTCTGTTATTATCATGTATGATTTTTAATCTCTTTCTCTCTCTCTGCATCTCTCTCTCTCTCTCTCTCTCTCTCTCTCTCTCTCTCTCTCTCTCTCTCTCTCTCTCTCTCTCTGTTATCATATTGACAAATCAAATCAAACATTTTACTTATTACTTGCCTAAAGATCCAGTAGCTGGTCCTCCTAAAAAGAGTTTGTAGTTGTCTTCCTCACCAGACATTGAAAACTGATGACATAGTTCGTATAAAGTTGTGCCATTTTGTAATGTAATGGAGACGTAGAGGGATGAGTTCCTTCCCTTGGTGAGCTGATGGATCACGTCATTTCCTTCAACATATTACTGTAGGATTACGTAAAGCATTAATATAGGAATTTACGTTTATTTCAGGATTGTCGTAGCATAATGCAACCGAAAAGAATTAACATTTTAAGATTTTAGTATTAGTGAGTAAAAAGAAACGTGCGGACTTTGAAAATTATAGGGAGTAGATACTATACATTCATGCTGAAATATTTACATTTGCTGTTTTTTTCTGCTTAGCCAACTGGGAAATTGATTTGAAAGCCATTTTTGTGTATACTCACGTGTAGAAATATACAAGAAGAAATTTGCGCAAAAGTGACGTCACAATGAGGTTACAGAAACATTAATAAAAATATGACGATATAGCGCAAAGAGAATTTAAAACATTGAATATATATTTGGTGCATTTAAACATGTAAATTGTAAATATATGGAATGTTTTTAAGTTTAGTGTGAATTATTGGTGTGTAAATCACACAGACTTGCACGTACGCATATTTTTTATAAAGCTCTGGCGCGCTTCATGAAATATGTCTATGAAATATATGGAGATAACGAACAGTATTCAAGCTCAAAAGTCCATTAAACAATACAAAATAGGAGCAGAGCAAACACGGACCTCTAAACATCAGAGGTGGGATCAGGTGCCATGCAGGAGTGAGCATCCCCTGCCGACCGGTCACACCCGCCGTGTGCCCCTTGTCATGATCGGGAAATAACGGAAAAATCCATCGACAATTCAGTGTGTAAATAATAGCCTAACAATTAGTATGAAAAACGTCAGTCAGCATTTGACTCAATGATAAATTGTATTTGCTGACAAGGTCATTGTATCGACCATAGAACTTACGAAATGATGACTTTAAACGAGACAGCTGATATTCTTGTTTCATCAACTTGTTTGTCAATAATTTACCTCGTTTTAGAAATTGTTCATATGTAGAGCATGCTCTTGCGTATCGAATCAACTGAGAGATATATACCCCGTATGCAGTTGATGAAGGTATATTGCTGCATAAGTAAGGGAAGTTGACGATTGAAAAGTTAAAGTCATCACGTTTATCATAAAGCTTGGTTGTTAGATTACCATTAACGTCTTTTTCAAGTAAAATATCCAAATATGAAACAGATGTGTCAGACTCTGTGGTATCTTTTATCTCAAGCTCACCAGGATATATCGTATCGACATAAGAATGAAAATAGCCATTGTTAATTGACAATACGTCGTCGATATATCTAAATGTCGAGTTGAAGGCCACAGCAAGTGTTTTCTTCTTTTCACGTACAAGATTTTGGACAAACTCTGCTTCATATGAATACGAAAAAAAGGTCTGCTAATAACGGGGCGCAATTGGTACCCATGGCAATTCCAACAGATTGTTGGAAGACCTGGTCTCCAAAAACCACATAGATATTGTCAATCAGAAACTCAAGCATCTTTTTAATGTCAACTTCAGAGTACTTGTGTGTACAATCAGAATGTTTTTAACAAAATAATTTTGCAAATGACCAATGACAAGGTAAGTATATTTACGAGTTCCATTTTTATTGAAAAAGCAGCTGTCAATTATATCAAAAAGCCTGGACTTTAATTTATCGTGGGGAATGGTTGTGTATTAAGTAGAAAAGTCATAAGTTTTTAAGCTGTTGATTTTGGTAAAATCTTGCGATTTCAAATTTTCCAAAAGTTCCTTGGAATTTTTAAGTATCCACATCTGATTTACACCACTTCTCGAATATATTGTTGCACAGTACTCTTTAAGTTTCCCCTTCACCACTGTTAATATCTTAGTGAGGAGTAAAGAAAGAGGCTTGGTTGAACATTTACTTTGTTTGTAAGGATTTTTATGAAGTTTCGGAATCCAATATAAATGTGACAAGTCTGTCTGATTTACACACCAATAACTCACACAAAACTTAAAAACATTCCTTAAATATAAATAGAAAATTAATAAATAAATTTATTTTTCTTGAAATATCAATATCTGCTAACAAATAAACACTGCAAACGACATTTAATAAGCTATTAACAGATGCTAAAAAGTATTTACCAATCCAGTAAGAGTCATTAGGATTCCCAAATCCTATTCTATACTCCGTCCATGATTTTTAAAGACTCACTGATCCACTTATCCGTTTCTGGATCGCCTAGGAGTATCGGCAGACAATTAATAATGTTTAAGTCCGATAGATGTAAGAAGAATCCGATATATTTCTACTGCAATTGTTTTTATTGTTTAAATGAAAATTCTTTTAGTATTTCAAAGAATTCAGAGAGAGAGAGAGAGAGAGAGAGAGAGAGAGAGAGAGAGAGAGATCTTACTGTCCATCCTCCGCCTTCGGTCACCATATCACAGCTAGTATACGTTGTTCTGACTCTCGTTACAAAAGGGATTAATTTTATATATACCAGATTGCGTATGTCCGTTTACATAATGGTCCTTACAATCAGTATTTAGTCTGGAACATTTGTGAAGAAATAAAATGATAATAGTAACTGTAAGAGAAAACTAGTTTGTCTTCTGTTATAATGAAGATAAAATTTCACGGTCATATCATTTTTATCATATAAGTATAACGGAAGACAACCATATTCTTCACTATAGTAATCAATGTAATGCGATGACCATTTAATATTTTTAATTATGCATACCCGTATGTCTGTTAAAAGAAAATATTTATATTTACATTTCCAAATATTTTCCTTAAGATTCTTTGCAAATTATTTTCACATGAACTACCATGGATGACCATGAATATCTCTATCGTTACATCATAATACCGTACTTGACGTCAAAACTATAGTGCAAACTGTTTTGCTTTAAAAATGACAGTTGAATGGCGAATTCTGTGGTAACTCATCAGAAAATAATAAGAAATGAATTTAAATTTTGAAAATTCATGAGGTACATGAACTACAACGCTTCACGCCGGCATATTTATCATGAAGCACTAACGCGCATCATGAAATATGCCGGCTTGAAGAGTCGTAGTTCATGTCCTCATAAATCATCAAAAATTAAATTCATTTCTCAATTAATTGCAAATATTTCCCTTACGTAACATTATTTGAACTGAACAATATGTATTTTTCACTATAAAGATACAGGTTCAACAGAGAACGAAAAATAAAATTATTATGTAATAAACTATCCACATTATTTCACAGTGACGTCATAGGTAGTCTTGATGATCAACAACGCAGCACTTTTAAGGCCTTCTACGAAGAAATCAACGAAGTATGAACGTGCATAAATACATCCCTTTTTAAACTGAATTTATTTTTTGTAAAACTTCTATATTATCATACGACTTTAATCTTAATTGTAATAACATTGTCTACCCCGCTCTGCATTGAATTTGGTTTGGTCACGTTATTTGACAGTCACGTAATAAATGTATGTAATGTGTATTGCATGCTGGTCATGAACAAATTTCATTATGGCAAGGGCATACACTAGTTAAAAATTAAAAGTTTAAGTAATATATTGTTTCTTCAAATTTCGTTGTTTATGAAAAGTGCTATTGCTTTAAATAGAATTCGCATTATATTAGTTTTAATTTCAAGTTATGTAGCTCTAATCGAAATATATGTGATCTCTACCAAGTAAGTTTTGTGTTTATGAAGTATTGCTCTCGATTTTTTGAAAGCAGCAACACTTTTAAAGTTAAGGACTGTTTCCGTTATGTATACTTAAAAAATGGTCAAGATCTATTAAATGTATGCCCTTGCAAAAAGGCTATTTATTGAAACACATCTACGTGAAAAATGCAAACCCTGTACAAAAACACGGTAGAATTAATTCAACACATTCTCCCGATAGTTTTTATATAATGACACTAAACAAAGGTTTCAGATTTGTGTTAATGGTCTACCGAACATTTGCAAATACAATATTCTCTTTAATAACAAAATGTATTTTTCATTGTGAAAAAATTATTTTTTTCGTCTCTCACTGCACATAAAATGCGTCAGATTTTCCATGATGACGTTATGTCGACAAGTGCATTGCGATTAGTGACTTGTTAATATCTTGCTGTTTGGGATTTAACTAGCGATTAAAATGAATGCAGTAGTAAGTTTTGTGTAGTTCATTACTCTTACGCAGTTTAAAATCGCAAATTATTTTATTTTCTGTTATTGCAAGGAATTGCTATTTGTTGTGATGTCACGTACAGTAAGCATTTCCAGTAAAATTTAGGCCGCCCCCTTTATGCAGCCTTAACAGAGGTGCGAAAATTCAATACATGAAGTTGAGCATTGAAAAAAATGCATATATTTTTTAAATATTTAAAATACGAAAATAATTATCAAAATAATTATCAAAAATCACTCAAAAATGTAAGGTACCTAGTCAAACCTTCCGAGAGCAAGACGGAAGAGATTTTACCACATTTATTGACGTTTAAAATGTGTTATCTTATACTTAATATTTTATGCTGGATGGGGAGGCTTGTCACTAGGAGATTTTTTTGTTTGTTTGTGTATTGTTTAACGTCCCTCTCGAGAATTTCTCACTCATTTGGAGACGCCACCACTTGCCAGTGGAGAGCTGCAAATTTTGACCTTTACTCGGCACTCAGGGCTATTGAGCAGTGATGGATATTTTTTCTTGCCAGAATCTAAGTACTGCGACACGGGACCTCGGTTTATACGGTCTCATCCGAAGGACGGTCTCTACATCCTGCAGTGGGGTTCGAACCCGCGACGTACGGATCAACTCCTTACTCCGCGACTCTAGAGCGGACGCTCTACCACTGCGCCACGCGGGCGACGTTACTTAGAGATAAGACGGGAGGAATAAACGGATTTCGAATGAATGGTTTTAGAGAATATGAAGATCAGTAATTATATGAGATTAGACAAGTTTTAATTATAATCTTAATCAAATATAAAGGTCAATATTTAGTTCTGTAAGTCATTATAGATGATGAATTAAATAAAAATAAATATTTTTGACTTTGTCCTTAAATACCTTTATTACACATCAACTGCACGCTTGTAAGTTACGTGCGTTATAAAGGCTTATACATAGTATATACAAATTAATTTAAGCAAATCTGCAATGAAATTATTTTATTTTTATCCACGAAATATTTTTAATCATTTAGATCCCTTATATAACGTGTGAGCTCTTTTTCTGATGTATAATTAACGGTCTTTGAAATTGTAACAAGTTTGTTAGTTTGTTGTATAGCTCTTTTTTTAGATTGTACGAAGTCAAGAATTATTGCAAGAAGGATATAACTTTAGACTTGTACTATGTTTATTTTTGTTAATGAACTGTGACGTAATCATGATCTCAGAAGAAGGAATGTCTCTACGCATTGGAAATCAAACCTTTCGCTTATGCAGCAATTCTTTACTCTACCACCCTAGAATACAGGACCATCGCTATAATCACTGTGCAACACAGGGGATTAAGTATACATTTTGATTTAGTAACTATCTAAAACTTTCGAAATTTCCTTCCGTAATGGGAGTTTCTGAGCGTTGTATATTGTTGAAAGGCTAAAGGAGACTATAAGTGACTTTAAATGCCATTTTCATTCACCGAAGTCGTCACGCATTTTAACGCATATACCATTTCCTATTTCTTACGCAAAATCACGCATATACCGTTTCCCAGCAATCACGCATTTTCATGCACTTTCAAAAGTAAATTTAATCTTCAATTTAATGCCAATTTCCTTCTAATTTATACTTGCTAAAATCTCATAAAATAAGAAAAGTTATAATCTTATTAAAATATTACATAATAATTATTTACGCTAAACTTTAGAGAAACTTGTACCTCGCTATGAAGTGCTTGCGGGGAAAAGGTAACGTCATATTTTTATGACGTGAACATTAAGTGTATGTTGCGTCACAGTTCAGTAAGTTGTAAAGAGTTAATGTAAATCAAAGTATTTTCAGTTTACGAGTTTTAAAGAAGTCAAACAAAGGGACAATTTCCCCTTTAGTTCTTATTTCATTGTACAGCTATCGAACAATTTCCGAACATCACTAATCACGGTGGACCTTTCATCCACCCTGCGTAGAGTTTGAGAAATGATAAAATTGACGTTCAGTTTTTGCGCTTAGAAGGGACATGGTTCTACAAAGTGTTTGCATGGTTAGAAATGATGCCGTTTATCCGAGGACCATAGTGCTTTTTCATCAAAATATATGTAATATCATCTATTTGTGTATAGAAAATATTTGACGAGAAAATTATTCATTTGGATGTTGGCAATTTAAGAGTCGGATTAAAATGACTTGGCATGTGTTTTATATATGGTGTCAGGCTTTTATTCACCTTCTTTATCTGTTGAACCTTTCAAAGGTAAAGACGCATAAGAAATGCTTTCAAAAATTCTTGATTTTTGCTTTGTAATTTTTTAAACCCTCCCTTCTACCACCTATATTGGAATTGCCTGTTTTTTAGAAAGGTGGGATTTTTTGTTTTCCCCCCTTATTTTGAAACAGCTGTGGTCTTGATCTCTGTGATGGATACCTATACGGAAAATCATCCTGGTGCTTCCTGAAGAAGTTAAAGTGAATAAACTGTCACACTAAGGCAATTGTTAGCTAAAAAAAATGAACAAAATGTTAATTAAAATGTCACTATGCGATATATTAAACTAAATATCTAAGACAGTTGTGGCATCTTCATGTTGAAATTGGATACCTTTGTAGAAAATTGTATTGGTACTTCCTGTAGGAGAAGTTGTTAAAAGTGAAGAGTCTGCGCACTCCAAGTCAACTGGAAATTTGTGTGAAATTTTTTATGAATGAAATATAATTATGGAGATAACGAACAGTATTCAAGCTCAAAAGTCTATTAAACATTACAGAATAGGTGCAGAACAAACACGGACCTCCAAAACATCAGAGGTGGGATCAGGTGCCATGGAGGAGTGAGCATCCCCTGCCGTGATCGGGAAATAACGGAAAAATCCGTCGACAATTCAGTGTGAACTGTCACGTTGTCCTCGGGGGTCATGGCTTGATCAAATATTTTCTTTTGAAATCTTTATACAACCTGTGGATGATTCCATGTAAATATGCATTGTTATGACTGTGCTGTTCTTTAGAAGAAAATTTTTAAAGATTTTTTTTCTAAATATTTCAATCTGAAACTCTAACTCCCTATTGTGGCCTCACCCAACCCCCGGGGGTCATGATTTGAACATTTTAGAATCTACACAGCTTTCCTGACACAGTGGTTCCTGAGAAAAAAATAAAGATTTTTTTTCAATATCTTTCAACGTCAAGCTTTGATTCTATCCCATCCTTAGGGGTCATGGTTTAACAATTTAGAGTTTACCCTACCTCAGGATGCTTTCACATTAGTTTAAACTTTTTTGGCTCTGTCGTTCTTGAGATGAAGATTTTAAATGACCCCATCCTGAGTTTGTCTTTTCTTGATTATCATCTCTTGGAATGGGGCTTGAACCTTCATTTTAACAATTTGAATTTCCTTTTACTCAATAATGCTTTGTATCCATTTGGTTCCCGAAAAGAAGTTGAACATGTGAAAAGCTTACAGACGGACGGACAGAAGGACGGACGAAGGACAACAGGTGATCAGAAAAACTCACTTGAGTTCTCAGCTCAGGTCCCTTATCAATGTTGGTGTTGAACCGATAAAGAACTATTTCTACTCAATGTCCATTAGTGCTAAATATAGTTCTAAATTTGAAGTCCATTAACATAAAGCCAATAATGCTCATTCAAGATTTGAGATACGAGATTCGAGGTTTGTGGTACGAGATACGAAATTCGAGATTTAGCATTCAATTTCTAAACTGACCAATCAAAATATAGGTAACAATACCAGGTTTTGAAAGCAATTTGGAGACAATGTAAAATCTTAATTATATCTAATAAATGTAAAATTGGCCATATTAATTGTAAGGTAAGAGGGTAGAAGTTGCAAATACTTGGAATATTATAGAATCTACGTCAAAGACAGTGCTCTTCTTCTTTTAACTGAGCCTTTGTATTCGATTTGTGTATATACAGAAGGCATTAGAGATACACTCAGTACACTTAGTTTACTATGTAGAATTATAAATAAGATTCAGATACGTGTCCTGGTTATATTAAATATATCTACAGCTGTCGCTGGGTTAATTACGAATTTTGGATAACAAAAGGTTTTTTCTTCTTGTATGCATTTTGGTATTTAATTATTTGCATGTCCTTGAAAGCATTTGAAAGGGGGGGGTCTTGCAGAATCCCTCTTTATTTGCCTACCAAACACGTAGTTCTACATACATTCAATCAGAATTTTATCCTGTTCTTTCTTGAATAAAAGTTTTGATCGAGTAATCTCATAATTCACTTTAAATTGAAATGGAATTGAGGTTATGTTAACCGTTTACACTCCCACTCCAAAGCAAATAATGTTTCTTTTAATCGAGTTCTTATGTGAAATACACTGTAGGGTAGTATCTTCTCAAAATCAATCCTAAGGAGTTACATAGAACAGATTAATATAATATATACGAAAAAGTCCAGATAATTTCTACTCTAATAAACATAATCAAGTTTGTTTGAAAATGTATCAATTGTATTACTAACAAATTTGTGTATGGGGGATTCTACTCTAATATACACACTTTTAATGTTTTCTTGCAGACTGTAAGAAATTATCTTACGACATGTACAATGCGTGTCCCAGTAACTGTACCCCTACCAATATGACATTCTGTAACGTTTTCTGATCCGTTTTTGTGAATATCTGGTATAATAAATATCGTTTAAAACATATGAAGAAAATACAAAAACTGTATCGTGTACAATGAACCCAAGTATTACATTATACCTCATTACAATTGTAATAAAATTTCTGAAAAAAGGAACAGGGAGGTAATCAAAGATACGAATAAGTGAATAAAGTGTACCAAAGCAAATTTGTCATATAGAATCCATTCAAGGCTGAAGGGGCCTTTTCCAGAAGATAACAAGAACATGCATTCTGAGAGTTTTGCATAAGCAATACTAGTCCCCTTACCGACAATGAAATTTGGTTCCCATTTAAACTTGAAATTGCAATAATTCCGTCAAAGAATCATAAAAACACAACACAATGCAAAAACAACTTGATTTACATATCATCAAGATAAAGGCATATACTTAAAATCAGTTCACTATCTACAAGCATTTTGGAAAAAAAATACCGAAAACCCTTTAAGATTAAAAAGACTAATTCAAAAAAAAAAAAAAAAAAAAAAAAAAAAAAAAAAAAATACAAACAAACAAGAAATCAATGAAAATCAATGAAGCGATAGAAATGCAAACTTGATTTTAAGATATACTCACACATTAGAAATCAACTCAATATCTGCAGGCATAAGGAAACATCGGTGGTTTTCTGTGCAAGCAAAAGTGTGAAAGTTTTTATTTCTGTGCAGTTTAGTCTTGTATATTTTTTATGCACTTATGTGTTGCATGTTTATTGAGGCAGTACGGGGAGTGTGTTTTACAATTGTAGCAGGGATCCTCCATTCGGTATTCATGATTCTAGGTTGTTGCATGAAGGAAGAACACCCAACAAATATTGAGTTCCATTGGGCATTGCTACAAAAGCCAGAAAAAAGAGTAACATAACAGTAATCATTAACAATGAGTGCCTAGATAGAATCATACTTTGTCGGAGACTGCAAATCACAGCGCAAGGTCATTGCTTAAATAGCTCAAGATTGAAATACAAAATTAATTATAAAGTCACTAGAGAATTATGACGGAAAACGCATGATAAAGAAAAACAAGCAATTGCTATAATGAAAAGTAAGGTTTAGCAAAAAATATCAATAGATTTAACGCCTTACATTTTAAATTTACTACGTGTAAGTATCAGCATAGCTAGACGCCCCTGACACCAAAAAGCGATAAAGTGGATAAATTGGGTTGCTGATTTGCTGGTTTTGATGACGTACATCTTAAGATGAGGGACGCCAAAATTCTAAACAATCCCCTTTAATTTTCATATTTAAGGATACTGAAACCAACCAAGTAAATACAGGGTGCAAATTATTATAAACTGGATTTAAAACTAATTGGAATGCAAACATCACAAATGTGCATTACGATTTCAATTGTTTAAGTACACATTTTGTTTATATGAAGATAAGAAAACAAAATACAAGAAATGGTTAACAAGCTGCATAAACAAGCTTAATACTTCCATAAGAAAAAGCCTCTGATATATTATTCAGAAATAAATTAAATGAAAGTTAGCTTTTTAAATTGAACCAAATAAACATATAAAAGCTTATACCATATCTTGTAAGTATATCTACTAATTCAATCAACAATCAGTAGCTAGTGCTATGCAATTTACCTGAAGCTACAGCTCAATCATATAAAAAGAATAAAGAAAGTAATCATGCTTAAAAGTAAAAGAAAAAATAGGTTTGGAACAGAGAATTCACGAAACCCTGAAAACTGAAAGAGTAGGATTAGGTTCCATGGAGGAGTAAGTATTTCCTGTCGACTGGTCACACCGACGTGATCCCTTTGCCTATAATGGGGAAACGAATAAATCCATAGTCAGTTAAGGAAGGATATTATGTCCTTACAATTTAATTTACATTCGATCTCATGCTTAAATTTCAAAACATTGTTTTATCCAGAGAGTTTTCGAAATATTGACTTTAAACTAGAAGATTGATACCCTTGAATCATTAACTAATTAAGGCATACTATGAAGAAATCAACGGAGTACATACATGTAAAAATAGTTACCTTTCTTTTTGGATAGCTATTGTGTTGTCCCATGACTTTAACATTAATTGAAATGGCATAATATATCCCATTATGTATTGAATTTAGCTTGGTTACCTTATTTGACAGTCACGTGATAAATGCAAATATTGGGTACTCCACAGAGGTCATAAACAAATTTCATTATCGCAAGGGTATACCCCCAATTAAAGTAAATTTGAATTCATAAATTGTTTCTTTACATTTTGTCCTTCCCGTAAAGTGCTGCTGCTTGTTCTAGAATTTGCATTCTATTAGTAACGCATTCCAAAATCAAAACAGAAAATCTTTTTTTCTGTTTTAGGCATTTTGCCCTTAGGTATTGACAAAATCCAACAAAAAACATAGTTTTATAGGATATTTATTGATAAGACTGTGAAAAATCAGCATTTTTCTAATGGAAACACGATCTAGTGTCACAAATAAACTGAAATGTAAATATTTGGAGGAAATATTGACAATTTAGCAAGACTTTACGGGGTAAATATCCCCCCAAAGAAAATCATTGATTCACATCTTAAAGATAGCAAAAACCTACAGGGTAAATTTCCTCTCAAAAATTAAATTGATACAGTTAACCTACAGTAATTCAAAGCAAAAGTATCCATTTTTTAGATAGCAAGACTTTACGGGGTAAATTTCCCCCAAAGAAGGTATCACTGATGCAGTTTTCACTACTCTTATAAAAAAGAGAACATTACACTTTGGATATCGCAGAACTCTACAGGGTAAATTTCCTCTCAAAAATGACATTGATGCAGTTAATATACAGTGTTTGAAAGCAAAAGCAACCATCTTGATGATAGCAAGCCTTTATGGGGTAAATTTCCCCCCAAAGAAAATCACTAATACAGTATTTATGTTTCGCAAACATCGTGAAGATGGCAACAATCTACAGGGTAATTTTTCTCACAAAAATGACATTAATACAGTTTATACACAGCACTTCAAAGCAAAAACACCAATCTTATAGATAGCAAGATTTTACGGGGTAAATTTCCCCCCTAAGAATATCACTGATACAGTATTCACTCTCTTATGAAAGAGAACATTACACTTTGAAAATCGCAGAACTTTACAGTGAAAATTTCCTCTCAAAAATGACATTGATTCAGTTTATATACAGTGTTTGAAAGCAAAAGCAACCATCTTCATGATAGCAAGACTTTACGGGATAAATTTCCCCTCAAAGAAAATCACTAATACAGTATTTCTGTACATCGTGAAGATGGCAACAATCTACAGGGTAATTTTTCTCTCAAAAATGACATTGATGCAGTTTATACACGGTATTTCAAAACAAAAATATCGATCTTTTAGATAGCAAGACTTTACGGGGTAAATTTCCCCCAAAAGAATATCACTGATACAGAATTTATGCTTCACAATATTTTGGCGGTAACGAAAATCTACAGGGTAAATTTCCTCTCAAAAAATATTATTGATACAGTTTATCTTATACGTAGAAAATGCGAACATAACACTTCGAAAATCGCAGAACTCTACAGGGTAAATTTCCTCTCAAAGATGATATTGATGCAGTTTATATACAGTGTTTGAAAGCAAAAACACCCATCTTTTAGATAGCGAGACTTTATGGGGTAAATTTCCCCCAAAAGAAAATAACTGATATAGATTTTTGATTCACAACATCTTAAAGATAGCAAAAATCTACTGGGTAAACTGCCTCTCAAAAATTACATCGATACAGTTTCCATATATTAATTCAAATGAAAAACACCAATCTTAAAGAAAGTAAGACTTTACGGGGTAAATTTCCTCCCAAAGATGGTATCACTAATACAGTATTCAATACTTTTATAAAAGCGAATATTACACTTTGAAAATCGCAGAACTCTACAGGGTAAATTTCCTCTCAAAAATAACATTGATACAGTTTATATACAGTGTTTCAAAGCAAAAACACCCATCTTTTAGATAACAAGACTATAGGGGGTAAATTTCCCCCCAAAGGATATGACTGATACAAAATTTATGCTTCGCAATATCTTGGAGGTAGTAAAATCTACGGGGTAAATTTCCTCTCAAAAATATTACTGATACAGTTTACATCATACTTAGAAAAAGCAAACATTACGCTTTGAAAATAGCAAGTATGCACAGAGTAAATCCTCCCCAAAGAGTATCAATAATACAGCATATATTATTCAAAGCATGAAAAACATTGCAACTCGGTGATAGCAAGACTTTACGGGGTAACCCCCCCCCCCCCCAACAAAGCTGTATATATTGTTTACAGAAAAAAGCATACATTACATCTTGATGACAAAAAGACTCGGGGTGAATTTCATATCAAAGAATATGAATTATATTATTTTTATATTACAAACAATACTTTTATCTAAATATCATGCAAGCTGGAAAAGCTAAATATTAAAGTTAACATAATATTATGCCTTCTAAACATAGAAAAACATAGAAAAACATAAAAAAAAAACCCTCTGGCATTTTTCTTTCTCTGTTAAAAAAATACGATTTCTTTGTTTAAACAGCGTCCTCCTTTACTATCTTTGACCGAGGTGTCACTACTATGCATTTCTCTTGGCTGATACAATAGACATATTGTAGAGTGCATTTTCCGAAGGCAATCTGGCAACCATTTTCTGAACCAAACCATAGTCTCCCTATGGATGAAAATTTTAAGTCTCATAGACTTCAATTTCCCATAGCCTTAGGTATTTATATATGATTTCTTGACAGATATGACTGGTTTAATATTGCGCACTAGAGTAGATCAAGAGCAGCAGGTGCCTGCTCCGAATTTTTGTAAAACAGTCTTTCTGTTTATATTGTATGGAAATTGCATTCATCTAAAGATCCCCCAACACACACTCATATACACACATACATTTATAAATGTTTCTTTTGAGAATGATGCTCATGCGTGATATGGGTTTAAATCGTAAGATAATCAAAAAAGTTAAATGGACTTACTATAGTATTGTGTTTGTAATAAGAAAAGTTCAGACAGGACATATAATTACATGTATTACTGATGCCCTCTAGGTCCATCATGGACTTTTTTTAAGGGGAAGTGAAAGAGTAGTTTTACTACAACCTAATTGTTGGTTAAGGTGTTTAACATTTCAGCTTCAGTTATTTCACTAATAAAGAAAGCAACCAAATTCCGAAATCCTTATGCTTTGGCATTGGAATTGTAGATCAGGAACGAATTCAAATGCAGATACTTCCTAAAACATACATATATCGTGACATATATAAAATTGTATATTTACCTTGATTGTTCAAAATTTGGACTTGAATTTGTATTTCAGTTCCACCACAAAGCAGTCTCTTTTGTATCGAATCGTCGATAAAAGTACACTTTTGAAACACTCTTAAAGTACTTGCGTGCACAAAACTGAGAGGTCATCAAGCCTGGTTTCCTTTCAGTAATTTGCGTGACCTTTGGCGTGGATGAGCCAGGGAACAAGGCAAATGAACGCTGGCCATATCAATACGGCCAATAATATTTAAATTCCCAACTTACTATTCATCATGTAGTGTATATTACAGGGAAACGGACAAATAAACTATACGCATTGCTTTCAAGGAAAATGAGTGAATTTATCAATGGGTGCTTGCGAGAGAGAAATTGAAGTGATCTATTTATCATTACTTTACTGTGTACTCTTCCGCTGCGTGAATTCCAGATGTTAATCAACCCTCTTACTGGATAGCATTGCGGCCATGTCATAAAACTGACCTAAGTTAAGATAATTTCTCCATTTTCTCAGCATCCATATCTTGATCTATAAAAAGCACAGGTTGCCCTCCTTAAAACTTGGTGACATTTTACATATACTCTACTGCAATCGCATCATCTATTCATGTGGCAGTTATTATTACTTTACAAAATATGTGGTTTCAAAGATGTGAAAAAAATTATGAACAGTTATTCTTTTTTTCAGTTGATCTTTCTACACTGGCACAACCTTAGGTTGAAAAAGAGAAAAATTAACTATAAAATAGCTAATGAAAAGCAATATTGATAGAACGTATTCTTGACTTTAAAACTCGAATACATTGTACATCATTTTAAAAATTAAAGAAAAAAATAATTACTTTCTATATGCCGGTGTCTACCTTTCCTAGCTGTATTCTTTGCTGAGTATCAGACGTCAAGTGCAAAAATTAATGAAAGAATGATAGACAAAAAATTTAAACATAAGATTTTTTTCATGTACCATAATTACAGTGACGAAATCTATCTACTTTTGTTTATATTTTTATCTTTACATCTTTTTCCGAAATTATAACACGTTATATTTTGTATACATGTACATGCGTATATGTACAGATTAAGAGAAATGTACATGTATAAAAAAAAAATAAAACTTTATGTATACATGGTAAAGGCCGTGTACCATTATTTTAAACAAGCTCATATCGGCAATCGTACATTTGATAAGTAGAAAGAAGAAAAAAGGAATTCCCGAGTGGTTTTCGAGTATTAATCTCATCTAACTTCTTATTATAACATTTTTGTGATTAATTTTAATAATTGAATATTTAAACACTGCACATATAGGCAGAATTATTTATGAAAATTTTCAAAGAACGGAATTGTTACTTAGTAGACATTTTCGACAATCGATTATGCCGGAAAGGTCCGAGATAATTGCGATTGTCACAGTCAAGGTCATTCTATTTTAGTTCAAAAACGTATCGTTTACAATGACTTTCTCTATTCCACGTTATACCAAACAACCCGCGCAGCCAAGTATAGATGGCTATCAGATTTTCAACCCATTAGTTAACAATTAGTAGCAATGTGTGCTCAGCATGTATGCTTTAGTACTCAAAGGCAATGATATCGCATCGCCCATCCTGCAGAAGTGCTTAGCATGGTATTACAAAATATAAAGAAATACACAAAGAATGGACAGGGTCTTTTTTAATGTTAAGAATGATGCACTCATAAATCATTTTTTTTAAAATTCGGAATAAAGTTCTTTCAATATTGCTTTTTTAATATCTATTTTTTTAATTTATTTTTTTTCTTTTTTAACTCAAAGGAGTAGCAGTATAGATAGATGAACTTTCTTAGGAAAGGAATAACTGTTCATGATTTTTGTTACATTTTGAAAAAGAAAAAAAAAAAAAAAAAAAAAAAAAAAACATTTTCAACAGTGCAATAATTACTTCCACGTGAATGAATTATGCATATGCGATTGCAGAAGAGTACATGTAAAACAAGTAACTTAGTATAATGGAATGAAATTCAATGACCTTAAAAAATCACCATATTCAAAAAGGGCAGCTTATGCACCCCAAGAAATCCCGTCCGATATAGCTGTGAGCTGAACTCAATACAAGTGCAATTAACGCTAATCACTGATATTCCCCTAAGAGTGATTTGAGACAATTGATGGCAGAATCTTGGAGAGGTGGATCTCAGGAAAACAATTACTTTTACAAATATATTCTTCGGATGTCATTGATAATTTTAGCATTCATTTCCTTTGATATGATTAATTATTTTGCTACCACGCATTCTTCTACATTTTTGCATGTGGAATTTATTTCAATTTTATTTATAATTAATTAAAATTTTCTTGGAATTTAGCGATTTTTTTTATAGCCTTTAAATATTTCTGAATCTAAGGAGAATTCATGATGTGCAAATCCCTCTAGGACACAGCGAGTTACATGTACCCAATACGATGCATATTTCACTTACCCCTTGAGAAGAAGGAAAACACGACCTATTTACACCCTTTCTACTAAGCATTCAAAGGCAACATTTCTCAATATTTTAAATTTTAATTCTTTTCACCACACACTCTCCCTCCGTTCTATGCCCTAGATTCAGTCCAATCCACCCGTATACATCATTAGACATATATTTTAGGGGGGAAAACTGTGTTTTTAATTTGCACTACTTTCGTGGTCAATGAAATGTGGTAAAATTAGTAACCTATGACATATTTATACCTTCTACCATCAAATTAAGGGTTACAGTTAAATGTGTTTATTGTTAACTCGTTTATTTCCTATAATTATATGCTTCATTATAAATTCATTATTATTATTGAGCCCGTAGGATATTGAAATCATGCCCCCCCCCCCAAAAAAAAAAAAATAGGGCCTCAAATTGTTCTCTGAAAATTACGTTTTGAAACTTTAATTTTACAATCTGTAAAAGTTTTTGATCCTTCCCTCAACACTGCTGACATCATTTGTCTCGCAACACTCGCATGGGTAATATAAAGATTAGCGTTAATTGCACTTTGATTAAATTCAGTCTAAAGCTACACCTGAGAATATCCACAGAATTTCTTCCAATGCTCTTAGGTTTGATAGATAACAGATTTAGCTGCTGGGAAAATTTAGAAATAACAGCCTAACTAAGGTCAGATTTATGACACGGCCGCAATGCTATCCAAAACAACGGGTTGAATAAACAGGACTTCACGCAGCGGGAAAGTAAACAGTAAAATGATGAGGGACAAATCACCTCAATTCAATATGTTCAATAATTTTCTTGAAAGCAATGTGTTCATTTTAATTTTTGTGAAAACAGTTGATTTTGTTCGTTTCCCTATGATATACCCTACATTCATACTTGGTGGATTGTGCGTTGGGAATTTAAATATTATTGGCCGTATTGATATGCGTGGCGTCCGTTTTCCTTGTTCCTTGCCTCATCTACGCCAAAATCACAGAGAACACTAAGAAATTTAGAGAAAGGAAACCAGGCTAGATGACCTCTCAGTTTCCTGAACACAAGTATTTTAGGATTGTTTCAAAAGTGTACTTTTATGACGATTTGATACAAAAGTGACTGTTTTGTGCTGAATGGAACAATTACAAATTCAAGACCAAAGCTTGAACAATAAAGGTAAATATACAATTATATATATGTCACTATATATATATATATATATATATATATATATATATATATATATATATATATATATATATATATATATATATAAGCAGTATCTGCATTTGAATTTGTTCCTGATGTACAATTCCATTGCCTAGCATGAAGATTTCGGAACTTGGTTGCTTCCTTTATTACGTGAAATACATGTAACTGAAGATGAAATGTTAAACAATTTAACCAATATTTAGGTTGCAGTAAAACTATATGCTCTCAATTACCTCTCGCAGTCCCCTTAAATAAAACTTTCATGATGGACCTAGAGGGCATCAGTAATACATATAATTATATGTCCTGTCTGAACTTTTCTTATTACAAATAAAATACTATAGTAAGTGAATTTAACTGTTTTGATAATCTTTTAATATTAGCTCATATCACAAATAAGCATAAATCTCAAAAGAAGCATTTCAATGTATGTGTATATATGTGTTGTCGGGGGAGGGGGGGTCTTTAGAATACTGGATGAAATTTCCATACCAAATAAACAGATAGATTGTTTTACAAAAATTCGGAGCAGGCACCTGCTACTCTTGAGCGCAATATTAAATCCGTCATGCCTGTCATGAAATCATATAAAATTCCCTAAGGGTTTGGAAAATTGAAGTAAATTGAAAAAACTATATGATGAGGTGATTTACGAGTCTTAAAATTTCATCCCTAGGTGGATTTTGGATTGATTCAGAATATGGTTGCCAGATTTCCTTTGGAAAATGCAATCTGCAATTTGTCTGTTGCATCAGCCAGTAGAAAAGCATAGAAATGGAACTTCGGTCAGAGATAGGACGCTGTTTAAATAAAGAAAGAATAACGGGAGACAAAAGAAAATCTTATTCCTTTAACAGGGAAAGAAAGATGCGGGAAGCTTCAGTCTTTTTCATATTTATAAGATATAATATTATGTTAACCTTAATATTAAGTTTTTCCAGCTTGCATGGTATTTAGTTAGAAACATCGTTTGTAATATAAAAATTATACATTCATTATCCTAAAATTTTATGTCATTAATTTTTTTCCTATGTTTCATTTTTAAATCAGGGAGAAGTAATATTGTATTTCCTTTCCTTGATATTTTATTATATAACAAGAAATTACCGTTGGAACGATTTTGGAGGTTTTAACAAAATTATAAGGATTAGCAAATCATCATTTTGAAAGTTTTTAGTGATACTAACAAAATAAAAAAAATGCAAAGCGTCCGTGTAGTACATGTACGTTTTTAAGTTATTTTTTGCTTGAAAGATAAAATATCAGAGACGTAAAATTTTAAGAAGAAAATTATCAAGTGGAGAAATGTTGGTAATAGGGTGTGTATCGGTTTGATAAAAATGCAGGGGGTCATCAAATCTGCAAAATAATTGAAAAGTAACCGTTAAAATTAACTCTAAATGTGAATTATATGCAATTTTTAAAAAAAAAAAAATGTAGCAAAATTTGTAGACATTTACTTTGTAACATTGATTTCTGCATTGGTTTTAATAAAAAGTACCGAATTAAAAAAAAAATATCTAAGATTTTGAGAGAAAATTGATACTCTATTTCTTAGTTTGAAAATATGTCAACGAGATGAAGATACTGTAAACTAGTTTGATAAAAAATAAATAAATAAATAAAAAAAAAGTAACTACATAATCTCGATATAACGGAACAGTTTGTCAGATACTGAGGAAATTAACTCCGAAAATTTTTAGTTAAGATGGGGAGGGGGTACTTGTAGAGTCTTCCTATCATCAAGATGTAATGTTTGTTGATTTTGCTTTTTATAAAATACACTGCGACATTGATATTCTTTGAGGGTAAATTAATCCCGTAGAGTGTTGCTAGCATCAAGATTTTAAGTTTGTATTTCCTTTTTTAAATAGGACTTTTTGTCTAAGGACCTCGTTTGCATTTCCTGTGAAAAATGTATACTTTATCATTGAGATATATTGGGGGGGGGGGGGAGGGGGAATTTACCCCATAGATCGAAACTTGCCATCATCAAGTTGTAATATTGTTCGTGCTTTGAATAATATATTTTATTATTGATATTCTTTAAGATGAAATTTACCCCAGAGAGTCTTTTTGTCATCAAGATGTACAGATGTAATGTATGCTTTTTCTGTAAAAAGTAAGTTCTGTATCAAATTATTTTAAGAGAGGAAATTTACCTTGTAAGGTTCTATTGTTTTAAATATGTACGTAATGTTTGTTTTTTCTGTGAATAATATAAACTGTATCAGTGATATTCTTGGGGGGTGGGGGGTGGGGGGGTTACTCCCTAAAGTCCTGTTATCATCAAGTTGTAATGTTTGTTCATGCTTTCAATATAATATATAATGTATCTTTGATGCTTTTTGAGGGAAAATTTACTCCGTAGATACTTGCTTTTTTAAGTGTAATGTTTGCTTTTTCTACGTATAATATAAACTGTATCAATAATATTTTTTGAAAGGAAATTTACCCTGTAGATTTTTGTTACCGCCAAGATATTGTGAAGCATAAATTCTGTATCAATGATATTCTTTGAGGGGAAAATTACACCGTAAAGACTTGCTATCTAAAAGATGGATGTTTTTGTTTTGCAATACGGTGTATAAACTGCATCAATGTCTTTTTTTAGAGAAAAATTACCCTGAAGAGTTTTGCCATCTTCAGGATGTTTGCGAATCATAAATACTGTTTAGTGATTTTCTTTCGGGGGAAATTTACCCCGTAAAGTCTTGCTATTATCAAGATGGTTGCTTTTGCTTTCAAACACTGTATATAAACTGAATGTCATTTTTGAGAGGAAATTTACCCTGTAGAGTTCTGCGATTTTCGAAGTGTAATGTTCGCTTTTATGAGAGAGTGAATACTTTATCAGTGATATTCCTTGGGGAGAAATTTACCCCGTAAAGTCTTGCTATCTAAAAGATGGTTTCTTTTGCTTTGAAATACTGTAGGTAAACTGTATCAATGTCATTTTTGAGAGGAAATTTACCCTGTAGATTTTTGCTATCTTTAAGATGTGAATCAGTGATTTTCTTTTGGGGGAAATTTACCCCGTAAAATCTTGCTAAATTGTCAATATTTCCTCTATATATTTACATTTCAATTTGTTTGTGACACTAGATCATAATTCTATTAGAAAAATGCTGATTTTTCACAATCTTTACAATAAATATCTTATAAAACTGTGTTTTTTGTTAGATTTTGTCAATACCTAAGGGCAAAATGCCTAAAACAGAAAAAAAGATTTTCTGTTTTGATTTTGGAATGCATTTAGTTTAATTCTCCAGCAATGGGACTTCACCTGAAAAATGCGTAACCTTTGCAAAGTATGTTATATGTTTATTAAGTAATGTTCTCGATTTCACAAAAGCAGCAACACTTTTCAAGATAAGGAACACTTCTTCTATCTGTATTTAAAAAATGGTCAAGATCTACAAAGTGTATGCCCTTGTACTAAGGTGATGTATTGAGGCACCTCGGTGTAAAACTTGCCATTCCTTTACACAAATCAGGGGATATTAAATTTAATACAATTTTCGGTTAAACATTAATTATGAAATTTAATGAATATTAAGTAAAGGAACTAATTGTCTAATTAAACGTCTGTAAATAATATTCTGTTTGTTAATAAAATGCATTTTCACTATGAAACAATCACTTCTTCAAATAAAATACCTCAAATTTTACGATGATGACGTCATGTCAACAGATGCATTGCGATCAGTGACTTAAGGGGATGAAGGACACATGCCATGGAGGAGTGACAATCCCCTGCCGACCGGTCACTACCGCCGTGTGCTCCTTGTCATGATCGGGAAATAACAGAAAAATCCGTCGACAATTCAGTGTGAAAATAATGGCCTAACAATTAGTATGAAAGCGTCCGTCAGATTTTGACTCAAATTGCATTTGCTGACACGGTCATTGTATCGACCATAAAACGAAATGAAGCCTTTAAACGAGACTGCTGATATTCTTGTTTAATCAACTTGTTAATCAATAATTTACCTCGTTTTAAAAAAATGAGAAATTAAGAAATTTCCAGAATTCCTATGCTACCAGAGTTCCATGCGAAATTATTACAAAACATACAAAAGACCAAGGATAATTGTTCCTTACCAAGAGATACGGTTACTTTTATTTCTTTGCAGAGAGTTTAGTATTCCTATGAAGCAGAATTTGTTCAAAATCTTTTACGAGAAAAGAAGAAAACATTTGCTGAGGCCTTCAACTCGACGTTTTAGATATATCGACGACGTATAGTCAATTAACAATGGGTATTTTCATTCTTATGTCAACACGATATATCCCGCTGAGCTTGAGATAAAAGATACCACAGAGTCTGACACATCTCTTTCTTCACAACTGTTTATAAACTTCAAATTAAACATGAAACACTGTAAATATTAAGCGTATGGTAGTTTAGTAGTAGTGCTAGTTGTTTTACTTTCTCTGTTTCCTTTGTTTTTATGACTTCTTAACTTTTTTCTTTGTTCTGAGCAAGGAACAGGTCGTTCCGAAAATTTGACAATTTTTATTGTTGTATTTATTCTTCGTTTATTGTAATGAAACCCCAGTTAACAATCGTTTGGTACGTTGTTGACTGACAGACGGTCGCATTATTCCCAACTTCTTCTATAATCCTTAAGTTTTTTTACTCTCCAAGTTTAAATATTAATGCCATTTTTTGTTAGTGAGATTATTACATTTACACTAAATACCTCTCACTGGCTGTTCGATTTAACACAAACTATTCTTAAGAATTTTATCATTTTATTATTAGAATAAAAACATCATTACATTTATAATAAGATATCTACAATATCCTTATGAAGGCAATATTATCAAAACTTCCATCATTTACATGTAGCATATGAATATCTAAACAGGGCTTTACATATTTCTACATTTTTCAATAAACAGCATTTTTTAATATATATTTTAGTATGTATTTCACAAAAATAATTTAAAAAAAGAAAAAAAAACCCAGACACTTAATTAGGCTTAATCATCATCATTGTCTCCGTCACATATGTTCCGGATGTAACTATAGGAGACCAAGGATTGCGCCAGGCTGACGAGAACCAAGGACCATTGAGATAAGCGAGGTGACAGAAGTTATACCACCACCCTCCTCCAAAGTAAGCAGCACAGTTACCAGTATACCTGTCGTTGTCTCTGTCTGGTGTACTAAAGTACATCCCAGACAGATCAGCATTAGAATTACCAGTGTTAAACATGCCGTCACCTGTAGAATTAAAGAAAATCTTATTGCATAAGTACTAAATTCACATCACTATAGTAGTCAAATTCAAATTGTTATAATTAATCATGCATTTATAACACAAAAGTTCAAGCAGATTCTAGGAACTTTGAAATTACATGAAGTATTCCTTCACGGTCCTTTATTATCTTTGTTTTTATATAAAATTATTGAGCTTTACGTTATGAAAACAATGTTTGAATATTTTTTAAAGAAACGCTTTAACTGTTTGTGAAGTATATATAATAAAAAAAATTGGCTAATAAATTTCGTACAGTCATTTTGGGTATTCGGAATCACCCCGCGTTTCGGTAATTTATCTTATCGCTGTATCTCGCACGATAAATTCGTACGACAACCAGTCGTTTAAAGCATGGGAAATACTTATTAGATTCAAAATATAAAAAAGGGTAACATCATGTGTCATTTAGGAATATAAATTACAAACTTGCTATCCTTACGGAAGAAGATTTAGTATAAAGAACGTTGCATTGTTTTTCTAATCGATGTAGTTGCTTTGTTGGCTGAGGAAACAAGGCAAATAGGTATTGATTGAATGCCAATTTCATAAGCCTATATGAACACACATTTTTGACAACACATTATATATAATTCAGCATTATGTAAGTTATGGCCTCAATATATTTTTAAGCCCACTACAGTATGATGTATTTCAATCACGTGTATACAAATAAAATGCACACTCTGCACACTTGTTATTTGTCAGATAATTTTTGTATCATGGTATGTTTTCTTTAAAAGCAAGGGGTGTGAAAGTAATAATATCGCAAAGCAAGACTAAGACCTATTAAAGACTAGCCCGGGTTAATTGACCAGTGTTGATCCTTTTATCATACACATATGAGCATTTGTGTACAATATGTACGTATACAAATATGTGTTCGTGCAAGTTACAAAGTTAAATGTCATACGTGCTATATAATCGTTATAGTTTAATTCATCATATATTATTTCATGTTATCATGATCATTTTTTTCCTTGCAGCCAACTCAGAATATAACGATGCATTATATTTTCAAAGTTTTTTTTTTTGGTTTAAAATTAAACTACGTTTTAAAAAAAAGACATGTTAATTTTTCTAAAAGGACAATATTTTACAATCAAGTACTCTCTGTAACCATTACTTTGTTGGCAAATACTTTTCTATGTCATTCGCTGTTTTATAGTGCATACAAAGGGGGTTGCATAATTTCTAAACAAACGATAAGAAGAAACAAGAAAAAAAATCTTTTTTTATTTATGGAGACTTTTGACAAATCAATCCAACCAACTCATTAATAATAATGTTATCATCTGGCTTTTTTTAAAATTCGATATACCCGGAAATTTCCCACAAAACACTAAAAGGTGATGTAAATATAACTCTCCTATAGGCTGCTGAACAGAAGATGGACTTTCCTTGTAATGTCGATCTAATTTTTCTTAGAACTGGCTTTTCTTAAATACCAAACAACCAGGTATAAAATTCTTATTCAAATCCTTTGTAGTCAAAGTGTAAAAGATGATTCGGAATATCAAATTTGATTGTATAGAAACAGAGACTTAGCAAATAATTCACTTAAAAACCATAACTTGCGCATGTAATATCTCTTTTGGGGTGTTCTGAAATTTTTTGATATTTTTGTTTTATTTTTTAATAATACGGCTCTTGATTTTCAAGCACCGGCTCGACTTCTACTGAAACAAACGTGCCTATGAGGAGTCAACATCTATTAAATATTGTCGTTTCACAAAAAAAAAAAAATACCCACTGAAATCACATGCACTCTGCCGGTTAAAATTGTGAACGATCTATTTTAACAATTTGCTTATCTAATTTTTACTCTCTCTCTCTCTCTCTCTCTCTCTCTCTCTGCACTTTGATAGTCACATATTTAACTTAGTATGTACCTAAGGTGCCAGCAACTGGTCCTCCAAGGAAGATTGTGTAGTTGTCAGCTTCATCAGAAATGGAAAACTGATGATAAAGTTCATACAAGGTATTGCCATCTCGTAATCTAATAGAGACGTAGAGGGAAGAGTTCCTTCCCTTTGTCAGCTTGTGAATCACGTCATTTCCTTCAAAATATCATCGAGGGTTACATGGAGGAATAATTCAGCAAAATATGTTTATTTCAGGATTTTTGTAAGGTAACGCTACCAAATAAAACAAAACAACTTTCACAAAAAGTGAGTGAAAAAAATGTGTAAGGTATTATTATTTTTTTTTGGGGGGGGGGGAGGGGAGGGGGAAGGTGGGGGGTTGATACGATAAATATGAATTGTGATAATGTTAAGAAGAAGATACGGTTTGGACTTAAAATTTAATGTTTGTAAAAAGTTATAAAATTGGCGTAAATGTGAGTTGAGTATATGGATGTGAAAAATCATAAAATAATGTTGCATGAAGAAGGGTCATTCTGGAAATATGACATCATTAATAATTAGGTGTATTTCTGAGTTTTAAACAGAAAAAACTCAAACTGGCACATTTTAGGGATCATTTCCCTTACGAAAAAAAGTCTCCACAGCCGTCTTTCAATTTTCAGATATGTTGTTGAAAATCCTTTAGAAATTATAACATCTCAAAATCTTTGTGAGCGATGCATGTGCTTTATATTGTCTGAAATAAAATTCCACTGAAAATTGAAGTCTTCTGCAACTTTTAGCAAAATACGGGAAAATGCACAAGTTCATGACGTCATAATTAGCATTTTGGAGGTCATATCGATTTGTATATTCTTACTGCATGGAATTCCAATGATTTTGAAACGATGAGTTTTAATTTCTTAAATCATTTTCATATGAAAGAAAAATGCTGATTTGTATTGAAACTGTACCTTGTTCTTTAACATAACTAAATAAAAGTGTATTCCTTGACATATCAATATATGCATACAAATAAACATAACAATGAAAAAAGCATAAGCTTTTCACAGATGTCAATAAGTATCTACCAATCCAATATGAGTCATGAGGGTTCCCGAAACCTCTTTTGTACTCCGCCCACGTTCTGTTAAAACTGACAGCTCCACTCAACCGCTTCTGGATTGCCTACAGAAATAAAAAATAGCGTTTAAGTCCTATAGATATAGTTTATCTTTAATATATTGAAATGAGAATCATTGTCCCTTTTTTATTTCATATGAGAATACTACAGGCACTTAAAAATAGAGAGAGAGAATATGATCAGAGAGAAAAACAGAGAGAGAGAATATGATCTTACTGTCCACCCTCCGCCCTTTGTCACCATATCACAGTACACGTCTACCTGGATCTCGTTACAAAAGGGTTTAATTCTATAAACACCAGACTTTTTTCGTCCGCTTACATATACCTCCTCACAATCTATATTTCTTTTGGAACCTATATAATAAAGATAGAATGATAATAATAACTGGAAAAGAAAAAGAGTTTGGCTTCTGGATTTCACGGGCATATCCTTTTTTATCATAGAAGTAAAACCCAAGTGATAGAAAACAATATTCTTCACTATTGTAATCAAAACAATCCAATAGCAACTCAATGATTTTCAATATACATACCTCTTTGTTTGTTAGATTTTTAAAAAAATATTTACAGCTATTTCCCGTGCGTAACATTGTTTGGATAATGCACGTTTTTCACTGTATAGACACAGATTCAACAGAGAAATTCATTACTATGTCATGAAAGGTTCATAACATAAACGAGCTTGTTATAATGTAAAGTTTGTGAGTACAAAGACATGAGTTTAAGCATCGATAAATTCTGGAAAAAAAGGTTTATTTCTTATTATTCCGATTACAACATTTTAAAATAATTTCTCCTTGAAGCCTCCATACTATCCGTTATTTCTGTATAGTGTAGGAATAATTTATTTTTGAAATAATTTTTCTTTGAAGCCTCCATATAATATGTTACTTCCGTACAGCGTAGGAATACATTATGCCTCAATGTGGAAACGGAACGTAATCGAGACGAACATCGATCAAATTTCAACTTTATTTGTCAAAGCATTCAATAGAACATGCTTTTAAAAACTCTTCGAATATCGATTAATTTAGCAAATATCGTAAATTATACCAGAATACTTTAGAAGAATTCGTCCTTGACATTAACGACAAAACTCTCTAAAACGAAAGTAGCATATCGACGACAACTTTATTTGCTCTGGTTTGTTCAAAGCTGGGACGGAAAATATATGATGTAGAATTATGAACTTGATGCTACTGAGGCAAAAAGGTGTGTTTCTCTTTTCTGTCAGGGCTACCGATTACTGAACTAATTTGTTTACTTTAGGAACGCGATAATAAGACATCGGAAAGTTTAATAACAATTAACCATTCGTGTTCTGACATAATATACCCATGTGTCAGTCCTGTGTGTCTTCGGTTTTGTTTTGTTTTGTTTTTTTTAATTTAAAGTTTCAAGTTTTTGTAATAGTTTAGCGTAAAAAGACTAGAAGAAATGATTAATTTCATTTTTATACAAAAAAGCTAGGCCAAGAAAGAAGTTTTGATTGAGAGATGGATCGATATGTAAACTTTTTTCTTGAATTTGTTCTAGTCAAATTTAAACACAAGATATTGAAAAATAAAATTAAGATTGGAATTATAAGGCTACATGTATTCAATTATTATCCATCAGCTATTAAGGTTAATATGATGTTCTTTAAGCAATTAAAGTTGTTGAGTTTTGTAAATATAGATATTTTGGAATTTGGTCTTTAAACGCCTTTATCACAAATCGTATGCGAGCCTATAGTACATACGTTATACGTCATCAATAAAAAAAGCATTAACTATAATGAAAATTCTGATCTTTTTCTTTTGGATTTCGGCGAAAAAATAAAGTTAATGATCCATTAGATCACTTTTGTTTAGGTGAGCCCTTTTTCTGTAATTTAATAACGGTATTTACAATTGTAACGACTGTTTTTGTGTGTTGTATCGTTTTTTGATTGTCTGTCTGTTTGATTTACTTCCATTCTGGAATGATTTACTCCTGCTAGGAGCCAACAATTATTGGAGGAAGGCAATAATTTTAGACTTGTACAATGTTAATTATTGTAAATGCCCGTTTTACAAAAGAACTTACGCTTAAGACCAAAATTTTATTCTGTTTGAACTTTTTAATTAACGTTATATTGAAAATGGTTTTTAATAATTTTAAAAGGAATGTAGTAATATATTTTTACACTAGCAATTTTAAACAAAATCATTTATTTTGCAAAATTTTACAATCAATTTAAAGTTTTCGGTCTTAGTCGTAAGTTCTTTTGTATAACGGACCCCTGTACTTTATGCATGGTCTATTAGGAAGGACATGTCTGTATTTCCCACAATGGAATTCGAACCTTTGACTTAAGCAGCAACTCCTTACTCCGCTACCCAGAAATAAAAGATCATCGCTACAATCACCGAGTTACATGGAGGATTCAATCTATATTTTGCTTTAACAACTTTTCCTGAATAATGGAAGATTTCAAAATTGCCTCCCGTGATTGAACTGGATATGGACTTTGAAAATTTCTTAAAAGGTCAAGGAGACTAAAAGTGTCATCTTCATTAATGCAGTTGCCAATGTCTTTCCTTATATAACAACATGATTTAAACTGGCATTCAATTTTCAATGACATGTAGTTGATCATGTGTTCAGACTCTCTTTGGAATCATGGGAGATCCTATATTTGAACTACCAATGGTACTGTTCAATGTTAACATTATTCTAGAATACCTTCTGTAATAAACATTGTTGTACAACTTGTCTATCAAATTTCTTTCGGTGATTCAAACAATTTTCTTCCTTAACCAGTAGAAAAGAAATCATTACTAAAGGAAATCCATATTCTTGATTAGGATAAGTGTGGTTTTGGTATGGGTTTATTGGAAAATTTTTATGATTTTTATAGGTAATATATAACAATCTAGAACAAATTTAAACAACCTTAAGAAAAGGGCATGTCACAGGATGTAATTACACCATTCAGTCGACGGAATGGTAACTGAATGCCCACTGGATGACCACTGAAAGGTCACTGAAAAGTTCCTTTCCCGTGACTTTTCCGTGGTCTTTCAGTTACCATTCAGTCCACCGAATGGCAAATACATTTCAGTTGCCTTTCAGTTATCTTTCAGTTGTATCTTTTTATTGAATAATCGGCTTATTTTTTAACTTAGAAATTTTGTTTCACGTTTTCTTATTATAATGGTATTAAATTAATCTATTTTCGAATAAAAAAATGAAAAAAGTGAAAATAAGGAAAAAAAACTCATAGCCGTAAGCCGGGATCAAACCGTGGCCTCCGCTTGAAAGTCCGTGACATTATCCATTTCGCCAGGGCGTCTTGTTGATTAGTTCGTGATTTAAAATCAATAAATTTGTGGAAATCGAATTGGGACATCCAGTTCACCTGTTGTATCAAGAAGCTGGGCAATGTGTATACATCTTGTATACATTTTGTATTTATGTTAATTGCGCGGATTTTTGGGGCTGACTAATTAACTACACATCTCCTACGGGGATGATAACAATTATCGGCGAGGGGCACCTGTTTTTTTTTTTCTTTTTCCAAAGAAATGATTCAAGATGGATCTTCATCTCGGAAAACGTTGTAGATTCTTAAAGCGAGATCTTTTAACATGCTAAATTATCGTGCTATTTTATAGATCAAGAAACAAAATTTACAATATAAAGGTTCTTCCACAAGAGGCATAAATAATTAATTCTGTTTATTTAAAATAATTTTAAAACGATATCCTTTAGAAGCTAAAATATTATGCGATTTCAACAATTAAGGGGGCCGACTGGGGTTTTCATTGCGCAATACTTCGCGCAGCAAAGTATAATAAAGCGTATTTACTCATTTAAAACATCTATTTTCACAAAATTTTTAAAAAATGACAAATTTAGGAAATCTCTGGTTAAAAAATCTAATTACAATTTTAGATACGGTAACTGATGTTTTAAGCGATTTTTCAAATAATGGGTAGATAGACGTCGTAATAGTGTGTTTTGACGTTATGAATAACCGAAGTTCTTTAAGCAGGATCATTAATTATGTCATAAATTAAAAAGTATTAAATAGATGCTCTTGATAGTTTAAAGATAAAAAATTGAGAATTTCACAATCAATTTTATTATTTTTTATGTAAATATGTGGTATCTGTCATGTTTAGTTCTACTCCATAAAAACAGGAAAATATCATGCATTTTGAAATTTTGAGATGCCCCCTCTGGGAACCAGACGGTAGAATTTGTGTTTCTTGCACAAAATGTACAATATAGAATTACTCATCAAAAAATATAATTTGAGCAAAAAGTCTTTAGTAGCATTTGTATAATATACTCGGAAAAGCGAAAAAAAATTGTATTTTCCTATATAATCCTATTTGTAAATGTACCTGTATTTTGAGATGGTCCCTAAAAAGTAACCAGACGGTAGATTTTCACTAAACTTGACATGTATACTGAAGTCAATGTAAGGTACATATGGCGTAAAATTAAATAGTTTCTCTATAGTAGTTTTCACATAATAAAACCCCAAACGGCTCCCTTAAGAAACAAAATTTACAGTATTCTTCCATAAAAGGCATATATAATTAATTCTGTTTCCTCTTTCATAACCAGATGTTTCCATGAAAACTAACATCATTATATACTCTGATAGATGGATATAAAAATAATAAAAATCTGTTTTAGAGCTTAAAAAAAAAACAGAACTTTTTTCTTGTTTATTTCAGAGCATTTTGACCAATATCCTCGATATTTTTTCTCTCTGTTTATTCATTTAACAACATATCAAATTGAATAAGCTTGTGAAAATATTCATAACAGATTTAGAGATTTTACAGAAAGAAAAAATAAGACAATTCTATTCGCGTTAATTAAATTCTGATACGAATATTGTTTTTCATCATTTGAATAATTTTCTTTTTCCAGCTCAATTTTCATGAAACAAATTAGAAATTCGAAAATCATCTTGAATTTTATGAGTATACAGTTGAATTGTAATCCTTTATGTTTATAGAATTATATTTAGACATGAATGTTATAGTTAATAATCACAATCTAACATTTTAGTAAACAATTTAAAGACGATTGAACATTTAACCATTACCAGTTCTACTTATCTGAATTTTATTTTCAGTAAGAAAACACATTTAAAAATGTGAATGATTTTATTTAAAAAAAATATTAAGGAATAACCACTGATAAACGTATAAAATGCCGATGAAAAGGTAGTTGAATTATGAAATGTGTCCACTGAATGACTGAAAGGTACTGAATTGTGGCTGAAAGTTAACTGAAATGTCACTGAAATGCACCTGCCATTCAGTGACTGAATGGCCACTGAAAAGTCACTGAAAGCCACCTTTCAGTTTTAACTGAAAGGTCTTGTTTCTTCCTGTGTTTATTAAATAATTGACGAGCAAAACATGTGGTAACAATTATAAGAGTATAGATTTTTTTTTTAGATCAATCACTGTTCGTTAATTATCGTTATCTTTTGCATTAAGAAAAGTCGCTAGTTTCTGCGATAGTGAACGTAAGGTTTAATATTTATGTGCAGTATAGTCCTATATATTTTTATGCACTGATGTTTTGCATTTTTGTTAAGGAGGTACGCGTAGTTTATGTTACAATTTAACACAATGCGATATTCCTGATTCTAGGATGTAGTATAAAGGGTAGAACTCCAAAGGATATTGGAGCATATACCAGAAATAAGTGTTATATAATAGTAATCATCAACACGGTACATTATCAGAGTCAAGATATAATTATAATTGTCGCAGACTGCAAATCACAGTCCAAAGTCATTGCTTAAATAGCTCAATATTAAATACAAACTTAATTACTATGTAAAATCACTAGAACATTAAGAAAGCAAACGCATGACTGAGACAGAACTTGTAATTCCTATAACGAAAATTCAGATATATCACAAAATTATAATTTTTATTTTATTTAGTTTTTGGAGACCAGGTTTTCTGACAATCTTTTCGAAACTTCCAATGGTACTAATTGCGCTCCGTTATTAAGAGACCTAATTTTGCATTCATATGAAGTATAATTTATTCAAAATCTTATACACTAGAAGAAAACACTTGCTGTGTCAACTCGACATTTAGACAATTCGACGACGTATTATCAATTTACAATGGCTTCTTCCATTCATATGTCGACTTGATATATCCAAGTGAGCTTAAAATAAAAGATACTACAACGTCTGACACATCTGTTCATTTTTGTCCGATAATTTAGGCGCTGATGGTTATCAAACTAGCAAAACTTTATGATAAACGTAATGACTTTAACATTTCAATCGTCGACTTTTCTTACTTATGTAGTAATATTCTCTTATCAAATGGTTTCATGTCTTTGAGAGTTGATTCAATACGCAAGAGCATGCTCTGCGTACGAACAATTTCTAAAATGAGACAAGCTATTCATAAACAAGTTGATGAAACAAAAATATCAACGGTCTCGTTTGAAGTCCTCATTTTGCAAGTCCTATGATCGATACAATGACCTTGTTAGCAAATACAACCTGTCATTAAATCAAATGTTGAGTGATGTTTTTCAAACTAATTGTTGGGCCATTATTTACACATTGAATTGTCTACGGATTTCTTCGTTTTTTCGATCATGACAATGAGCATGCGGCGGGTGTGACCGGTCGGCAGTGGATGCTTACTCCTCCTTGATCACTTGATCCCATCTCTGATGTTTAGAAGTCCGTGTTTGCCCTGCTCCTGATTTGAATTGTTTGAATAGACTAGATTACTGTTTGTTATCTCCATATTTCATGTACTACATGTAAGTACAAGGTGTTTCATAATATATGTTACATTTTTAAATCTAATCATTTTTCTTACCTATCATATTTCTAGTACAAACTTTACATCATCTTAAACATCAAATACTGCATTTTTGTTCCATGTGAAAAAGTCAAGGAAATCATGGCATTACAATGATTAATTGTGACATAAATGCCGATGTCATAATTAGAATATTTTTCGAAATGGTCTCAACTTATCAGTATCTGAATAGTAAAGCGTTTTTTTCAATACATGTCGCCAATATCCAATCAAATTGAAGATTCAAAATGATTCAAAATGTAACATATATTATGAAACACCCTGTTTCAGCATGGCCAGACACACCTGACAAAATGATGATAAAGTGTATAATTTGGATGCTGAGCTGCTGGTTCATGACAAAGATCTTTATTTATTAGAATAGGGACTTAAACCAAATAAATACTGAGTGCAGACCATCATAAATTGGTTTGAAACTGTTATTCACCTCAATAGGATCCCAAATATCCCAAACATGTATTGCAATTTAAAGTGTTCAATGGCATATAATTTTATTATATTGATTTTTTATATGAATATAAGAAAACAAAGCACAGGACAAGATTACAAAGATCCATACCTGAGCTTAATATCTCGATATAAAAAAGTAATAAAAAAAGAAAGTGAGAATTTTAGTTGAACGAAAATGAACATATAAAAGCTAATTCCAAATCTTGTAACCAGGTCTACTAATTGAATCAACGTTCAACAGGTACTGCTATGCCTTGTACCCGAAGTAAAAGTAATCATGCTTTAGGTCCAAAAAAAAAAGCAAATTCTGAGCAGAACTTTCACAAAACCCTGAAAACTGCTTTTAAGGTCTTTTTTACTTCAAAGTGTCAAGCGCTTGGCGAAGGAACAGTTGCTACTTATTTTTATCGACTTAGGTCAAGTGTGGTCGGAGTTCGAACCCATGACCTCCTGATTACAAAACGAACGTTCTACCGACTGAGCTACTGTGACAGTGCGAATTTCCGAAATATTGACTTTAAACAAGAATTTTGACACCATTGAAACATTATCTTACATTTCAGTGGCTGCTTTGATTTAGAAATTTATTGTAAACAGAACAATGAGATCTAGTATATCGAATCTATTGGGATACATAAAAATGTAGATAATAACTATTGCTTTGTCCTGTAGTCAGGACTACAAATTGAATCACCATACAATAGCCACTTTTAATTCTCGAAGGCAGAGCTACAAATGGAGTAATATCGCAGGTATGAAAAATATGAATATGTCTTCAAAAATTATTTATTAAAACATCCTTCATTTCTGTTGCAATTTGTGGCTCTCTTCCCAACACATAATGTAAATTGGAGAAAATTTTGGGCTAATGTATTTCTTTGGCTCTTTTTGTTATATACATGTACTTCACACTTTGAATAAGTCTTATATGTCATTTACAAACTGTGGATTTGAACATATATCTATGTGTCCCAGTCAATAGTGAAATTTCATGCGTGTCTGTTGAATTGAGAAGTTCAGAATTAACACTCTATTACATATTAGTGCGCCAAAATTCTATATACATTGTCTTTTTTATTCATAATGTCTCAAACCGATGCATATAGAGCGTTTTGAAATTATAATCCATTCAGGCAAAAGTAATCAAAATCAAGCACTTCTGGAAAACGACTTTATCTGAGAAATTTATATATCGAATATCGATTTTATTAGGTCACCTGAGTCACTCAGGTGACCTATTGCTATCCGTTCTCGTCCGTCGGCGTGCGTCGTGCGTCGTGTGTTAACATTTGAACATTTTTAGCTTCTTCTCTGAAACCGCTTAACCAATTTCAACCAAATTTGGCATATAGCATCTATGGGTGAAGGGGAACAAAAATTGTGAATTTCATGGTCCCTGCCCCCCTGGGGCCTGAGGGTTGGGGCTAAAACCACCAAAAATAATGCAATCTTTAAAAATCTTCTTCTTTACTCCAGGACATCAAGCAGTCAAACTGCTGGCATCATTGTAACAAGCATTGAGCCCTCTACCAAAATTGTGAAATTCATGGCCCCAGGGTCAGGGGTTCTGGTGTTAGGGCGGGGCTCTATTGATTATATAGTGAAAATGCATTAATTCTTTGAAAATCTTCTTCGGTGCTCCTGGGTATTAGATAAAGTAACTAAGTACATAGTTATGATGAGCAAGAAGTCCTCTTCAGAAATTGTGAAATTCATGGCCCCAGGGTCAGGGGTTCTGGCCCCAGGGTGGGGCTATATACATCATGTAGTGAAAGTGCATTATTTCTTTGAAAATCTTCTTCTCTGCTCCTGGGTATTAAATAAAGTAACTAAGTACATAGTTATGAAGAGCAAGAGTACCTCTTCCAAAATTGTGAAATTCATGGCCCCAGGGTCAGGGGTTCTGGTGTTAGGGCGGGGCTCTATAGATTATATAGTGAAAATGCATTAACTCTTTGAAAATTTTCTTCTGTGCTCCTGGGTATTAAAAAAAGTAACTAAGTACATAGTTATGATGAGCAAGAAGTCCTCTTCAGAAATTGTGAAATTCATGGCCCCAGGGTCAGGGGTTCTGGCCCCAGGGTGGGGCTATATACATCATATAGTGAAAGTGCATTATTTCTTTGAAAATCTTCTTCTCTGCTCCTGGGTATTAAATAAAGTAACTAAGTACATAGTTATGAAGAGCAAGAGTGCCTCTTCCAAAATTGTGAAATTCATGGCCCCAGGGTCAGGGGTTCTGGTGTTAGGGCGGGGCTCTATTGATTATATAGTGAAAATGCATTAATTCTTTGAAAATTTTCTTCTGTGCTCCTGGGTATTAAAAAAAGTAACTAAGTACATAGTTATGATGAGCAAGAGTGCCTGTTCCAAAATTGTGAAATTCATGGCCCCAGGGTCAGGGGTTCTGGCCCCAGGGTGGGGCTATATACATCATGTAGTGAAAGTGCATTATTTCTTTGAAAATCTTCTTCTCTGCTCCTGGGTATTAAATAAAGTAACTAAGTACATAGTTATGAAGAGCAAGAGTGCCTGTTCCAAAATTGTGAAATTCATGGCCCCTGGGTCAGGGGTTCTTTTGTTAGGGCGGGGCTCTATAGATTATATAGTGAAAAAGCATAAATTCTTTGAAAATCTTCTTCTCTGCTCCTGGGTATTAAATAAAGTAACTAAGTACATAGTTATGATGAGCAAAAGTGCCTTTTCAAAAATTTTGAATTTCATGGCCCGAGGGTCAGGGGTTCTGGTGTTAGGGCGGGGCTCTATTGATTATATAGTGAAAATGCATTGATTCTTTGAAAATCTTCTCTGCTACTGGAGATTATTTAAACAAACTAAGTGCATGATTATGATAGGCAAGGATGCTTCTTCCAAAATTTTTAAATATGTGGCTTCAGTTTTTGGGGCTCTTGAGGAAGAGGGGGGGGGCTCTATTGATTATATAGTGAAAAAGCATTAATTCTATTAATTAATCATTAATTGATCCTGTCTGCTCCTTAGCATTGAGCTGATAAATAAATTGCTTAGCTATGATGAAAATGGGAGCTTCGAACAGAATTTTTAAATCTTGTGGTCCTAGGGTCAGGGGTTCTGGCATAACGAAGGGGGGGGGGGGGCTTTTGATAATATAGTGGAAAAGTGTTAATTCTTCGAAGTCCATAGTTATGATGATGAGGGTAACTCTTCCAAATCTGTAAATTTCTTGACCCTTGGTCTTGGGTTCTGGTGTTAGGGTAAGGCTTTGTTGAATCTGTAGTGAAAATGCATTGTACCTGTGAAATTCTTCTCTGCTTCTGGGCATATCGGAAGAAAACTGAGTAAAAGTTTAAATGATATAAGTAAGCGTATTTCTACCAGATTTTTGAACATCTGGACCATTTGTCTAAGCATTCTAGTCCTGGGCAGGGCTCTATTAATTTGTATTCTACTGAGAGAAGTTATTCCCCTTTTCCGTTCACTTTTGATAATTAATCACTGTAAGTAATGTATTTGAAAGGTAAATAGAATAAAATAATTATGCAAGAATGTTTATCATATAATTCAAAAAGTATTTTCTTAGTTTTAATAATCAGGTAGACCTGTAAGTAATAGATAAATAAAAATGAGACAAAAATAATTTATCTTATTAAAAGTTCTTCAAAGACCATAAGAGAGGTCAATGCTAGAGGTCTTAATATGGGTTTAAAAATAGTACAGAAGCACTAATAGTTTGTTAATAGTCTGCATGGTGATAGTGTTAAGTGGAGCACAGATTAGAACTTAATTTATGAGTTGATACTGAATACTAGACTAATTATTTTGTTGATCCTGATCTTCCTACTTCTCTTGCTTTAGGGCAAAAAAGCTTCATCTGTCAGTGTATTTAACTTCTAAATTGTTGTATTATACTCAGGTGACCGTTAAGGCCCTTGGGCCTCTTGTTTTAAAAGGAGAACTTTGGAGCGAATTGACTATTTACATAAATTAATTTTCATTAGGATAGTTCTGTGTATAGTTATGTCTCGCAACTAATTCGGTATGCAAAAACATGATCTAAATATGATTAAATTTTAAAACAAGACAAGATACTGCGAATAAGTTGAGGCTTAATCAATTTCGACAACCTCCTTAAATTAATATTTTTTTTGCAAATTATGCGCTCGAGATGATGGATTTCATTGAATACAGGACCTTTCGTTGAATCGTATTTAATTATGTTTCTTAAATATGCTTTCAGTGTACTTCGTCTAACTGATCGATACGTAGGGCTCACAAGGGGCGTCACCAGTCGACAAGGGATACTTACTCCTCCTATGCAATCAATTCCAATTCAATCATTCCCCTCTGCTGCGATCCCTGTTTTTGCCTTATTCACAATTTGGTTTATTATTGCATTTATGAGTGGATCACTGTTATATTCACATTTTGCATTTTATCTTTTATCTAATTTTTATTTTACAATGACGTAAATTATGTCGAGGTGTCTGAAGTTAATATAATGATTATATTTCTAAAAAATCAGTTTTTGCAACAATTTTGAATGAAATATTTTCGATTAAGCAGTTACAAACAACCAATCATTGTATGAGTTCAATAATAGCAATAATTTCAAACGTATCATCATTGATGAAGACGACAATGATTGCAGCAAGAGACAGTTAGATTTAAGGTGTACAGATATGTGTTTTTCTTGGGAATACATTTTATACAGATGGGCAGAATATGTGCCATGCAAATATGCACATAAATTTTCAAACAGTAATATATACAAAAGTTACAATAATACGTTCATATATGACATAATTTGCAGGGGCGACAATTTGTGCCAACATTTACCTCTAAATGGAAATAAAGTGATTCTACAATACATACATTTCAGCAAATTCCTGATAACAATGTTTTCCCGCCGTAGTTGATCTACGTCACGCTGAATCTTTCTCAGCTCGGTCAGAAATGAAGAAATTGATCCAGTATTTTTTTCATGACCGTTGCAGCCATCTTTATCATTCTCATAAATGTACTGGGAACTTTTGAATACCAAGCTGGACACTAACAAAGTTGTCCATACTATTGCCATGATTAAACTTTCTCCTCGTCTTCTCGTAAGTGTTAATTTTAATATTTTCTCAAGTTTAAGTACCTGCTGAGCCGGAAGTATTACATTTCCTTATGTACAATAATAAAATCCATTTCTAGTTACAGTCCGGCTAAAATGTTAAGTCGTTAATTTGTAATACTGACATTGCTTCATAAAATAATATCCAATACAATTTAAAATTGTTCATGTTAGCTGCCGTTAAATTTCTGAGCTATAATGTGTAGTCTTCAAACACACCAGTTTTTTGCAATTATCATTCCTAAATCTATTGCGTTTTTACTTTCTTGAATATAGTGAGTAATACTTTTTATTTGACAGAATTTTTTTTCAAAGCTATGCAATCACGCAGCACTGGTAATGTGTACTACGAAAAAATTGAAGAAATATAGAAGTGCATAAATAGATGCCCTTTAAAACTGAATTTATTTTTGTGGAAATTTTACCTTATCAAATGTCCGTAATATTATTTGAACTACCATAGTACACCACTCTACGTATAAGCAATTTCTAAAGAGAGATTGTTTTGACAAACAAGTTAATGAAACAAGAATGTCAACATTCTAGTTTAAAGTTATCATTTCGTGAGTTTTATTGTTCATACAATGACCTTGTCAGAAAATACAGTCTATCATTAATTCAAATGCTGAGTGAGTTTTTGCACTGGTTGTTAGACCATTATTTACACAGAGTTGTCGGCAAATTTTTCCGTTATTTCCCGATCATGACAAGGAGCACGTGGGTGGGGGGTGGGGGGTAGGCAAGGGAGGCTCATTCCTCCATGGCACCTGATCCCTCCTCTAATGATTCAGAGGTCCGTGTTTGCTCTGCACCTGATTTGCATTGTTTGGATGGACTTCTGAGCTTGAATTCTGCTTGTTATCGCCATATATTATGGTAGGGAATTTAGTTTGGCCACCTGCTTAGCCAGTCACGGGATAAATGCATAAAATATGCACTGCACGAAGGTCATACACAAATTTCAATATCGCAAGGGCATATCCTAATAAAATAAAATATATGGAGATAACGAACTGTTTTCAAGCTCAAAAGTCCATTAAACAATACAAAATAGACCAGAGCAAACATCGACCTCCAAACATCAGAGGTGGGATCAGGTGCCATGGAGGAGTGAGCATCCCCTGCCGACCGGTCACACCCGCCGTGTGCTCCTTGTCATGATCGGGAAAAAACGGAAAAATCCGTCGACAATTCAGTGTGTAAATAATGACCTAACAATTAGTATGAAAAACGTCAGTCAGCATTTGACTCAACGATAAATTGTATTTGTAATTGTTTTAAGAATTTAAGTGATTCATTGTGTCTACGTATCACGTAAATTCGGAAAAAGTGCTGCTGCTTCAAACAGAATTCGTATTTTATTAGTTTAACTTTGAAGTAATTATGCTCAAGTTGAAATATGTGTGACTTTTACAAAGTATTTTATGTATTTCTATAGTAATACTCTCGATTTCACAAAAGCAGAAATACTATTCAAATTTAGGAAAATACCCTTTATGTACATTCAAGAAATGGTCATGATCTCTTAAGCGTATGCCCTTGCGGAAATGCGACTTACAGAGGCACCTCAAAGTTAAACATGCCAGCCCGGAACACAGAAACACGGTAGAATTAATTCAATACATTTTCTTGATTTTAATTAAATAGTGGTACAAAACAAATGTTTCGCGTTAATGTTCATGACCTATCTAACATTATTAATAATATTCTGAAAAATAAAAAAAAATGCATTTTTCATTGTAAAATATCACTTGATATGCCTATCATTTCAATAAAATGCGCCAGATTTTTTCCATGATGACTTCATGCCGATAAGTACATTGTGATCAGTAACTTGTTGATTATGTGTTGTGTGGATTTTTCTAGCAAAAAAGAAGAAAAAAAAAATAAATAAATACATTAAAAAATAAAAAAAATGATTTCATATGTAAGTTTTGATTTATTCATTGCTCTTATACTGCTTTAAACCATGAATTATTTCAATTTTTGGTATTTTTTGAGGAGTCATATTTTTGTTTGATTTCACAGTAAACATCTCCCATATTAATTAGTCCCTACCACCTTATTGTAGCCTTAACTATCTGAAAGCAAGGACCAGGTGTCCGGTAGTAATATATCAGCCTCTTTCTTCGCCATAACTTGTTTTATGAAGTTTCCTATTTTATTATTGTTATAGATTATACTTATTTCCGATAATATTTTTGTACCTCAATATTAGATAAAGATCTTCAATATTCCACTTATGTTTGACAAGAGTTTATTTTTGATTCACAAGCATGAATTGTTCTGTTTTATTTTAAATTTTTCAAGTCAATAAATCTTTACCATCCTTGTTACAGGGACCCACTAAAGACTTGGACATTCCTAGAGATCAAGAGGATATAACGCTACCAGAGGGATCCTCAATACAAAATGGAAAGGAGGAACGTGGAAGCTCAACTGATCAAAGTCAGTCTGAGCAGAGTAAAAAGGAAGATGATACAGTTAGCCAGAGTAATGAAGAAGCCCACAACAGGAAGTCAGCCACAGTAAAAGGAAATGGAAGAAGCTTAAAGGTCAATGAGCAGTTTTTTTAGTCAGAGGAAGTGCCAAAACGGAAAGATCGTCGAATTTTTTCAGATAAAAAAATGCATTCCTTAGAAGGACTTTACTGATATCGGACAGATGTAATATGATTCAAATCTACATGTTTAGAACGATTAGTTTTTTTATTTAGACTTGTCACGTGATTTGGGATTCAGGTGATTTAAGCAAATATACTTGCAGCACTGAAGTCTTCCATAAATTCCAAAATTGCAAGTGTATAACCAAGTTAGAAATCTAAGTTTGATTTAGAATTCTTTTCAACACTCTGTGTAGTTTGTAAAAAATGCTGCAAACCTATATTGTTTCTACTATTAAATTGCTAAAATTACATTTCTTAGAACGCATGTTGAATATTTTGCTGGTCAACTGCATTAAATAAAGATATAATTTATTCATTTACAAGATTTCACCAGGTTCGCAGCACTTTTCAAATACCTTAATGCTTCTTAAGTTCATATGTAAAAGCTTGGCACGATCCAGTGAGAGCACGCCCTTGCTATGTATCAATTTATTAAATCTCCTTTGTTACCCTTCACTGAATCTGTATACAAATATGCAACAGTATCTCTTGTCTAGGGAATGTACGGAAAGTATATGAATAAAATCGTAAAATAGACACCACATCCAAGTTAATGGCATATTATCTATCTGCAAATAATATTTTATTTGATTACAAAATACATTTTTCATTGAATAAAATGTAACTTGATCAGTCTCTCATTGCGTACAAACTGTGAAAACTTCTTCGATATGACGTCAAATTGACAAGTGCATTGCGATCAAGGAATTGGTTATATCTTGTTGTGTGGGATTAAATTAATGACAAAACTGCACATACTAGTACGTTTTGATGTAGTATAGAGTTATGAAACAGTTTGAAATGGCAAATAATTTCCTTTTGTGGTAGTTTGAAGATCTGATGTTTATGTGTTACGTCATACAAAACGTTTCCCGTATAAATTAGGCTCCGCCTCTTTTTTATAGCCTTAACTGTACTGGGTATTGTGGGCCAGAAACAACAAGCAAAACAAAAATGTCATTGTCTGAACCTACTTCTTAGACTTCGGGAAATTCTGATTTGAAAGAAGGAGATAGGTTTGTCGATAAAGAGGAACAGGCAAGGGTTAAACAGGAAACAGAGTCCCCAAGTAAAGATTTTTAGAAGACTCCATACAGTAAAACAGAAACTCTTGGCAGTGGAGTACACACCTGTAAAACTTGTGAATTATAAGAAGGCAACAAAGGAAGAGAAACCCTGATTAAGAAACAGAGAAACTGAGAAACTGAGAAAATTGAATTTCCTCTATCAAAAGAGGCAGAGTAAGATTCATCAAAGCCTGGAGAAATGGAAGGAGAGCCATTAGAGGAGGAAAAAACACAAAAAAAAGATGAAGAAGATGCTGTGAAGGGTATGGAAATGGATACCATAATACCAATGGGTACCAATTGCACCCCGTAATTAGCAGACCTATTTTTGTATTCATATGAGACAGAATTTGTTCAAAATCTTATACGTGAAAAGAAGAAAACACTTGCTGTGGCCTTCAACTCGGCATTCAGATATATCGACGACGTATTGTCAATTAATAATGGTTATTTCCATTCTTATGTCGATATATCCAGGTGAGCTTGAGATAAAAGATACCACAGAGTCTGACACATCTGTTTCATATTTGGATATTTTACTAGAAAAAAGACGATAATGGTATTCTAACAACCAAGATTTATGATAAACATGACTTTAACTTTTCAATCGTCAACTTCCCTTACTTATGCAGCAATATACCCTCATCACCTGCATAGGGGTTTATATCTCTCAGTTGATTCGATACGCAAGAGCATGCTCTACGTATGTACAATTTATAAAACGAGGTAAATTATTGACAAACAAGTTGATGAAACAAGAATATCAGCTGTCTCGTTTAAAGTCATCATTTCCTAAGTTCTATGGTCGATACAATGACCTTGTCAGCAAATACAATTTATCATTGAGTCAAATGCTGACTGACGTTTTTCATACTAATTGTTAGGCCATTATTTACACACTGAATTGTCGACGGATTTTCCCGTTATTTCCCGATCATGACAAGGAGCACACGGCGGGTTTGACGGGTCAGCAGCAGCTCGGAATAGTTTGCTCGGATTGGTGCTCGGTTTATTCTGGTTTTAAGACCTGATGCGAATATTTCGGATATTATAAACAAAATCAAAAGCGTCTATGGAACCATTCACAGAAAAGCTACAGTACTTTCCAAATTCTACAGTACTAGACAGCAGGAGGAAGAAAGTGTAGCTGCATGGGACTGTAGAAGACCTTTTGAATCAAACTATAAAGCAAGGACTTGTACAAGCTTCAGCAAAAAATGAAATTTTGAAAAACATCTTCTATGAAGGACTCAAAGCAAAATCGAAAGACGCTACCAGTTTTGTGTTTGACAAAATCCCAAATTTTGATGAATTAAGACATGAAATATGGATGAAGGAAGAAGAACTGAACCAGAGAAAGAGATCAAGGAAAATCGAGAGCACACAGACTATTGCTGAAAGTGAAGAATTTCAAGAGATTAAACCAATGATCCAAACTTTAAACAAGGATGTCACTGAAATGAAAAGAAAAGTTTATTCAGCTGATAGTGACCAAGGATATCAACAACAGAGGTCAAGTCAATATGCATCACGACGTTTTATTAGTGGAGCTAGAAACAGTGGTCATAGAACAACTAACTATACAATGAGGTCACTACAAGACTCTGCACAAGACGTCCTGTAGTTTGCTATCGTTGTGGACAAGAAGGACGTCAAGTATTGATGTTGGTTACACTTGGACCATAACAGAGGAACTTTAAACATGAGGAGACCTATGGCGAGACGCGACAGATTGCTCTAATTAATAAACAGCGTCACAATTTAGTAGGAGAGTCAGTGGAAGTTTCAATTAAGATTGAAGATGTAGAAAACAGGAAACAAAAACATGTATGACATCACCATGAAGAGGCATTTGAAGGCATTGCTTTCTGCAAGCTGCCCATTATCGTTCAAGAAATACAAAGATGATAAAATGTATTGTTCAGAAAGATTTTTTCAGATAAGTACAGTATACACATTCCCTCAAACTCATAGTAGATAATTTTGATAGAAGACATTTCTGAATATAAAGTTCATGAAAAGTTGGGGTTTTTTCTTCAAAAATTATATTGTCAATATCATCTTTTATACAATTGCGCCGTATCTTTCGTTGAATAAATTACTTAAAATAATATACTTTTCACTAATGTATTAAGGTATGAGAAAAAAAAAGCTTCAAGTGTGATTCGAACCCTCTTCAAGCTCATGTTTAGGCGTCAGACTGAACGCGTTAACCACGCTACAAGGACTTCTAATTTTGCTGTGTGTCAGTGTGATTGAAGGAGGAACCTATGTCGTTTTACGTCAAATCAACGTTATTTGACATCACAATAGCGGCGGTTCTTTTTTTTACCTGTTGACTTTTGCATACATTTGCTTGTGACTGTGATATAACATTAATTAACATTGTTTATTGCTAATAACGTGTACAAGGAATGTTCACATTTGCAAAAGGAAAATTTATATTTTAGTAATAGAATTTATTACTAGAATTCTCTTTCGTTCTTTGATAATTTATAGTAATTTCAGGTAAGGAAAATATATCGATAACATGCTATTATGCTAAATTATTTAGTATTCTGCAATCTATGCGGCTTAAAACAGTAAAATATGTTTTATTTTGCATAAACATTATTTGTATTTTCACAATAAAACTAAGACAAAATTAAATATATATATATATATATATATATATATATATATATATATATATATATATATATATATATATATATATATATATATATATATATATATATATATATATATATATATATATATATTGCACCTAATGAATGAATAGATTTGTTAATTTAATAGTCAATAATTAAATTCACAAATCTATTCCATCATTAGGTGCAATAATGGGTGAAGTTACTGACGGTAAGAGGGGTGGGGGTGGGTGGGGGGTGGGGGGTTGTAACAGAATGATTGAAACCTCATTAAATTATTGTAAATGGTCATTTCTCTAAAGGAAGTGATTGTTTCCCCCAAAATAGTTTTATATTCATGTGTTCAGTCAGTGTTTACTTACTCTTGTATTAGTGCAGAGAAGTCAATTTTTATGACACCACAGTACGGAAATTAATGAAATCAAAAGTTATGAGCAAGGTTAAAGTTTTTTGCGGGCAAACAGACAGACGGACGGACAGATAAAACTATATACTCCCGAATATTAGATAACGGGGGCACAAAATGTACCAAAACATTTTTAAACAAAGAGTTTTTAAGATATTACCTATAAATTCTTCGTGAACTTTAAAAAGTTGAGAAATAATATGTTTTACGGTGTGACCGTTGGGGCGAGCGCAGTTGTTCCATCAAAAACCTATACACAGCTTACACTGGTAGCGTTGTTGGATCCGCCTCTTCAAACTTCAAACCGCACGAGACACAGTCTAGACTGTGACGTCACATGACATCGAAATTTACGGAGACAGCTGAAAGGCTGGTTGAACGAGACTACAGGGTCTTGTGCAATCATAAATGAAATACGTTGTATAGTAGATGCTGTTATTTTTTTGTTTCTTCTAAGCTCGCTGCACTCGCTGTCAATTATATATTGTCCCAGAGGGTTGTTCTCGCCTTGTACGCCCTCTTTCTTTTTGTGGTTTCTGGACAAATATTAAGTTTGCAATTAATTGATTTAGTGGTTGAAGAAGTGATAAGATGTCTTTAATGTAAAGTTTTACATGGTGGCATAAATTTGTGTGTCTTTTCATACTACAAAATCATCGAAAATTTAATTGCCACGAAGTAATTATTATTTCACATTAAGTTGTGGACAGACAGTTAAACAGGAAGACGAACATTAGTCATTGTGCCCTTGATATAATTAATCTTATTTGTCAAAATTAAAGAAAGATTTTATTATCTGTTGTATAAAATACACATTTCTAAACTCGTGTATATGAGTCAAATAAAATTAATCAAAAACAAATATATATATATATATATATATATATATATATATATATATATATATATATATATATATATATATATATATATATATATATATATATATATATATATATATATATATATATATATATATATATATATATATATATATATATATATATATATATATATATATATATATATATATATAAAGATATATTTTTACAGATAATTTTTCTTTCACCGAAGATGAATTTCACTTTCACTACTGAGGACATAACTTAGAATTCGTCATAATAATCGACTTTAAAGAAAAATTATTGTTTTTATCTCTTTATTATGTGATTAAACCGATAAAAAAATCATTGGATAATAAGACTACATGAATTACACCATAGCCTAATAAGAACATTTCTACAAATACGTTTTAACGATGAGAATGATATGAAAACAATCATTTATAATTTGACTTGTATGTACATTCATTATCAAAGAAACTTTAAGGATAAGATATCGTATTTTCATTGTACATTTTGTAATACATAACATGTAGCACAGTGAGGTTTCATCAACATAGTAGTTTCCTTTATTTCACTGTCATAGATATCTATACTTCGTTAACTGTGAATTCATCATGTAAAACAGTCTATGGTTTTTTTTTTATCATCATATAACAAAATCAGTTAGGCTTTATCATCATGACAGTTTCCTTTATCTCTATACCAAAAGGAATTGTAGGATACCATGGACTGACCCAGTTTATCGAAGACCATTGACCGTTAAGGAAGGCGTTGTGACAAGCGTTAAACCACCAGCCTCCACCCCAGTTAGCAGCATAGTTACCTCCAGACCTGTCGTTGTCTCTGTCTGGGGTGCTAAAGTACATCCCTGACAGAACAGAGACAGAGTTCGTAGTATTTAGCATCCTGTCACCTGTAGAATTAAAGACAAGTCCTATACCAGTAATTCTATATGCAATTAATATAATTTCATCACATTCTAAGTAATTATTTAATTTGTAAACCACTTTAATCAACTTTTCTTACAACGAATTCAAGAAAAAAGGGGGTTTAAAACCTTATCAGGTCCATAAGTCTGTTTGCCCTGAGTCAATTTGGCCATATTCTCTTTTTCCTTTTACTCCTTTCCCCATTTATCCCACTCGCCCTGTTATAATCGTTATATATTTACATTTCTGTTGAATTTTAGGTCATGTTTAGGAATTTGTCGCAGAGAAAACGCAATCAATTTCATCTCGAAAATGTATCCGTATATCGTTGAACTTTTACATTTTTGCAGCCATACATTTTTTATCCAAGTTTAAAACATTTTCACGTGACAAACAACTGAAATACGTTACATCGCTGTGCCTGAACTAAATAGAGACCCTATATACACATATAGAGATTTTTGCATTGTTTTGGACTAAATTACTCCAAGTGAATAAATTGTCTTTACACAACCTATCCTAAACCATTTCGTTCATCTGCTAGAATGCTTTATTTTCTAAATTACTCATATTTTTTGTTCATAAAAGAACTGTTAAGTTTACAGGTAGATGACAATGAACCCACTCCGCGGTTATTCATGGGAAGAAGGATCCTTAAGAATAGAAGGAGATTGTGATTGCATAACAAATTTGTTGGAAAAGATGTTTTTGACTTCTGGGTATTTAAAATCACTGTAAGGAAATATACTGATACGATTTGTTTTCCATCCGACCTTCTCAGATATATTTATCTGACTTTGATGGATTGTAGTGGTGATATTAAATTCGTCCACTCCTATTATATTGATTTTCAATATTAAATCTCCATATTTCAAGGCTTTCCTTTAGTTTGATATCACATTTTTCTTCGTTGTCCATGGCCAAAATCTCCATGGTCATCGTGTGTTAATTTCTAGGACCAAGGTTTCGAATTTTATTCCAGAACTCATTTGGGTGTGTTGAGCTCATATTTTAAGTTTCAGTAGCAAATGTTTTTGCAGAGATTTATCAAATGTTGTGCTTTAATATATTCCTGTATAAAGGGATTTGACGTTTCTTTCCTCTTTATATCGTATGAATTTTAAGTTTTGGTCTCCCGTATAACGTTTCATAGGTCTGTTTAATGTTCCGTTCAGTATGGTTTGCTAGATTTAAAGTGTTTATTATAACTTTTAAGTTAACTTTGCGGATCATGGTTTCCATTTCGTTATAGTAGTAAATAATTTCACGTACCCCCAAAATATGGCCGAAATATTGCTTACAGGCGTAAAAAACAATAATCAATCAATCATATATTAAATGATTATAGATCTAATTTAGTCATATATTAAATGATTATAGATCTCTTTAATACTTTCCTATGTTTTTCGAGTGTTTTCAATTAGATTTATTGTTGCTATCAAAGTAGATCTTCTTAGTTCACTTGTCAAAATCTAAATCATTTGGGATCCTATGAAGTTGAAAAACGGTTTTGACGATGTTCAGTGTTCGGGGTTCTAAAAACTAGCCAACAATCAGAAACATTAAATTCACACATGATATAAGAATGATCCGTAAGTTTCGATTAATTCCGATAAAATTCAGTTCTTCAAATTCCTCCGCAAGGTTTTGCACGGATTATACCCCAAAGTTTTTAATTTGTCTAAATATATCTATTGATACACATATATAGTCTACAGCAGATGTACCCTTTCTTGGAATACATGAAGTTATTATTCAGTACACAAAAGCTTGCTTCATCAAGAAAGTCAATTTACTCATGTCTGTATTGATTAACAGTATTATCTATAAATATGATGAACATCTTGAAGTATGTAATTCAGATTGCCTATCCTAGAACTTAGGTCTCCAATCACAAAAAAATTGTATCACTTTCATAGTTAAGATAAATATGTGCTAAATGGTGTCTCAGAAGTTCAAGGTCAAAATGTGATCCCTTTGCATTTAATTTGTCATCGATGGTTGTCATTAAATAGTAACACAATTCAATAATAATACTATCAAAGGACGACCTAATTTTTCTAACCTTTCTGAAGGCTGCTCACCGCGTCTGCTATTAATATCTTTGATCTATTATTTTCGTGCCAAAATATTGGTCATTTTCTTCACCATTCGCATTATTTTGTTTGTTGATTTTAAAGTTTTTCCGTCTGACGAAAGCCCTTTCCGATATTACTGAAATTTCGTTTTTCAGGAACCAATACACACAGTGTATTAAAAATGACATATTATACTCTACAAACGTTTTCTCCTCGCAAGAACTCCAGCGCTAAAAACCCTGCCCGTCCAACTAAGCGCATGCACCCTCATGCGCTACATATACTTAAAGCTCTACCGAAGTCTTTTAAATGCCAAATCGGAGTCGGCCATATTAGTTTTCGATAACCCTACTATTTGCTAACCAGGTACTACCTAATTGTGTGGTCACGCACGACTAATTTTGTCAGTCGGTTCCAATCGCATCGGATATTACCCAAGGCCTATTAGTAAAACACCCAAGAATTTTCAATGAAATAAAAAGGTTCCGAAGTATCTCGAGTTCTGGTATGAAATAAATACTTTTGAAAGCATTCTTGGTATTGAGCAACTCTGACAACACGCAGTTACACGGTCACAGAAGTTGGTGCTTGTGCAGGCCACGTGCATGCACTGAAAAACTGAAGTTCCTGGTTGTAAATTTCCAACACGAAGGTAAGATAAACGAACATACGCAAAAGCATCTCAAAAAATCAATTACGAATAAAAACAATATATTTACTACGTAAAAAGTTTCTGACGAGGACCTCAGACCAACAGACCTCTGCACTCACCACGGACTGACCGTGTTATGTTTTGCCCATGCGCAGGGGAAAATGTTCAGTGAAAATGAAAGTAGGTCCAAAAGCACATGTGTAAACACGGTGGAGCAATTATTATTGTAGTTCACGAATAAAAGTGACGATGGATTAGGGAATTGTAAAATAAAAGCGTTTTATATTGTTTTAGAGTATCAGAAATATGGACATCGATATTTCGGACAATGCTAGTAATTGTGAAGATGAAGAAATGGAAGAACACAATGTAAGTAGTATCTAGAATGTAAAAGTGATATATTGAAGCTTCTGTGCACTGCTAATCTTCAAGCAAGTAATATTCATTTATCGTTTCTTATTTTTTTCCTTTAATACAAGTGCGATAGATGCATTGTCTGATTTGACTAGCTGCATATAATATATTTACTAGTGCTGTATTACATGTATTGTAAAGCATGCATTCAGTTGTGGCCCAACCCAATACATTTTACCATTTCGTGAAAAAAAATTGTGGGATTTGTTTGTCTGTTTCTGTGTATTTGAAGAGATACTTTTTAAAAAAGAAACCAGCTTTTCATGCATTATAATTTATCTAAGTATATATTACAGTGATGTCAATATACTGTCATTGTCTTTTAAACATGCATACAGGATACTGAGCAAATAAATGAGATCATGAAACAGATATTTGGATCTTCTGGTGATGAAGATGATGACAATCGTGAAAGTGATGAAGAAGAGGAGGAAGAAGATGAATATGGGATGTGGAAAGATATATCAAGGTTTGTGAATGGCAAACACTGTAATGCAAAATAAGTAACAAATTTAGGATTTTTTTATAACTAAAAATAGCATCTGCTGTAAATGAAGTTAAACCAAGATAGGAAAAAAATATGTAACATTCATTTTTTACCCCACAATAAAATATCACATAGATTTACATGCATGACTGTTTTTCCATTTCTATTTGTTTTCTCTGTGATAACTCTTTGAAAGTTAGGTGAGTTGATTTCTTGATAATTCTACCAGAATGTAAATTTCACCAAGCGAAAGGTCAGGAGCTAAGAAGGCCTAATATGCATGTAAATCTTGTGCGCCTGTCTTTGTGTCTGGCGTCAGTGGGCGGGGACTATTGAAATTGACATGGGAGGCCTCTTTTAATTTAAATCTATTAGACAACATTTTATGCAAATTAAGTTCCACGTTTCCAACTATCGTTGATGCCCTGGCATACCCAATAAACTAGACATTGATTCCTTGAATTTATGCGATTAGTACATTACGTATACGATTTACTACACAGTGGTATGATTTTAAAATTTTACTGTCTTTTGACATGATTAAGATAACTCAAACTCTTAGGAACTGGATGCAGTGATTTGTTCCCCCTAATGTAAAAAAAAAATATTCATGTAAAATTGGAGTGTTTTTTTTTTGTTTGTTTGTTTGTTAGTTTGTTTTGATTCACAGATTGCTTGTAGTATGTAACATAAAAGATTTAAAACTTAAATTTGATTATGTTCTCTTATCAGAATTTCACATTTTCCACTTCATTTGTATGTCAGAATGGTCATGTAGGAAAATGGATTTCTACACCATTTTATGGAGGGAGAAGTGCTGTTGCAATCCTGCTGCAACTTATGGTTCTCCTTTCTGGGGCATCATGGGATCAGTTTACCATGGGTGCCAAATTTATTAATCTTGCAATAGGATCAGCAAGGCAATTCTACAGAATGCAACTTCAGTACAGAGTATGTATTACCAGTAATGCTTGAATGGAGTTTCTCTGCATTTAAAAAACTCTCATTTATTTTAATATTTTCTGCATTAATTTTTGACAAAATTTTGTCTTCATATTGGGCAAATTATATTTGATATGACACCCCAGGTATAGTATCTTTTAATGCTTATATGGCACAAAGCCAAGAAACTAGCCTTTATGCTGGGAGAAATTGCTAAAAAGGCAGCAAATAAAGATCTTTTGCCTTGGATTCGACCTGTAGTGAATCATTTTTGGTTCTGCTGTATCACTTCAAAAGGGAAAGTTGAAAAATTTGTGAAAAGGTGGTTTGGCATTCTCCATCATGTCACCAACCAACACTTTTGGCCTGGAGGAAGGTAATTGGGAAATCCTTTTAATATTAAATTGTGCATCACTTCCATTAAGCAGATCATAAAATGATATGATATACTCTATCACAGTATTTGTATATAGACTTCTTGGCAAAATAAATTGACCACTTAGATAATTGGGAGTGAGCTAGTTAGTGCATTTGGTGCCAAGCATGGGCACCTGTTACCAAACTGGTAAAACTACTCACACACTCCTCACTCTAAAATATCCACCAATCATACAACTCGAAGCCTCACCACTCTATCACAAACACATATGATCTTTCACACATTTAACTCCATGAATATGAATTAGATACTTGTATGAATAGACATAAAGAAATTTTATTATGCTTCCATTAATGTAGATGCCATCACCCTACAAACTCATGTTCAAATGAAAAATGGCTCAGTAGGAATTCATCAGGATTTCAGGAACTAAGGTGTGTTTTTGGAAGTTTTCTATGTATAACTCTTTATATCTCTAAAGTCTTAACATATTTCTGCATTCTTGATTGAGCTTTAAGTAGTATGTTAATCTTTTAGGAAAATTGTTACAAACAGAGAATGGTGTGGAAGCATGTCATTTTATGTCAACTGTCGCCAAACTTGGACTATAGAGAACTTTTTTTAGCCATACTCTCCTGAACTATGGTCCTAAAAGAGTGTCTTACAGCTATGACTCCTACAGCACTAGAAACATGTTAGCTGTTATGGATCACAACAACCATCTTCATAGGTTACCAGTATTATCAGAGAGTGGTTTACCACATGTGTATTCCCACTTTTCACGGAAAACCAAGCAGTGGGTTGCATATGAAAAGAAGACAATTAAGGAATACACATACATTCCAGGTATTAAATTTTATGCAATATACATTTTTATTATTTTGAGTTATTTCAGTTTACCTTTAGAATGTATTGTACATGTACATGTAGATACATGCACATAACAATTTTTTTGTTTTAGGATAAGAGTGTAAATTCATATGATTTTTTTTTTCATTCATTTTTCCTGATTACATATACTGCTATTTGATTAAAATTTCTTGTTCATGAAGTTATTAAAAGTGATGTTCTAAATTTACTTTTAGAACTTATTGTAACATGCATGAAGGAAATATATGGGAGTCCTTGTGCAGCTTATACAAGGAGTAGCCAGTCCAAAGAACTTGACAACATCTCTTCCAATTTATCAGGCCTAGCAAATCCTGGATCAAGGCTTTTACTTTCAGAAATGAAAAGCAGAAAAAAGTGTGGTAAATTTTTAAAAACTAATGATTTTATTCAGAGTCTGAATAAGCTGAATGATAGCCTCTGTACGCTCCATCTAGTTGGGGAAACCTCTTCCTAACTGCCACAGTCACACAAGATGGCACTGGAACTCTCCTTCCTGCTCCAAGAGGACCATGCTGCCACAAAACAAAATTACGATATGCCTGGTTACGGAAGGTAGAGGGGGCAAACGAAGGTTCAAGATTAGTACGAAAACTCTAGTTCAGAATGTTGGCAATCTCCAGCACATCATGCCGCAAACACAGATTTCTAAACTCTGGTTTTGTGGTAATGCATGGAGATTGACAACAGCATAGGTTCATGCGAGGATCCTCAAATACTTTTCATCCTCCACACAAACACCATGCAATTTCTGAACTGGAGTTTTCATACTGTAATGAACCTTGGATGCAAGATCTCATGAAATCCGGTTCTGCCTCTACAGCTCTTTTCAAAACTTGGCGCATTTCATCTTCATCCATTTGTGTTACAATATCCTACAAGTATAGTAATAAAAGAATTTAGAGTGAGAAAAATGAAACATAAGAGATATATGTACATTTAGTTAATATATTTAGAAGAAAATAATTTCGTCGTAAAATATAATTTATGATTCTTTAACCCTTTTAAATGATTTTCAAGAAGTATTAAATATTTGATAAACATAACTTATTTTTGTTACATACTTGCAATGTTGAAACCAACTGACTGTCCTCTCTGTTTTCAGGACTTGCTGCTGCCTCTAGCAAATAATTTCTGCTAGGAAGGTGTCCCCTGCTGACATTGCGTGTGCTCTGGCTAGCATAAGGTTGGTAACGAGCAGACTACAACACTAATAGTTATTGTGAGATCTACGAAATACATGTATACCAATTGATTTAGGAGGATCTTATCATAGAGGAAGGGTGAACATCATAACATATTAACAGATAGCCAACACTCCTATGTGTAGGATAACAATCCATCATACTTACTTCCTGCGTACTTGTGTTTTCTTTGAATTGACAGCAGGGATTTCGGCAATTGGTACAACCTCTTCTCTTGCATGGGCAGCTTTTTCATTTGCCTCTGTTTTCACAGGGACAGCACTGCTAAATGTAAATTCTTATAATACATGTACTTATTTTTCATAGGTTCTTTGGACTTTTAAAATATATATATTATAATAGTACTTATTATTTTCATTATTAATACATTTTTTAAATAACTTTCAGTTTGTCAAAACCATTGAAATATAATTATGTTTCCTTGTTTAAATTTTGGTAACATAGGAAAAATCTTATATTTTCAAATACAGTGGTCTGGAATTATATATATATATGCATATGTATATGAAATCAATTTGTAAACAGATGTGCATGAAAATTTCATTTTGTGTATTAAACTTTCAGAATTGAATTGTGAATAATTTTTTATGAACTTACAGTGTCACATTTTTTTTTATTTTAGTGAACAGTTTTCAATTTATTGTCAATTACCTAACATTTTAATGATCTTTACAATTTCTGGGGAACTGTTCATGTATAGATGAAAATAAATAGTCATGAAATATTGTGAGCATCATTTATGGCTGAGAATTTTTTTTCATTGCCAAATTGGGCACATTGTTTGTTTCTTTGATACTTTTTTACTTCTGTAAGAAAGATACAGAGAAAAGATTTGCTGTATTTTTATTAACTTGTTTTTTAATTACTGGAATAAAACTATAGTCTAAAGTTCAGGAAAAGGTCCTGTCAACTGATCAAAGATCTTGAACAGCAAGGTTAATTGCACAAGAAGTTTGCCAAACTACCTACTGAATATGTGCAAGTAATTACTTTTCCATTCAAAAAGGCAATTCTTCATATGTAAAACAATCCTCAAAACTTCTAAGATGCATGTGGCATATGTATGATAAAAATTAGGAAATGTCATTACCTATTTTTTTTGTTTTTGTTTTTGTTTGTTTGTTTGTTTGGTTTTTTTTTTTTTTGGCACAGAACTACACATTCAAGTATAGAAATAAATGAAGGAATGGTACTAGTATTCTTTCAAAATTAAATTGTTAATTAAAAAAAAATTTGACCTCTGTAAAATCAAGTTTAAAAAAAATGGCTGCATTTTTAGCCATCATTGAGAACGTATACCCCCAACCCCCTTTATGTTTTAAACCGTGCATATGCAATCCAGGTAGATGTTTTCTTTTTATTTGGGGAATTATACTTTGTTTCCTTGTGAAATTAATGAACAAGTACATTTTTCGTGCAAATATTGTATTATTCTTTCATTTTACAAATAATTACTGCTCCCCAGTCAATGCTCTGAAACTCTTGACCGTAAACAAACGTTTCATTGACCTAGAGTTTGCATGCGTGACCATACGGTGTCGGTCGCGTTTGGAAGTGAGCACTCTTATTTGTTGTGCTTGTGTGTTTTGTGCATATATTTACTGCAATTCTCTTACATTGGATGCCATAACGATGTGTTCTGGTCTTGTTGCAACTGTATCTCCTGCAAAATTCGCGATAGGTCTGTAACCGCTACCCACCGTCACCGGCACTTCGAGGTACACAATGTACTTGGTCACTTGATAAATGCATTGACGCGTGGCGAAGAATTGGGTGTATACATAGTAAGCAAATAACAATAGAACACTAACTAATATCTATCGATGAAATATGGCGGTTGTTTGTTTACATTCGCGGCTATTTTATGATGGCAGTAGAGCTTTAACAGCTAGTAGACAGGACTTTCAAATTGAATTACCAAAGCTCTTTTAAATATTTACCATGTCTCATTTTAAAAAATTCTCTCTCTCTCTCTCTCTCCGTTTCACTCGCTCATACACACACAAACACTCTTACCCTTCTCTCTCTGAACCACGGTTATATTCACACGTTCTACCTTTCAGTTACCTAAAGTTCCGTTGGCTGGTCCTCCAAGAAAGAGTGTGTAGTTGTCTGCTTCATCAGAGATAGAAAACTCATCATATATTTCATATAAATTTGTCCCATTTTGTAATTTGATGGAGACAAAAAGAGAAGAGTTCTTTTCCTTGGTAAGCTTGTGAATTAGGCCATTTCCTTCAAGTATTATTATAGAATATTAAGTATAATCACATTAATTCATGTTTATTTCAAGATAATTGTAGTGTAGTGCAGCCAAACAGAATTAAGCATTTATATAGATATTTCACAACTGAGCAATAGACAATAAATTATTGAATCTCTTTTTGTCTCTCTGTTTGTGGACAAGGGATGTCAATTGCCTTCCGTCTATTATTTGTCGGTGAATAAACACGACTTCGACTGGAATATGATGAATAAAATTACGATTTGTCATCCATATTAACAGAAAAAATATGCTAGAATTTTTTTTTTTATTTTTAAAAATAAAGAGATATATCGAGGTCACTACGTTGTGGCAATGTTTTCATTTAATAAAGATTTTTTTAAGTGACATAAACAATAAATAACAAGAAAGCGAATGCATAAGATAAAATCCTGAAATTGCAGTTGATCTGTAGGTTTAACTGTTACTGGTTCTCGACAAAACAATTATTCACAAAGTTTGTCAGTGAGTGTCTATAGAAATAATCTTACAGACGTGTCGACTAGGAATTTGAAATTACTCCATGAATTAGAATTTTTAGATATAAATAGAAATACATAAATGATTATACCTATCCAGTAAGAGTCTTATGCGTCACCAAACCCAGATTTGTACTCAGCCCATGTCTTGTTAAAGTTCAATGAACCACTCCTCCGTTTTTGAATTGTCTAGAAATTATCATGATTGGATTATAATCACGTTATACTTATTTATCATTGAACTGTTAAACACATTTATTTGAAAAATAGGTATAAATATATTTTAATTTAATTAATTCAAACTGGGCACAGACTTTTGTTTGTAATTCAAATACTGTATTTAAGTTAAAAATAATCCTCATGTTTAGTACATATTATCCCTGATGGCCTTTTAAAATAAAAAAAAACATCTACTTTGATGCAGAGAGAGAGAGAGAGAGAGAGAGAGAGAGAGAGAGATCTTACTGTCCACCCTCCGCCTTCTGTCTCCATATCACAGTACACGTTCATCTGTCTCTCAAAGGGATTTATTCTATATACACCAGACGTCGAGTATCCAAGTACATAGAGGTCTTTACAATCCTTATTTAGTTTTAAACCTGTATAAAGTAACGCTAGATAAAAATATCGATTGTGACTTCACAAGTGAAACATGAAATTAAGTTGTAAGCAGTGGTTGGAACGGCAAGATTCAGATGTGTTTTTAAGCCCTACTCCAAAAATTTGTATTGTTTAATGGTTTTCTGAGCTTGAATACTGTTTAATATCTCTATATATTTCATCTTTAGTTTATTTTAAGCAAATAGTTACAACCAATAACTCTTCGCGCAAATGTAACAAGTTCTGACTCCGTTGAATTGGATGGTAATTACAAAAACTAATATAAAAACAACGAGTCAATATATACATATATGTCTAGGGTTTTCTATATTATTATTATTATAAAACAAATCAAATAAACTATAATCACTATATCGGATAGGACTCTATCCTTGGTACATGTATCTGTCCTAGGGATCTGTCCTATGCCATGCCACTGCAGATGGCTGTAGCCAGGTACTAGAAAATACACCGCTCGCATATATACACAGTATTTACACTTCTACATGTATATACGGAACTAGTAAAGATAATCGACACTGGGTAGATTTATTAACAATATCTTCTTTTTATTACAATCACCGTACCTGTTGACAACCTTCGTCTTCGCCAGTCAAACTAAGAATGATCATCTTACTTTGGACTTTGGATGCGCTCTTATACACAAGCGATTTTTTGAATATCTTTCCTTTATATTCTTTGCAAATTAGAAGACTGTTCATTTTCTCATGAACTGCCATGGATGAGCATGAATATATCCACTGTTACGTCATAATAGCATACTTAACGTCAAAACTATAGTGCAAACTGTTTTGCTTTAAAAATGACATTTGAATGGCGTAATTTGTGGCAACTCATCAGAAAAAATAATGTAAATATAAGAAATGCGCTTCATAAAAATATGCCGGCGTGAAGCGTCGTATATCATGTCCCCAAGAACCTTCAAAAATTAAATTCATTTCTTAATTAAGCAAACATGAAATTGTACAAAATGTTTACAAATGTTCTTTGGTGACTATTCACCATTAACACATCACAAAGTCACTTCACTTTCTCTAATGCAATTGATCCTCTGTCTGTTCTTGTTGTACTTAAATACTGTCATCTTTTTCACCCGACGATGAGATCCCTTTGTCTGAGTACCCTGGTCCACAAGTTTGATCTGCCTTATTACTGGATCTGGTATGGTAGAAAGTGCTTGGAAACCCACATCTACACTCTTTCTCTGTACCAGTCCTTTATCTTCACTGGTAATTTAGAAGCTAGAACGGGACTTTGAACTTTGAGCTGTTCTCTTGCGGACAATGCGACCCGTGATTAACTCTTCACTATTGACAGAAGATGTTTGTTTGATTGTCTGTTTGTTGTTTAACGTCTCTCTCGAGAATTTTTTCCACTCATATGGACATGCCACCACTTGCCATTGGAGAGATGCAAATTTTGTCCTATACTCGGCACTTAGTGCCATTGAGCAGTGAGGGATGTTTTTCGTGCCAACACCAACTGCGACACGGGACCTCAATTTATACTGTGAAATATATGGAGATAACGAACAGTATTCAAGCTCAAAAGTCCATTAAACAATACAAAATAGGAGCAGAGCAAACAGGAACCTCCAAACATCAGAGGTAGAATCAGGTGCCATGGAGGAGTGAGCATCCCTTGCCGACCGGTCACACCCGCCGTGTGCTCCTTGTCATATGTATGATCGGGAAATAACGGAAAAATCCGTCGACAATTCATTGTGAAATTAATGGCCTAACAATTAGTATGAAAAACGTCAGTCAGCATTTGACTCAATGATAAATTGTATTTGCTGACAAGGTCATTATATCGACCATAGAACTTACGAAATGAAGACTTTAAACGAGACAGACTCATCTGAAAGACCGGTCTCCACGTCCTACAGTGGGATTCGAACCCGCAACGTAAGTATCAACTTCTTACTTCTCGACTGTAGAGCAGACGATCTTACCACTGCTCTACGCGGGCGACTGACAGAAGATGCTAAAGCCCCTGTTTCCTTCTCTGCGGTCTCATCAGTCCCCACCAATCTGAACTTCTGGATCCACATCCCAGTCAGTATTCTCACTTTCCGCTTCCTCCCTTGATGATTAAAAAGGATCATCGGGGTTTTTGGTCCTCCTATGCTTCTGACAGTACTCCTTCTTAAAGGTATCTTCTTTACAAACTAGTTTTACACACTAACATACCGCTGGCACAACTAACCACATGCTTTGTCTAAGCTTCTTAACTGTCCATTTCTACAAAACATACTGGGCATATCTCCTTTGCCTTTCTGGGTGTTAGCTTGGTGTTAACTATCTTTGTTTTGAAAATTAAATATTTTATTTTAAAACAAGAGATATTGCTTTTTCAATAACTATCTCAGACTCATTAAACTAGTACTATATAGATACAACTACTATACAAAAAATTACTTTGGATGCCTATCAGTAAATCAATTAGTTTTATACATATGATTAATTTTCACTGTTTTATAAATCAAATTATTATGGGACATAGTCCTTCATCCATGCTGGAGTAACTCTCCCTCGATTTGGCTTACTGTATTCAGCCAACTCATCCGTGATCTCTATTTTTGACTGTCATCGATGATATCGATCTCAATTAGACCATTTGGCTTCAGTTCCGTACTGACATCTGTATCAGGCTCCGGACGTATCTGTTCATCGTCCTCACCCCTCAAGTCCTGCAATTTGCAAGTTTTGAGGCGATCACAATGTACAACTTCCGTTTCGACCACAGTAACCTATATAGAAACCTAATATAATATTGTGAATGGTCCTGGCCAGTAGGATGTGAATTTTGGCGAGCATTAAGCTTTTAGTTAAGGGAAGTATACGTAAACTAAATTCCCTTCTTCAAACTTCTCATATGACATTTTTTGGTCATAGAAATGTTTGTCTAAACATTGCACCTTCTGCATGAAGTCTGATCAAAGAATGTGCTCTCTCCATCCGGTCTTTCATGATCCATATCCATTCATTTCTAGGAATCTCTTTCCAAGATGCAGGCATTTCATACATGATATCGAGAGGTGTTGTTACCTCTGTTCCTGACATGAGCATATTAGATCTATACCCAGTGGATTAATGCCGAGAAGATCTATAGGCAATCATCACGTAGGGGATACTTTAATCCCAGTCTCGGTGGTTTTCATCCACGCAGGCACTTAACACAGTGGCTAAAGTTTTATTGAAACGTTCCACCATACCATCATATTGCGGAGGGTGTGGGGTAGTTATTGTCTTCCATATCTGTAGAAGACCAAATACCTCTATAAAAAGGAGACTCCCATATTGTCTTCCCTGGTCGGAATGTTTTGTAGTCGGCCATTCATATCTACAGATTATTTTGTTGGTGAAGAGCACAGCTACCATTTGAGTAGTGCCGTGCGATATTACCGGTTAACCTGTGTTTCCCGTTTTCGTTCTTCACAGTACGTACTGTGGTATTTTTTTTTAATTTTGGTGAATACCGGTTCGGGTTCGATATTCTATAAAATTTACAAAAAGAGTTATTTGCTCTTTTTAAAGTAAAATGTGGAAGCAAATGACGCAGAATAGATTAGAAACTAAAGGACAGCAGCTGCTACATGAAACTAGTTCAATTTAAAGCTGAATCTGACTATTGCAACACGATCCTAAAAATTCTTGTGGCACACCAATCTTGGCTAACCACAAGCGCCGACACAATACGGACATGCAACTTCAATATCAACTCGAGAACACATGATATTTGTGTTTGTGTTTTCATATAAGAGGGGGAAAAATATGAATTTTATATTGTGATATATCGCAATACAAAATTTAATATTGCAATATATCGCTATACGGTTTTTCAGCCGCCATATCCAGCGCTACATTTGAGCTTCAATATTCCACATTGGAAACACCTCGGTCTATTTGGTGAAGTAATCCGAGATGACAAAGTTTTAGTTTTCTGTCTCGGGAAACTCACCTCGGATATCTGTAGCTATCCTTTCAAACGGAAATCCAACCTGTAAATGCTGCATAGGATCTCTTTCCGTTTTATGGGGAGCTTTCCTTCCAAGACAGGTGTCAAAACGTGACACGTAGCTTCTCATATCATTCTGGAGACCTGGCCAATAATACTTTTGCCTTATTTTACATCAATAATAATTGGGATCATTCCTTAACTATTTGGTTGCCATAACAACTGTTTTTTATGAATGTAAGCTGACAAAATTGATGGTGTTTATTTTGTTGAAGAAATATAATCGCGCAATAAGTCTATAGATTTTGTGTGTTGAAAATATTAATAATAAAAAGGGATTTTGTGGAACTATTGGTAGCCTTAACAACCGTTGCTTTTTTTTTAAATTCTGAATTTCTATTTTAATGAAAGTGAAATACAAATTTAATTAATGAGATTTATTTTATTGAAAAAGAAAAAATAATAAGGCATGAAGCTTTTATTATATTTGCTGTATACTTATGATAGCAACTGTAATAAGGGAGTGCTCCAGCTATTTCGTTACCATAGAACATGGTTTTTTGAAATATGAATTTTCATTTATTTTTTTTTAATTTTCATTCTTTATTTCCTCCTACTGGAGATTCATTAAAATACAAAAGAAACAAGAAAATGAACTTAATCTGGGAGATATTCACATGTAAGTTTGCAATAGAATTAGTGCACAGGGGCTACAACTGTCTGGTCCATTTAAGGGAACGCTGTTGTTTTTTTTCTGTAGTGCGCCGCTGCAAGATCTCTTATAAAACGAAAATTAAGAAGATGGAGTTCTGGCGTGTCATATCCGAGAGTAAGTTTGTTCAGCATCTAGCACCGAGAAGGAACAAGTATAATTAAATTGCTGACAGTCCTGACAGCTCGGCGCCTAGTGAGATGTCGTATACCTCAATCACAGTTTCCAACCAGGCATCGCGCTACAAAGATGTTTCAAAACAGACCGTAGTAATGTGCTCGTTCACGTTCTTTAAGGATTTTGCACATTTTTGCACAGATGCAGCACGATTCCGGTGGTTTATCTAGGAGGGTCCATAGCTTTACAATAAATTTGCACAGAACAATTTCAGGAATATTATTGGGGATGACCCATAGATGCTTAGGTGGTTTGCCTTCACAGAGGATGTTAAATTGAGCAAAGTCAGGGTCGGCAAGCATGCTGTTGCGCCTAGAGGCAGTGTGAAACGAGATAACGGAGGATTTCACTGATGTTTTCCACTGAGACTTGTTTGGGAAGAATCCACTTTTGAGATAATTAGTTAGCGCGTGGTATAAATTGTATTTCAGCAGTATGGTAATGATGTCTTGAATAAACCCATAATGCTTAGAACTGGCATTGAACAAGTAGGAAAACAGATGGATGATGAATATACGCTTTGTAAGGTAAGAAACCTTGCTGTTGAGAACAAGGAAATGAGATTAACGGCAGTAAGTAAGAAACCTTGCTGTTGAGAACAAGGAAATGAGATTAACGGCAGTAAGTTTAACTGTATCCTAGTGAGAATAAACTTTCAAACACTTTAAATGCGCAAGGCAGGAGAGCAATTGGTCTGTAACTGTCTGGAAATTTCGAGTTTTGTTATTGCCTATATAGATGGGCACAATCAAGTCTTTTTTCAACAGGATGGGGCATACCCAACTTCCAGAACTGCGTTGAAAAGGTGTGTAATGCATCTGGCTAGTTGTATATCACCATGAATAAAATGTTCATTTTGAATGAGATCGAGACCATGCACTTTTCTGCGTTTGAGATATCGAATGATGTTTTGTGTTTCGTTGACGGTCGCAGTACCTCCTGGAAAGCTGAAATCATTTGATGAACTGGAAGTGCGGTCGAGTTTGCTTTAACGGTTTACAATTGAAGTGAGTAAGTCTGAATAATAATTTGCATTTTATGGCATTATAAATATCCGAGAAATGCTTTGCAAATGCGAAAGAGACGCCAGGGAGGTCATCGAACTGTTCGTCATTGTACTAAAAAACAGGATAGGTGCGAGAGGAACGTGGTTTTAATCGTCTGATTAACTTCCAGAACAGGGAACATCACAGTTTGATGATTCATCTATATACTTAAAGACACTAGACATGTATCGATCATGTTCGTCGTTGATTTCGTTCCGGAAGTTTCGTTTCGCTTGTTTGTAATTTTTGTAGGAGTTGTGTGTTCCTTGGAGGCGACCTTCATTTTTCCATACCCTTCGCAATTGACGCTCTCTTTTGTGAAGCGATTTAACATTGGGGGTCCATCTTGGCCTCAAAAAGGGTTTGTACTTTTCTTTGGGAATGGACATCGATGATGCAGAATGTAGCACAGTTTTTAACTCGATGCAGAATTTGTCGAGTTCTACAGTTTTCAGACTTTTTTCTAAAAAGTCTGCATGTTTTTGAATATATTTTTCGTATTCCCATATTTGATCTGGTTTTGCTTTATGCCAGGCTGGGAGCGAGACAGTTGTTTACATAGAACATGTGTTTTAATGTCAGTTTGTATTTCCATACTAATTGGCAGATGGTCGGAAGTAGGGCTGAAAGATCCCTCTTCAAGAAAATGATAGTTTATGACATCATTGCACATAGTTTTGCTGCAGATGATGTAGTCTAATGTAGTGCATGTCGTATTAAAAGTGTACATCGAAGCAGTTGTTTTGAAGTTTATGTCTGGGCATGCCAGGTCGCTTCGAGTAATAAAGTATTTTAAGGAAATTCCACTCTCCTGCGATGTCATAAAATTTAGCAAAAACTGTTATTAATTTAAATTCATACCCGATAGATTAATATCTTTCGAAATAATGTTTTTCAATGGGTGTAATGAAAAATATTTTAAAGTGAAAGAGTTATAAAACTGAGTATTTTCCTTATTTAATCAATTATTTAATCCTTAAAAATGTTGTTAAGGGCAGTAACTCTTGCTAATGTATCTTCATTCAGGCATTTCCTAAATTGTACTTCTCATGTAAAATGGTTTCGCTGATATTCACAATTCAAACATATTTATAAAGTAACAATTATTTTGGAACTTTCAGCATCAGAATCATGTACTTGAACCAGTTTTTACATAATTTTTTTAAAATACTGTTTACTAAAATATACGATTTTTTAATGCTGACATATACTACTAGTTTAAGTATGTGTACGTCTTTAAAAATATGGCAACCTATCCATTTTTGGTGATTATTAATTAATTCAAACTATATTCAGTGAAAATAAATGCAGTTTTTTTTTCTATTTTGAACCCATAAATTCGCGAGGATGGAAATACCTTAAGACCTTTGATTTATGCAAGTTACAGCGCGAGTAGTCTTTGGTATGAAAACTGACATTGAAATCACCCCGAATAAGCACATCACCATATGCAGAGTGTATATGATTTATAAATTTATGACGCAATTTTTTTTTAATAATGAAATTGAAATGAGAAGGTTTATTAGTGTGATTTGTTTTGATTATGATTTATTAGAGCTATATTGTACAAAAATGAGCTAACTGTTGAATCTATAAATTAATCCAAATTCTCCATAACAACCATTTTCGTTTTCTTTTTATTTTATTTTAAGAAATAATACCTTACTAGAATTTTATATTTTGAAAAGTATAGCTATCAATTTTATTGACAAATCAATCGCTCGCACAAACTACAAAAAAAATCGCATAGGGTGAGTTAACCATGCATTGGACACATACCTTGCTTCGGACGACTTTAAGCAATAAACGTTCATTGAACCTGAATTTCCCCGTGTTTTTACTTGTTTCTGTCTTAAATGTGAAGATTTAAACTTTTTAATGATGCCGATTTTTACGTTCATGATGTGATAAAAATACTACAAGAGTGGCCTTGAAATTACGTCATATTTTGCATCATCAAAGGGGAATAACCAGAATTTTACGATTTTTGCAATTTTTAGAGTTGTCGCTCTTTTAAATAGACTTCAATGGAACGAGTCAGACCTAGGTAAAATTTGTAAATGATTGAGAAGTTGTTTTTTTTACTAGTATGTTTAATTCACCGTACATCGGACACAAATTACCCATGCATCGGACACTTTCCGATGCATGGGTAATCACTTCCATTTCTAAAAACCCAATTGACAGCTGTTTTTTACGGAAATAGAACTCTAAATTTTCAGTGAAAATACAAGTTATCGATATATGACGACTAGAAGTGGATTCAATTTATTTCTTTAACTAGATGATGATAACCCACGAGACAAAGGCGCGAGTTACCATATTACCCACATTGTAAAGCCTTTTTAAGGCGATGTGATGCATCTAAAGTCTCTTCAAATTTGTTGATCGAAAGAGTCATTCAAACTTAACTAGAAGATTAATTTTTAAATAAAAGATAAAAATGTTTCGATATCACTAATTTTAAAGCACCGAGATCAAGGTATGATCTTTTTCTGGTTTAAATACCGAATGTCCGATGCAAGGTGAATATTGTCCGATTCATGGTGAATTCTGAATAACATCGAAAAAATCGTATTTTATTGATATTTTCTCAATAAATAGCACACGATTGTGTCAAAAATTCATATGTTAACCACATACTACATGTTAAGTTCCATTTTTGACGATATTCGGTCCGTAGCGATATCGCTAGAACTTGTTGAAGTGCGAGGGTGTCCGATGCATGGTGAATTCACCCTATGATTGTTACTGGCTCAACAATTTCACAGACCTTGTACATTTTCACCCAAAACACCTTTGAAAATATATAATCGAAATACTCCATCGTCCATATGTTTTATTAATTCGAACTTTACAAGGTTTATGTCAATTTACTCGGTTTTTGTGCTATCAAAAGCAAATCTACCACCTATACGATATCATTGAGACATAAACAGATAAAGAGGACGACTAATTAGACACGACAGTATTGCTTTGATCAATATGCATGTGTTCTATATCTTAAAAAAAGTTATAATACGTCTTTATTTAAGATCGCAAGTGTCGTAGCCCCCCCCCCCCCTCCCCCGACCTCTTTAAATTTGATATGAAAATTGTCTTCCATATTCTATATGATAAGAAAATAGATATGAATTTTTATCAACATATCATTTCAAGATGCCGCTTCAACAAATATAAAATAAGCACTTCGAAGAGTAGTTTACTTAATTTGAAAAGCATGAATTGCTCATTTGACTGTATCATTTTCAATCAATTAAGTTAAATTATGTACATGTATATGTTAACGATATTTTGTGTCAAACCACTGGATTCTTTTAAAGATAAACCATTTATTTATTTCATCACTCATTACCAAATGAGTTGCCGTTCATTACAAATCATTACAGTAACAATTAACACTAAATAACACTCTAACGTGGGGATCCAGAAATTCCAGATATGAAAATCAACTAAAAGATGTATTCTATTCATAGGAATTAAATGGGAAGTAACTAAATAAATGAATATCAAGGATCAAGGAATACCAATACAGGCCCGTACCCCCCCCCAAAAAAAAAAATTAAACGTAAAAAAATCTTCTATTTGGGGGGGGGGGGATAACATTTTAGTTTAATTTTAATTTTTCTTTCAAATGCAGGAATTTGGGTATGTTTGACTGTACAGCACAAAAAAGGGGAGGGGAAGAACATCCATATCAAAATTTACATATGAAACCTACACCAAAAGAATATTCTCAGGAAAGGGGGCACCCCGGCTTCAACGCATACTACGGGGGTGAAATATTATAATTATCAAAAATTAAATGCATATACACATCTATTTAGATAGTTTATTGTTTTACACATAATTCACCAAAAAGGGGGGGGGGTGCATGTGAATTAAGGGAAAATGAAATAATAATAAATTTTAATAGTCAGGAGGAAAAGATCCCTGTAAAATGCCGTATTGCGCTGATGAACAGCACTAAAAAAATTATAAATTGCTCATCTGCTGAAAGGCTTTGAAGTTTTAGATGTTTCCTTATGAAATATGTTTAAATAAATAACTCTTCTATCATTCGATTTTGAATTACCATCAATGAGGGTTAGGGTACCAAAGCCAGAGTAGTAGATATAGCCCCAAAATGAGGCGGTGATACGGGCGCCGCCATTACACACTGAACCAGTTCTAAACACTCTGGCTTCCACTTTTCACTCTCCAAACGTACACACATTGATCGGATCCAAGAACAACTTTCGTTTCATCAGAAAATATTATATTTTTCCAATGATCATCTACAGTTCCAATGTCTATGGTTTTTAAACCAATCAGTACGTCTTTTTTTCTGTTGACAGCCGATATTGTGAGGGTTTTCGCTACTTTATGTCGTGTGTATGTCAACAGATGTAATTTCCTCCGGACAGACCGTTTAGATACTAGACAAGGTACAGAACGATTAAATTCTTCAGTTACCGGTAAAGCTCCTAAATTTTGTCTACGATCTCGAAGAACTAACCTTTTTAAAATCCTTTCGGACTGAACACTCATCTTTTAAGGTTGTCCGCTTCGTGGGTCATTTTCGATACTTTTCCGTGACGCATATCGTTTCAAAAACTTTGATATGGTAGATCGATCGTATCCAGTTATTTGTGCTATTTCATTTTTTCCCTACCCTCATTATCTAAACGCAGTATTTGTTGGTTTAGATCTCTTGTCATTTCTCGGCGATTTGAAGCCATGTTTTGTTTACGTCAGCTACTGTTATAAAAATAGACTCGCGTGCTCAGGGGAACTCCTTGGTGTCGCAAATGAGCTAAATATAATACTATCTAAAATTAGTCGTGATTGACATCGTATTTACATATATATTTGCAATAATGCAACTATGGCATATTTATTCAATAAAAGAGGGAATAAAAAAGTGAAACACTTATGGCACTGCATTGTATTTACTTATTTTTTTATTTATAATTACAACATAATATTTCTTATAATATTTATGTTTAAAAATTCATTTCTTTAACTATGTTCATCATTTTTTAATATGAATATCAACTATACCGCACTGCTCATTATTATTATTATTATTATTATTATTATGATGTCACCCCAGACGAAGTCGGGGAGACGTATTGCTATTGTTCGACCAAAAATGCGGTCCGCACAATTTCTCAAAGATGGCCCTGTCAATCTTGATAAAACTCCACTGACATAATGACCACTAACTTAGAATGTATAATCTTTCCTCAAATTTTTCAAAATGGCCACTGTTGCCTTGGAAACTAATAAAAAGTGGTATTTTTAAAAATCATCTTTCTCGACTGCTTTTAATCAAATCTATTTGAATCGTTAAAGAAGTGTTCCTTGTCTCCTGTCAAAAGAATTTTAGAAGGATGGACGGAAATTGCTATTAAAATTTAAAAAGATGATGTCACATGACCAATTTTGTCATAATTTGCTAGTGATGCCGTCCTGCAAGTTTTTTGAAAATGGCCTGGACAAACTTACTGAAACTCTATAGAAATGTCAATCACCACATGTGTTTGTGTTAAAGCCCTTTAAAATTTTCAGGTTTGTCACTGTTGCCATGGCAACTCACAAAAAGTCATATTTTTAAATTTTTGTTTTTTTTCTGTTATTTCGACTAAAATCTATCTTTTAACTCCATTAAGTTGTTAGTCGCATCCAATCAAAGTGATTCCTGCAAATTAATGGAAAAGAATGAAAAAAGGAACGAATAATTTTTTTTAAAAAGAGATGTAGTCGAGTAATCTGTTTCGCGCTGTTTCCACAAATGAATTTGTCCTTAAATGTTCTCATAGACGGCTTTGATAATACTATTGAAACCTTCCACAGAAATAATAATCACTATTCGTAGTTTTTCAAAACCTCATTTGAAATTTTCTCCAACGTTGCCATTAGAACAAAAAAAGTGCAGCTTCCTGAAACGAGTGGCCAAAAAACATTGTGTAAACTTTTATGTTTCATTTTTTTTTTAAAATTGGGATTTATTCAATTTTTTTGCCATCCTAATTTAATTTTCCGAAATTATCCTAGGGTACATACATCTTTGTCTATGAAGCTTTTATATATAATCAGTTTCTTGATAAGTTTAAGAAAAAATAAAATATCAGTATTTCAAAAAGAAAAAAAAGGACCAACGTTTCTTCAACACTACAAACAATTAATTTTATTTTCATTTATGTAGTTTACGGGGACGCTACAAGTGTAACATACACATATACGTTGTGTAGAAGTAAATCTTCTCTTGTGATGGAGAAGAGACCTGAAACCTTTCTACTTCCATTGCAAAGATTTTTCGTAAATTAAAAGGATTGTTTATATGTTGTGTGCGCAGTTTTATTTTCTTTTTTGAGATAAAGAAGACAAAGTTATAATTTAACCCCCTCCCCCTCTTTCCTCTCTCTCTTTATTTTTTTGTTTTTTATGTCTTAGACTATTAATAAAATGACCTTGACCTTCATATCACAAAAATCATCATAAAGTTTTCTTTTTTTAAAATATTAAAGCTTCTTACTTACAACAAAATGATGGTTAATTAAGGTCTTCCGCTCCAGGCGGAAGACCTTCTACTGATTCTGATGGTTAAGATTATTCTTATTATTCTTTTTTTTTTCCTAGACGCCAACTTTCAGACCTCATATCTCGCTCATTTCTCAACGGATTTTATTCAAATTTGCAGGGTTTATAGACGTTACAAAACTCTATCAGAATGCCGTCAAACATCTCAAAAATCCACTTCCGCTTTTGGGTTATTTCCCTTTAAATGAAAATTTAAGGGGCTTCATTTCCAGACAAAGGCTCGAAGACTACAAAAGCTGGAGTAGAAATTTTACCAAATTTAAATAATAGAAGCACTGAAGTTGTGCAAATCGGTTTTTGTTTTTCAATTTCTGTATTCAAAATGGCGCTAGAGAGGGGTCAAAAATTAGAACGCCTAAAAGACCGAAAATTTACACATATTTTCCTTTTTATCTTCTAAATTAAAAATATTTTGATAAGACATGTAGAATAAAAGTTGTGCACAATTTTAAGGCCTTTCATTTGACACCACTAAAAAGGGTCTGGCCCCTACAATAAGGGATCTGGGGCCCTTTAAAGTTTTTGCTTTATAACTCAAAAACGGTAAATATTTCGAAATAGCTGCCGGAAAAAAGTTGTTCTTTAACATCTTATTGATCTCATGAAAACCTTATTTTGTTTGAGTCTTGTGTTCTAAGTGAGCTAGAAGCATAACACATATACAGGTTACTGTTTTCAATCAGCAAGTAAACAAGAGCTCTTCGTGCGTGTAATTAAGATAAACTTACTATAAATAATAAACCTGGCTACATTAGATGCTAATATTCTTTAGAATCAAGTTCTTGACGTGTTCTGTGCTTTATTTCCAAATTATTTACTGAAAACTTTCCCTTTTTTATTCGTTTGTTTTCAAATTTGGATAAACCAGTCTACTAAACAGGGGAAAAAAGATAAACTTTTCTTCTTATCATATAAAAACAAACAATAAAGTTAGAAAATAAAACAAAACTTTAAACATAGACTATTCACAGCCATTAAGTACACGACTTTTAGATTCATCTTGTGTGTTTACAATTATGTAACCCCTCCCTCGATAGCGCGTGGCAAAGGAGGTCACCGGGGATCAATCGGCGTGTGAATCAGCGACCTAAGGTCATACACAAAACAAACCATAGAACGGCCATTCCAAATACATTTTGTAAACTATGTGATGAGTGGATAAATATGTTGAATCTTTCAGATTATTTCATATCTTTGATTAAGCCGCTAGTACATTTCGATTTATATTTTATTCGCTGAATTACAAGAAACTTGCATATTTATTTTTATAAACACTGTATTTCTCGATATCGAGATAATTGCGCTTTGTGGAAAATTACTTTAAAATCATGTGATTTCGTCTCACTGTTTATCACTCGCTTGATTTAATCAGCTAATCTTAACTGCCTTTCACGTATTCACTTCAAATTCAATGCATTTTGAATGCCGAAAAGACCACTTTGTTTGCGTATTAAAGAACCAGTTTATTTATCTCTCTAATGTTATTATTTAACGAGTTGCTATTTCTTTTATGAACATTAAACACCATGTATATAATTATCACGATAATTGTACATGAAGGTCATATTTTTAATTGTCAGGAAAATCGAAAATATAATTAAGTACATTTGAGTTTGTATTATTTTCTTCCTAACTTACAATATTATTGCATACAAAATACTAGGTCGGACGCAAGTAACCTAAATATTTCACTTGTATTTGAAAATTCTATTGAGCGTCGAATGAATTTTACCCGTCTAAAAGTGTACACACACACACACACACAAAAAAAAACTTCCTATGCAGTTTTCTTTGGGAATCAATTGGCTTAGATAAGTCTACTCCGACATGTGTTGATAAAACTCGCGAAATGAGAAGCCATACATTTCAAACTTGTGACCTCTTGGTCAGTGCATGTGAAGATTACGCATGGCAATTAGTGGAAAAGGAAGTATGTTTTATAAAATAATGATTTGACAGGTTAAGATTTGTTCTCATTCCATATTAAATACAAACACAAAGCCGTTATTTTCTTTGCTATTTTATACCGTTAGTTAAATTTGATAGATTGTTTTAACAACGTTTTGTTTAAGAAGATTTATCTTATGCATTTGTTTAATTTCATCTAATAAACTGAATATACACGTACATGATACGAATTACTGGTACATGCATGTAAGTACGTGTAAATGCGGTTTTATTTGTTTATAAGGAAGAGCGCCCAAAATAAATACACTTCGAACTCTGGAATTTCCTTTCTTACTGTTTAAATCAAAGGTCCGCTCAGCTGACGAGTTGTTTTAATAACGATAATAAATTATATTCAAGTCCTGGCCAGCGATCGTTACACTTGGTGACATTGCAATTAAACAGGTATATACTAAGGTATTAAGATACTAACGGGTATATATATTTTCACCTAATATGTTTTCATTGAGTGTTTTCATAAGAAGTAAATTGCTGGAGGATATCATGTTCTCCCTGATCATATCGATAGCGCGTAGAAACAGCGGTACATAAGCACACGCTTTTGTGTACAAAGCAAACGTGTAAACCAAAAGGATGGGGGAAAAACGCAAAATAAAAACATTTCTCTATTAACTGAAGTTATTGTCTTTAGACAGATAAAAATAAATGAATATCCGCCTGAGAACATGTGAAAATTATACCCAAATACAATGTAACGAAGGATTTTGGGTTTAATTATAGCAATGATGTGTACATGTACATGCAGAATACCGCTTTTTTTATCCTTCGTCCATGTGTTCCTCCTTAACGGAAAAAAACATAAGTAAATTATATTATACCGAACGAGGTTGAAAAATGCCGGACTTTATTTCTTAAAATTAACAGCAATTATCCGACTTTTCTCACTGTAAAAATGCCCTAAAAACTAAAACCGTCTGGTTTGACTGTCAACGCGTTTTAGATCGGGTTTGAGATTTTTATTAAATGTCTGGAGTATTTCGCTTATTCTGCAAGTCCTTATAATGAAAGAAAACACTGGCAGATTTACAGGAAGTTCAGGGGGCCTGCCCCCACTGGCGGTTTTAAGGGGGGCGTGGGGGCGGCCGCCCCCCCCCCCCGCCCCCCCCCCCCCCCCAAAAAAAAAATTCAAAATATGACATGACTAATATTAATAATGCCATACTTTTGTTTTATAATTAATGGGCAATTAAAAAATGGTAATTTTATTTTATGACCAAGTATCGGTTTTCTTAAAAATCAAGTCTGAAAACCTTGCATTCCCTAGGCTATGAATATTATCTCATTATTATTCAAAACGGAAAACGTCTTCCGATTTCGTTTGAAAGGTAGACAGCACTTGTCAATTTCCTATCATGATGCAAGGAAAAATACTGCAATATTTAAGGTATCCGACCCATAATAGCCTCAGATTCAGTGAATTTGAATGTATAACAGATATATATTAGCTGAATACTCAGTATATGTAGACATAATCTTCATGTCTTAGTATCAATATTTAAGAGCGGAATGTGTCCTAATTTTTGACCTTGTCCTGTCCTTGAAGAGTTATCCCCCTTTGCTTTTAATCAATAAAAATCAATTCTAAAGAAATCTATCTCGTAAAACTTTAGTTTTCATTCGCTTTTCTATTCCTTATAACTGAATACATCTTTCCACCACAGCATTTTTTGATATGCTTAGTATCTAAATTTGTATTTTTCAAAAATTTGCGTGTCCCCATAGACATCAATGCAATCTTCATTAATTAATTACTGCTTAGGTAATTATATTTTTGAAAGTTTCTCTTGGTAAATCCTTTACTACTCTAAAATACTTTGAATTAATAAAGTATTTAGTGCAGGATGGATATTTAAGGTTAGAAAATTAGGTCCTAATATGGGTCGGATACCTTAAAGGCTGATGAAGGTAAATAACATTCGGCAAACCTCGGCTGATTCCGTCACCTTCATCCAGATGAGGTACGAATCGGCCGAGGTGTGCCGAGTGAGGTAAATAAATGAATTTAAAATCAGATGGTCTACGTTACAAACCTATCCACTGATTGATGTATTTATTTATCAAATGGTGTAACTATGCAGTAATTTACTTACATAGATACAAGACTTTTTTTAACGTCAGGATATAGGTTAGGATGGTCACAGTGTAACTTCGACCACCTGGTTAATTTCGATCGTTCTTAAATACCTTAAAATAATTTGTTTATAACCCATTATAGTGTACACACATCTATTTTATGCAGAAAGAAAATGCATTTTTCATATACAAATCAATGTCGATAATAATAGGCGAAATTTTTTTCTTCACTGGAAAATTACATCCAAGAAGAAACTTTATCGCCCGAAAAATTACGGACGAGTATTTTTAAACCATTGTGGGGAATTATCAGTTTATCACCTCTGAAAATATCTTGTATGTACAGAAAGACACAGTGGATATTCCTGGCGTGAAATTTATCAACTATGTTTAAATTTGCAACTTAAATTCATACCTTTTAAATTTATAGTATTTAGTTTTTTACAAATAAAATGCAAATCAGCTGAACAGAAATCGGCCGAAGTTACCCTTTGCATGAATACGGCGACAGCAGGTAACTCAATTCGACCAATGAAAATGACGCAATGCTATTTGTTACCAGAAAAAAATCATGACTACCGTCCGTATTAAAAAGTATTAGGATAAGTATTATGTACAAGAATACTCAGTAGAAACTAGTTCTATAACCGTGAAAAAATCATCTGTTTTGTTTACATGCGGTATAGATGCCTGCGCATATATATACATTTGTAGCATGCCTTGACAAATCGGTAAATCAGTCTCTAGGCACCTTGTGCACTTAATGTCTTCAAATTAGGTACATTTTGAAAATTACTTTTTTTTCTTTTTGTCAGCATTTTTTCACAATCTTTTATGTTTTACAACAGAATAATTTAAATTAATATATATATTTTTTTAAATTAGAGATGACGCGAATAATTACATTTATATCGATCGAAAATACACCGTGTGCGGTCGAAGTTACCCAACACACATATCTTGTAAATCGAACACATTTATTTTTTATCATGACAAATAATACATATAATACAATGTATTCTGAACAATAAAGGTATTCCGAAGGAAAAATAATCCAGTAAAAGTTGAGCGTAATATACGTAATAGCCAGTGACATACTTGAACAAATCTAAATATAAAAAAATAATCGGTCGAAATTACACCACCCTACCCTACAGTGTATCTGTCATATATGTATAATTCTTATAAAAACAAACGGCAATATTTAATTTTTCAATATTCAGATGTATCATTGTGCTTCGTTTATTTCATACTGCTATAAAGGGAACTGCACGTTACAGCGTGTTTGTTTATTTTGTTTCGTTGGCTGCGATGGAGATACATCATACATGTGTAGGTCAGTGAATGGAATTTAAAAAAAACAAAACAAAAACACTTTTTGGAATAACATTAGAGTTACATACAAATATCAGGTTGACTAGCATCCTTGCTGAAATAACAATGATTCAGAACGACTTCTAAGATACACGAAGTTCGGAGATTCACGAAGTTCGGAGATACACAAAGTTTCTGCTTTCTCAAGAGTAAAATTGAAATAAAAATTATCGAATGAATAATAAATTTGTACATTATTCTTAAGCAGACGTGAAATTCCTACAAAGACTTTAGAGTATTGTAAGTTACAAACTAAATTCATATCTTATAGACTTTTGTGTAAAGGAAGTAATCAATACCACTATTTTTGTGTCTGGTTTTACTGACTCTTAAATTCACGAAAACCCAGGAACTTCCCGGGGCTTCGCGCCCTGGACCACCACCAAGGCTTCGCCCTGGACCCACTAGGGGCCTTAAGGCGGCCCCCAGACCCCCTGCCTGAACGAAGTTATCCACGCCCCCCCCCCCCCCCCGAATCACAAATCCTGTATCCGCCCATAACGCCCTTTTGTATCCAAAATATACACAAGATTCAATAAATCAATAAATCAATTTATTATGTGGCTTTGGACCCTTACCCCGACACAAAACGGTCGGGCCCCCTTTTCAAGATTCCTGTATCCGCCACTGAAAAAGAATTTGTTGTTCTCTTGGATGTCAATATCTGAATTATGTTTTATTTAAACACCTAGTCTAATATATCATGGGCGCCCATAATAGGACGGCTATTTGTTTTTGTTTTTTTTTTTTAAATAAAGTGGTTCTTACAGATGTTAAAAAAAACCTTATAAACGGCCAAATAATTACATATATTTAATTCATCTACAACAAATGTTAGTTTAGTTCTTTGCTTTCATAATCTAACCTTTATAAATTAACACGAAAGTCGTGCGATCGTATACAAATACTCGGAAGCAATATTTCATATTCAATGAACGTATAGGTGAATAAATTTCCTCTCATCACTATACGTAACCCCCCATCCTCGAAATAAATAGAATGTTTTCCTTCGCAGTCAGTTGGCTTTACCAGGTACATGTCAGTACAAGTGAGGAAAGAGCTTTACAGAAGCAGGTGATGAATTCCGAAAGAAAGGCTATTTTATATACATGTACATTCCTAGAGATCTGGTTTTCTAAACCGATCTCACTGTTATTCAAAGACCTAGCTAGGAATTCTCTCTCTCTCTCTCTCTCTCTCTCTCTCTTTGAAATGCAGGCCCGTCGATTGTAAAAAAAATGACAAAATAATTTCAATTTTTAATAAGTATCTCATCTCCTAAGCCAAAGACCCAAGTAAGCATTTGCTGTTCATAATTCTTCATCTTTGTTTGCTATCTTGGTGTATATAAGCATTATCGTCGTTGTTGTTCTACAGCTACTCGTAAATTTTTCTCATTTTTATCTTATCAAGTACCATCGAACCATAACAACGAAAATTAACGCAGAATATTTTTGGTAAAGTTTTGTTCAAATGAAGAGTCACATCCTCTTTTAAGGGATACATGTAGTAAAAATTAGATGGGGTCCAGGCGCAGATCAAGGAATTTTTTTCCACGGAGAGGGGGGGGGTGATCCCAATAAAAAAAAATATTTCAACCCAGAAATTTCTTGACGAGCCAAAAAAAAAAAAAAAAAAAAGAAACTCTTTTCCCAAACGTGAAAAACCTATTTCGTGTGTGTGTTTGTGTGTGTGTATGGGGGAGGGGGGGTCGTTGACTTTTAAAGCTTCATACCTAAGACTTTTCATACCAATTTAACACAGATCCGCGTTTTCGAGGAAGGGTCCGCGTTTTCGGGGGGGGGGGGGAGGGGGGGGCATGGTCACTTTTACTTGTTTAGTATATACATTTAACTGCCCCAACCCCCTCTAGATCCGCGCATGGGGTCATTTGAAAATAGTATTCTCAAGAATCCCTGGACTAGAATGAGAAAATTTCCAACATAGCATACATTCATTTTTTTTTTCAAATATTGATTCCAGGGAGAAGGTTTGGGCCGGAAAGAGTGTTCATAATTTAACATAGGAATATATATATCCCCCCAAACGAAGTGTGTGGGTTTGGGGTGGGGGTGTTTTGAGTCTTTTGGAATCACACTGTCCGTCTGCCTAGCTGTCCGTCTGTACGTGATAGTTTGCCAAGGATAGTATAACTTTGTTATGAAGAAACTGGAAGGTCATACTTGGTACAAAGATTACTAATGATCCGAAGATGTGTCATGGTTTTGATCCAACATCATTCCGGCAAGTTCAAGGTCACTGGAAAAAAATAGCAAGTATCATACTTGATACAGGAATTGCTTATGACAAAATTAAAGGGTTTGACACGACCTTCATCCAAGGTCATTCCTGTAAGTTCAAGGTCACTGACAGAAAAGTGTAAGATTACTGTATGTGCTATAATTTTGGAAGCTCATACTTGGAACAAAGATTGCTTATGATCCACCGGTTTGAGATAACATAGTACTAGACTGGCAGAAGAAGTGACAAAATTCGTGCCTGGATTATAAATTTATAAGGGGTGGGAGGAACACAGGAAACTTTTTCTCAGATTGCTTGAGATGGGTTTGTCCTAACCTTGAACAAAGGTTTCCGGCAGTTCAAGGTCAATGGCAGATAAATATTATTTTTTTCCCATGCTATAACTTTGTTATATAAAATCACTGGAAGCTTTTACTTGATACAGAGATTGCTTATGATCCAAGAATGTGTTTTGACCTTGTTACAAGGTCTTTCTGGCAAGTTCAAGGTCACTGACAGAAAAGTGCAATATTCTTTTTCAGGTATATTTTTGTCATTGAGTATCACTGGAACCTCATAATTTGTTCAAAGGTTGTTTTTGACCTTAACATAGGTAATTTAGGCAAGTTCAAGGTCACTGATATAATAAGTGTAAATTTCAAAAACGTCTAGTCGCCCAAGTGGCGCAGTGGTAAGAGTGTCTGCTCTAGAGTCGTGGATTAAGGAGTTGATCCTTACGTCGCAGGTTCGAATCCCACTGTGGGATGCAGAGACTGATCCTTCGGATGCGACCATACAAACTGAGGTCCCGTCTGGCAGTAGGTGCTGGCACGAAAAAGATCCCTCACTGCTCAATGGCCATGTGTGCCGAGTATAGGTCAAAATTTGCAGATCTCCATCGGCAAATGGTGGCGTCTCCATATGATTGAAAAATTCTCGAACAACATACAACATACAAACAAATAAACAAAAAGGTCTATAATTTTGTAATAAAAAAAATTGCATGCATTTGCATTTCACTGAAAAGATGATAAATATATCATCCAGAGTGTGTAATGGCCTTGACTTAAATTCGAGGTCACTTAGAATATGATGTTTTGGATGAATAGTCTGAAAGAATACGTGACTGTGAATTTTTTTTATGTCGGTGACATGAAGATGGTGTTTGCTCTTAACAAGCTGCAGAATGTATCATGGCTTGACGCAAGGTTATTTGGACAAGTTCAAGTTCACTGACAGGGGAATTTTACATTCCTTTATTGTCTTTCTACTGTTGAAACATTGAAAGTTGATGCCCCTTACAGGATTATTTTTAACCTTAAAATGTTGCATGACCTTGACTCAAGGTCGCTCTGTCCTGTCCGGAGCTCCGACGGAAGACCTATTCGTTGCATTGCAACGAACTCGGCTCTAGTTAACATGTCTCTTTTCAAGATCCCACCAACCCCTACCCCCGAAACAGCGATTTACAAGTGATAGGGAGATCTTATGATCTTCATTCATAAAATTCGGTGATATGATATTTTGCCAGAATTCATTCTTCATCAGTTTTGTCTACAGAAATGATATTTATTATGTTTGAAATAAATTTTTATCTTTAAAAAGTAGCGATCTTTAACTGAATTCATTAGCATTTGGCGTTTTCTGGTGAATGTATCACTTGCATGAAATACTTGGAGATAACGAACATTATTCAAGCTCGGAAGTCCATTAAACAATACAAAATGCATTATTTACACACTAAATTTTCGACTGATTTTTCCGTTTTAGAGGTCCGTGTTTGCTCTGGTTACATTTTAAATTTTTAATTATAAACTTTTGAGCTTGAACACTGTTCGTTATCTCCAAATATTTCATTGTGACAAAAAAAGAAAATGGTTGACGCAATCGTGCTTGAGTAAAGAAGGACTGTTACGTTTAACGTTAATCTTGAAAATCCCTATGCAGTAGCATATTATAATTTGTGCAAGGTTTATGAAGACTAAGGACTTACCAGAAGTTCAATCATTTACTGCATCAATTGTTTAGTGAAAGAATAAAAATGGTTGAAAATAATATGAAGAAATGGCTCCTCTTCTTAATCCACAAGAACGACACACCCGGGACAGAAAAGTCGGGTTGTGATAGTCACAATGCTAATACTGGGAGAGATATCTTGCTTTTCAAGAATTGCACTTATTTCGACCTTCAGACTGCAGATCTCCTTTAAACTTAAAATCTAGTAAACTTATTTTTCTTGATGATTTTATTTTGAAAATATCTGAAAAAGTCCCTCACATGATTAATTAGTACGTGAAAAAGGTCATGAAATATTTAGTAACATTTTACGGTACATAAATAAAATAAAGTCATTAAAAATAATAACAAAATTAAACAAGAAGATAAAATTTGTTTAAATATTTATTTAACAGTGTCAGATTCTTTATAGATCTTCGCAAGCTTCAGCATCAATGAAAAAGTTTAATATGTGGATCTGCCTTGCTTATTTATTGACAGACTATTTTTGAGTCATTATATTCTGGTAAGAAAAAATCGTTCAATTCATTCAACACGGAATGAATTATCTATGTCAATATTCGGTTAAGAATATAAATGTCATTAATATAATAATGAAATAAGAATACAATTCTTTTTTTCGGATATTAATATGCTATATTTAATAAGTATTCTATAGTATGATTTTCTTTTCTTTTTTTTCTTTGCTTACATAACATAATTTCGAAAACAATTTAGACGTAACTGTCAAATAAGAATTGTGGATGTGTAGTTTATCATGTACATGTAAAATATACATTAATTTCTCCTAGAAATGCATAATTAAGTGCCTTTATATTAATGAACTTGTTTGTTAATACATCTTAGTTAAGACTAAGTTCCGCCCATGTCTTTATTAACCCTGCATACTGAAACTGATTTGGGAGTGGTAAGGGTCGCTATGGGACTATTAATTCAGGACTTTTATAGTCACCAAAGAAGTCGAGAGCTTCGAGGCAGTCTCTGGGACTCCTTTCTGTCATGTTGCTTCCGATAAGAATTGTATTGCATAGGCAAAACATCAGACAGGGAACGATACTATATTGCCCCAAACACCTTTCAAGAAATAAAAGAAAATGAATAACATTATTATAATACGTACTTGTTAAGGTAAGCTTGGCCAGCAAATCCTTGATTTCCTTATTTTCCTGACGTAATTCGGTAAGAAATGTTTGGAATTGTTCCATTTTCTCCTCCTTATTTTTGCAGTCAACTTTCTCATTCAAATAAATGTACTGAGAAATTGTGCATAACAAACCTGACATTAAGAAAGCCATCCACACTATTGCCATGGTTTAAATATCCCCCCTTTTTTTTTAATCTAAGCGATTCTTATGTATATTTACAGAACAGGAAGTGTTTAATTGTAAGAATCTAATGTAACAATCGATTTTCCACTTGTTTAAATTTTTAACTGTGAAAACATAAAGGTCGTCTATTTCTCCACTTCAATTATACTAATGATTAGTACACATTTGATATGTTATGGGCTGTCCAACATTTGGTGCATTGATGGATGACGACATTTATTATATTTTTAAAGTGAAAAACTAAAAATTATTCTTTGATAAAAATGATTAATTTGAAAGCAATACTTTTATGGGTATATTTTTATATTAAAAAGTCAAATTTGATTGGTTAAAAATGTTCAAAAGTGACTGTTTACCTACCATATGCGTAAACCACGCCATCCGGGTGAAAATACATAGCAAAGTTTAACAATGCAAGACGACGGGTAACAGTATAAGAATTGTTAACTGCGCAGAATGTTTTCTAGCACGATTCACTATGGCTTTTTTCTTTTAAATGCATTTTAGGTACATTCAGAAAAACGACAAAATATTACATGTTAATTCAAGATAACACATGAAATCGTTATTGTTATCCCTTCAAAACAATTGTTGATCTCGACTTCGCTTCGGTCAATAATGGTTTTCGCGGGATATTTTTATGCTACCCTAGAAACATTATATTTGTTATACCGTGAAAAGAAGATATTTAAGTAATACTTTCCATATGATATATAGAAATAATGAACGGTTATTAAGGCCAAAAGTTCAATAAATCAAGACTAGTTGGGAGCAGAGCAAGCTTGGACCTTTAATAACATCAGGGATGTTATCAGATGCCTTGGAGGAGTAAGCATCTATAGTCGACCGGGCATAGCCTACCTGTGATTCTTGTCATTGCCGGTCAAACGGAAAAACCGTTTGACAATTAAGTAAGAAAATGAAAGGTTGATAATTGTATAAAAACGCCAGCCATATTGTTACTAAGCATTTAATAATTATTAATGGATTGATCCAAAAGTGATGTCTTAACTGCCATAAAATCTTTAATAATCTATTTTTATCAACAAAATTTGAAATACTAATACACCTATCTATTTTGAAGTTTGCCTTAAAATTTCATTTGATTATGAAATACTTTTTAAAATATTAAGATAAACACAGCGTTAGTTTTTTTTCTATCGCCGCACGTCAAAAATGTTGCCGACGTCGTTACGGCCTTGTTTTTAGCATTCATTTTCATTCGCATAAGTTTTAACCCTTCAAGTAGTTTATTTCAATAATTTTTGCTGCTATTTTGCCACAAACCATTTTATTTTGAGTTGTATTATTATAGTTATTTTAAATTTATTCCAATGTTATTTCTGAATTCATTTCTTTTCACTTTAATCTTAGGTATTATCAGATTCAAAATTATAATGGAAGAGAATCATCATAATGACGTCGGTACATTCTTGCCGTTCGGAGATAGACGAGAGCCAACGTTCCGTTTATTTTAATATTTTGTAAAATATTGTATTGATATCACTGTATTATTTACATTTTGTAAATAACTTTCCTCGCTTTAGAATTTGTTTGTACGTAGAGCATGCCTTTGCATTTTAAAACTACTTAGGGACATAAACTCCTAGCAGGTGATAATTTACTTTTTCAGACTTTTTTATTACCTGGAAAACTATATATATTTTTTTAAAATATTGATAATTTTTCCTTGTTCGATAATTTTGGTTAACAACATTGCTCTAGGTTTTTCGTAACTATAGAAATAGACGAACATAAGACGCTTTCCTAAACCTTTAGGAGTTCCCTTTTGTAATTTTGCACGTATAAAGATCATTAATGCATTTGTGTTCCATCAATAATGAAGATAACAAACAGTAATTAAGCTCAAAAGTCCATGGAAACAGAACAGATCGTGAGTAGGGCAATCACGAACCTCTAAAACATAAGTGGTGGGGTCAGTTGCGATAGAGGAGAAAGCATTTTATCCTGCAACTACCCCTTGTATTCACCTAATAAAGGTAACCTAATAAACCAAAGCTTTATTCGGTCAATGCCCTAATAAAGCCTCGTGCACGTATTCCAACGTTCTAAAAGCATTGTGACGTCATGAATATTGTAATGTTTATGCCATGACGTCTTAGTTTCAACTGCAAAGATGTACCTAAATCGGTTGAAAACAGCTTGTTTTGGAGGTCCTTTAAAATGTGTTGCAGGATAAACAAAATACATGGAGACTGTCCTGAAATATAAGCGATATTTGGGCTCGGGTCGAAAACGTGATAGAGAGCTCGGCAAGCCTCGCCCTCTATCACGTTTTCTTACCCTCGCCAAGATATCGCTTATATTTCAAGACAGTAACCATGTATTTTATATTTCTGCCGATCGCGGTGACCATGATCGAGAACAGGGAAAGATCCGTGGACCATTCAATGAGAAAATAATAGCCTTATAATTAGTATGAAAAAAACATCAGTATGCAACAATAACTTAAATTAATTTATACTCTTCTATACATTAGTATTCCTTCACCATAAACATATGAGGAAGCATTATATTTAAATGTCATTTTTCATAAAGGAATTGTGTTTATAACGCGTAAAACTGTACGTAAAATTTGCGCAGTATTAAAAAGTTAAATCTTGTCAACAAGGAATCAAAATCATACAAGGAAATATGACAAAATATAACTATTGGTATATTTTTCTTCCTTGTATTTTTGTGTTTTGTAATAAAAAAAATCGGCCAGAGAAATGAAAAGGCTTTTAGACATGAACCGTGCCTGTCATCACAATGAAAGGAAATGTAACTTTTGTTATGTTTACATAATCCCTGGCAGACTAGTGTTAGAAATCCCTTTGTTTAACATCCTGCCATTTGTAGAATTTATATGAAATAATTTAGACCAATAAATTAATTTTGTTATTAACCAATCTACTCTCTCTCCCATTCTGTATGAAATATCACGTCTGATTTTAAGTCTCTCTCTTTCGCTCACTGCTTTGGTAGTCACAGATCAAACAATCTACTTATTACTTGCCTAAAGTTCCGGTACCTGGTCCTGCTAGAAAGAGTTTGTAGTTGTCATTTTCGTCAGACACAGAGAACTGTTGATGATGTTCATACAAAATTGTTCCATTTCGTAATGTAATGGAAAGGTAGAGGGATGAATTATTTCCCTTGGTCAGCCTGTGAATCACGTCATTTCCTTCCATGTATAATTGTGGGGCTATATAAACCATTAATAGAGCTTAAAGAGTTATGTAAAGCAATAATACAGCAAGCAATTGCAAACTCCGTTTAGTTCAGGATTTTGTGGTGTAATGCAACCAAATAGAACTAAACATACATACAGATATGTTAAGTGTGTAAGTGAGTTAGAATCGTGTAAGTTTATACAATTTTAGGGAATATATGCGATGATATAATTATGTAATAGATTTTGATAGGCTAATTCCATGCTGAAATATAAATTAAAAAAGTGAATAACCAACTAATTGTGTATTCTTTGAGATATCAATATATGCAAACAAATTAACACTTTAATAATCATTGCATAAGTTATAAAGAAGAATCTACCTATCCAGTAGGGTTCGCCGGGCACCGTTTTTGGTTCTAAATTTACTTTGCTATGGGGTATGCGGAGAACGCTTGCTTTCACCAAGACGCTTGTAAACAAAGTTGAAAACGTCAAAACCGTGACAGTACTGTTTCGCAAGACATCGCTGTATTTACATTGAATGAAGCGATTTAAGAGAGGATATGAGAAAAGGAGGAATGTAAACACGTGGCAGAAAGGCAGATTTGATAGAAAGGTACTTAAAGTTAATAATTTATCAAAACATGGGAATTACTATCATTCGTAGTAATGTTGTGCAGACAAAAGTGTGCAATTGTTGACGTTAGAGGACGTACTGCATGTACCTTTGTCTCTCACATCACAGTCATTGTTATGTCTAACATACTCTTCATTGTCAGATTGACACTTAACTTCAATATAAAACTTGTAGAATGTGAAGGCGTCCAGCCTCTGCTGTCTGAACCTAAATTGGCTAAAAGTGGAATGTATATGGCCCTCAAAGATGTGTCAACAACCTCAGTCATAACATTGAGACCTGCCTTGTATCTGTGTTCAATACATAGATGTGTACTTTATGCACATACTTGCAGGTTTGTTTACTGTGTATGTTCATTAGTAATCATACTTATATATAAATGCAAGACATTGTGCACTCATACACAAACCCATGTATAGGGATCTTATATATATGTAGTAGTACAGTTAAAATTTGGTATCTCGAACATTGAAATTTGGGTTCCCTAGAGTTTGAGATAACAACATCTGTATTTACCTGTACTATGCAGCCCTAGTTAGAATAATCTAACTGTGTCTCGGGTCAAGCCCTCACTGGACCTGTAGGGCAATATCATTTTAACGATAGAATCTATATGCAGCCCATAATTCACACTTGAAATGTTAATGATAATTCTTGTTATAGATACTTTAATGAACCACCCCCAATTTTACAAATTGAATAAAAGATCACAAGTATTTTTGAAACATACATTACTCTTTGCAATGTTCTATAATTCATCTTGATTGTTTGATATTTTATTTAGGTCAACTAGAACTTCAAACTAAATAAATATCACAAAAGAAGTTTTAAATTCCCACTATGAATGACTGGGAGGCACAGGGTACCATGGGATGTGTAAACATTCAGCTGCAGTGTTCCTGATGTTACACCATTTTGCTGCAGGCAATCTTGAATAGACTGATGATCAGGAGATCAAATACAGAAAATCTCAAAAAAAATTTCATAATTTAGGCAAAATATTCATTTTTCAGGTATAAACTTCATCCCAAGATTTACTTTAATTAAATACATGTTATAAAATAATAGGCTTGGGTATCGCAAGCTACCTAAGGATATGATACATATCACGATACGGTCATGCGATACAAGACGTATCATGACACAGCTGTCAAAAATTGAAATGACTGTTATCTTTACATATTATTCATTGCTAACATCTACAGTTATAGAAAATATAAAAAATGATATCTTGATACCCCTGACCAAAGTTTATTATAGGTGGATTTATAGTCTTGACAATGTATTTTTTCTATGTTACCTTGTTTTCAGTCATTTTAAAACATTAAAATTTGTTAGCTTGTATGTAGAAGTTTCAAACAAAACAATGAAAATTATAATGTACTTTATCACGATATATACATGGCGATACGATATGCGTTTCGTAAGACCTTGTGATCAATACAATCGATGTATTGCTGTATCCTTACACCTCTATTAAATAACTGTATGGATAGCCTACAGCCTTCCTGACAATATATTTACATACTATAAGAATACATGAGTTCTGCATACTTCAGTCAAAATATACAGTAACAATCATTTTACCACTTCTGAAGCTTGATATTATGGATAAATCAACTTTTATTTATTACAGCCTCTCCGATTCAAGCAGCAGGTTACTGAAGAAAGAAATTTTAATGACTTCTTTGATAACCCCAGGCCAGAATCATTATAGAAATAATCATGGATTCCATGACAGGGACAGGAATATAGTCATCAATTACTGTTTAAATACTTCATTTTCTTGACTGTGGATCAATTCAATGAAATTGTATTGAAAATTAATTCAAAGCGAGATCAGTTGTACAGCTCTTAATGAGAACTTCACTTCTCTGATAGATCTCTTTTACATTCTCAGATTTGTTAATTCAAAAAGATTTTAATTCTGTTTATTTAAAATTGGATCTCCTCTATTCATTTTAATACTACAGGAAATATCTTAGCATCGTTTGTTATATGTAAAAGATAAATGTATAACCATCTACACAATTACTACAGCTACTAATCACCAGATTTTTGCATTCCCTCTGTAGAATGTACATGTAAATGAATTTATCTACAATTCTTGCAATTACATTCCAACATTTTTGTCCAGGTGATCAAGCCTTGAATATATTTAAGGAAGCTCCAAACACTAACGAAAAATGTTTTGAGAAAGTTGTATCAAATAAAGGTGTATATATTGATTTTATGTAGCTCATTTTAACATAGAATACATGTACCTGCCATATTTTCCCAGGGAAAATGTTTAAAGACAATGAAGTATTCACATGAATGCTCTTTACTTATACATGTACTAGGAAAATATATGCAGGTCATGTAATCAGTAACTATATTTTAGTCTAACGTATTAGGAATACATGTTTTTTCAACTGTTTTTCAAAAAGTGTCATTTTCTGAAGATTTCTGTTTATTTCTCTTCAAATGTCAGATCACGATCCAATTATATACAGTAAACACTCTAAAAAGGAAGTTCCGGGACGGACAATCTAGCTTCGTTATAAGCATAATTCGTTACATCTGTTAAGTATTCAATACATTTGAAGTCAAGGAGAATGAAAATCACTTCTCTTTAAGCATCACTTCATTATAAGCATATTCGCTATAAGCATGTTTTACTGTAATTAGAACTTTTTCAGTGAGCAGTGCTTACAGCTTAAACATTGGATTGGTACATGTAAAAGAAGAAGTTGTACATTTAAGCTTTCATATTGACTGTAATTAGTTTTATTCTTCAGCATTTTTATTGTGCACTTTTGTCGACTAAGTAACATTACCAGAATTAGCCATTGCAAAAGATATAAAGGATAAAATTCAGTTCATATACCACAGGCATTGACAAATAGCTGAACATGTTTAATTGTTGAAACCAGTGTAATACTAAATTACATGTATTTTGCAATTCTCAATTTCTAAAAGTGGTCAATAGAAAAGTTGTCCAAAGTCTGCATGGACTTGGACCTATTTATGAATAGGTTCTTTGTATTCAGGGGTAGTCTCTCCTGTAGAAAATTCAAAAACAACATGTTGGATTTGATTACTACATGTCATCTCCATTACAGACGAGGTGCTTGGTATTTGCTAATTTTCCCACAGTTGCTTTTAACAATGTGGAGTCTCTTCAAATTGTCTTCCATCACTTGCTATGTTGCAATTGATGTCATATATGGTTACTGGACTTCAGCAAGCACTTCAATCTAACCAAACTGTTATTTTTTTGTCGAATCAAATTACATTAATAATGTAATTTTATTTTGTGATTCACTTTTCATACACAGATACAGTCATAACTCTTTACATGTTATGGCTCAGTGATAAATAAAAACTATAAATTCACTTGTTTTTTTACGAGACTTGAATGATGTATGATTAAATTTGTACTTACTTTAGTATTGGAAATTCAGAATTCTGAAATGTAAAACAAAACAGAAACATTTAAGCTACATGAACTTCAATAAATCATTACATGCAATAGCAATCAAATGAATACTGATGAAATCAAGAAATCCTTTATATTGTACAGATTATCAATGAATGAACCTTACTGCATCTGACTCGGACCCCTTAGTCAGACTCTTGGAAATAGTAGTGGCAAACTAGCTTTAGCTGTATCCAGGGACGCCATGGAATCGTTTCGTCGTAGGATCTTCTCGGTTTATGGCTACACACCACTTTAGTTATATTACAGCATGGTTTGATATATCTGTGACCATTTTACCGCCCAAAACGAGGAAATCAAAGGTATATAACCATCGCAAACTCGTAATCAAGTTGATAAAGAAAAGTGAGAAGTGAAAATAACGTGTTAAAGCGCACGTGTGACGTGATCAAGCGTCTTTCGTATACCCAATAACAACACAGTAAAATTTAGAACCGGAGACGGTGGTCGGCGAACCCTATATAAGTCATAAGGATTCCCAATTCCTTTTCTATACTCCGTCCATGTTCTGTTAAAACTCACTGATCCAATAACCCGTTTTTGGATTGCCTAGGGGTTAACGAGAGAAATAAAAAAAAAAGAGAGTGTAAGTCCCATTAATTAAATATAAAGTCCAATGATATTCGGTTTTCCTATTTTGTTTCATAGGAAAATTCTACTAGTAATTAAAAAAAATGAGAGAGAGAGAGAGAGGGAATCTTACTGTCCACCCTCAGCCTACTGTCACCATGTCACAGTAGACGTTGACCTGGCTTTCGTTATCAAAGGGATATATGATGTATATACCAGACTGTTTATGTCCTTGTAGATTGTGGCCCTTACAATCTGTACTTAGTTTGAAGACTATACGAGAAGACAGAGTAACAGTTATAACTAGAAGAGAAAAGAAGTTGGCCTTCCCTTAGATTGAAAAGAACATTTCAGGGTCAAATCTTTTTTTTATCCTCTTTTTATTTCCCTTGCGTAACGTTATATTTAAACGGATTCAACAGAGAACAATAAATTCATTGTGATTATGATATAAATAGTCGACAGAATTTCAATTTACAACAAATTCATTATTAATCGGTTCAGTAATCATATAAGAATTTATACGCTATTCTTATATGCTATTTATTTCGAATATTTATCAAATAGTAAGGACGATATGTTGTTCTCTAAGTCAATACAATTGAAGAATTAAGAAAAAAATATTCCGGACTTTACACATCATATGCATGCCTGCACTACATAGGCTAAACGGCATCAATACAAACACATTTGCGTCGTATAAAACTGTTATGTTGTTAGATTCGAGTGGTAAACATGGTTTCAAGAAATATATATTTTTATGTGTTTATAATGCAAAACATCAGGTCAGGACTCCAGCGAATGTATGGAATAATTATTTTCCCGACTTGACAGTAATATTCTAGTGGCATTTTTTTAAACATAAAAGGCTTTTTTTTTCAGCTATATTCTTTACTCAAAGAAATTGGTAATTCCTTGGTCTGTGAGCTCGACAACTTTATTCTCTTTCACGCATGTATGCGTCGTATTCCTATATTTGTAATATGTTCACTCCGGTTAAATGTAGCCAGAGTTAATCAACTTTTCTGGCAAACATTCACATTTACCAAATCAGCTGGCTTCTGTAAATTCTATTTTTCCCTCGTTGAATTTTTTAGCTAAACGGACGGTTGGTTTGAAGTTTTCGGATGCTCCAACTACTCTCAACCAAAAAGGGCTACCCCGTCAGAAGGGTTGAATAATATCCTCGTGAGAAAGATTAATACACTGATGTACTCAGTGCGCAGGAGAATCGTGTAGAAGATACGCAAGGGAAATAATGAGAGTTTTTGTTTCAATTTTTTGGGGGGAAGGGGGGGTACAGTCATATGGATTTAAGGAACTCATGAGGTACAGTGTATCAGTCAAAATCACAAAAGATTAGTTTTGTTTTATTATTATTATTATTATTTTTTTTGGCGATTAAAGCTGGGTTTAAATGTTTGATAACAATGCTGGATGATAGGTTTGAAAATATAACTATTATTTACTTCAAAAGTTTAATATGCGTTTCTTTTTCCTAACAGTGTATGTTGAGGACCTAGGAAAATCAAGAGGAAATGGTCCTGATGTTTGACTTCTTTAAAACATGTAAATTTAAATCATGTTGATTAACATTAATGCAGATAACATGAAAAAATCCCCTTAACTCCTTTATAAAATCCCAATGCTAAGAAATCTCATATCCACATTGAGGAGGCCGAAATAGTCGCTGTTAATCACTGCCCATCCTATTTTTTGAGATACAAGATCTTCAAGAAAATTGGAAAATATGTAAGGTTAAAATTTATGGGTAAATGGTAATTACTCTTTATATTTGTTTTGTCTGAAATTGTTCAGAATAATATTAAATTATAAAATCAACAAACCAAAAAAAATTTGCAAAATATTTTTAATAAATAAAATTAACTCGCTCTCTTTCTCATTAAAAAAAAGAAACAGAAACACAACAAGTACGCCTCATCACGCACGATATTGTATTATGTTTATTTCATTAGATTTTAGATCTGGGTACATGTAAAGGGACAACCATTTGATTCTAAAAGGGGGGGGGGGTTGGAAATAAATAATCTGTCTCAACCGTCAAGCAAATTAATAATCTGTCCTTGAGTGGCTTGACAGCTGGTTCTACTAAATACCTAGGAGCAGAGAAGAAGATTTTTAAAGGAATAATCCATTTTCATCATATAACCAATAGATCCCCCTCTCTTGCAAAACCAGTCACTCTAGGGTCAAGATTGCCCAATTTAGGAAGAGGCACACTTGATCATCCAAACTGGACACCTAGTTTATTTGCTTTATATACAGTGGAGAGAAAAAGATTTTAAAAGAATTTATACATTTTCACTATATCATCATTAGAGCCCCACCCTAACTCCAGAACCTTTTCTAAGCTCAATGCTTATTAAAATCATTCCAAAAGTTTGACTGTTTGATGTCCAGAAGTAAAGAAAACGATTTTTAAACATAGCACTTATTTTGATAGTTTTATCCCACCCCTCAGGCCAAAGGGGGGCAGGGACAATGAACTCAATCACCCATTGATGTTACATGCCAAATTTGGTTGAAACTGATTCAGTGGTTCAAGAGAAGAAGCTGAAAATGTTCAAAAGTTTACGACCGACGGACGACGACGGACGAAAACAGATAGCAATAGGTTACCTGAGTGACTCAGGTGACATAGAAAATACATATAACCATTCCTATTCGTGATTTTAATGAAAATTTTCCCTATTAAATTAGTAAACCTTTGGATAACCCTAACAAACAAACAAACAAAAACAAAAAAAAAAAAAAAAAAAACAAAAAAAAAAAAAAAAATAAAGTTACCTATAGTAAATCAAACTGTCAAAGTTATCACTATGGTAAATCAAAGTATTCATAGTTATCACTTTAGTAAATCAAAGAATCAAAGTTATTACTATAGTAAATCAAGGTGTCAAAGTTATCACTATAGTAAATTAAAGCACTGGGTGAAATAAGCAGTTTCCCGTCATGGGAAACTATATGGAAACCACACGGAAACCTCATGTTTACATCATGTTTCCTAGTGGTTTCCACAGCGGATGCCAGGTTATTCCGTCAAGTTTCTGTACCACGGAAACTACTACGCTCCGATTCCATAAGGTATCCCGAACCACAGAAACCTCAGGAAACCTGAAGTTTCCCGAGCCTCCATGTAGTTTCCCATAATGGGAAACCTGAAGATTCCACTGGTTTCCATAATTAGGAAACTATATGGAATCGGAGCGTAGTGGTTTCCATGGAATGGAAACTCGATGGAATCCTCAGATTTCCCATGAACGGAAACTAGAGGAAACCTCGTGATTCCTCAAGTTTCCATGACTCAGGAAACTATATGGAATTGGAGCGTAGTGGTTTCCGTGTGATGGAAACTTGGTGGAATTATCTGGTGTCTCATAAAAGGAAATTACTGGGAAACTTCAAGATTCCCTTATTTTTCTGAGACAGGAAGCAATGTGTAATTGTGGTGTAATAGTTTCCATACCATGGAAACTACAGGGTAGGTTGAGCATTTCAATTTCGAAAAAATGATTGACAAGCAACTGGAAGCTCAAGGATCCCTGTATTTTCCATGATAAATCTTTCTTGTCTAGAATGTGAAAAGAGAACAGCAGGTTTAAATCAAAATAAATATTATTAATTTCCTTGGTAAACTGTGTTTTCTTTTCAAAATCTATCAAGAAAATGTATAAGAAGGAAAAAGCATTATCAAATCATATGTTTAATTATTCATTTGATGTGCAAAAACATTATTTGAAAATGATATCAAAATAAATAAAATCATATATCTTGGTACACAATGAAGTAGTCTTTCACATCTAAGTCCATTCATAAAAACTTCATTAAATACTCTATACTTCTTTCAACATCAGCTTCCTTTGTATTTTCTTCACATCATCTGCGATCTACAATACATTTTCATATAAAATTATTATTTGATGTAAGAATTGTATGCTTGAATATTATTTAGAAATCTTACAAGATCACTCAATGTTCTTTAATGTACCAATATCAGTGATTATAATTAGTTTCAGTCTTTAAATTTAATGACATGAAATCCGAATAATGAACATTACATATTAAGGTTTTAAGCCAGAATAATATTGACGCAGGTATGATTGAGAATATGACCATCTCATACATGTAGAACACTGCTTATAGTTGAGTGAATTGGAGAAATGTGCTCTGGACAAGGATATTACAAATCTTTTTTTTTTTTCATATTGACATTTGACTTAGAAATTTTGTTAAAGATCACTAAAAACCCTTCATCCCATGGCACACAAGCCAGATCATACCAAGGGAGAAAAATTATGCTCTGGACAAGGACTTTAAATAAAGATATATAGTGTGTTTTGATACTGACCTTTGACCTTGATAATTGGTCCAAGGTCACTTTTTACCCTCCATCCACAGGCACTCTATGAGTTAAATTTGAGTGAGATTGGGCTAAGAGGAGAAAAAATATACTCAGGACAAGTGATATCAGATGGACAGACAGATCATCTCATGGCATCTGCAGAACAGGACCCTAAAAAACAATGCACATACATGTTAAGCTATATCCATACAAGTCAATATGAATTCATCATATGTTGCATTGCATACACATGTTTTAATCATGTTTAATACCTTATGAATAATTTCATGTTGCATGTACACTCAGTTTACATACAAATAATCTAAATTTCATAAAAAACGACCAACATATCAGCCATTCAAGATTTAGCTAATCAACATTCAATACAAGTTCTATATGCTATATCATATGTACAGACACATACTAGTATTATTTACCTACATTCTAAATCTTGTTTTATGTCATTTAAAAATTAAGGTGATAGCCATTACCGGTAACCAATTTTTACCCCCAATTTACATACATGCATGTTGTAATGTTTGTTCAAGACTTCCCATTTATAAATATTACCTTATAGTTTATTAAGTTAACATATACCTACAGTTAAAGCTTCAAAGTGTTTCATTGAATATTTTAGAAATTACAGTCATCAAAATACTGACCAGCCAGAAACCAGTAAATTTTTATTTTTCATTTTTGTCTTGTTTCATTTAACATATTTCAATGTTAGAAAGTTTTAGTAAGTTATATTTACTACACTTTAGCATAGCCATATAGCTGAACTTTGGCATCTCTAATACCATAGATATGTCGAAGTAATTTGGAAGTATTCTTTAAATATTTTACTCCTGATATCTCGAATCCTCAAATACATGTACCACAAAATAATTTTAATTGAACTTTGAACCTTGACAAAAGGACTCTTAAACAAATATTCATTATTCTTAAAATAAAGTCTACAGGATACAAAATTATAAGTTGCTCAACAATGATCATGTCAATAATATCTGAAAGAGTTGATCATTTCCTCTTGGGGTGAAAGGGGGGGGGGGGGGGAGGGGGCTTCCTCTGTACAATTTAAAATATCCTTACTTTGTGTCAACCTTGGTTAAAATTAATGGTTCTTGAGGAGAGGTTGAAAATGTGAAAAGCTCACTGATGGATCGACAGTTTGATGGACAAAAGACAAAACAAAAGGTGATCAGAAAAGTTCACTCGAGTTTTAAGCTCGGGTGAACTAAAATCCTCACTGCATGGTATATATTATGCTAGATATCATCCAGACAGAGAATTTTATAGAGAAGTGAAAAAAACTCCAAGCAATACAATATCATAAGGCCAAACAAAAAAATAAGTTTGTTTACTGTTACATGCTGAAATAAAATAGGGTTGGTAGGTAGGATTTTTTTTTTATTTTATTGAATTTTTTTATACACAAATTCACATGAATTGGTTGAAATACAAAACAGCTTTACTTCTGTTTGGGCTTGCCATATAGGCGATAGACAATATCTTTCTTGCCAACTGCCTTACAGCTACCACACAATGAAAAAAACTTTCTTGTATTCCTTCTTTAACTCCATGTTGCACTAACTATTTCTAGCACTTTCGATTCAAACGCTTGACTGATTAAGATGCATGTAAAAGTTAAACTGACGATTGAGTGACTTATGGATTTTTACAATGAAAAAAAAAATTGGGTTGGCTATTAGATATGGGGGGGGGGGACCGTAAACAAACATTTTTTTCTTATTATGCCTAACCTGTTGTAGTTTGCAGCTGGTAGTTCAACATTCCAATTAAAATTGGAATCAAGTTCTTTTTATTTTAATGCAATTGTCATACATGCCTATTTATGATTGAATTAATTACCACTTACCACATGATCACATCTTGATTCATCATACATCTTTAGTTACTGGTTCTCCTTTAATGCCAATTTTCTTCTCTCTGAAAGAATATATTATGTACAATTACTACACTGTATTGCATTCTGATTTCACTTATAAGACCAACAATAAACAAGAGTTCTAGGGGCCACATTGCCCACCTGAGCACTTTGGGTAGGAAAAAACATAAATCAGTTCAGTATTTAAAAGTTTATATATAAAAGTGGTTCAGAGGGAAGGGGGGGGGGGGTATGAATTCTACACTTTCGAAGGATGCTTTTGAATTAATATGATACATATTAGCATTGCTGTTCTTAAGAAGAAAATTTTTATTGATATATTCCTTTTCTTCCTTTTTACAGTGAAGATGATGAAGGAGTAGATCTTATATTTGGGGTGGGGGGTAGGGGTGGGTGGGTGGGGGGGGGGTGTTACAGAGACACTAACGAACAAGCACAGACATATAAACATTGCCTGAGTTTTTCAATTGCATGGTCTTCGAAAACTTATTGATGGTATAAGTATCAAAAGTTTTAATTATAACCAGGGGCATAAATTTGAGATAATTGTAAAAGTGCTTTCTCTGTTATGTCCTTTCTAAACTCCCCCCCCCCTTTTTTTTCTACACTGCATTTTTCGCTGATTTTCCTTCATTGTTTACTTCTCCATGTGCTCCAGTGCTAAAAATAGCGCCACGCGACGCTTAATAAAACTGGACGTAACTCTATAACCTATACTTGGTGATTGGAGTTCGTGTCCATTTTGTCAGAAAGATAACAAATTAATATTTAAATCAAAGTACTGAAAGTACTGAAAAGCGGTTAGCATGCTTTCATCTAAGATTCTAAGATTTAAAAAAAAAACTTTGCATGAAATGATGTTAAAAGTACGTGTAGCTGTTGTTCAATGTCATCAGAGAAGAAGCAAACATTCCGAACTTTGGAATATTTTACTAAATGACAAAACCACTTACATCTCATTCGTACACCAAGACATCATATTTTATCGTTTGATGTCACAAATGCATGTTTAGAAATATCAAAACGTGATTTCTTGAGTTTGAAAGACAGAAAGCGCAATTTTTTAATAACACTTTAGGTAGCGACCAGAAGTGCCTAGGACGAAAAAAGTAAATTGATGTAGATTTATCTACCATGCTCTATGGTTTCTGAAATCAGGTAATTGTTAGGTTGCTAGCGCACAATTTAAAAAGAAAAAAAATGATAATTCAAATAGGGATGTCAATTTTATTCGGACAGCTTAGTCGAATAGTCGGAGGCTTTAGTCGAACGATAGTCGAATATTCGTTGAAATTTAAATAAATTTTTCATGTCATTTTCACTATTTGTCTTTTATAGACTAGTACAATATTTAACCTACGCTATCACCATTATACAACGAATTTCTGAATCGTAAACATTTACGTAGTACATATACAATACTGTACATCTAAAATTTATCCAATGCATTTGATTTCAAAATTAATATAATATTTACTGCACATTTCATCTAAATGCAGGATGTCAAACGCTTGCATTTGTCCTTTCTTTTCATAACGATAGTACATGTACCCGTTAATTGAAGCCATTTCTATGTGCCGTGTCAGTGACCGTTGACTGCATTGTAAACAATTAAAGTGCGCCTCTTATAAAAACAGAGAGAGCTTGCGATAAATTTTAATTATGAGATTTTGTGCAAATATTCAATACAATCTTAAAAAGACTGCATATTAATATCAGAAAGAAACACATTTAATTACGCTCATAAATGTCCCCCAATTTACATGTATTTACAATTTTGTAACAGCTGTTTAAATTATTCTTTATGAATTAGTTACATTACGTCAGATCTTATGGAATTGCAGGTTGAAACTTTATAATTTGAATCTACAAAACCAAACAATTCTTGAACGTCCTGTCCATTTACAACAATAAGTGGTAGACAATCCTTGATAATTATGTTTGTGAAAGCAACATTTTTCTTTCCGGCTCTGCTTTTTTGGGGCATTTTGCGGAGAACTTACTTAAGAAAAGTTTCACTTGAAGACTGTGTTTACTACATATATATGTTTGACGGATTTCAGCATATGATCCATCATATTTGATGTTCCACTGCAGACTACAAGTTCAGTTTCAGATAACCTTGAAAACCTACTTTTAACTGTTTTTCCATCCTGAAATCTTTTGAAGTATTCCAAAACTGTAGATTTTGGAGGCATATTTGCAGAACATAAATCGACATACAAATAATTTCCTTTGAACAGTTAAATCATACCCTGAGTTTTACTTACGAGAACATTGATCTGTATATAAATGAAAGGGGCGAATCCAAGTTTATTTCCTTGAATTTAAAATTACTTTCAGGTAACACATTTTTAACGAATAACCGACTAAAGAAATTTTAGTCGATAGTCGGTATGATCGAACGATAGTCGAGTACTCGAATATTCGTTGACATCCCTAAATTCAAAATATTTAGATATATGAATTTGGAGTAGCTGCAGATCTTAAGCTCGCTGGTCTAGAGATTTTGTCAGTATTTTTTCGAAGAGTTTCAGTTCTGTAGCTATAATTTTAATTAAAGGTAAACTAGTCGGATCAAAACAAAACAAATACACTATAGATTTAAACTTTATACATTGCTCAGGGCGGGTGTGACCGGTCAATTGCGGATGCTTACTTCTCCAAGGCACCTGATCCCACCTCTGGAATTTTCAGGGGTCCGTGTTTTATGCCATCTTAACATATTTGTATGTTTATATTCGTGATATTTTGAGATCGATCACTGTTCGTTATCTTAGCCTTGTACATTTAAATGTTGAAGTTCATTAAAGGGATTCTGTATTTTTGAGGTACTGAGTACTTCCATTTTATATTATGTGCTACTACGGCACTACCCTCAGTTGAAGACGGACAAGTAAACTAGAAAGTCAAGTTTTAAGAAATGTACATTATTGACCATGCAAACATTTTAAATGTTCAAATCAGTAAATGCATATGTAACAATCATTTAAAATGGGACAAGGATATTGCAAATATATACAGGGACAGATACTGAATATTTGGCACATACTTTTCATGCAATACTCTTGATGTCAAAGAAAACGCATGAAAAGTAAAGTTGCTGTCTAATCCAGTTATATAAGTATTTATGATTTCACATATACACTTAAAGTAATTGTTTGATTAACAGTTTATTTGTCCTAAATGTTTGCATATTTTATAAACTTAAGGTTGAATTTTAGAAGAGGATCAGTATGCCGATTTAAGTTTTTATATGTTTTCTGTTTTTTAAAAATTAATTTTACTATTTTCAGTTTCCCATAAAATATTTTTTTTTTAAAAATAAAAGTATGTGATCGTTTATGATTGTTTGTAATTTTTAAAAAAAAAGAGAGTACAGAATGTACCCCTGTGAGCTAAACTTTTATATTCTTTTAATTAGAGAAGAAATAACTTTTCAATATGAAAGTAATTCCATTGTTTCTATTAAAGCAATTTAGAGAAACTTAAAATGTATTTAATGCTTTTAATAAAAATTCTTTTTCGTATATTACTTCACTTAATAAAACTAAATACTTTGGGGTAAACTCGTAAGAGAAAATCAAACACGAAAGTCTCGATCGCCTACGTTTTGCAGTCGGTAATAACCTTCAACCCCTTTAGTCAGCAAGGAACCCGTCTATCTAGTGCCCATCGTGGCATAATTAGGTCAAATAATTAGGGCGGTCTATAAATTGTTCATGAGAGGTGCTATATAATTTATACAAAATCGTTCAACTCCCAAAAATAAACATTAACTATAAATCACGATTGCAGGATTTACCGACGAGTTTATACTCTGCAGGTAACCCCTAAAATTCAAGCCGTGCGATTATCTCGGTATTAGCCTGTCAGAGTCAGAAAGGCAGTAGAGGTAGCAATGGTAAACAGACCATAGGTAGCGCTTTGACGAAGCTTCCGATGTCGCATAGGTAGCGCTTTGACGAAGCTTCCGGTATCGACAAAAATTGCGTAAGATCTTTGGTTACATGACATAAAGCGATTAGCGTATACGCTAACCGCTTAAAAACGGAGCAAGAGGAATTTGAAAATTAAATACAAGGGGATAGGAGATTACATGTGTACAGGAAAATTAACTCTAAAGATATTGATAATCAGCTGATTGACTCTCAATTGTCACACTTCACGGTATACAGGTACATTGCCGATCAACGACTGTGTTTGTTTAGCACATGCATGCAGTCCGCTTTCTCTCGAGGTGCATGCCAGTCGTAGTATAAACACAATTAACTACTCAGGTCATTAAAAATAAAGTGTCAATACTGAATGCAAGAAAAATTTAATTATGGCGGTCGTTGATTTTAACAATGGCGCAGCTTGTTTAACCATGGCGCACGTAAATTTAACCATGGCGGGCCGCCATGGTAAAACCCCTTGTGGAGAACAAAAATTTCAAACAAATGAGGATTCACTTATTTTTACAATTAGACTTCTATGATGTTGTGACCACCATCAATAACTGATGATTGTTACTCAGATGATTCATTTGCATTACTTGAAATACTATCAAAAATGATCAATATTTGTACATCTTGTAGACTTATTATTTTTAACATTTTCAGTAAATCTCTCAGCAGGTCACACATGAGAAATTTGTCTTTTAAACAGTAAACTATTTCAATTTAAAATCTATCACTTGATTGTTAAACAGTTGTTATATTATTATAGACAGTACTTTTAAAACCAATACATTTTCCCTATACATATCATCATTATGCATATGAATAAGGGTTGTGCTATGACTTTGTAAGATGTATATGTACTCTAGTTACAGACAATCTATTTAAATTGTTCTTATGATTCTTCATAATTTCTAATTTTATCTGCCAAATAAAGGCGGCTTACAATAGTCAGAACTCTCTCTTTTAACTGTTTAAATTTCCATCGATGATGATGTCCTTCGTGAATAATCTGATAAGTTGAGATTGCGGACACTTTTTGTTTAAATATTGATGACTTAATCGTAATTTAGTAGGAGAAATAATTCATTTTTACCTTGTCGTTACATCATAAAAAGTTCCAGAAGTCCAATAGTACAACAAGTTGCATTCCGAGAACACATGTATTCAAACCGGATATAAGTTTGTCTGTATTAACAAAGAAACCATATTCGGTACAAACATTATTATCCGATTTAACAACGAAAAAAAAATTCATACACTTTTCATTTATTTATAGAGAAAGAGAACTATTATAGTAATTAAGCATTCATTTTCATTAAAAAAAATCTACAAAGGCGAAACGTTAACATACAACATACAGCATGGAAAAAGACAAATGTGGTGCCATAGGGCCTAACTATACAAAGTCTACTCATCTATACATCAATGATTGAACGTAAAACACTAAATATTGTATAATTCAAGTTTCTCTTTCCGTTTTTTCAATGTGTAAACTAACATATTCAAAACTTTGATATCAAACTTTTCAAAATGGCGTCAAAACGAATGTGGTCTTCGATGGGAAAGATTTGTTCTGCCCAATATTAGTATTATTTACCGTAAAAAGTATATAAAAATATACGTACACTAATCCTTGGTTGTTGATCATTGCATTTTTCTTAGTTTTAAAGACACTGGGTGGCGAAAACATCGTTAACTTTTCACATTTGCACCTTACACCCGAGTCCATCTCTGTCTTGCTCAACTCCAAAAATATGGCGCCTCGTGAAAATTGACCAATGAAATTAAAGCCTCTGCAGAGCGATGCATTATGGGAAACGGAACCTGTTTACGCTAATTATGTTAGAGGGTAATAAAAGTTTTTATATATAATATAATTTCCCTATTACGATGATTATGAGTTCATATCCTTAGTGAAGTTCTTCACTAATCATAGAAAGGGGGTGTTCCTCAATAAATTTGCTGATAATTAGTATACTATAGAAAACAAAGCGGTTTTCTGAGGGTGACCAGAGACATTTCATGTTTCTGGTGTGACCCCTCAAATTATTTGACTTGGGGGGGGGGGTTGGTACGTAGTGCCCATCCAAACAGAAAATGTCCGGTTATCCCCCCCCCACTACTTTTTCATTAAATTGTTCATTATTCTGATTAATGTATAATGTCACAGATGTTAAACCTTTATACATGTATACATGTTTTAAAATTTGAAGCGTCAGAAAATGAGTATTAGTTGAGGACCGTAGGAAATAGGGAGGGGGGGGGGCATAGTGGACATGCCATACGTCCCTAAACATATTTTTTGCAGTATAGAAAACAAAGCTTATTTTCTGTTGCGCCCCTCAAAATAAACGTTTGATGACTATTTATCAGCTGTTTATTATTTTGTGACAAGAATGTTGTCCTTTGAAGTCTGCCGTAAATTTCGATATTTGGCATGCAAATGAACTACATGACATGTATACAGAACAGTATTTTATTTTTAGTGATGATGGAAAAGTTCGGTGTCAAAAATTGCTAGTTAGTAGAAGGAATCAGGGTATGTTAGACTAGTATACACTTGCGAAAATCAAGACAAAATAATTTAATTACCAGCAAGGACGATTCCAAAATAATAAAGATTTGATGATTTTTTTTTCTTCTTGTTCGGCTTTAGATACTTTTTTGAACCCCCTCCTCTTTTGGTTTCGATTTTAGCCTGATATCAATAATAATCAGTGGACGAAATTGCTGGACTTTTTTCTATTTGCTATATTTTACTTCAAACATCTTTGCCTTTAGTTAAGATAATTCTCACCGTTATAATGTATCAGAATTTTTCACATTAAATCTGAAAATTGATTTATAAAAAAAGGAGAGTAAACATAAGGTGAAAAAACGAACCAATATCTAAGCAAAGGTAGGGAAAACAGTATTTTAATTTGGAAAACACCGGCCCGTAGAATGCGGGGGGGGGGGGGGCAGGGGGTGATGAAAGTAAATGGTTATGCTCTTCTTCTTCTTCTTCTTTTTTTTTTTTTTTTTTTTGGCTTGTCAGATTTTTATGGAAGCCCCCCCCCACTTTTGAAACTGTTGCTACTGACCTGAAACACATAATTAAAATAAGCTCAGAATTATTGTAGGTAACCTACAATCATGTCCATTGCGTTCAGAATTTTAGTCGTGACTGGTAACAATTTGTCAATATTTGATCATCTGATTTGTTGGAAAATAATGCCCGGTGTATACTCGTTGATGTGCAGGGCTGTATATATATACGTGGCTTTAAAGACCCAATTTTTTTACCGTACGGTTACCTGAGGAGGGGAGTGGTCTTAGGAGTACTGGTGTTATTTACCTGGAGAGCCCCAATACTCAAGATGTCAAAATCCCTATACACGCTGCATTACACAGGAAGACCGGCTTTTGGTAACCAGGGTCAACATTACGCGTTTTGTGCACAATTTTGAGTGAAAATATTTAAAATAAATTATGCACTGAAATATAAAATTTGTAGACTTAGCGTTTTCGTCGATATCTGTTGAAGAAAAAAAATTAAAAAGACATCTTTTTTAAAAAATCATAAAATAAAAAAAAAACGGGTGAAAACTACAAAGCAATCATATCAATATTTTAATCGACAATAAAAGAAATTATTAAAAAATATTATGTGTGAATATTGAAATAAAAAGATTTCACTTATTGTGTGGACATTTACAACGATCGGAATAATATTTACTTTTCTGGCGAACGATGGTGTCCAAATATTCGCCATTTCCGAGGGTCCGTGTTCTTATGCCCTGTTTACAGATTTGGATATAAAAAGAATCTTTCGTAATTCATGGCTTTAGATACAAGATACTTTATTTATATTAGTATAAATATCCCCTCTTTTTTAATCCATTGTAGTTTGTTATAATTTTCAATGGTGGGGGAGGGGGTCGATTGTTTCCAATTACGGCGAATTGAATTTCTGTGTACCCAAGTGCAAGGTCGACAAGGGCATTACGTACATTCTTAAAATTAAGGCACATGTTGAATAAGGGGCTCGGAAGAATTATCGGTCTGTGCTGCTACAGAAACTTTTCTTTCCGGATCTCAGTTATTGAAAGAAGAGAGGGCTTGAATATCCGCTAATTTTTTTTCGAAAAGTTCAACAATTATCTTGGACGCCATATTGCTAACAAATACAGTGGATATTGGGAAAAAAATCACGAAGTCACTGTTTAATTATCTACTCACAATTATTTTTTTAAAAATAAAATTATCAACCAATATTATAATAACAGCGACATGATATTTTTGTAACCAGAGTGTATACAAAGCGACCATTCACGCGGTACATGAAAGCGTGTGACTTGTGACCAGGTAATTGTTTTCAAAACATGCAAACTCAGATGATCAGGTAGCCCACGTGGCTGGCCCGTCAATCAAATCTGAAGCTATTGTTTTTTTAATGATTGACAGGCGGTATATTATTGATCTTGAATTAGGTGGATTTTGGGGGCGTTAACATAAAATTGGGTGTTTAACCAATCAGCCAGTACCGCCCTGTATCTTTCATATATAACTTTTTTCTGGTAATTTCTGGTAAGGTTTGCTAGTTAAGAACTTTCTGGTAAAGTTTGTGCCCCAAACTGAAATTATACAGGCCTGTGGTTTGAGTAGACAGTTTTAAGTGCAGTTTTTTTTTTTTTTTTTTTAATAAGTAATGGTACATGTAGGGGTATAAAAATCAAGAAATGGACGGCAAATATATAAAGAAATCTTTGTACATGTAGAAGTATTGACAATCACCACATCAGTATATTATACCTAAATATCGAAAGAAACTATTTTCTCTCCATTTTTTGAAGGAGGGGAGGGGGCTTAAATTTGAAAGGGGTAACCTTCTGTTTAACATAATACACGATTTAAAAATATTAAGTTTTCGCTAAGCATCTACGTGTAAAACAATTAATAAATTATTGCTTTTTTTTCTTCAATGAATTGCCTTAGCACGCAGTTCTTCTTCAGATGTTGTTCTTAAGGAAAAGAAAATCATGTTATATAAATTTAGAGCCAGCATTGGTCTTTGTGTACAAAATGGCTAAATTAAATATACGTGCATGTATGCATTTAAGACCAACATTATTGCAATTCCCTGCGAAAAATAAAGACATTTACTACATCAGGATCTGTGTACAGATATAAATAAAAAAAAATAAGTTATTTAGTTAACATTCATTAATTTTGTATATGAATATTATTCTGCTGTATTATCAATGTCTCTGTAGAGGACTATATACGAATTTCACACAAAACATTAGTAATTTAGTTCTTATGTTGTATAATAGATCTATCTGCATCCTTTCTCATAAACAATTTGCGAATTAAGCAGGCAACAAAGTTGATAATTAATAATTCTTTCTATGTTTTCAATATTCGAAGTTTACATTGATGTCAAACAAGGACGATTCGTTATTTACCGATTAAGAAATTTTATTTCATTTTTCTATGCACTTACAAATTTGTTTGAAAAAGAATTATGATTTAACACATAACGAGAATTTAGATTTATTCTAGACCGATAGAAAAGTATATATAATTTTTAAACGGTAAGGAAATTTTGTTTTTAATCAGAAATGAAAAATTAAAATACAATTCTTTTTTTTTTCTTCTCTCATTGAACATCTTAAAATTAATGTAGCTTATTTTATCAATATTCTGTGGTCTTATTGATAATTTAAATTATTTTTTTTTAATCAAATCATCACCTAAATTTAAACTGAGTTTGTGGAGACTATGTGTATGTACATGCTTGACCACAGCCCATTGTTCCCCTCAGGTAGAAAAACCTCTCAAATCACATAGAATATACAAAAAATACACAGTCGCAGGTGTCTTCGCGACACGTGTCTCCACCTGTGGCACGTGAGAACAGGTGCCTGCGATTACAAGGGTTAACGCAATGATTGAATTTTATCTGAATAGTTTACACTGATTTTTCTAAAATTAAAAGTTGTATTAAATCTTCTCTTACTACTAATTCCAATTCACGTGTCTTTATGAGATTTACCGAGACTAAAATGTTAAAAAAAAAATTTTATTTGTCACAGAATGTTCAATTTTATTACACAGAATTACACAAACAGGTTTTTTTATTATTCTTTTGATACACGTTTTCAAAATGTCTTTTATCGGGAAAATAGGTGTAAACCACAGCATACGTGTTTTCCATATCTGGAAAACATGCAGGAAACTACAGGTTGATAAATGCTTCCATATCGGGAATATACGTGGAAACCACTACTGCATGTTTTCGCGGTTTCCCATATTGGGAAACTTACGGGAAACCACAGGTTGATTGTTTCCATATCGGGAATCTACGTGGAAACCAATATGTGGTTTCCATAAAATGGAAACTATATGGAAACTACTGATGTCACGATTCCCATATGTTTCCATCGGGTTTCCAAATTTGGGAAACCTGGCTTTTCATCCTGTGAAGTTTTCATAGTGTCAGAGTTATCACTATAGTTAACTATATTTAACTATAGTAAGCTATAGTTAACTGTAGTATTTTTTTGTTAGGGAAATAAGAAACAGGCAAGATCAACTCTACTACACATACGTATCTACAACTTACAAGTTAAGATAGTGAAATTATCTTTTTAATCTCAATAATTTTATATCTTTTCCATAAATAATTTGTTATTTAATACTAATAAGTTAGACACTTTTGAATAAAAACATTATGCCTCTAACTACTCGGACTTGTTAGAATGAACAAGTTAGTGAAATTTCTTTTGTTTTTAAATATGATAAAAAAAAGAAATTTCTTAGCACTTTTTTCATATCTAGTTGTAACATTAATCCAGGGCACTTGATACATCTTGATTCACGCTTCATAATTATGAGTAGAAAGGGCGATGAGCCTTGACAGTTGAAATTTGATAAAAATATTTCTCATACTGTTTATTTTAGGAATTCTATTAAATGTATCTATAAGGAAAGACAAAATTGATCAAATGAAGATTCTGACAGAATTTCATATAAGAACAGAATATTTCTACACACAGATAGCAATATTCCCAGGTTAATGATGAATTCCCCAAAACAGCTCAAGACTTAAATCTTTATGCAAAAGGAATATATATAAATAAACAGTCTTACAGATTCCTAATTTCCTCAAGCTTAAATTATATTCATTTATTGTATGTTGTTTTACGTCTCATTCGAGAATTTTCATCAAATAGAGGCGTCACCATATACCGATGAAGGGCTTCAAATTTAGACCTTTACTCGGCATTCAGAGCCAATGCTTGCCCTGAAACGGGGCCTCTGTTTTACGGTTTTATCCGAAGGACCCGCTACTTTTACTTCTATGTGTCGAGCGTTTGGCGAAGGCACAGTTACTACCTATTTTTTTTGTCAACTTAGCTCAGTCGCAGCCAGAGTTAGAACCCATGATCTTCCGATCACGGAGCAAGAGGTCTACCGACTTAGCTATCGTGACGGTATTAAGGTTTATTGGTTAGAGAGAAAAGAAAAAAAAACACTTTCAAATTAATCTGCTAGGTTTCTAGCATGTGTTGAATTTCAACAATAAAAAAAAAGAAATTTCATGAATTCAACATTTGAGAAAAACCATTAGTTTAAAATACTGATAAATCACGTTGGGTATACTTGTCATGGTTTGAGAGGGAAAAAAACCCTATTTGTAAGAATTTTATTCAGTAGTTGAAGTATGTTGAGGTATCGTAATTATGAATAAGATGATGAATAATACCTTATTATACAATAAGAATAAATCAATAACATCGATTTATGAAACCAGTGGATCAGAAACACCATTCAGCAAATACATGAATTTCCTAATCAATTCACTTATTACATGTACTTCCTAAAACAGTCAGTAAATACATATATTTGCTGAATGATTCGGGAAATAAATGATTTTCCTCATTTCACATACTTACTTTGACATATACAGGAAATCTCACAATGGATTAAATACCATGTTATATATATTTTAATGAAAATCATGTAACACAGTTAATGAGGTTTTTTTTCATCATGTAACACACTCAGTGAGGCTTTATCATCATGTAACAGAGTTAGTGAGGTTTTATTATCATGTTACATACTCAGTGAGGTTTTATTATCATGTAACACACTCAGTGAGGTTTTATCATCATGTAACACACTCAGTGGGGTTTTATTATCATGTAACACACTCAGTGAGGTTTTATCATTATGTAACACACTCAGTGAGGTTTTATTATCATGTAACACACTCGGTGAGGTTTTATTATCATGTAACACACTCAGTGAGGTTTTATTATCATGTTACATACTCAGTGAGGTTTTATTATCATGTAACACACTCAGTGAGGTTTTATCATTATGTAACACACTCAGTGAGGTTTTATTATCATGTAACACACTCAGTGAGGTTTTATCATTATGTAACACACTCAGTGAGGTTTTATCATTATGTAACACACTCAGTGAGGTTTTATTATCATGTAATACACTCAGTGAGGTTTTATCATCATGAGAGTCTCCTTAATCTCTTTACTACTGGTTATTGTAGGATGCCAAGGACTTGCCCAATATGCCGGATACCAAGGACCATTGAGGTTGACCAAGTGACAGTTCTTAAACCACCAGCCTCCTTCAAAAGTGATAGCACAATTCAAACTACTTTCCCTGTCATTATCCCTGTCTGGGGTGGTGAAGTACATCCCAGACATATCATGGCTCCTCATGCTGTCTCCTATATAGAAAAAAAATAAGAGCACAGTTAACTCCACTAAACTTGTCATTATCTCTGTCTGGTGTACGCAGCTAGGTTAAGGACGCCCATGAAATATACGCCTTTATATACTCAGGGAAAATGAATACAATTTTAGTATTTTTTTAACAGCAGTAGTTTTGATAAATGTGAATTGTGGTGATTGCATTTGTATATATCGGGTCTCTGCTGAGTTCGGCCAAAGTGACATCGCTTACATCAGCTGTTTGTCACGTGACAGGTTTAAAATTGGAACATATATGTACTACTACAAAGATCGTAAAAGTTCAACGATATACGGGCATTCTTCCGCTATAAAATTTATTTTGTTTTCTTTGAGACAAATTCCTTAACCCGAAAAGTGCTGGGAGCAACTTCCTCATGCTTGAGAATTGTTTAAAATTTAGCCGTCTTTCTATAAACTCCAGACAAAAATGTAATACGCATTGGAATAATGTTAGATTACGGAATGAATAAACAATGTACAACCAGCTCCCAGCACTTTTCAGAATAGTAGGAATAATGGCTACATGTGTTTAAAAATTCAGAATTTATAGTAAAACGGATATCGTTGAACTTTTGATATTTTCGAGGGGCTGGACCCCTCATTCTAGCACGTTACTGTACAAATGTGCTCCCTACGGCTATATATAAAGTCTACACATTATCAATTTAGTTTGACAATAAAATGTGGATTAATATATTTCAGAATATGTCTCTCTTTTTGTCTGACTACGCATGTTTCGTATTTATTTTTATTTTTACAAGCCACGATAAAAGTTTGATCCACGCCTCAAATACAGAGAAACTGCGTGTCAAACTAAGAAATGACGTCATCTCAGTAAGTACAGCGAGATCAAGCTGGCTTTCATTCTGCATATGCTAAATGCTATTATGGCAAGATAAGTTGCACATCCATTTATATTTATAACATTTATGAGAAACGAAAGTATTTCGTGTGTTTTAAAAAGAACATTATAGTATTTATTCATCGAGATTCATTTGTATTGTTTTAACGTGACGTCATAATAGCTCTCCCAAACCTCTGCATAGGCTGACGTAGATATGGGAGTCCTTAACCTAGCTGCGTACTGAATGACATCCCAGACAGTTTTGCCCAAGAATATCCAGACTTTAACATACTGTAACCTATAGAAGTAAAGATTAATTCAGATTTAAGCATTCATTTAAAAAAAAATTGAAATGATTAAGATCAAATGTCAATATACTAAAATCAAATTCAAGTTTTTTTATTAACTTTAAGATCTCTCTCTCTCTCTCTCTCTCTCTCTCTCTCAATGATTGTCACAGATCAAACATTTTACTTATGACTTGCCCAAGGACCCAATAGCTGGTCCTCCTAGAAAGAGTTTGTAGTTGCCTTCTTCACCAGACACAGAGAAGTGTTGATAAACTTCGTAGAGAGTTGTACCATTACTTAATGTAATTGAGACGTAGAGGGATGAGTTACCTCCCTTGGTCAGCTGATGAATCACGTCATTCCCTTCAACATATCATTTGTGGGAATACATAAACCATTATAGCAAACTATGTGTATTTCAGGATCGGTGTGGTGTGATGCAGTCAAATATATCTTAACATCATGAAGGTATATAGTTTTGTGTTTGTGAGTGAGAAGTGTTTAAACTTTTAAAACTTTGCGGAAAAGATACGATAATATAATGATATAATAATTTTTGACAAGCTAAATTTATGCTGAAAAGTAAATTCTAAAAACTGAAAAACCAAACAAATGTGCATTCCTTGAGATATCATTTATGCAAACAAATGAACACTGTAATGGTCATTGCACAAACTAATAAAAAATCTACCTATCCAATAGGAGTCATAAGTTAAGGATCCCCAAAACCGTTTTTTATACTCCGGCCATGTTTTGTTAAAAGTCACGGATCCACTCCTCCGCCTTTGAATTGCCTAAATATTATTAGCAGAAATAAAACAAGCTTATAAATTCCATTAAATATGAAATCAAATATATTTCTCTGATAATCATATTTTGTTTATCGTTCCTATTTTGTTTCATAGGAAAACTCTACTTTCTACTAGTAATTAAAAGAAGTCTGTGAGAGAGAGAGAGAGAGAGAGAGAGAGAGAGAGAGAGAGATCGTACTGTCCACCTTCCGCCCTCTGTCACCATGTCACAGTACACGTTGACTTGGATTTCGTTATCAAAGGGATGTATGATGTATACACCAGACTGTTTATGTCCTTGTAGATTGTGGTCCTTACAATCTGTACTGAGTTTGAAACCTATGTAAAAGGATAGAATAATAATTATAAATAGAATAGAAAAGAAGATGGCCTTCCCTTAGATTGAAGAAAACATTTGAGGATCAAATCTTTTTTTATCAAATAAGTAGACCAAAGTGACAACAAACCATATTCTTCACTATTTTAATTATTAAATGCTATAAAAAAAACTCAATACGTTTCAATATACATACTGGTATGTTTCCTTGAAAAAATGTTTACATGTGCAGCCATTTCTCTTGCGTAAGTTATTTAAACAGATTCAACATAGAACAACAATATCATTGTGATATAAACGGTCTACATACTTTCAATTTACAACAAATTCATTACTAATCGGTTCAGTAATTATATAAGAGATTATATGCTATTTAAGGTCTTCCGCTCCAGGCGGAAGACCTTCTACTGATTCTGATGGTTAAGATTATTAGGGTCTTCCGAGCTTCCTTCGGAAGACCCTTCTGTTATTCTACTGTTTCTTATTATTATTATTTTTTTCCCACCGATTTTCAGCAGGCGATTTCTCGGAGATCTTTCGTCTGATTGCTATGAAACTTTCAGGGTAGATACAATGTGTTATTGCCTAAAAATGGTTTTTTCAAATTTTTAATATGTACCTCCATTCATGAGTTATTGCCCTTTAATCGATATTTGGAGGGTCTCTTGTCTAGTAGAAATCTCCGTAACGACATATGATGTTTGCATGAAAATTGGAGAACTTGTAACTAATACATTGTAGATTTGCAGAACATTAAAATTGTAGGCTAATTTTATTGAGTTTGGAAGCTATGTGACGGCAAATTTTAAGAATTATTTTTCCATGAAATTTTGCTGCTTTTTGTTTAATAACTTTTAAACTGATAAAAATTTGGTAAGACATATAGAATAAAAGTTGTGTGTAATTACGAGAGCTTTCAGATAACATCAGGAAAAAGGGGCTGGCTCCTATATTTAGGGGACAGCAGGTCATAAAAGTATTTTTTGGATAGCTAAAAATATTAAAATATTATGAAAAAGTCTGAATGACATAATTTCTAACATATTAAATCTTGTCATCTGGTATAAAGAAAAACAAGCTCCGTGCTATATTTTATTATATTTTATAAAATAATTATTTGAGAATCGTACAGGAACAAGTTGTCTACAAACCAGCCATGCCTTTTTGGGGCGTCGTATCACATGTACGGTTTTAGATAGTTGTTGTGTTTTAAATAAATTGTTTTGATTCGATTTCTCTGTTTTCTTTTATTTAAATCGTTTATAAATGCAAGTTTATATTTACACAAATAAAGGCAAATCAACATGTACTAATGCATCCGCATAGAAAAGGTCTAAATCGGGGCCTCTTGTTTGTAACCTGGATGTAAACAATCACGAGCGGCATTGTGGGTAGGAAGATACTAAAGACCGGATATACGAAAAACGTGATTTGATCTGATGCTTTGTTAGTAAATATTTCAAAAAAGTGTAGTTTAGTATAGCATAATGCTTCAAATCAAATATTTTTAAAAATAAATCATGTATTACATTTAATCTGATTATTTTATTTTTTTAAAATATCATCAGGTCGAATATCAGGTCTTTAGTATATCAAGTCTTTAGTACGTCCCTGGAAGAAGCTATGCAAGTCGGAATTACAGACAGAAGTGAAGTTGACAGTTGTACATTTTCTCAACGTGTACGAGCCGTATGTAGACATGCATATTTAATCCACATCTACGAAGCACATGAAATCCTTGGCTGCATACAGAGAGCATTAGTCTTAAAGGGATATATATATTCTTGCGCAAATTGTTTACGAGGAAATTCTGACGATCACATTAACAGCGATGAACATGCAGTCTGTGTCGGAGTTTTCAGTGATAAATGTAGCGAGTGACGATAGAGTTCACGGTGATTTTTTAATATGTGATTGGCGTGGACCTTGGAAATGAAGGTTAGAATTTTTCTTATCTAAAATTTAACAGCTGCTTACAGCACAGATGTTTTACATGTATATGCCAGCAAATGTATAAATGTACGCACAAACACTGATGCATGTTATCTATTTTATGGTTCAGACTCTGTCTGTTAGCCCTGACATGACATTGTCAAATCCCCATTGCTTTACCTTATATTTAAATACATGTGAGCATGTAATTTCACCAAGACTTATTTTTTTGATTGAAACAAAAAATTGCAAAAATTCATCAATACACTATCTAACATACTACATGTATAAACGTGAAAGTTATTGTTATATATTCTTCAACAAGTATGAATAGCTGTGAGAATTAGGGCCTTAATTAATATTATAATTTGTTATACCTTTAAAAATTTGTTTCTATATAAATCTATACCAGCTGTATACTTAAAATGTCTAACATTTCCAATGTTTTAATGAGCAGTCATAAAAAAATCGATGTTGAACCGTGAAGTGAGATATTGAACCTGTCGATGAGATCATTGGACCGCTAACATCACACAATGGGCAGGATTAGTTAAATGTCATTTCTCATTTGCATTCGTTGGTGTTCGACAGTTACGGAATTGACCGAGTTTTACCTCAGTGCTGGTAAAGGAAATTTACATCACAGTAGCCAGCACAAAATACATGTATGTCAAACAAAAAAAGAAAATAAAAGGTATAACGAAACATTTATTGACTGTGTTCTCGCAGGGCTCTCGGTTCTGTATAACTCAGGTGCCGTTGAACGGCCCCATTCCCAGTGCAAAATAGGTACCCTTTTTCCCAAAAGAAAGGTGTAAATTTCCCAATTTTCTATTTTCGCGGATTATAAAACAGCGTAAACTGACCCAAACCAGGTTATACTCGAATAATTTGGCCAAGAATTAGAGTCATTCCTTATAATTTAATTCTAAAATCATTAAACAACTGTGGGTGTAAAATTTCGTTGCTTTTTATTAGTTCAAATTTGCCGCTCAATAATACAACCCTAGTAACGGAAGTGATGGGAAGCGAGGGGGGGGGGGTAAAAACTGATACATAGTCCTAGCAGCCATGTTGTTTTGTTTACATTTGGTAAGATCCAAGTTACTGTTTGAAGTTAAAGGTACTTTTATTAAATCTGGAATTTTCCATGAATCCCGAGGACTGGAAATGAGAGGATTGCATGGATACAGACGATTCAGCTGGTTGTCAGGGGGGTGTGTCCCCATACCAAACCAGGTTATACAGAAATAATTTGTGTTCCTTTTTGGATATTAACCAATCAGAGGCTAGAATACAAACAAAATTAAATTATAACAAAATATTTTTGAAAAATCAATCAATGAAACTTAATCACCAAAAACAAACACAAGTGAAAGTGAAACAAACTAGGTGGCAGGGGATAGTTTCGTACTAAAGACCCGGTCAAATTTCTTTAAAAACTGAGATATCCCCTGTTTGATGTGATATTTTATGTAGAAAAATGATTAGAATGATTATGGGACACATTTGCAGTGTAGCAATGAGTGCTTGCTGAAAAAAATGATGTGCAACATCATTACATGTAGGTGTCACTATGACGCTTATCATATACAGAGTTGTAAATGCGAAACTAAGACATGTGGTCAGTTGCAGAGGAAATTCAGCTGAAAAGCAGTAGGCCTTAGAAGAAGGTGTGTATCTCAGTGGGAAGATGAATGGTCCTGTATCAATTGGTGAATTTTCATTACAGCATGCATTGATTTACAGACTACTGGGTGTTTTATCCTGCTTGCTCGGGCCTGGGAGTGGGTTGTATGGGTGCGACTGAGGCCCAAATCTTGGAAAAACAAGCCAAAATGTGGGGATTTCTCAGGTGCATTTTTGGTACATGTGCACTCTAATAGGCAGATAACATGTAATTTGTGGACAATTTGTGAGCCATGGGCATGTGAAGTGTAAATAATTAGCCCCTGGAAATCTGTCCCCATGTACATGTTTTTTTATGGATCGCAATCATATGTGTACCCCCTCGGCACATGTTTGGCATTACAAAAAACTACCCTCTGCCCCCTAGTTCTATGTACGACTGTATTAGTTCATGCCAGTCCACATATATTTGTAAACTGGTTCGGGGAACCAGGTTATTGTTATTAGGGATTTAGGAAACAATGAGCCATTAATGCAAAGTATTACGTCAAGAAAATTGACAAGAAAACATCATCTAGGTGCCAAAATATAGACATTTTAATTATTTAAACAACAATAAGCTGCGCCTAGCACCACGCCCACCAGTTAGTCTCACACTGAATCTGAAAACCACAATGACCATGTGATCGAGGAAATTCTAGAGGATGTGACTAGCGAATGTCAATCAGAAAGACAAATAACCGCAGTTTCAACACTCAAAGTTAGAAATGAGCAAAGCCAATGTACTTCCAAAAGTAGACTACCCATGTTTGTTCTGTTTAACAGTTTATTCAAAACCAGAATTAAATTGATGATGAAATACTAGAAAAGCAAAATTTGGTCAGTTTTTTCATAAATGTTGGTTTTCCCAACTTTCCCGAAAATGATGGTAATTTCCCCAATTTGAACGGCCCCTGCCCCTGTCCCAAAAAGTGGTGTGAAAACCCTGTCTTGGGGTAAAATGCAATTTGTTGACCCCTTAATTGAATCAAACTGTTTTCCTTCGGCCTAATGGCCTCAGGCAAACACTTTGGTTCTTGGGTTCGACAAAACACATGTTGCCCTCGAACCCAGTTAATAAATGTGTATTATTATTGGAAAATCTAAAAATGTCACTCAGTTAAATTGCAAAAGAAATTTGGAAATATTTTTATGCATAAAAGTTTGAATTATTTCTGTGATAAGACTGCAGGATTGGTTTGTGTTTTGTTTATTGCCCCTTCAAAATTTTTTTAGTCATATTATTATGCCACCACTTGCTGGTGGAGGCCTGCAAATACAGACCTGTACTTGACACTTATGGCCTTTGGGAAGTGAGGGATCTTTTTCGTGCCAGCACTTTCTGTGACACAGAACCTCGGTTTATACGGTTTCATCCGAGGAACCTATTTCCACATCCAGCTGTGGGATTTGAACCTGCAACGTAAAGATCAGCTTCTTACTGACACTTTGATTGATTGTATGTTGTTTTACATCTTACTTGAGAATTGTTCACTCATATAGAGACATTACCACATACTGGTGAAGGGCTTCAAATATAGACCTAAATACTTGGCACTCAGGCCATTGAGCAGTGAGGGTTCTTTATTGTCACAACATCTACTGTGATGTTTTTAAGGTCTCCATCTGAAAAACCTTTGACTTTTACTTCTAATGCTGGGTGTTTGGTGAAGGAACCTTCACTACCTATATGTTTATGTCTTAGGTTTGACGCAGCAAATGAGAATCAAGCCCTAGCCTCCTGATTACAAAATGAATGTCCTACAACTAGGCTACCCTTACAGATAATGAACTACATTATATACCATGTAAAACATTTTTTAGTAAAAAATTAGTTCTTGAAATTAGAAAATAGAATTTTTTATGACTGCATGGGGTATGTAAACTAAGAGTGGTATTTGGGTTATACAGTAAAAACTGTGAACAGACTTGTAATGAATTGAAGCGAATAGTGAAGTGATTTGCATTCCCTGTGGTTTTAAAACATACTGAAAACTAAATTGAAAAATGAATACATTTATAATGAATCAAAATTATTTGTCCCTGGCACTTATAAGCATGTTTTACTGTAATGACAAAATAATGGGGATTTGTTTTCACAGTGGCTGTATATTATGAATAATTTAACTAATTGATTGCAACTTTTCAGTTTTAAACTAATCTTGTTTAAGTAGATGCTTGTCTGTCTCCATAAACTCCAACGAGCAGGAGTTTATGGAAACAGTCGAGCATCTACTTGAATGAGACTAGTTTTAAACATGCTATCTGCATGATCTAAGTGGTATTTTTTAAAAAAAAAAATATGTATACGGTATATTATTTAAAAAGTACATATTATACAAAAAATACCAACTAACCGGTTATGAAAATCATAACCTGTCAACCCATACTAAACCGGTTACTATATTTCTGACTGATTAGATGGTTACCCAGTTGACCATTGCCATCCCTAATAAATTTTTTACATGTACAAGTAATGTGCATTTCCTTTATGTGAAATCATGAAAAAAAAAACCCTCCTAATTAATCCCTATATATTATTTTATTACATCCTCAAAATTGACTGCATGTAAACATCTATTTAATAGAGTACTTTTAACAAATAATACATGGAAAATGTGACAGTATCTTTGAACTCTGTTTCATGGTTTCATTAGGGATGTCAATGAATATTCGAGTACTCTACTATCATTCGATCATATTGACTATTGACTAAAATTTGTTTAGTCGGTTATTCCTAAATAATTTGCTACTCTTTAATTCAATGTAAAAAAATTGGATCTGCTCAGTTGATTTATTAACATATAAGTGTTCAAACTCAGGGAAAGGATTAACCGGTCTTTGTTAATTGTTCAAAGGAATTTTTTGTTCGACAAACATGCATTGGCATACTTTAAAAGATGTCAGATCCAATTTGTAAAGTTTCAACCTGCAATTTTGTAAGATCTCATATAATGTAACTACCAATTTATGAAGAATAATATAACAGCTGATACATATTTATAAATACATGTAAATTGGGGGGACAGTTATGAGCATAATTTAAGGTGTCTCTTTCTGATATTAATATCAATCATTTTAAAATTGTATTGATTGTTTGCAAAAATCTCATAATTAAAATTTTGTTTTTATAATTTTTTTAATTTTTCAAGAATTTGTTGTATAATGGTTATAACGTAGATTAAATATTGTACAGGCTAGCAGTCTCTTAAAGACAAATAGGAAAATGACATGAAAAATTAATTTAAATTTCAACAAGTATTCGACTTTCATTCGACTAAAGCCTCTGACTGTTCGACTAAGCTGTCCGAGTAAAATTAACATCCCTATTTATCATTTATAAGTTGCACATTTTTTTTTAAAACTTTAAATGAGAAATTTCAATTTCTTTTGGATAGGTGTGACTGCCATCTGATAACTGAAATTTGATACCAAGCATGACCATATTTGCCAGAAGAGCATCTGCTGGGAGACGACAAAGAATAAGCAGCATATTGAAATTTAAACAGTCATACAAGGATAAAAGTCCTTCCATCTAGGATTATGGACACATCAGGCCTTAATACATTAAGAACTTGTAATATATATGTATTTTTACAAAATAATTTAGAGAGAACTGCTATTTTGGCATATACAACAAAAAGTGTTAACATATGTGCATGTTTCAAATGACTTCAGTGCTAAGGGCATGTACATGAACGAGGGTTGTAAGAAAAGTTTGCGGACATATTGATATATGGAAAAATTACTGTGCACTTTGAAAAATGACATTTTTCTGATTAAATTCTTAAATTTTGTTTATCTGTTTATTAGTATGTAAAAAATCAGGTTTATTTACAAAAATTTTGAAAATATACAACGACTTTTACTGTGCAGTCATAGGATTCAATTTCATGGAGCAATCATTTGATGTTTTTTTGATGTTAGGTGATGTGACAACCTGATTCCAAACCTGTTAAGCTTTTCATAGCTATAAACACCTTTCAGTTCTATTATTTACATGTCCTTTCCCTACTTCAAAATTGAATAACTATAGCAAGTCATGTTACTTTTTTCTATTGTTGCGTATCAAATATTAGTGAGATCTTAAAATCTATGTTTACGCAGTAAAGCAATAGGTATGGAAACTATGCAAAATCCATAGGTGCAACATCCATGCGATAAACGGTGTACTGGGATATCGCGTGGACTGGGGCATCAAAAATGTTAATCCTTCAATTAACAAAGCTACTACTGTTTGAACACTTTTGTCCTAGATATGTATAAGAAATCCCTGAAGCATCGTAAAACATTTTAGTTTCTTTTGGGTATTTTCCTGTCTGTAGAAATAATTTTTTATTAGCTCGATGCTCTCCAAGACTTTCAATGACATTGCAATTCTCGACCTTGTTTTTTTGCTTTGATCATCTATAATTAGCGATGAAACAGTCATATCCCCTCTAATTTAATTCAAATTTTTTTTGACCTCTCATGAATATGGTAGAGACAAGTAAAACATCATTAGTTATACCCCCGCTCCGAAGGAGAGGGGGGTATACTGTTTTACCCTTGTGTGTCTGTCTGTCTGTCCCTAACAAATTTTTTGTCAGTTTTCTCAGCAACTACTCATCGCAGATGCTTGAAATTTTAGCACACACTTTGTTGAGGTATGCCATATGGTGGGATTCATTTTTGTACGAATCCGATGTCAACTTCCTGTTTATCTGTGGATCTGTCCGTACCATACATAACGTATTTTGGTCACAGTTTTCTCAGCAACTACTGATTGTAGATGCTTGAAATGTAAGCACACCCTTTGTTTTGGCCTACAATATGATGGGATTCATCTTTGTATGAATCCGATGTCAACTTCCCGTTTATCCGTGCATCTGTCCATACCATACATAACGTATTTTGGTCGCAGTTTTCTCAGCAACTACAGATTGCAGATACTTGAAATTTTAGCACACACTTTGTTGAGGTATGCCATATGGTGGGATTCATTTTTGTACGAATCCGATGTCAACTTCCTGTTTATCTGTGCATCTGTCCGTACCATACATAACATATTTTGGTCACAGTTTTCTCAGCAACTACTGATTGCAGATGCTTGAAATTTTAGTACACACTTTGTTAAGGTATGCCATATGGTGGGATTCAATTTTGTACGAATCAGGTGTCAACTTCCTGTTTATCCATATGTCTGTCCGTACCATACATTAGGTATTTTGGTCGCAGTTTTCTCAGCAACTATAGATTGCAGATGCTTGAAATTTTAGCACGCTCTTTGTTTTGGCCTACAATATGGTGGGATCCATTTTTGTACAAATCAGATGTCAACTTCCTGTTTATCCGTGCGTCTGTCTGTACCATACATAACATATTTTGGTTGCAGTTTTCTCAGCAACTACTGATTGTAGATGCTTGAAATTTAAGCACACCCTTTGTTTTGGCCTGCAATATGATGGGATTCATTTTTGCATGAATCTGATGTCAACTTCCTGTTTATCCGTGTGTCTGTCCGTACAATACATAACGTATTTTGGTCGCAGTTTTCTCAGCAACTACTCATCGCAGATGCTTGAAATTTTAGCACACACTTTGTTGAGGTATGCCATATGGTGGGATTCATTTTTGTACGAACCCGATGTCAACTTCCTGTTTATCCGTGCGTCTGTCCGTACCATACATAACAAATTTTCATTGTAGTTTTCTCAGGAACTACTGATTGCAGATGCTTGAAATTTTAGCACGCTCTTTTTTTTTGGCCTACAATATGGTGGGATCCATTTTTGTACGAATCCGATGTCAACTTCCCGTTTATCCGTGCGTCTGTCAGTACCATGTATAACAAATTTTCATTGTAGTTTTCTCAGGAACTACTGATTGCAGATGCTTGAAATTTTAGCACGCTTTTTGTTTTGGCCTGCAGTATGGTGGGATTCATTTTTGTACGAATCCGATGTTAACTTCTTGTTCATCCTTGTGTCTGTCCATAACTGAACTTGTGTACATTCACATCAAAGCAGGGATATTACTAGTGAGCATTGGCTCACAGACTTCTTGTTTTTTTTTGCACTACAACAGTGCAATTTTTTATTTCAAGAAATTGGTCTGATTTCAATATAACTTTGATTACAAGTAGACAACTCTAAGATACATCATTCTTTTTATCTTTTTAGCTCTTGTGAGCCAAAGGCTCAAAGAGCTAATGCTATGGCCATTTGTGGGGTGTATGTAAGCTTTTTAGAATATGAGCCATAACTCAAGAACCCCTTGGCCAATTATTGTCAAATTTGTCACAGGGTATCCTTGGCCCAAGGGCTCCTGTTTATAGTAAACTTAGGGTTGTGATCCTTTAACAAGGGGAGATAATTTGGAAAATAAAACCAAAAGTACTGGTTGCTAAAAAATCGTCTTCTCAAGAACCACTAGGCAGATTATCACCAATCTTACACAAAAGGATGAGGATATATTGTAGATTAAAATTTGCACGGGGAATTACCCTGAAACAAAGGTCATGGTCTCAAGGTCACTTCAAAGTTGACCAAAAATTACATTTCATTAAAATGTTGATATTTTGCTTACTATAAGGACTAGGATTATCAAATCTTGTCAGTTGATGCATCTAAGGACTTCATATCATGTTGACTCAAAAGTAGGTCATGGTTACCTACTTGGTAAATTTTGCGGCCATTCTTTTTCAAAATGATTTAGAGGCATATTTTGAACAATTTAAGGCTTATTATGATCATCAAACTTTGTCAGTTGACAAATGACAGAATGAGATCACTATTCTTTAAATTTGCTTGTTGTGTCTTAGGCTCATAATTCACATTATATCTACTGCAATCAACTTCAATGGATTCAAATATTTTTAATGAATTCTTATAAAAAAAATTACTTGAATATATGTGTAATATACATGTACATGTAAAAGATTATTTTAACATGTTACAAGAATTTAAATATGTCTTTTTTCCCCTTGTAAAACATTTAAATAATATGTCTTTTTTCCCCTTGTAAAACATTTAAATAAATGAACCCATGAAGTACAGTAAAACCATTTTATCTCAATTTCAACTGGACCAAGATTAAACATCAAGATATCTAATGACTCCAGATAACCCTGCAGGGTAAAAAACTTAAAGAATAAGTGGTTGAGAGTACCAACTCACCTCAACATATAAATGGTATTTAGATATCGGTTTTTGAGATAATGAAGTTTAAGTTAAAGGCTAAAAAGAGGTTATGTTAAAATTTTCCACAAGTGACTCTGTGTCTTACTTAAATCATCCTTGTGCATTTCTTGTAAGAGTATTTTTCTACTTACTGATTGTCAAACAAGGGAGATCATCAATTGGTAACACATTTGGATTATTTAATATGTAGTTATGTTGTGTAGATGTTTTGTCAAGCAATTATTATAACAGTGATGTAGCAAAACACTGATGATTCTGTAGTATGGCACGTTTTACTAACATGATTGCATCAAAGATGTTAGATAAATAGAAGAGAAAAGTCTAGAAATTAAAAATCAAAAGTCAAAGTTCAAGAAATGAGGGTCTGGGAGTATTAGTGTTTTGGATACTATTTGAAGAGTACTGTTGGAGAGAGTACAGTTGAAATATATATCCTCATGCGCACTCTAGATTCAGAGTTCTGGAGTTGAGGTCTCTTAACATTTGGGTCAAAGAAGAAAGAGAATGTTAGCATAGTTGACAATCTAAACAGAAACATGTAACCTTAAGGTGGAAATTAAACAAATAATTATCCATTTATTACGTTAACTTACAAGCTAATTGCTAAGAAGGAAGACCCACTCGTTGCTTTGCAACGAGCTTTGCTCTAGTTCTTATTATTCTTTTTTTTTCCTAGACGCCAACTTTGAGACCTCATATCTTGCTCATTTCTCAATGGATTTTGCTCAAATTTCCAGGGTTTAAAGACGTTACAAACTTCTATCAGAATGCTGTCAAACATTTCAAAAACCCACTTCCGCTTTTGGGTTATCTCCCTTTAAATGAAAATTTAGTAGGCTTCATTTCCAGACAAAGGCTCAGAGACTACTGAAGCTGGAGTAGAAATTCTACCGAATTTAAATAATAGAAGCACTGAAGTTGTGCACATCGGTTTTTGTTTTTCAATTTCTGTATTCAAAATGGCGCTAGAGAGGGGTCAAAAATTAGAACGCCAAAAAGAGCGAAAATTTACACATATTTTACTTTTTATCTTCTAAACTAAAAATATTTTGATAAAACATGTAGAATAAAAGTTGTGCACAATTTTAAGGCCTTTCATTTGAGACCACTAAAAAGGGTCTGGCCCCTAAGATTAGGGATCTGGGGCCCTTTAAATTTTTTGCTTTATAACTCAAAAACGGTAAATATTTCGAAATAGCTGCCGTAATTAAAGTTGTTATTTAACATCTTATTGATCTCAAGAAAATGTTATTTTGTTTGAGTCTTGTGTTCTAAATGAGCTAGAAGCATAACTCATATACAGGTAAGTGTTTTCATTCAGCAAATAAACAAGAGCTCTTCATGCGTGTAATTAAAATAAACTTACTATAAATAATAAACCTTGCTATATTAGATGCTAATATTCTTTAGAATCAGGTTTTTGAAGTATTTTGTGCTTTATTCCCAAATTATTTACTGACAACTTTTCCTTTTATTTCGTTTGTTTTCAAATTTGGATAAACCACTCTACTAAACAGGGAAAAAAAGATAACCTTTTCTTCTTATCATATAAAAACAAACAATAAAGTTAGAAAATAAAACAAAACTTTAAACATAGACTATTCACAGCCATTAAGTACACTCCTTTTACATTCACCTCGTGTGTTTACAATTATGTAACCCCTCCCTCGATAGCGCGTGGCAAAGGAGGTCACCGACGATCAATCGGCGTGTGAACCAGCGACCTAAGGTCATACACAAAACAAACCATAGAATGGCCATTCCAAATACATTTTAACTAAGTGATGAGTGGATAAATATGTTGAATCTTTCAGATTATTTCATATCTTTGATTAAGTCGCTAGTACATTTCAATTTATATTTTATTCGCTCAATTACAAGAAAGTTGCATATTTATTCTTATAAACATTGCATTGTTGAGATAATTGCGCGTTGTGGAAAATTACTTTAAAATCATTTCGAATCTTTCAGATGATTCCGTCTTACTGTTTAATTATCACAAGCTCGTTTTAATCAGCTAGTCTTAACTGCCTTTCACTTATTCACTTCAAATTCAATGCATTTTGAATGCCGAAAAGACCACTTTCTTTGCGTATTAAAGAAACAGTTTATTTATCTCTCTTATGTTATTATTTAACGAGTTGCTATTTCTTTCATGAACATTAAACAGGATGTATATAATTAAAAACGTTAATTGTATGTAGAGGTCACATTTTTAATTGTCAGGAAAATCGAAAATAAAATTAAGTACTTTTGAGTTTGTATTATTTTCTTCCTAACTTACAATATTATTGCATACAAAATACTAGGTCGGACGCATGTAACTTAACCGCCTCAATATTTCACTTGTATTTGAAAATTCTATCGAGCGTCGAATGAATTTTACCCGTTAAAAAGTGTACCAAAAATAAAAAGCCCTTCCTATGCAGTTTTCTTTGGGAATCAATTGGCTTAGATAGTCTACTCCGACATGTGTTGACAAAACTCACGCAATGAGAAGCCATACATTTCAAACTTGTGACCTCTTGGTCAGTGCATGTGAAGATTACGCATGGCAATTAGTGTCTGGAAAACGAAGTATGTTTTATAAGTGATTTGACAGGTTAAGATTTGTTCTCATTCCAAATTAAATACAAACACAAACCCTTTATTTTCTTTGTTATTTTATATCAGTTATATCAGATAGATTGTTTTAAAAACGTGTTGTTTAGGAAGATTAATCTTATGCATTTGTTTTATTTCATCTAATAAATTGAATTTAGCCATGACACAAATTATTGGTACATGCATGTAAGTACGCGTAAATGCGATTTAATTAGTTTATGCGGAAGAGCGCCCAAAATAAATACACTTCGAACTCTGGAATTTCCCTATTTTACTGTTTAAATCATAGGTCCACTCAGCTGACGAATTGTTTTAATAACGGTAATAAATTATATTCAAGTCCTGGCCAGCGATCGTCACGACTAAGGTACTAAGATACTAATGGGTGTATATATTTTCACCTAATATGTTTTCATTGAGTGTTTTCATAAGAAGTAAATTGCTGGAGGATATCATGTTCTCCCTGATCACATCGATAGCGTGTAGAAACAGAGGTATATGAACACACGCTTTTGTGTACAAAGCAAACGTGTAAACCAAAAGGATGGGGGAAAAAACGACGAAATAAAAACATTTCTCTATTAACTGAAATTATTGTCTTTATACAGATAAAAATAAATGATTATCCGCCTGAGAACATGTGAAAATTATACCCAAATACAATGTAACGAAGGATTTTGGGTTTAATCCCGAGTACACAATTATAGCAATGATGTGTACATGTACATGCAGAATACCTCTTTTTTTATCCTTCGTCCATGTGTTCCTCCTTAACGGAAAAAAATATCAGTAAATTATATTATACCGAACGAGGTTGAAAAATGCCGAACTTTATTTCTTAAAATTAACAGCAATTATCCGACTTTTCTCATATCACTGTAAAAATGCCGTAAAAACTAAAACCGTCTGGTTTGACTTTGCAAACGCGTTTTAGATCGGGTTTGAGATTTTTATTAAATGTCTGGAGTATTTCGTTTATTCTGCAAGTCCGTATAATGAAAGAAAACACTGACAGATTAAGAGGAGGTTCAGGGGCCTGCCCCTCACTGGCGGATTTAAGTGGGGCTTGGGGGCGCACGCCCCCCCCCCCCCCCCTAAAATATTCAAAATATGACATGACTAATATTAATAATGCCATACTTTGGTTTTATAATTAATGGTCAATTAAAAAATGGTAATTTTATTTTATGACCAAGTATCGGTTTTCTTAAAAATCAAGTCTGAAAACCTTGCATTCCCTAGGCTATGAATATTATCTCATGATTATTCAGAGCGGAAAACGTCTCCCGATTTCGTTTGAAGGGTAGACAGCACTTGTCAATTTCCTATGATGATGCAAAGAAAAATACTGCAATATTTAAAGGCTGGTCGAAGGTAAATGACATTCGGCAAACCTCGGCTGATTCCGTCACCTTCATCCAGATGAGGTACGAATCGGCCGAGGTGTGCCGAGTGATGTAAATAAATGAATTTAAAATCAGAAGGTCTACGTTACAAACCTATCCACTGATTGATGTATTTATTTATCAAATGGTGTAACTATGCAGTAATTTACTTACATAGATACAAGACTTTTTTTTAACGTCAGGATATAGGTTAGGATGGTCACAGACGAGTGTAACTTCGACCACCTGGTTAATTTCGACTGTTCATAAATACCTTAAAATAATTTGTTTATAACCCATTATAGTGTACACACATCTATTTTATGCAGAAAGAAAATGCATTTTTCATATACAAATCAATGTTGATAATAATAGTCGAAATTTATTTCTTTACTGGAAAATTACATCCAAGAAGAAACTTTATCGCCCGAAAAATTACGGACGAGTATTTTTAAACCATTGCGGGGAATTATCAGTTTATCACCTCTAAAAATATCTTGTATATACAGAAAGACACAGTGGATATTCCTGGCGTGAAATTTATCAACTATGTTTAAATTTGCAACTTAAATTCATACCTTTTAAATTTATAGTATTTAGTTTTTACAAATAAAATGCAAATCAGCTGAACAGAAATCGGCCGAAGTTACCCTTTGCATGAATACGGCGTCAGCAGGTAACTCAGTTCGACCAATGGAAATGACGCAATGCTATTTGTTACCAGAAAAAAATCATGACCACCATCCGTATAAAAAAACTTAAAAAGTATTAGGATAAGTATTATGTACAAGAATACTCCGTAGAAACTAGTTCTATAACCGTGAAAAAAAATCATCTGTTTTGTTTACATGCGGTTTAGATGCCTGCGCATATATATATATATATATTTGTAGCATGCCTTGACAAATCGGTAAATTAGTCTCTAGGCACCTGGTGCACTTAATGTCTTCAAATTAGGTACATTTTGAAAATTGCTTTTTTTTTCTTTTTGTCAGCATTTTTTCACAATCTTTTATGTTTTACAACAGAATAATTTAAATTAATATATATGTATTTTTTAAGTAAGAGATGACGCGAATAATTTCATTTATATTTGCACATCGATCGAAAATACCCCGTGTGCAGTTGAAGTTACCCGACACACATATCTTGTAAATCGAACACATTTATTTTATATCATGACGAATAATACATATAACACAATGTAATCTGAACAATAAAAGGTATTCCGAAGGAAAAATAATCCAGTAAATGTTGAGCGTAATACATGTAATAGGGAGTGACATACTTGAACAAAAGATTTAATAAATCAATTTATAATGTGGCTTTTGGCCCCTACCCTGACACAAAACTGGTCGGGCCCCCTTTTCAAGATTCCTGTTTCCGCCACTGAAAAAGAATGTGTTGTTCTCTTGGATATCGATATCTGAATTATGTTTTACTTAAACACCTAGTCTAATATATCATGGGCGCCAATAATAGGACGATTATTTGTTTTTTAAAATAAAGTGGTTCTTACAGATGTTAAAAAAACCTTATAAACGGCTAAATAATTATTTAATTCATCTACAACAAATGTTAGTTTAGTTCTTTGCTTTCATAATCTAACTTTTTATAAATACTCAGAAGCAATCTTTCATATTTAATGAACGTATAGGTGAATAAATTTCCTCTCATCACTATACGTAAACCCCCATCCTCGAAATAAATAGAATGTTTTCCTTCGCAGTCGGTTGGTTTTACCAGGTACATGTCAGTACAAGTGAGGATGGAGCTTTATAGAAGCAGGTGATGAATTCCGAGAGAAAGGCACTGCCTATTTTATATACATGTACATTCTTAGAGACCTGGTTTTCTGAACCGATTTCACTGTTATTCAAAGACCTAGCTAGAAATTCTCTCTCTCTCTCTCTCTCTCTCTCTCTCTCTCTGAAATGCAGGCCCGTCGATTGTAAAAAAAAAAAAAAGACAAAATAATTTCAATTTTTAATAAGTATCTCATCTCCCAAGCCAAAGACCCAAGTAAGCTTTTGCTGTTCATAATTCTTCATCTTTGTTTGCTATCTTGGTGTATATAAGCATTATCGTCGTTGTTGTTCTAAAGCTACTCGTAAATTTTTCTCATTTTTATCTTATCAAGAACCACTGGACCATAACAACGAAAATTAACACAGAATATTTTTGGTAAAGTTTTGTTCAAATGAAGGGTCACATCCTCTTTTAACGGATACATGTAGAAAAAATTAGATGGGGTCCAGGCGCAGATCAAGGAATTTTTTTTCCGCGGAGGGGGGGGGGGGGAGGGGATCCCAATAAAAAAAATATTTCAACCCAGAAATTTCTTGACGAGCCCAAAAAAAAAGAAACTCTTTTCCCAAACGTGAAAACCTATTTCGTGTGTGTGTTTGTGTGTGTGTATGGGGGAGGGGGGAGGGGGCGTTGACTTTTAAAGCTTCATACCTAAGACTTTTCATACCATTTTAACACAGATCCGCGTTTTCGAGGAAGGGTCCGTGTTTTCTAAGGGGGGGGGGGGATGGTCACTTTTACTTGTTAGCTCACCTGAGCTGAAAGCTCAAGTGAGCTTTTCTGATCACCCGTTGTCCGTCGTCCGTCCGTCTGTCTGTCCGTCCGTCCGTCTGTAAACTTTTCACATTTTCAACTTCTTCTCAAGAACCACTGGGCCAATTTTAACCAAACTTGGTACAAAGTATTCTTGGGGGAAGGGGAGTTTAAAGTTTTAAAACAAAGGACCAAGTCCCCTTTGAAGGGGAGATAATCAAGAAAAGACAAAAATAGGGTGGGGTCATTAAAAAATCTTCTTCTCAAGAACCACTGGGCCAGAAAAGCTGAAACTTACGTGGAAGCATCCTGGGATAGTGAAAATTCTAAATTGTTAAAGTCATGACCCCCGGGGGTAGGGCGAGGCCACAATAGGGAATACAAGTTTTACATTGAAATATATAGGAAAAATCTTTAAAAATCTTCTTCTCAAGAACCACTGAGCCAGAAAAGCTGAAACTTATGTGGAAGCATCCTGGGGTAGTGGAGATTCTAAATTGTTCAAATCATGACCCCCGAGGGTAGGGCGTGGCCACAATAGGAAATACAAGTTTTACATTGAAATATATAGGAAAAATCTTTAAAAATCTTCTTCTCAAGAACCACTGGGCCAGAAAAAGCTGAAACTTATGTGGAAGCATCCTGGGGTAGTGTAGATTCTAAATTGTTCAAATCATGACCCCCGGGGATAGGGCTGGGCCACAATAGGAAATACAAGTTTTACATTGAAATATATAGGAAAAATCTTTAAAAATCTTCTTCTCAAGAACCACTGAGCCAGAAAAGCTGAAACTATTGTGGAAGCATCCTGGGGTAGTGTAGATTCTAAATTGTTCAAATCATGACCCCCGGGGGTAGGGTGAGGCCACAATAGGGAATACAAGTTTTACATTGAAATATATAGGAAAAATCTTTAAAAATCTTCTTCTCAAGAACCACTGAGCCAGAAAAGCTGAAACTTATTTGGAAGCATCCTGGGGTAGTGTAGATTCTAAATTGTTCAAATCATGACCCCCGGGGGTAGGACGAGGCCACAATAGGGAATACAAGTTTTACATTGAAATATATAGGAAAAATCTTTAAAAATCTTCTTCTCAAGAACCACTGGGCCAGAAAAGCTGAAACTTATTTGGAAGCATCCTGGGGTAGTGTAGATTCTAAATTGTTCAAATCATGACCCCCGGGGATAGGGCTGGGCCACAATAGGAAATACAAGTTTTACTTAGAAATATATAGGAAAAATCTTTAAAAATCTTCTTCTCAAGAACCACTGAGCCAGAAAAGCTGAATTTTTTTTGGAAGCATCCTGGGGTAGTGTAGATTCTAAATTGTTCAAATCATGACCCCCGGGGGTAGGGCGAGGCCACAATAGGAAATACAAGTTTTACATTGAAATATATAGGGAAAATCTTTAAAAATCTTCTTCTCAAGAACAACTGGGCAAGGAAAGCTGAAACTTATGTGGAAGCATCCTGGGGTAGTGTAGATTCTAAATTGTTCAAATCATGACCCCCGGGGGTAGGGTGAGGCCACAATAGGGAATACAAGTTTTACATTGAAATATATAGGGAAAATCTTTAAAAATCTTCTTCTCAAGAACCACTGAGCCAGAAAAGCTGAAACTTATGTGGAAGCATTCTCAAGTAGTGTAGACTCTAAATTGTTCAAATCATGACCCCGGGGATAGGGCGGGGCCACAATAGGGGGAATCTCAAGTTTTACATTGAAATATTTAGGAAAAATCTTTAAAAATCTTCTCAAGAACCACTGGACCAGAAAAACTGAAACTTATGTGGAAGCATCCTGGGGTAGTGTAGATTCTAAATTGTTCAAATCATGGCCCCTGGGGGTAGGGTGGGGCCACAGTAGGTATTACAAGGGGGGAAATCTGGTAATGAACAGCATGGCCAAAGTTACTCAGGTGAGCGATGTGGCCCATGGGCCTCTTGTTTAGTATATACATTTAACTGCCCCCAACCCCCTCTAGATCCGCGCATGGGGTCATTTGAAAATAGTATTCTCAAGAATCCCTGGACTAGAATGAGAAAATTACCAACATAGCATACATTCATTTTTTTTTTTTCAAATATTGATTCCAGGGAGAAGGTTTGGGCCGGAAAGAGTGTTCATAATTTAACAAAGGAATTTATATATTCCCTCAAACGAAGTGTGTGGGTTTGGGGTGGGGGTGTTTTGAGTCTTTTGGAATCACACTGTCCGTCTGCCTAGCTGTCCGTCTGTACGTGATAGTTCGCCAAGGATATTATAACTTTGTTATGAAGAAACTGGAAGGTCATACTTGGTACAAAGATTACTAATGATCCGAAGGTGTGTCATGGTTTTGATCCAACATCATTCCAGCAAGTTCAAGGTCATTAGAAAAAATTAGCAAGTATCATACTTGATACAGAAATTGCTTATGACAAAATTAAAGGGTTTGACACGACTTTCATCCAAGGTCATTCCTGTAAGTTAAATGGTCACTGACAGAAAACTGTAAGATTACTGTATGTGTTATAACTTTTGAAGCTCATACTTGGAACAAAGATTGCTTATGATCCACCGGTTTGAGATAACATAGTACTAGACTGGCAGAAGAAGTGGCAAAATTCGTGCCTGGATTATAAATTTATAAGGGGTTGGAGGAACACAGGAAACTTTTTCTCAGATTGCTTGAGATGGGTTTTCCTGACCTTGAACAAAGGTTTTTTCGGCAAGTTCAAGGTCACTGGCAGATAAATATTATTTTTTTCCACATGCTATAACTTTGTTATATAAAATCACTGGAAGCTTTTACTTGATACAGAGATTGCTTATGATCCAAGAATGTGTTTTGACCTTGATCCAAGGTCTTTCTGGCAAGTTCAAGGTCACTGACAGAAGAGTGCAATATTCTTTTTCAGGTATATCTTTGTCATTGGGTATCACTGGAAGCTCATAATTTGTTCAAAGGTTGTTTTTGACCTTAACATAGGTAATTTAGGCAAGTTCAAGGTCACTGATATAATAAGTGTAAAATTCAAAAAGGTCTAGTCGCCCAAGTGGCGCAGTGGTAAGAGTGTCTGCTCTTGAGTCGTGGATTATGGAGTTAATCCTTACGTCGCAGGTTCGAATCCCACTGTGGGACGCAGAGACTGATCCTTCGGATGAGACCGTACAAACTGAGGTCCCGTCTGGCAGTAGGTGATGACACGAAAAAGATCCCTCACTGCTAAATGGCCATGTGTGCCGAGTATAGGTCAAAATTTGCAGATCTCCATCGGCAAATGGTGGCGTCTCCATATGATTGAAAAATTCTCGAAAGGGACGTTAAACAACATACAAACAAACAAAAAAGGTCTATACTTTTGTAATAGAAAAAATTGCATGCATTTGCATTTCACTGAAAAGATGATAAATATATCATCCAGAGTGTGTAATGGCCTTGACTTAAATTCGAGGTCACTTAGAATATGATGTTTTGGATGAATAGTCTGAAAGAATACGTGACTGTGATTTTTTTTAATGTCGGTGACATAAAGATGGTGTTTGCTCTTAACAAGCTGCAGAATGTGTCATGGCTTGACGCAAAGTTATTTGGACAAGTTCAAGTTCACTGACAGGGGAATTTAACATTCCTTTACTGTCTTTCTACTGTTGAAACATTGAAAGTTGATGCCCCTTATAGGATTGTTTATAACCTTTAAATGTTGCATGACCTTGACTTAAGGTCGCTCTGTCCTGTCCGGAGCTCCGACGGAAGACCTATTCGTTGCATTGCAACGAGCTGGCTCTAGTTTTATATTCTATTTATTTCAAATCTTTATCAAATATTGAGGAATGTTAATTCATGTTGTTTTCTAAGTCAAACCAATTTAAGAATTAAGAAAAAAAATATTCCGGACTTTACACATCATATACACGCCTGTACTACATATTACGAAAGCCCAGAAGGCTCATTCGAGATTCGAGTTTCGAAATACGATATTCGAGTTTCGAGATTCGAAATTCGAGTTTCGAGATTCAAGATCCAAACTAACCAATCAAAAGGCGGATTCAATATTTGATTACTCCCCTTTATAATGTTTTTACTAACAAGAAATCACTGAATATATTTATAACAAATGAGTCATTTGCTTAAATAATAATGCAAGAAAAAATGTTATATGTATCAAAAGAAAATAAAAATGAATTTTGGGTAACGTTTTGAAAAATATATATATATATAATCTTATTTTCCTCATTAAACAAAACAATAGATACATATATAGAATATTATATGGTCTTATCGTTGAAATGCGAAATTAGTATGTCGATAAATTATTTAATAAGCACATTGATGAGGAAGAAAATTATTATTGATATGGAATACTAAGGATCGTCTTTAAACTAAAAAGTAATTTAATTAAGGATACATTTCATTACATTTAAGGGTGCATTTGTGCGGTTAGACTGATCTACTATTTGATATGGAATAAAATAAATTCCAGTCTGTATTGTTTATATAATTTTTAATTAATTCATGTATTCAAAGCCTTAGACCAAGATAAGTAATTGAAAACGAAATTTTTATGCATATGGAGAAATGATGTACAGTTTATTCATGAGGTTGCTCCCACGTGATTTACTTCTCATTAATATTCATAAGATCTTGCATAAACTCGAAATATTCCATTTCTTTAAATTCTTATATTAAAACCTGCAAGCACAATTTGTTTTGTTTTTTAAGCCTCCGTCATAGTTATTTGGACAGAATTTTGGGTTATTTACAGTTGAAAACTCATGAAACCATCTTTTTTTTGGTAATAAGTAGGTCACACGAATGCAAGAAATTGCCGTTTTTAAATTAAAAAGGCGGTCGTAACTCTTTATGAAATGATAAATCATCTGTATTTTATAAAAATAGGCATGCGTCTGCACCTATTAATCGGCGGAAGAACACTGTCAACTTGCAATAAACACTTACATTTAATCACCAACAATGATAAAGACACCAATTCTGTGCTCTTTCCTTCATTAAAACATTATACTCTCGCTTCGGAATTTCAAATCAAAAAGGCGGTCGCAACTTTCACTTTGGCATCAACATTATTGTCATTTCCGGTAGAAGATATTAAGAAAAATCTAAACATCGGCGGAAGAACTTGATCCGAAATAGTTGTGTATAAAAATCTGCGGGTTTTTGTTCGTTCTCTATATAAACCATTATGGAATATGTCGCCATTATAGTTCCAATATGGCCGATATGTAAATGAGAAGAATGAACAACATTTCTCCATATGGTATTTGTCCTTTTGGGAAACAGTGGTGTATATTCCCTTCTGCTAATGTGTAGGCTAATGCGAAGTCACAGATTTCACTAATTAAAGCGCATCATTTGACCCTTACCAAAATTAGCTTACATAATTATAGACTTACATAGTGAAAACATGTGTTTTATTTTGTTTGTAACTTTTTTTTTAATTAAAAAGCTTTATTTCTAAAATATTTTGGACCAAATGATAGAGCAATGTGTCAGATAAATATTCATATCCAAAAATGGGTGTTCAAAGTGGTAGTGCCTGGTTATTAATAAGCTTCTGACGTCATGTCATCAGAATAGCTCTCGGTCGGCTTAAAAAGTGTAAACAAACCAAATTACCTCCCATTTCAATACACATTTCTATGCATAAATTATGCTTGAAATGCACCTTGATGCATATCATTGTAAACTTTAGACATCAGACTTTTATTCTATACCCAAAAAGTATCACAAACATGTCAGCTGTTTTTATTAATGTCAATGAAAGTGAGGCATGTGAATTTCCTACATGTGCAACATTTCAGCCTGTTGACCTTCACCTTTTAATTGTGGACCTGATCCTACCCATTTCCAAATTCCGGATAGACAAGGAGGGAGTCGCCCCCTCTCAATAGAGGGGTCGGGGGTCGGAGGACTACTTTCTGTGATCTTGGAGATATATCTATCATTGTCATTTTTCCAGTGAATATAATTATAAATCATTTAAACTTATTTTTATGATACAGAAATTAAAATCTTCATAACCACTCTTAATAAAATTGAGAAATTTTAAAATCCTTCAACTTCTTTACTGAATAATCTAAATATAATTTTTTGAAATGTTTATGTTTGACTTCCTACTAACCCGAACATATTTCCTAATTTCTATTCCGTGTCCTAATCGTAGACTCCTGTTGCTGTCATTTTTTAATAGTCTCAAGGTAACATTTCAATTTTAGATTTAACCAGCTATAAAAATCAAAAGTTTTGTATACTGTAAAAATTGGATAGACATAAAAGTGTGGATTGCTAAAAATACTTTTACTGCATTTGATGAAAAAATATTCTAGTAACTGGTAAATAAAAGAGATTTATAATCAACTTTCCTCCATTTTCAACCAAATACATGTAAAAATAAACATTTTTTTTACCTCAAGAAAATGATGTGTAGGCTACAACCTTTTTGCCTATATGGAATAGGCCTATACACCACTGGGAAAGCGAACGCGATTTTTCTTTATCACTACTACGATGCCTTTCAAGATTTCCTGTGTACACTAAAAAGGCATACATGAACTAAGTAATTTTAATACATACTCCTTTAGGCTATACGATATTTTTCAAAGTCCTAAATGTGTATAGAGGGTCCATTGTTTTGTTAAAGTAATAATTTTTTTTTTATTAATATTAAATACTTTTATACCTTTTTTGTCTATGGCCATTACATCATGTATTGAAACTACGACCGCTTTCCTTATAAATAATTATCGAATATTTTGCCCATGCATCGCAAGATTGACACTGAATGTTGATAACCGAACATTTGTCTACCGTTATAATAAAATAAAAAAAAAATAGCCATAGGACCCTGGGCACGTGTCTCTACCCCCCCCCCCCCATTCCCCTTATATATTTTACCGATATAATATACTATAGAAAACATAGCACCTTTATGCTTGTGTCCTTTCAAAAATAACGTCTAATAAGCGTGATAACCCCCTGTGCCTTTTTTTGGGGGGGTGGGGGGTGGGTGGGTGGGGGGGGGCTTTACAGTGATTTTATTAAGCATGTATATTTCAGCTATCCGTACTTAAGGGGTTGTCTCTTGGTTTCACAAACGTGGTCACTGGTCACTTTCTAATACCTTGTCACAAACTATATCCACTTTTAAACCCGTATTACTAATTATTATTAATCGCTAGTCACTTGTTTAATTGCACACTAATAATTCTCATCGTCTACAATACGCCCCCCCCCTTTTTGCTCTTTGAATCCGATTAACAATATTTATTATTATGACATCAAACCACTAGACTGAAGCTAGCAGCCAATAATAGCAGCCATTAAGCCCGTAGAAGCTAGCAGCCAATAAGGAAATTCATCAAAGGACTGAGAGTATTCTGACGCAATACTGTTTAATGACTCATTTTCGACAATTTATAATTAATAATTAGATAATTAATGCAACACTTAATTATTTAATAATTCAAACACTTGGAGGCAGTTAAGCTCACCTGCATAAGGAAAATTATGCGGTTTCAAAACAAATAAACAAACAAAAAAATGTCACCATCTTTGACCGCTTAAGAACAAATCAACATTGGAAATAGGTTAAGTACTTCCGGGAGAAACCCTTTTAAGCTCTTTTTCGGGTCTCAGGAACATGATGGTGCCAAAAGGCTAACCTGAAATTTGCTTACTCCTAATGTTTACCTTGATAAGGTTTTGAAGGTAATTTAACTATTTTAAGTTATTATCCTTGAAGTGTGCTTCGAACAATTACTGGCACAAGGTAAAGGGTCCACAGGGCTATTATATACGGCCATAAAAATTAGGCTGAAGTGGTACCACCAAGTGGTGCCAAGGGCGGGTTACATATTTCAAGCAGCTATTATACCTCTTATCTTATAAGTGTGCTTAAAATCATTACTGTGGCAAGATAGAAGATTTCTAGGACTATCATTTCCCGCAATCGGTATGAGGCTGTAACGGCACCACCAAGTGGTACCAACGGTGGGGAACATATCCCGAGCTTTCATTTTTCAACCATCAATGAAAACTAGACCAAACTAAGGGCCTTAGGGAATATCCCTTGTCAACTTTTTGACAGGTTCCAATGAATAGAAAAGGCCAGTTAGGCAACCTGAACTTTGTTGTTTTTCACTTTGTGTTTTAATATACGGGTCAAAGGTCAGCTATTATACCCTTTATCTTTGAAGTGTGCTTCAAATCATTACTGGGGCAAGGTAGTGGGCCCCGAGGACTATCATTTCCCGTTATCAGAATGGAGCTGTAGTGGTACCACCAAGTGGTGCCATGGGTGGCGGACGTATTTCAAGCATTCATTTGGAAAGCATCTTTGGCTTCTAGAACAAAGTAACACTAGTGTTAGGTTAAGGACCTTAGGGAGAACCACTTGCAAGGTTTTTGAAGGGTCCCAGGGAAGAAAAAGGGCCAGTTAGGTAACCTGAACGTTGTTGTTTTTCACTTTGTGTTTTAATATACGGGTTAAAGGTCAGCTATTATACCCCTTATCTTTGAAGTGTGCTTCAAATCATTACTGGGGCAAGGTAGAGGGCCCCTAGGACTATCATTTCCCGCTATCAGAATGGGGCTGTAGTGGTACCACCAAGTGGTGCCAGGGGTGGAGGACGTATTTCAAGCATTCATTTGCGCAGGTGAGTTAAGGCTAGGTATAGGCATTTTTATGCAAATAAACTAATTAAAATGCCTAAGGACTATTTCTATTATACAAGGAAAGTTTAAACTTGTTGTCTAATACAAACTTGGTACCCATGACATGAGATAGCCAGGACACATTATGACGTCATATTATGACGTCATTGTTCTTTACTACACAAGATTATAATTGACATCAATAAAAATGCTTCGGCGCAAGGGCATGCTCGATTTTATTTTACCGAAACAAGTTATATTTAGAAGCAAAATATTCCACGGAGTACTGGTATTGCTGCACAAATATCAACAGCTCAATTGTATAATTTCTATTTGTAAAGTTTTAAGTTGAATAATGGTAAAAATGTACAGTCCAGTATAAGTTTCCTAAAATTCCGATCAAATGAGAAAATGCCAAGGATTTGTGCAGCAGTTTTATTAATCTATAGAATATTCTTCTTAGCATTATACAATTTTTATGTAAAAATAAATAGGGTAATCCCTTGCGCCGAAGCTGTTTTGTTGATGTGTTTTACTACCTCCAGTAAGTAAGATCAGTGACGTCATAATATGACGTCATAATGTGTACTGGCTATAACATGTCGTGGGTAGTAATTATGAATAAGAAAATATATCAAAACTTTCTCTGAATATTTAATATACCTCTTATGCGTTTTAATTAGCTCATTTGCATAGAAACGCCTATACCTAGCCTTAACTCACATGCGTGGAAAGCATCTTAGGCTACTAGAACAAAGTAACACTAGTGAAAGGTTAAGGACTTTAAAGAGAAGCACTCGCTTTGCTTTTAAAGGGTCCATGGGAAAGGAAGGGGCCAGTTAGCAAACCTGAACTTTGTTGTTTTTCGTTTTGTGTTTTAATATACGGGTTAAAGGTCAGCTATTATACCCCTTATCTTTGAAGTGTGCTTCAAATCATTACTGGGGCAAGGTAGAGGAGCCCGAGGACTATCATTTCCCGCTATCAGAATGGGGCTGTAGTGGTACCACCAAGTGGTGTCACTGGTGGGGGACGTATTTCAAGCATTCATTTTTGAAAGGATCTTTGGCTAATACAACAAAGTAACACTACTGAAAGGTTAAGGACCTTACGTAGAACTACTTTTCATGGTTTTTGAAGAGTCCCTGGGAAAGGAAGGGGCCACTTAGCTAACATGAACTTTGTTATTTTTCACTTTGTGGTTTAATATACGGGTCAAAGGTCAGCTATTATACCCCTTATCTTTGAAGTGTGCTTCAAATCATTACTGAGGCAAGGTAGAGGGCCCCGAGGACTATCATTTCCCGCTATCAGAATGGGGCTGTAGTGGTACCACCAAGTGGTGCCACAGGTGGCGGACTTATTTCAAGCATTTATTTGGAAAGCATCTTTGGCTACTTGAACAAAGTAACACTATGGAAAGGTTAGTGACTTTAAGGAGAAGCACTCGCCTTGTTTTTGAAGGGTCCCTGGGAAAGGAAGGGGCCAGTAAGCTAACCTGAACTTTGTTATATTTCACTTTTTTTTTAATATACTGGTCAAGGTCAGCTATTATACCCCTTATCTTTGAAGTGTGCTTCAAATCATTACTGGGGCAAGGTAGAGGGCCCCGAGGACTATCATTTCCCGCTATCAGAATGGGGCTGTAGTGGTACCACCAAGTGGTGCCATGGGTGGGGACTTATTTCAAGCATTCATTTTTGAAAGCATTTTGGCAACTAGAACAAATTAACACTATTCAAAGGTTAAGGACCTTAAGGAGAAGCACTCGCCTTGTTTTTGAAGGGTCCCTGGGAAAGGAAGGGGCCAGTTAGCTAACCTGAACTTTGTTGTTTTTCACTTTTTTTTAATATACGGGTTAAGTTCAGCTTTTATACCCCTTATATTTGAAGTGTGCTTCAAATCATTACCGGGGCAAGGTAAGGGCCCCTAGGACTATCATTTCCCGCTATCAGAATGGGGCTGTAGTGGTACCACCAAGTGGTCCAATGGGTGGCGGACGTATTTCAAACATTCATTTTGAAAGCGTCTTTGGCAACTAGAACAAAGTAACACTAGTGAAAGGTTAAGGACCTTAAGGAGAACCAGTTGCCTGGTTTATGAAGGGTCCCGGGGAAGAAAAAGGGCCAGTAAGCTAACCTGAGCTTTGCTATTTTTCACTTTGTGTTTTCATATACGGGTTAAAGGTCAGCTATTATACCCCTTATCTTTGAAGTGTGCTTCAAATCATTACTGGGGCAAGGTAGAGGGTCCCTAGGATTATCATTTCCCGCTTACGGAATGGGGCTTTAGTGGTACCACAAAGTGGTGCCATTGGTGGGGGGCGTATTTCAGGCTTTCATTTTCAAATCTCCATTGGTCCATAGAAGAAACTAATACTGTTGAGGATTGTTGAAAAATTTTATCAGGTTCTTTTGGACTTGATGGGGGCCAGTTCAACTTTGTCGTTTATTTACACTGAAAATTGAAACACGGATAAAGATCAGTTATTATAAGCCTTTTTTAGAAGTGGATATGCATCATACCGTTAGTAGGGCATAGTAGGTGGCGTATCGGGCTATCATATGCCGATCTCAGATTAAGACTTTAGGGGAACCACCTAGTTGTTCTTTGGTTGAAATCCCTTTTTGAAGTATTTATTTTTTGCAATATTTGAACACCATAACAAATCAACACAAGGGAAGGATAAGGGATCATAGGGAGTATTCCTTTTCAGTTTTTGGAGGGTCTTTAAGACTGGACATTGCCAATATTCTGATAGAAACTTTATTTTTTTTCTTGTTCATTTTTTAAAGAAAATTTAAGATTCGTCTATTACCCCCTTATCTTTGAAGCGTGCATGAAAGCACTTTTGTGGTAGAATTGGGGGGGGGGGGGCTTATCATTTTCGCTTTTAAGTTGGAAATGTAGGGGTTCCACCAAGTGGGTTGTTTCAAGCGTTTTTTTTTTCTCCCCCATCTTTAAATAATGTAACAAACCAACACTAGGCAAGGGAAAGGGATCATAGAAAGTGCGCCTTATTATGTTTTAAGAGAGTCTTTGAGGCAATTATCTCATCCGAACATTGTCACATTTTAACATTACATTTGGAGATGAGGTTGTTCATTTACTCAGGTGATTTATTGCTATATGTTTTCGTCTGTTGTCATTTGTCGTCCGTCGTATGTTATATTTAATCATATTCAGCTTTTTCTATGTGACCTTTATATATCAATTTTAATCAAATTTGATATATAGCATCTGTGAGTAAAAGGAGAGGAAAGTTGTGAATTTCATGTTCCTGGCTCTTTGGAGCCGAGTTATGTCCAAGACAAGATGTAGTTACGATATCGACAGATTATTTTTTCATAGTTTGCTACAATATTTCTTTTTTCTTGTTCGTATGTTACAATACTCAATATTGATATTGAATCATGATTATTCAATGGATGTTGGTTACCTCCCTCAATGTTATGTTACCTGAATGCTATCATTTTCTGAAGTTCCTCCTGTAGTGTCGATATCGTCGATATCATTTCGATGTCGATTCATGTTTTCCCAAGCATTTCAAACTGCTGTCCTTGCCATAGTGTATGTATGTCTTTGTTTAAATACTTTAAATTTAGGAAGATTGTACTTGCTATCGATATTGTCAATATCGACGATATCGTATGGATATCAAATCACGTTCTTTCTGATTATTAGTTTGCCCTAATGTCGAAATCGTACCGATATTGAATTATGATTCTGCAAACCATAATATTTTTACCAACGCTCACATTTACCCAAAACCTTACCCTAACCCCAACCTCCTGAAAAAAGACCCCTTGCCCTTTATTTGTCATCCTTATTTATTTATATATTTATGCCAAATAATGAATGCACATCGACATCATACTTGCGACCTTCTATAAATATGTTTCTTCCTCAATTTGGAAATAAACTGATATCAACTGTGTCGAAATAAAACTAAGTTTAATATTTATCCAGTATTTCCAATTCCATAGCAATGATCAGGATCGATAGCATTACAATATCGATGTTATATTGTCGATATCGACATCAAATTTGTTGGAACCTGAGGGGTGGGGTTCAAACTATCAAATTTATTGTAACTTTTAAAAGTCTTATTTACTCCTAGACATCAAGCAGTCAGACTTAAAGCATTTATAAGATATGAGAATTACGAACAGTCAAAGCAAACAATACAAAATTGTTAGCAGAGCCACAAGAACCTCTGAAAACAGAGGAGGGACCAGGTACCTTAAAAGAGTGAGCATCCCCTGTCGTCCGGTCACATCCGTTGTTTGCTCTTTGTCATTATCGGGAAACTGGAGAATTCAGTAGACAATTCAGTGTAAAAGTAATGGACTTAACGAGAGATTGTAGTTGCAATCATAGCCATTGTTTCAACCATAGAATTTGCAAAATATTGTCTATAAACGAGATTCTTTATATCCTTGTATAATCAACTTATTCGTTAAATGTTTGCTTATTTTATGAATTCCAATAAGCAATGATACCTCAAAAGCAAACTGTTAAATTCATTGTCCTTAGATTTGGAGTTTTGATGTAAGAGTTGGGCTTTATAGATCATATAAGTAAAGTAATATTCTGTAAAGTCTTCTTCTCTCAGCTGTATATTTAGGAGACAAACTAAATGCACAGAAATGATAATCAAGTGTGCCTCTTCCAAAATTTTGAATTAAGGCCTCTTGGTCATGATCATTTTGTTAGGGTGGAGCTTTATTGGTCATACATGTATAGTGAAATTGCTTCAATTCTTTGAAAATCTTCTTCTCTGTTCCTGTGTATTAAGCTGACAAACTAAGTGCATGGTTAAGAAAAGAAACAAGGAAGGGTGACCTTTCCAAAATTCTGAAACTGGTCCAATGGATCAAGTGTTCTGGTTCTGAGCAGGGTACCCTTGATCTTATGAGTATACAGAGAGAAGTTAGTTTCTTTTGTTTATTCAGTTATGATAATTAATCACTGTAAATACTGTAATTGATAGATCAATAAAAATAAATAAAAATTATGTTTACTCAACAAAAAAGCAAAGTGTCATGGAATTGAGTCCACATTTATTTTTTAGTACAAGAGTTTTGTTTTAAGAATAATATTTATGTGGCTGTCGTACATTCTGCTTTTTATTTGCACAAGTTCGATTACCGAGTAACCGAAACCACATGCACATTTACAATATCCCCCTCCCAAAATGAGAAACAGCTGCCAAAGTTCAAGGTAAAGAAATTTTGTGTAAGACTATAGTTTTCAACAAGAGGCCCATGGTCCACAACGCTCACCTGAGTAACTTTGGCCTTGCTGTTTTTTACCTGATCTCCCACCCCTGTAGTACGTATTGTGGCCCCGCCTACCCCCAGGGGTCATGATTTGAACAATTAGAATCTACACTACCTCAGGATGCTTCCACTTATTTTTCAGCTTTTCTGGCCCAGTGGTTCTTGAGAAGAAGATTTTTAAAGTTTTTTTTCTGCATATTTCAATGTAAAACTTGGATTCACTATTGTGGCCCCGCCCTACCTCCGGGGGTCATGATTTGACCAATTTAGAATCTACACTACCCCAGGATGCTTCCACATAAGTTTCAGCTTTTCTGGCCCAGTGGTTCTTGAGAAGAAGATTTTTAATTTCTTTTCTGCATATTTGAATTTAAAACTTCCCTATTGTGGCCCTGCCCTACCCCTGGGGATATTATTTGAACAATTTGGAATTTACACAACCCCAGGATGCTTCCACATAAGTTTCAGCCTTTCTGGCCCAGTGGTTCTTGAGAAGAAGATTTTTTAATCACCCCACCCAATTTTAGTCTTTACTTGATTATCTCCCTTTTGAAGGAGACTTGGTCCTTCATTTTGACAATTTAAACTCCCCCTCACCCAAGAATGCTTTGTACTAAGTTTGGCTAAAATTGGCCCAGTGGTTCTTGAGAAGAAGTTGAAAATGTGAAAAGTTAACAGACGGACGGACGGACAACGGGTGATCCGAAAAGCTCACTTGAGCTTTCAGTTCAGGTAAGCTGAAAATTACTTTTAGACTTTGAAATTTGACAATTGCTGACCTTAATTAATGACAACATACCGCAGAGGCAACATATGGATGTACAGCACAACGGTTGTGCCAAAGGCATGTTGCAATTAGGTATGCTCAACGTCAACTGGTTCGACAGTTAAACGTCAGTCAAAGCGTATCAAGGAGGTAAATGGAAAGGTCCCAGAACACAGGGGGGGGGGGGGGGGGTTGCAACAAAGACTTCAGTGACAGGCCAAAAAGTACGACAGCCCGTCAGCAGTGTGAAATTTGCTCCTGCCAAAACGCATCGGTTCATATCTGCCGAAATCTTGAATAGAAAGTATAGGAATGTTCATAGGTTGCAAAAACCCACTCAGACGTTAAGAAATAGGATACCTGCAGCAAATTTGCATGTTTACAAGCCAGTATATCTGTCCATGTTTGACTGTAATACCTCGCAATGCTTGTCTTGAGTTAGCAATAACCATGAACATTGGCAATTACGAGACCGATTCTGTTCACAGATGAATCCAAGTTTTGTGTGGACTTCCATGATGGTCGTCTCTGTGTGCGGCACCAAAAGAATTAACAGTACCAAAAATATTGTGTTGCTAAGCATAACCGCTTTCTGTCATGGTTTGGAGTGGGTTATGTTCCGATAGATTACGGAACAGTGTTTCATTCGGAATGGTCTGTTAACTGGTCTTATATACAGGATGAGATTTTTCACAACATTGTTTGTCCTTTTACAGCTGCTACTAGTATTGGTCAAGATTTCTTGTTCTCATGGATAATAACGCAATACCAAACAGGGCTCGAGTTGTTGAACAATATATTTCTAATGAAACAATTGAACAAATGCAATGACCTTCATGTTTGCCAGACTTAAACCCAGTAGAACAAACTTGGGATGTCCTTCAGCGATGTGTACGACTGAAGTGCCTCCAACAAATGTACAGGAATTGGAAAATGCTCTCTGTGAAGAACTGAGCAAGATCCCATTTCAAATGATAAGAACTCTTATTCGGAGTTCTCTGAGGCATTGTCATGCTGTTGTATCAGCGCTTGGTAGTCACACAAAATATTGAAGCATTTGCACAGCGAATTTGATCAAATCTTATGACATTTAAAATCTATTATTTATAATTTGCACTTCCGTATTGGATTTATGAGACTGTACACTAGAAAACAATTGAATACTAAATAAATTTCATTTTTTATACCCGCACTTTCTAAATGAAATATATGGAGATAACGAACAGTATTCAAACTCAAAAGCCCATTAAACATTATAAAATAGAAGCAGAGCAAACACGGACCTCCAAAACATCAGAGGTGGGATCAGGTGCCATGGAGGAGTGAGCATCCCCTGCCGACCGGTCACACCCGCCGTGTGCCCCTTGTCATGATCGGGAAATAGCGGAAAAATCCGTCGACAATTCAGTGTGTAAATAATGACCTAACAATTAGTATGAAAAACATCAGTCAGTAGGTCATTGTACTTAGAACTTAGGAAATGATGACTTTAAACGAGACTGCTGATATTCTTGTTTCATCAACTTGTTTGTCAATAATTTACCTCGTTTTAGAAATTGTACATACGTAGAGCATGCTCTTGCGTATCGAATCAACTGAGATATAAACCCCGTATGCAGGTGAAGGTATATTGCTGCAAAAGTAAGGGAAGTTGACGATTGAAAAATTAAAGTCATCACGTTTATCATAAAGCTTTGTTGTTAGATTGCCATTAACGTCTTTTTCAAGTAAAATATCCAAATATGAAACAGATGTGTCAGACTCTGTGGTATCTTTTATCTCAAGCTCACCGGGATATAACCATTGTTAATTGACAATACGTCGTCGATACATCAAAATGTCGAGTTGAAGGCCACAGCAAGTGTTCTCTTCTTTTCACGTATACGATTTTGGACAAATTCTGCTTCATATGAATATAAAAAAGGGTCTGCTAATAACGGGGCGCAATTGATACCCATGGGAATTCCATCTTGTACAACAAAATAAGACGAGCTAATAGCTGTAAGCTCGCAACATAGAGAATATTAATTCTCTTTGACAAAATACATTGTCTCACTCATTGACTTATATTCGAAAGCATACAGCTTAATTTATCGTGGGGAATGGTTGTATATAAAGTTGAAAAGTCGTAAGTTTTTAAGCTGTTGATTTTGGTAAATTCTTATGATTTCAAATCAAGTTCCTTAGAATTTTTAAGTATCCACATCCGATTCACACCACTTCTCGAATATATTGTTGCACAGTACTCTTGAAGTTTCTCCTTCACTACTGTTAATATCTTGGTGAGGAGTAAAGAAAGAGGTTTGGTACAACATTTACTGGAACCCGCTATGTATCTTTGTTTGTAAGGATTTTTATGAAGTTTCAGAATCCAGTATAGATATGGTAATTCAAATTCATTATGGTTGTTATGGAAGATGGTGGGTGGTGTCCTGTAGATGTGCAATAATGTTTCGGAATTTTCATTTTCACCCTGGGGGTCAAATAGGGATTCATGAATCCACCTAGAACATGTATAAATTAAAGGTTATCTCGAATCGTCGGACATCTCAAACTTTAAGAGTGGTCCCATCTAGTTTGAGATAATGAGGTTTGACTGTATCTACCTTACTAACCATGATCACACTGTTCAACTAAATCTCTTTAAAGATTAATCTATCCCTGGGGGTCATGTGTGGACAAATTAAATCTACACTATGTTATGAAGCTTTCAAATAAATTAAACTTTTCTAACTCAGTGGTTCTTGAGAATAAGACTTTTGAAATTTTCAGTCATCTTATATCTCCTTAAAATGAGCTTTACCCTTATTTGAACAAACTTAAATCCCCTTACCAAAGGAAACTTTTAGGCAATTTTGTTTAAAGTGGTCCAGCAGTTCTTGAGAAGAGAATATTATAAAAATTTTACGCCAAAGACCACAACAACAACAGAGATTTTTATCAGAATTGAAAGCTTATTTCATCCGTCAGATCAAATTAAAGGAACTAAAATTAAAGGCTGGTGGGGGGTGGGGTGGGGCGGGGGGGGGGGGGGGGGGGGTTGGAACACTTGCTTAACAAAATACTCAATATAAAGCTGTTCCCAAAATTTTGCATTCATAGGATATGTATATGTTAGCAAACTTTTTCAAAGTGCCATGAGATTTGGTTCTTGTCGAAGGGAGGGACCAAATTGACGCAAGGGAATGGTTTAACACCATACAAAATATAACGTTTTACATTAGAAATTAACTCTTTGTTTCTCTATATATTTTATCACACCTCTAGTGTGTTTCTTATTATTTTGATTAGAATAATGATGATTAATTGCTGCCTAGTCCAATTTTGTACAGGCCCATATGGTAATTATACCCTGTTTACCCGTTTACCCGTCTGCAACAAGTCTGGTGAGGGTCTATGTGAGTAATCGAACATAATTTGGTTCATTTTTGCATGCTCAAAATATGAAAACAGTCATGTATTTTGTAATGGATTTAAGCCTTGAACTCAGTTGTAGTTTTCTTTGTGACCTGGATGGAAAGAAAAATGATCAAGAAATTTATTTGCAGAGGTTTTCTATAAACTTGACCACCATCCTAGAAAATAAATGTTTGATCCAGGTAGGGAAAACAGGAAAAAAATTAACCCTGGACAAGGACTGTACACAAAGAGTTTACTTTGACCTTTCATCTATAAAAAAATAGAAAGAACGTTTGCTTTAGACAAGTATATGTTTATGCAAAGAGATTTTCTGACCTTCACCTTTCATCTAGAAAATTGGTTCAATGTCAACGCAAACTCTCTACCCAAGAGGACTCTGTGTATAAAGTATGAGCTCAAAAGAGCCAAGCGGGGAGAAAATATGCTCTGAACAAGGATTTTACACAAGGAGGTTTTCTTTACCTTGACCTTTGTTTGAAAAAAATGGCTCAAGTCCTTGAACACCCTCCGCCCATGGGTACTCTATGAGTAAAGTTTGAGCCAGGTAAGACCAAGGGGAGAGAAGACATACTCTGAATAAATTTTTCTTATGCAAAGCTATTTTCTGACGTTCATCTTTCATCAAGGAAATTGATTCAAGGTCACTGCATACCCTCTACCCAAGGACACTCTATTGTTTGAAAGAGTTAAATATCAGCTATTATCAACCTTGCCTTTGAATAGTGCATTCAAACATGACTGAGACAAAATAGGGCTATCGTTTCCCACCGTCACATTTGGGTTGAAGGGGTACCATTAAGTAGTGTTAAGGTTTGGAACCATATTGTTAGCATTTTTTTTCTTTGTCATATTTGGAAAACATTTAAAATAGCACTGCTTTGGATAGGTATTCTTATTTAGTATATCTTGTCAACTTTTTGAGGGATCTCCGGCTCTCTGGCCTTGGAAGGGATCAATAGACAAAACCAAACTTTTTTTACATTGCATTGTGAGATGAAGTTAAAGAAAGACTACTACCTCCCTTACCTTTCAAGTGTAAAAACAACAAAGTTCAGGTTAGCTAACTGGTCCTTTTTCTACCCTGGAACCTTTCAAAAGCTGGAAAAGTGATTCTCCCTAAGGCCCTTAACCTTTCACTAGTGTTACATTGTTCTAGTAGCCAAAGATCCTTTCAAAATGAATGCTTGAAATACGTCCCCCACCCATGGCAACACTTGGTGGTACCACTACAGCCCCATTCTGGTAGCGGGAAATGATAGTCCTAGGGAGCCCCTACCTTGCCCCAGTAATGATTTGAAGCACACTTCAAAGATAAGGGGTATAATAGCTGACCATTAACCCGTTTATTAAAACACAAAGTGAAAAACAACGAAGTTCAGGTTAGCTAACTGGCCCCTTCCTTTCCCATGGACCCTTTAAAAGCAAGGCGAGTGCTTCTCCTTAAGGTCCTTAACCTTTGAATAGTGTTAATTTGTTCTAGTTGCCAAAGATGCTTTCAAAATGAATGCTTGAAATACGTCCCCCACCTGTGGCACTACTTGGTGGTACCACTACAGCCCCATTCTGATAGCGGGAAATGATAGTGATAGGGGCCCTCTACCTTGCCCCAGTAAAGATTTGAAGCACACTTCAAAGATAAGGGGTTTAATAGCTGACCTTTAACCCGTATATTAAAACACAAAAGGAAGAACAACAAAGGTCAGATTAGCTAACTGGCCCCTTCCTTTCCCAGGGACCCTTCAAAAATAATGTGAGTGCTTCTCCTTAAGGTCCTTAACCTTTCACTAGTGTTACTTTGTTCTAGTAGCCAAAGATCCTTTCGAAATGAATGCTTGAAATACGTCCCCCACCAATGGCACCACTTGGTGGTACCACTAAAGCCCTATTCGGATAGCGGGAAATGATAGTCCTCGGGGCCCTCTACCTTGCCCCAGTAATGATTTGAAACACACTTCAAAGATAAGGGGTATAATAGCTGACCTTTGAACAATATATATTAAACACAAAGTGAAAAATAACAAAGTTCAGGTTAGCTTTCTGGTCCTTTTTCTTCCCCGGGACCCTTCAAAAACCAGGCAACTGGTTCTCCTTAAGGTCCTTAACCTTTCACTAGTGTTACTTTGTTCTAGTAGCCAAAGATCCTTTCAAAATGAATGCTTGAAACACGTCCCCCATCCATGGCACCACCTGGTGGTACCACTACAGCCCCATTCTGATAGCGGTAAATGATAGTCCTAGGGGCCTTCTATCTTGCCCCAGTAATGATTTGAAGCACACTTCAAAGATAATGGGAATAATAGCTGACCTTGACCAGTATATTAAAACACAAAGTGAAAAATAACAAAGTTAAGGTTAGCTAACTGGCCACTCCTTTCCCATGGACCCTTCAAAAACAAGGTGAGTGCTTCTCCTTAAGGTCCTTAACCTTTCAATAGTGTTACTTTGTTCAAGTAGCCAAAGATGCTTTCAAAATGAAAGCTTCAAATACGTCCGCCATCCCTGACACCACTTGGTGGTACCACTACAGCCCCATTCTGATAGCGGGAAATGATAGTCCTAGGGGCCCTCTACCTTGCCCCAGTAATGATTTGAAGCACACTTCAAAGATAAGGGGTATAATAGCTGACCTTTAACCCGTATATTAAAACACAAAGTGAAAAACAACAAAGTTCAGGTTAGCTTTCTGGTCCTTTTTCTTCCCCGGGACCCTTCATAAACCAGGCAACTGGTTCTCCTTAAGGTCCTTAACCTTTCACTGGTGTTACTTTGTTCTAGTAGCCAAAGATCCTTTCAAAATGAATGCTTGAAATACGTCCCCCACCAATGGCACCACCTGGTGGTACCACTACAGCCCCATTCTGATAACGGGAAATGATAGTCCTAGGGGCCATCTATCTTGCCCCAGTAAAGATTTGAAGCACACTTCGAAGATAAGAGGAATAATAGCTGACCTTTGACCAGTATATTGAAACACAATGTGAAAAAATAACAAAGTTCAGGTTAGCTAACTGGCCACTCCTTTCCCATGGACCCTTCAAAAACAAGGTGAGTGCTTCTCCTTAAGGTCCTTAACCTTTCACTAGTGTTACTTTGTTCAAGTAGCCAAAGATGCTTTCAAAATGAAAGCTTCAAATACGTCCGCCACCCGTGACACCACTTGGTGGTACCACTACAGCCCCATTCTGATAGCGGAGATTGATAGTCCTCGGGGCCCTCTACCTTGCCCCAGTAATGATTTGAAGCACACTTCAAAGATAAGGGGTATAATAACTGACATTTAACCCGTATATTAAAACACAAATAGAAAAACAACAAATTTCAGGTTAGCTAACTGGCCCCTTCCTTTCCCATGGACCCTTCAAAAACAAGGCGAGTGCTTCTCCTTAAGGTCCTTAACCTTTCAATAGTGTTAATTTGTTCAAGTTGCCAAAGATGCATTCAAAATGAATGCTTCAAATACGTCCCCCCACCCATGGCACCACTTGGTGGTACCACTACAGCCCCATTCTGATAGCGGGAAATGATAGTCCTAGGGGCCCTCTACCTTGCCCCAGTAATGATTTGAAGCACACTTCAAAGATAAGGGGTATAATAGCTGACCTTTAACCCGTATATTAAAACACAAAGTGAAAAACAACAAAGTTCAGGTTACCTTAGTGGCCCTTTCACTTCCCCGGGACCCTTCAAAAACCTTGCAAGTTGTTCTCCTTAAGGTCCTTAACCTATCATTAGTGTTACTTTGTTCTAGTATCCAATGATGCATTTAAAATGAATGCTTGAAATACGTCCGCCACCCATGGCACCACTTGGTGGTACCACTATAGCCCCATTCTGATAACGGGAAATGATAGTCCTAGGGAGCCCTTACCTTGCACCAGTAATGATTTGAAGCACACTTCAAAGATATGGGGTATAATAGCTGACCATTAACCCGTTTATTAAAACACAAAGTGAAAAACAACAAAGTTCAGATTACCTTACTGGCCCTTTCTCTTCCCCGGAACCTGTCAAAAACCTTGCAAGTGGTTCTCCCTAAGGTCCTTAACCTATCACTAGTGTTTCTTTGTTCTAGAAGCCAAAGATGCTTTCAAAATGAATGCTTGAAATACGTCCCCCACCCATGACACCACTTGGTGGTACCACTACAGCCCCATTCTGATAGCGGGAAATGATAGTGATAGGGGCCCTCTACCTTGCCCCAGTAATGATTTGAAGCACACTTCAAAGATAAGGGGTATAATAGCTGACCTCCCAGCTAGCACAAAAACATTTTAAAAATGTTTTTAAAACCTTTTCAAAATGTTACAAAAACATTTTCAAAAATGTTTTAATCACGTGATTTTGTATGGTTTTTTAAACGTTTTAAAAACATTTTAGCAAAATATTTTAGCAAATGTTATCAGAATATTTTATTTAAATGTTGCAAAAACATTTTTCTAAAATGTTATAATCACGTGATTTTGTATGGTTTTTTAAACGTTTTTAAAACATTTTAGGAAAATGTTTCAGCAAATGTTATCACAACATCGTTACAAAAACATTTTTGAAAATGTTTTATTCACATGATTTTGTATGGTTTTTAAAACGTTTTTAAAACATTTCACCTAAATGTCGCAATATCTCTTTCCTGAAATGTCACTACACGTTTTCATTAAAACATAGGGGAACATCATTTTGTATGATTTTAAAAGCGCTTTTCATCTGAATTATAATTCCAAAGAATTAATCACAACTGAATGAATTCATTTTTTTAAAACAAATTTTAATACAACCCTTATTCAATATATTCAAAACATATTTTAGTTCCATTTCCGGAACAAGTTCTGAGTTATTTTGTTTTAACCCAACAGGTATTTTTAAGGAAAAAAATCCATTCACTGAATTTAAAAACAACAGAATCACATAAATCCTTCTCACTAAAAAGAATAAACAGGCCTAGATCACTGTTATCATTTACGATCCCGCAAAAAGCATGTATCTACATGTACACTTGCAGGTTCCACAGAGCGGCGGAATTATTATGTAAAATTAATGGAATCGCACACATTCAATTTAATAAGGTTCACAAGAAGTCTGTTCTCGGAAAGCATTGAACAAGAAGCTCTTCTTCTGTAAGCAGAGCCTGTAAATATAGAGACAATAGTGTTTAAGTCATCCGTCTACATCAAATCTTTAAATGATGAAAATACATGTACATTGTATACAAGAACATTTTTTTTTAAATCATAAAATCATATGAACTTTTCCCATTTGCATTTATGAAAATAATTCGAGTTGTTGCATGTTCATAACTATAACACAATAATATTATAGAAGAGCAATGATATTTACGTACAAAATAATTGCCCTTTTCGGCTGGAGGCGGTTCTTTCAAATGTGGCAATTTGAATGAAATTCAAGTCTGTTGATGGAACTGTCATCTAACTGCAATATGATTTCATGTTTCAATAATAAGATATTTTGAATTATGATCAACATAAGACAAGGAGGTATATTTGTTGGTACCCAAAGTATTCAATTCAAATTCAGCATAGCTTTGTCTTTGCTAAACATATACATACAAAAATACATTGATGTACTGGTAACAGAAAAGTCATTCTTAAAAATAATCTTTTGAAATCTCTGATGAAATTGTACTCACAAAGCAGGTGTTAATAATCCAGCGCTAATTGTTCTGGCTTTTATGATGCAAAATCAGCAACAAGAAAACGCGCACATCCTGTTTACCAGAATTCAAATTTTGGCCCAGATAAGCTGCAAACCACTAAACTCTACAACGCCAGCAGGAGAATTGCATAACAAGGTTATCATGACACTGAAACTGACCACTGAAGCTACTCCTTATCTGCTGCTTTGGAGTTAAGAAATATTCAGGCTGTGTTAATTGTTTTAAACGGTTTGCTTGTTATTTTGTTTTCTAATTAAATTAAAGTATCTTTAGTTTATTCTGTGAACTTTGTATTGATTACATGTCTGTTCAACTCAATAAGAATTTTTAAAAATAGGTATTATTGAAAAAAGAAAGAAAAATACCGGGATAATGTTTTCGGAACATTTTTAAAAACAATTCTTCATTTAATCTCAATCCTCTTTGGATATTATTTAGAAACGTTCTTAGGAAAAAATTGGTTAGTCATGAATATTTTTAAAACATTTTGAAAATTACATTACAAAATGTTGCATCAATGCTAAATAAAATGTTTTAGTCTTTAAAAGGATAAACGTTATAGTCAATGTTCTAAAAACATTTTTACAACATACTTTGAAAATAAATAAATGCATTAATATTGACAATGATATAAATGTTTTAAAAACATTTTGAAAATGTTTCTATGGAATGTTACATAAATTTTAGATAAAATGTTTCAATTGTAGGAGGACAAAACGTTTTGTTCAATGTTTTAAAAACATTTTCCCATCCAACACTGAAAGCATTTTAATATTAAACTATAAGCAATATTTACAATGTTTTAAAAACATTTTGACAACGTTTCTTCAAAATATTTTTTGCAACGTAACATGACAATGTTTCAGATTTATAGAAGAGGAATGTTTTATTTCATGTTTTAAAAACATTTTTATAACGTAATGTGAAATTGTTTAAAATATGCAAACAAGACATACCTTTGGAATCATTTTTAAAACGTTTCAAAAACATTTTAAAGAAATGTTCATTAAAGATTTTACCTTAACCTTTTTGAAAACATTTTAAAAATGTTTTTAAAATGTTACAATGGAAAAGAAAGATGTTTTTAAAACATTTTTAAAATGTTTACTCTGAAATGTTTTGAAAAAAACCTTTTTATAACTGCAATAAAATGTTTTGAAAATGTTTTGTGCTACCTGGGCTTTAACCCGTATATTAAAACACAAAGTCAAAACAACAAAGTTCAGGTTACCTAACTGGCCCTTTCTCTTCCCCGGGACCCTTCAAAAACCTTTCAAGTGGTTCTCCCTAAGGTCCTTAACCTTTCACTAGTGTTACTTTGTTCTAGAAGCCAAAGATGCTTTCCAAATGCTTGAAATACGTCCGCCACCCATGACACCACTTGGTGGTACCACTACAGCCCCATTCTGATAACGGGAAATGATAGTCCTCGGAGCCCACTACCTTGCCCCAGTAATGATTTGAAGCACACTTCAAAGATAAAGGGTATAATAGCTGACCTTTGACCAGTATATTAAAACACAATGTGAAAAAATAACAAAGTTCAGGTTAGCTAACTGGCCACTCCTTTCCCATGGACCCTTCAAAAACAAGGTGACTGCTTCTCCTTAAGGTCCTTAACCTTTCACTAGTGTTACTTTGTTCAAGTAGCCAAAGATGCTTTCAAAATGAATGCTTCAAATACGTCCCCCACCAGTGGCACCACTTGGTGGTACCACTACAGCCTCATTCTGATAGCGGGAAATGATAGTCCTAGGGGCCCTCTACCTTGCCCCAGTAATGATTTGAAGCACACTTCAAAGATAAGGGGTATAATAGCTGACCTTTAACCTGTATATTAAAACACAAAGTGAAAAACAACAAAGTTCAGGTTACCTTAGTGGCCCTTTCACTTCCCCGGGACCCTTCAAAAACCTTGCAAGTTGTTCTCCTTAAGGTCCTTAACCTATCATTAGTGTTACTTTGTTCTAGTATCCAATGATGCATTTAAAATGAATGCTTGAAATACGTCCCCCACCTGTGGCACCACTTGGTGGTACCACTATAGCCCCATTCTGATAGTGGGAAATGATAGTGATAGGGGCCCTCTACCTTGCCCCAGTAATGATTTGAAGCACACTTCAAAGATAAGGGGTATAATAGCTGACTTTTGACCCGTATATTAAACACAAAGTGAAAAACAACAAAATTCAGGTTAACTTTCTGGTCCTTTTTCTTCCCCGGGACCCTTCATAAACCAGGCAACTGGTTCTCCTTAAGGTCCTTAACCTTTCACTAGTGTTACTTTGTTCTAGTAGCCAAAGATCCTTTCAAAATGAAAGCTTCAAATACGTCCCCCACCCATGGCAAAACCTGGTGGTACCACTACAGCCCCATTCTGATAGCGGGAAATGATAGTCCTAGGGGCCCTCTATCTTGCCCCAGTAATGATTTGAAGCACACTTCAAAGATAAGGGGTATAATAGCTGACCTTTGACCCGTATATTAAAACACAAAGTGAAAAACAACAAAGTTCAGGTTAGCTTTCTGGTCCTTTTTCTTCCCCGGGACCCTTCATAAACCAGGCAACTGGTTCTCCTTAAGGTCCTTAACTTTTCACTAGTGTTACTTTGTTCTAGTAGCCAAAGATCCTTTCAAAATGAATGCTTGAAATACGTCCGCCACCTGTGGCACCACTTGGTGGTACCACTACAGCCCCATTCTGATAACGGGAAATGATAGTCCTAGGGATCCCTTACCTTGCCCCAGTAATGATTTGAAGCACACTTCAAAGATTAGGGGTATAATAGCTGACCATTAACCCGTTTATTAAAACACAAAGTGAAAAACAACAAAGTTCAGATTACCTTACTGGCCCTTTCTCTTCCCCGAAACCTGTCAAAAACCTTGCAAGTGGTTCTCCCTAAGGTCCTTAACCTATCACTAGTGTTACTTTGTTCTAGAAGCCAAAGATGCTTTCAAAATGAATGCTTGAAATACGTCCCCCACCCATGACACCACTTGGTGGTACCACTACAGCCCCATTCTGATAGCGGGAAATGATAGTCCTCGGGGCCCACTACCTTGCCCCAGTAATGATTTGAAGCACACTTCAAAGATAAAGGGTATAATAGCTGACCTTTAACCCGTATATTAAAACACAAAGTGAAAAACAACAAAGTTCAGGTTGCCTAACTGGCCTTTTCTATTCATTGGAACCTGTCAAAAAGTTGACAAGGGATACTCCCTAAGGCCCTTAACTTTTTTTCAAGTATAGTGTTAGTTTGGTCTAGCCGTTATTGATGGTTGAAAAATGAAAGCTTGAAATATGTTCCCCACCGTTGGTACCACTTGGTGGTGCCGTTACAGCCTCATACCGATTGCGGGAAATGATAGTCCTAGAAATCTTCTATCTTGACACAGTAATGATTTTAAGCACACTTATAAGATAAGAGGTATAATAGCCACTTGGTGGTACCACTTCAGTCTAATTTGTATGGCCGTATATAATAGACCTGATAATAATTGTTCGAAGCACACTTCAAGAATAATAACTTAAAATAGTTAAATTACCTTCAAACCCTTATCAAGGTAAACATTAGGAGTAAGCAAATTTCAGGTTAGCCTTTTGGCACCATCATGTTCCTGAGACCCGTAAAAGACCTTAAAAGGGATTCTCCCGGAAGTACTTAACCTATTTCCAATGTTGATTTGTTCTTAAGCGGTCAAAGATGGTGACATTTTTTTGTTTGTTTATTTGTTTTGAAACCGCATAATTTTCCTTATGCAGGTGAGCTTAACTGCCTCCAAGTGTTTGAATTATTAAATAATTAAGTGTTGCATTAATTATCTAAATATTAATTATAAATTGTCGAAAATGAGTCATTAAACAGTATTGCGTCAGAGTACTCTCAGTCCTTTGATGAATTTCCTTATTGGCTGCTAGCTTCTACGGGCTTAATGGCTGCTGTTATTGGCTGCTAGCTTCAGTCTAGTGATTTCTATAGCGATGATCTAATATTTTTTAAGCACCCAGTTTGATCATGCATAAGTATTTCTAATAAAACTGATAGCACAAGTAAAACATAAAATTAATCAAATCTGAAACATAGCATGTTCTGAAATCAAATATTTCATTTGCAATTGTAAAAGAACGCACATATATAAATGAATACCTTCGAAGTAACGACATTATTTATTGTGCATTGAATTGGCGTATAAAATATGATATTTATGAAATGTAACATCTACATGCAGCAAACAGGCTTTCAGGTAGGAATGCCGGGATACAAATACCAAGCAAGCACAAAAATGTGTGAATTTGAATCGTAACATCACAAAAAATACTTCTAAAAATTCCGGGGTCGTGTTTACAAATCTGTATTGTTCATAGATTTTTTGACAGCGATCACTGTTCGTTATCTTTAACTTTTTTTTTTTATCGTCGCGTTAAGATTCACTTGTTTATAAAAAAATATAATTTCCTCACCAATGGTGAGTAAGCATAAAATTTTATTTTGATAACAAACATAATTTAATTTCACAAACATTTCTTTTTAATTCTCCATCTAGTCCATTTTCAGAAAACCATTTTAAAAAACTATAAGGAGGAAAAATATATCAGTAGTGTAAATTTATCATATTTCCTTGTATCATTTTATTTTCCCGTTGACGAAATTTGTTTATTATATATACTTTTTATTGCGCATAATAAAACGGATTCCTTTTCGAAAAATGACATTAAAAATAAAAATACTTCCTTAAATGCGTTTGGTGAATAAATATTCGTGTATAGAAAATACTTCTGGATTTAACCTTTACATAGAATTGCGTCTACATCGGTGGATTTCACACGTGCAAAATTAATACAAAAGAAAAAAAAATCAAAGCCTCAGGAATCCTATGTTTTAATTAAGATAAAAAGAATTCAGAAAACAGTCTTCATATTCTTCTAAATTTTCAAAAGAACTTGAGCATTTTTTATCGAACAAAGCATTATTTTTTTATTCCTTTAAAAGATGTTAGATTCCCAAATATTTAGTTATTGGTAATAGAAAAAATGTCCAAAAAAGGGCAATTCCATGCAGAAATTAACGTTTGAGTTCATGTCGAGAACAGTTTCTTTTACTTCACTAATTAAGTCTTAAACTATTTTGAACACCTGATCTATTTTATCTTATATTTCTTTGCAATGAGGATCTATCGTGGGATGCACCTGTCTACACCTCGAATCGCCTCTTGACATGGCCCTCGAATGAATTCCAACATATCATTTACACAGACACAAAAACACATATACGACAAGACCAGCCGAAACACAACCTAATCTCCAGGACAGGCATGGCGGTAAGTTCACATGAATCACATGAAATGTGAATAAATGTCTACATAAAATAAAGGATGGACAGTGGATTCGTAAATATTGTAATAAATCATGAAATTGTAGTGTTAGTGTTAGTAGAATGTTGGAGTTTTTCTTTCTGATTATATTTTTAATTTGACAGGGATGTTTAACAAACTTTCCCTACAAAAATGTGGAAGAGTCGTTGAAATTTTTGTATTTTCTAGAAAGACACTTCTGGTTAGAAGTAATAATGAAGAACATTTCCTAAATACTTATATTCAGGTAGAATAAAGTAATGACTATCACAATAAAGATCATACTATAAAGTAACTTGTTACGTATCACCCAGAAGTAGCATTTCTTATATCAAACAGAGACACAGGATGTGAGCCTTCACCATTTAGTCAACTGAATGGCTACTAAAAAGTCTGGAAAAGTGACTGAATCGCGGAGTTCCATCCTATGAGAATATATATGTGTCACACGTGGTGAAAAATCAAGTCTCAACCTGGACTCGAACCCAGGGCCTCTGGCGTACCGTTTCAGCGCTCTAACCACTGAGCTATTGAGACCCGATATATTGACTGACTTCCACGCACCTGTGAACCCGGTGACATATTCCCCCTCTCTGTAGAAATTCGTCCTCGAATTCCGAGGAGTTAAGGAAATGCTGTAAGGCATGTTCCTAGGGAATAGTGGGTATCTGTACGTTTGGCGCAAAATGTCACAGGTGGTGAAAATTCAAGTCTCAACCGGGACTAGAACTAGGACCTCTGGCGTACCGTGCCAGCGCTCTCACCACTGAGCTATTGAGACCCGATATATTGACTGACTTTCACGCACCTGTGAACCCGGTGACATAAGAATACATAGAAGAATCAGTTAATTTTATCAAACAAAGTTTGAAAATGTAGAAGAATCATTTTGTATATTCACAAATAAACGATTTTAATTGAAAGAGTGCCAATTTACTTTACAACGTCTTAAATAATTATGAAATAAGAAGATAACAAATAGTAATCAAACTGAAAGGTGAATTAAAGAGGCTCATTACACCACTTTTTGATGACGAACTACACAGAAAAATAAGCCTCCATTGTTTCGTCCGTTTTCTCCTGGGGATGAATTGTACAGGTTCGCTTTGTTGATGATCTAAATCTTTACAACGCTCTAAAAATAGACTACATGCGATGTTGTAAGAAATAAGAACGGATTAATTATAAATCACAAACGAAGAAGGGCTATTTTAAAGTAAAGACCAAAGAATGACAGTCGAATCTTCGCTACCCAGTAGTGTAAAATGTCATAGCGAATGCAACAAGTTCTACTTCTACCACTGCCAACATGTGCGTATAGAGGAAATTCGAGTTGAAATCTACAACCTCGATGAAATAAATAAAAATTGACTTACGCTTTTAGAGCACTGTACTCTTGTTGGTTTGTGTGCTTGTCTTTTTATTTCTTTGAAAAAATGTATATTTATTCTAGAAATTTTAGGTTATTCTGAATCTGATATGTTCAACCGTTCCTGGGTGTTTTGAAAAAGGAGGATTTAGGAAAGATAACTCTTTCAAGTGTACTTTTTATTCCAATTATTTTTTTGAATTGGAATTTTCATTTTCTTAAAACATTTTTTCATTCAATTTGTCACTTGTTATTCTTTAATATACATTCCTTGTCTATCAATAACTGAATTTCCAAATTATTCATGCAAAGATTAAGAAGAAAATCAAAGTATTTCTTTTTGGGGAGAGAATTATTTTTTCTAATAAAAAATAATATTGAATATTATGAAGTGTTATTATATTGCTTACATATCTTAAGATGATATCCATCACTTGGCACTGAGATTTCTGGAATACTATCAATCAGAAACTTGAAATAAAACATTTAACCAAAATCAGAAAAAGAATTTTAAAAATATTTGAAAAATTTATCGTTTCATAACCTCCATTTGGATATTTGAAGTCTTCGTAATAAGTGGTGATGTAATGAAATCTAAAATAAACTGTTGGTGTAATGAGCCTCCTTAAAACTATTTAAATTGGGAGCAGAGCAAACAGGGACCTCTAAACACCTCAAGAGGGCGATCAGATGTTATTGAGGAATTATCATACACTGGTGTCCTGTCACACCCGCCATGGGCTCCTTGTTATGATCGGGCAAACGGAAACTATATTGTAGGCAAATCGGTGTATAAATAATGGCCTTACAATTATAATGAAGAACTTTAGTCAGCATTCGACTTAATGATTTTTTTTTTGTATTTGCTGAAGGCAAGAAGAATTTCCTCCTTGGAAAGGCAGCTATGAGTACAAGCTGGATTAACACTTCTAGATCTAGAATTAAATTCCAGTTCCTCTAAAATACAATAACACTAATGAACCTTGCAAACAAAGACAGTTATGTTACTTACTTTTCAAGCCGTTACCAGTACATACTGATTCTGTAGTCTTGTTATTGAAGACAGAAAGATAGATCGTTTTCATATTTTCAAATATTCATATTAATGCAAAATTTAAACATCTATCTGTCACTTTAAGTCCACTTGGACAAAGTTTCAATGTCTTTTTTTTCATGTTTGGCCCATCGCCTAACGTACGTGTAATCTTTGACAGAATTTATATTATCTCAGAGGAGTGCCAGAAAGACAGAAAGTACAATTTTTAAGGATTTTTGTTTTGAGTTTATTGGGCAAGGCTTTACTTCCAGAGACAAGTCTGGCCTCCAAAACAACGGGTAGGCCTAGCAACACAACAAAGCAACATTCACAACAACATCATCAACTTAATGTTCAAAGTACAAAGTTCATAACAAATGGTAAAAAAATTTACTTCCTGGAAAAAAAAAGAATTTCTCTAGGGAATGAGTACCGTTACTTCCAGAATTAGATACTGGGGTTCTTATCTCTATTATATGTCATATAACCCAAACTACTACGTTATTACCAGGTTAATCTAGTACTGATCTTGGTACCAATTGAAGTTTATATATAGTGAATGTAGGTTACAAGACTGGAAACCTACATTCCATACTGGGCACTACTATTTCCATACATACTGTGAAAATACACTGTTAGCTTATCACATCCCTTACCGCTATTAATGTGTGGTGGAAAAATACGTATCACCTATACCAAGAAAGTAGATGATATTGCTAAAAACAAAGTTCAAGCCGGGAATTCTTTTTTTTTTAGAAGTATCATGTGATAAATGACCAGCTGCAGCCATAATAAAGCTGACGCTTGCATAGTTTCAAAACTGATGACTAAAATTGTTGAAGTTGTTTCAGATTACATCGACTTTTATCTCTGAGTTTCAGTTCAAGCACTGCCTGTCATACATTCCCATTGTCAAATCATCATTTATAAAGATCTTTATAACCGAGAAGTGTGTATAAGACAAATAGGTGCTAACATAAAGGATATTTAATGTTTTTGTAGTGTATCATACAGGGATGGACATTTTTTAAAAAAAATATATTTTCATAGAAAAAAAATAAATATATTTTCACAAATGCAATGTGTGAGTGAAAATATAAAATACATGTACATCCTATCTCCCAAATGAAATAAATTATATACTCAACTCAAACACATTGAGTTTTCTGTTTGTTTGTTTTTTCTTTTCTTTTCTTTTTTTCTTTTTACATTTTCTTTACTTTCCCTTGTAGAGGAATATTTAAGACTGTTTTGTCATAGATGAGAGGTTTGTAGATGACACAGCGAAGCGTTTGTGAGATTGAAAATTGTAAACATGGATTTTCACAACAACATGAAGCAGCCTGATCAGTTTTAGTTTCTGTCATCATAGTTCATTAACTCTAGCCAGACAAAAGTTATACATATATATATATATATATATATATATATATATATATATATATATATATATATATATATATATATAAGAAAAAATCTTTCACTTGTGATTTTGTTTACGTTGCAACTTCCCTTATATAATATGTTGCAATATCCATTGTCACCTGCAAAACGTTTACGTCTCCAACTTTGTTGGATCAATTTTTAAAGGTGTTGATGTGGTCCTAATTTTCTGATTTGAAAACTTCAAATAAAATTCTTTAAATAAAGCGTTACTATGTAAATAAGTAGAAAAAATATACAAAAAAATGTTAAAATATTTTGTTTCCTTGGATACGTACCCTTGTTTGTAGATTCGTAAAACTTTTATGAATGATATTTATGAACAACTAACCTGGCTTTCAATTTTGACTACCACGAAATCTATAACTGGATACAAAAAGCTGGCACATAGGGTGTAATATTGATCTGAAATTAACAAAATCGAACATTTTTCCCTTCTTGGTAACCATAACAACTATGTTTTTTTCTTTATCAAACTTTATCAATATATGATATTTAACTTCAGTTCTACTAGATAAGTATTATTCAAGACAAGTCAAATAATATTTTTCTTGATTAAAAAATTCCTAAAGCAGCAAAATGATATCATTTTAAACTATATGTACGTTGTTTCCATAGTAACACTGCTAAATAGCAATTAATCCCAATTTTCCTTATTATGTTGGTGTTTTAAGGTCCTAAGGTTTTATATTTGCCAGTCTTGAATTTTCTCGTTTTTTCTCAAGATAGAAGCATTAATCTAATTTTAGTAACACATTTTGCTTGTTTACACTGTGTTATCAGGGAAACCACGATAGTAATTTCTACAATAATATTGCTATTTCTTAGTTACTTAAGGTCAAATATTTATCTTGTTTTTCTTCAGTTGTTGATCTAGTTTGATCATGTAACACTTATCATTTGTGAATTTTGAGAGTTATTCAGAATTTTTCAGCATTTAAAATGTATTCAAAATATATCCACCGTTACCATTTACTTAGAGATATATTCTAAACAGTTTCTTTACAGCATAAGTGGCAACAAGGTCTTATGTTGTTGAGCGAATGGTTTGTTTGTTTTTCCTAGTTTTTATAAAGGCTCAGTTAAGATTTAAAGTAGCTGAAAATCTTAATTTTTCAAAATTCCAGGGCTGTTACCATGGTACCAAGACACATAGGGACCAAATGTTTCTAGTGTCAAGTAGTAATATTTGGCAAAGTTTCATCAAAATCGGTGACCATGCGTGGCAAAGAAATTTAAGTGGTGACAGAGAAAAGCTATAAAGTCGAATGATGATTGAACTTTTCATACAAATCGTGATGCTTTCATGTACACACTGTATTGGCAAGAGATTGTTTCCGATTGCTCGAGCATGACAAGGAGCACAAACCGGACGGACGAAAATAGATTTCTTACTCCTCCATAACACCTGCCACAAACTCTGCTGTTTTTTTAGGTCCCAGTTTGTATTGTTCCAAAGATTTGAGCTTAAATTATTGTTTATTTTCTTCGTATTTCATGTGAAAGATATAACTCTGATATCTTCTTGTCACATTTAAAAATTCACATTTAATTATATCATTCTTTATCAACAAATAAATTATACTATTTCACTTTTGCAAATGTAACAAATGTTCATGAATACACCAAATGTAGGACACCTCAGGACCTATCAGGTGTGGACTAATCAGAAAAATTAAACTGGAGAAAATGACGTAGAAAAATTCGATTATAACATTATATAGTTAAATTTAAACACTTCCTGTTCAGTAGATATATTTAAGAAACGCTTAAGCAAAGGGGAAGAGAAATTAAAATCATGGCAATAGTGTTGATAACTATCTTCATCTTCAGGTTGTTATGTACAAGTCCTCAGCATATTTATCTGAATGAGGAAGATGACTGCAAAAATAATGAGGAGACAATAGAACAATTTCAAACAATTCTGGCCGAGTTAGAAAAGGTTCAAGATCTACTGGCCAATTTTGCGTTAGCGATTAATCTCCAGCGTGAATCAGATGATAAATTACGGCACGATAACATGGAACTCAAAGATCTAGTGATAAACCTCACATTAAGGAGTAAGCCCCAGCGTGAAATAGATCATTTACAACAAGATAATATAGAAATAAAAGATCTGCTGACCAATCTTACTCTAACAAATATGCTTCAGCGTGAAACAGATGATCAATTACGGCAGGAAAATAAGGAAATCAGGGATTTGCTGACCAAGCTTACCATAACAAGTATGTATTGTAGTGATGCCATTTGTTTTTACCGAAAATTGTATGGTCTATAAAATATCTTCCCTGCGTAAATTGTACCCTGTCGTCATAATTTTGGCCAAACATATAGTACTAACAAAACCAAACTTGAGAGAAAAGAGTTCGGGGGACTGCATCCTTGGACTACTCTGAGACTGCATTCTTAGTAGGCGGGGTTAATAAAGTTAATGGTTGGAGCTCAGTCCTAACTGATCATGGGATTACGCACTGTATCAACAAACAAGATATTTTTTAAGAAAACAGTTACAATAAATAATTTTTAGGAAAAGAGTGTGCATGATTGATGAACATTATCAATATCTATGAAACATTCACCTTCTTAATTGTTTTCTCAACGATTAACACTTTGAAAGTCCGGTTTGTTGATTTCTCGATAATTCCGATATAATGGTGTTAATCTCTCACTTGAAATGCTCCTTAAATGTTCAATCAGTGTGAAAATGAATGGGGTATGAGTAGACTCAAGAAAAAAAAATGTTTTTTTAAATAAGCAGATGAGTGTTATCGCATTACAAATTAAAAAAATGAAGAGTTATACAATAAATTCCATGAATTTTGATAAGAATTTTGACTTCATTTAAATACATTTGCATAACCCTGATCAGCATCTCCTGAAAAGTTTGACCATCATGTCCATCTCCGTTCACTATCAGCAAGAGCCGAGAAATCGTCAAATACACCTTGACCTTATCATCTAATGCAGGCATCTTCAAAATACTCAGCCATTGTACTCTGATTTTGTAAACAACAAGTATTCTTATTAATCTGCTATTTTGTCATCTACACAAGCAGGTTTTCTCACCATCGCTCGATACTGCAGCTAGACATTCGATATGTCGGCGAAGTGAAAGTGTGTGCGCTATTGACTAGATCTAGGTAACATCTTTCATCAAAGCCAAACAAATGGCTGTGATTATAATATTAAACTTCCTTTGTTGTTCATTTTATAAATGTTGATAATTAATAACAAAAAGAGTCGCCCGTGTGGCGCAGTTGCTAGAGTCGCAGAGTAAGGAGTTGATCCCCTTACCAAAAAATATTGCCTTCCTGCAAACATTTGCTGCAAATCTGCAGCAAACATTGCTGCAGACATTGCTGCAAGCTTGCTGCAATGAGGCTAAAGAAACCATGACAGTCTATACAAAGCCTTTGTGTTTGCAGCAAGTTTGCAGCAGGTATGCAGCAAGCTTGCAGCAAACATTTTACCATGCAAATGAGGTTTGCTGCAAGTCTGCAGCAAACATTGGATTTTCCAAATATGGAAACCTTGCTGCAAGCTTGCGGCAACATTGCTGCTAACTTGCGGCAAGCAATATAGTTGTTGTTTTTGGCACATTCCTGCGTACAAGCAGCAAGTTCGCAGAAAGCCTTTGTCCTTACCTTAATCTGTGAATTATGGAGAAAATCCACCACATGTGTCTGAAATGATGTTTTTGAAGTGTTGATGGTCTCTCCTTATCTTCCTAGACAAGGTTCCCATACTACGCAGGACTGTTAAGGCTTACTACGAAAAATCAAAGGAATATAAACGTGCATAAATACATACCTTCTTAAACTGGATTTATTTTTGTAAAGCTACTATATTATCACATGACTTTAATTTGAATTGAAATAACATTGTATATCCCGTTCTGTACGGAATTTGGTTCGGTCACGTTATTTGACAGTCACGTGATAAATGCATATCCTGTGTATTGTATGTAGGTCATAAACAAATTTCAATATCGCAAGGGCACATCCTAGTTAGAATTAAAAATTTCAGTAATAAATTGTATCTATATAACTTGTACTTTATGGAAAGTGCTGCTGCTTTAAATATAATTCGCATTTTATTAGTTTAAATTTCAAGTTATTTGGCTCTAGTCGAAATATGTGTGATCTTTACCATGTATTTTATTTATTTATTTATTAATGCTCTCGATTTCAGGAAAGCAGCATCACTTTTCAAGTTAAGGAATGTTTCCGTAATGCATATTCAAAAAATGGTCAAGATCTATCAAGTGTATGCCCTTGCGAAAAGGCGATTTAAAGAGGCACCTCGGCGTGAAACATGCACCCCCTATAGACAAAAACACGGTAGAATTAATTCAATACATTCTCTCGATAGTTTTTAAATAATGGCACTAAACAAAGGTTTCATATTTGTATTAATGGTCTACCTCAGACTTTAAAATTATATTTTGTTTAGTAATAAAATCCATTTTTCACTGTGGAAAAATTACTTGATCCGCCTCTCACTGCACATAAAATGCGTCAAATTTTACCATGATGACGTATTGTCGACAAGTGCATTGCGATCAGTGACATGTTTATATCTTGCTGTGTGGGATTTAACTAGCGACAAAAATGAATGCAGTGGTAAGTTTTGATGTAGTTCATCACTCTTATGCAGCTTAAAACCGCAAATTATTTCATTTTCTGTTGTTGTGAGGAACTGCTATATTTGTGTGATGTCACAGTAGACATATCCCGTGTAAATTAGGCCCCGCCCCCTTTATGCAGCCTTAACAGAGCTGTGTATTCTTAATTAAAATGTAATTTAATTTTTTTCTGACATGTACAAAAAATTAAGAACCTTTGCACATGACTTTATATACATACAAATTAAAATTTTACAGTTCATACCAATTTATTTAAAAACATAAACATTTATAAAAATTGATTTGGAACCTTTAATACATTAAAGAAACATAAAAATGTGATATTAAAATAAGATTGAAATTCATAAATAGATTTCGATTTAGCAAGAACATCACTCACTTAAACATGCTTTAAAGAGATAATTGTTTCATATTAAAATAAAACAAAATCAGATCTTACCAATCGGATGTCTGTATGTCAATGTACACCTACATCCAGAATTATGCTTTAGTAATCATTCAAAATGGAATATATTCCTAACAAAATACTGAAACATCTACAACTTCAATTTAAACATTTCAAAATGGCGAATTCTGTATTAACCCCAGTGCAATCTGCATTTCATTGACTGATTTGACTTTTTTACTGTTCTTGTGAACTTCCTGCAAACATCCAATTTATTGAATGTTTCCTGCGAACTTGCTGCGAGTAACAGATTGCCGTGTATGTTTCTTGCAATGTTCCTGCAAACATGTTGAGTTCCTGGGAATTTGCTGCAAGCTTGCAGCAATTGCTGCAATTTTTGCCGCAAGATCGCAGCTAGCGGCAATCATCTGCGAACAAGAAAATTATCTTCCTGCGAACAATTTTGTTTGCTCTAAACTTGCAGCAGACTTCCTGCAGGTCTGCAGCAAACATAACAGTTTGGTAAGGGGATCCTTACGTCGCGGGTTTGAATCCCACTGTGGGACGTGGAGACCGGTCATCCGGATGAGACAGTATAAACCGAGGTCCTAGCACGAAAAAGATCTCTCACTCTTCAATGGCCCTGAGTGTCGAGCATTGGCCAAAATTTGCAGATCTCCACTGGCAAGTGGTGGCGTTTCCATATGAGTGAAATTTTTGGTGTAAAATTTATCATCAGTGTCTTGTGTATTTTATTTTTATTTTTTAAAGGCAGCATTTTTTTTTATTTATGTTAAGATTTTTTTTCACATATAGATGTAGATGTAAGGAATTACTGTCTAGTTTGTTGGGAATGCCCGGGACATCAAGGACAGTTGGAAACTTTGGAAACCTGGAATAATTTATGCTTCGCCCGTTATGCATATTATCCCACTTTTCCAACTCTCGTTCATGCCCTGGCATTCCCGACAAAGTAAACAGTAATTCCTTAATTGTTTGCAACATTCCAATATATAAGCAAAGAAAAATAATAGAAGGGGAAAAATCATACTACACAAAATTCATTACATATAGAATATGAAATATACCAAAAATTATACTACTTTTATTAACGACTTTTTGATATTGGTAACCGTATATTGATATTAATCATTTGCAAAATGAATTGAATGACAAGCCTATGAGAGAAGCACGGTCGATCTTGTATTATGGCTTTCTTAGGTCGTTTTAATGAATGTCTATCTCGTAATACGACTTATTATCTTGTTATTACGATTTTATTAATTCGTTATTACTCTTCTTTTTCCGTATTGTGACGTTTTATCTCTTTATTAAGAGTTTTTCTTACCTTAATTTATCGTACTTGGAGCATGTTCTTGAGAACCGAATAAGTGAGGAGATGTTAACACCATACGCTGGTAATACTGGGACATTAGTATATAAATAAGGAAAGTTAGCTGAAATCATCTCGCTTGTCAAACAATTTAGTTGTTAGTTTGTCTTGTTTGTCTCACCTTATCTTAAAAACTGGAAGAGAAATAGATATTACTTTTAGTCATGTATTGCTTAGTACTATGTATTGGTAAATGAAGCCATGGTTATCGATCTCGGTAACTTCAACTTGACATCTAAATTACTTTTTAAAATCGTTCATTATGACGATCTTTACCATGTTTTGGACATTTGAGAGATACATCTTTCTATTTAGCATCTGCACTGCTTGTTATGACATTATAAAAAATACCAGCGTTACAATCCACTTGAATATTAAAGCATATTCAATAAAGAAAGGATCCTAAATTGTTGTTTTCTGTTATATTCCATTATTGATTAAATTAGTGAAGGTTTCTTAACAACACCATTTTCATTTCTGACCAAGCTCCCATTGCAGAGTGAAGAAAAATGTCAAGATTACATGTTATAACTTCCCTGCCTTCCTTCTGTAGTGTGTAAGAATCATTTCCAATCGAAATAGACAATAATGCGGTATGCCTAACGTTTTGCCTGTTCAGAAATAAAGCTGGACCCGGTCGTTACAATATTTATTATTGTTTAAAACGTTATTTGGGGCGTCGTTTGAAACGTCACAATCGCCTATGCACGCGTACTGATCGTCCAGAGAATGAGATTTTGAATCCGGTAAATATGCAGAGTTATGAAACGTTTGCATATATATATATATATATATATATATATATATATATATATATATATATATATATATATATATATATATATATATATATATATAAAGTACTAAAAACCAACAACACTGTAAATCCTAAGTGTCGGATCTACTAAGTAGATACAAGGTCATTATGGAAATTTATATAAAGCACTAAAAATGACAAACGACACGAACAATAAATATTGTCAAATTTTCGGGACGACCTGTCCCTGCCTCAGGACAAAGAAAAAAGTTAAGAAGTCATAAAAACAAAGGAAACAGAGAAACAAAAACAACTAGCACTACTACTAAACTACCAAACACTAAATATTTACAGTGTTACATTTTTAATTTGAAGTTTATAAACAGTTGTAAAAGAACTCCGGAGCGCTATCAATTTCGTCCGGTCTATCGGGTGTACCCTGGTGAAGTGTGAATTACATAATTAAACGAAATAATTATCGCTAATTAATTACGACCAAGTAGTAAGTCGTACACTGTCTTATTCTCTCAATATAGCGTAACTATACATGATAAAAAGAAACTAAAGAAAAGTAATATGGAAGGGTAATTTTAAAATATGAATTTGGATATATTATAAATTTGGAATTCGGATAAAAGAAATAAACAAAAATGTAAGATATAAATATTTGCGTAGGTTGTTACAGAATTGCTAATGCGAATTAACGGTAAAGTTTACAGTATATAGAGAGAATGAACTTGTTTGTTACAATCCGGGATTGGGTCTAGTTCACGTTAATCCTGGTGAAGTCATTTAGTTTGTTAATACCATTAGGGCGGGATGACTTCAGCCTGTGCATCCAGAACTTTTCCTTGCCTTTTCTCTGAGCGTCTGTCCATCTTTGATTATGGTCAATAACCACTACTGTCATGTCTTCCCATTTGTGACCTTCAAGGTTGAAATGTTCCCCAACGGGTTCATTTACTTTTTTGGTCCTATTGGTAGAACGGTGATTATTGACTCTCTTGCGGAGATCTCCTGTTTCACCAACATACTGTTTGGAGCAAACTTTGCAACTAATGAGCTAAATGCAGTTGTCTGTTTGACAAGACAAATTCCCTAGCATTTTGTAGCTGCGGCCTGTAAGGGGACTGTTAAAGCTGTCTGTGTCAAAGCTGTACTTACAGAGAAGACATCTTCTGTCAGAGCAAGTTTTAAAGCAAGTTTTAAACCATGTCATTTAGGTTCCTCGGGCGTCTGTATGCAGTCAATGGAGGTTCCTTAAAGACCTCTGCCATTCGTTTATTTGAAAGGAGAATTGGAAGGTTCTTTGAAGGATACCGATGATGTTCTTAAGAACGGGATGGTATGTGGTTACCAGAGGGAACCTGCCGCTATTATCTTTCTCCTTGTAGCGTAATAGGTTTTGCCTGTCATGTCAATAGCAGTTTGTACGGTGTGGGCATTGTAGCCTCTCTTGCATAAGTGGGACTTGAGGAGACCGCTTTGTTCCTGATATAAGGCAGGGGATGAACAAATGCGCCGAATTCTGGTGGCTAGAACCTTTGGCACACTCTTAAATGTGTATGGGGGATGACAGCTAGTTGGCATAAGATATAGATGGGAATCTGTGGGTTTCGTGTGGAGACTGAACTCGATTTCACCATCAATCAGGGTAGATGTTGTAATTAGGAATATGTTTTTCGAATTATATACGTCTACCGTAAATTTGATAGACTGATGAAAGGTGTTGGCAAACGAAATGAATGCCTAGAGGCTCTCGCGACATTCCACCCACTTCATCTCTATATCGTCAACGAAACGCAACCAGCTAATGAAATATATGGAGATAACGAACAGTATTCAAGCTCAAAAGTCCATTAATCAATACAAAATAGGAGCAGAGCAAACACGGATCTCCAAACATCAGAGGTGGGATCAGGTGCCATGAAGGAGTGAGCATCCCCTGCCGACCGGTCACACCCGCCGTGTGCTCCTTGTCATGATCGGGAAATAACGGAAAAATCCGTCGACAATTCAGTGTGTAAATAATGGCCTAACAATTAGTATGAAAAACGTCAGTCAGCATTTGACTCAATGAAAAATTGTATTTGCTGACAAGGTCATTGTATCGACCATAGAACTTACGAAATGATGACTTTAAACGAGACAGCTGATATTCTTGCTTCATCAACTTATTTGTCAATAATTTACCTCGTTTTAGAAATTGTACATACGTAGAGCATGCTCTTGCGTATCGAATCATCTGAGAGATATATACCCCGTATGCAGATGATGAAGGTATATTGCTGCATAAGTAAGGGAAGTTGACGATTGAAAAGTTAAAGTCATCACGTTTATCATAAAGCTTGGTTGTTAGATTACCATTAACGTCTTTTTCAAGTAAAATATCCAAATACGAAACAGAGGGGCGATAATGGTGCTTGAAGTAATAAGTTGCGTTCAAGTCTGCCAATGAAAAATATTGGCATAAGATGGAGCCATTTTCGTACCAATAGCAGTGCCATTAACCTGCAGGTAATGTTCTCCATTAAACATGAAGTTGTTATACTTGAAACCATGTTCAAGGAGCTTGGCAAGGGACTCAGTAGAAGGAATCTGTATTGTTCTACTATCCCAGACTTCTCCAAAGGCTTCGATACCCTCATCGTGCGGAATATTGGTGTACAAAGATGTGACGTCCATAGTCACGAGAAGGGTATGTTCTGGAAGGCCAATAGAGGGCGTCTTGTTAATGTATTCCGTGGTGTCCTTGAGATAGAATGGCAAAATCTCTACGTGTGGACGGAGATGTAAATCAATGTATTCAGAAATTTTCTCAGTGGGGTATCCAATTGCGCTAACTATAGGGCGACTTGGCATGCCTTTGTGTGTCTTAGGAAGCAGATAAAATTGGCCTGGTCTACAGTCAATAGGATTGAGTGTCTCATAGACGTTGATACCAATCTCCTTTTTCTCAAAAATTTCGTCAAGAGTTTTGGTGATGGCCGTGGAAAGTTCTTTAGTAGGGTCAGAATTCAGTTTCTTATAGAAACGTTCGTCTGAGAGTTGTCTATGGGCCTCTGCCATGTACGTCTCTTTATCAGGTACTACTACTGTAGAGCCTTTGTCTGCTTTCTTGATTACAATGTCATCCCGATTCTTTAATGATTGTAAGGCGGATCTCTCTTCCTTACTCAAATTGTCGAGAGCCTTGTCTGGCATTGAAAGAAGTTTCTCTTTGTCTGACTCAACGGCGTCAATATACGACACAAGGGCTCCGCATTTGCCCGGTGCAAGTTCCCAGTCACTTTTGGGCCGATAGAGTTTGTGTTTCTCTAGGTCGTGCAATTGTGGCTGAGAAGAGTCATATGAATATAGATCGGAGTCTTTTCTAGAGAAGTGCACCTTCAACCGAAGTCTCCGAAAGAATGCTCGGGTGTCCTCTCTGACTTGTTTTTCGTCGACCTCATGTGGCGTGGGGCAGAAATTCAGCCCCTTGGAAAGAAGTGAGGTCTCCGATTCGGAGAGAGGAACACTAGATTTATTGAGCACTGGACAGACGTCAGGAGTTTGCAAGGGCCCGTCCCTCGCGATTGTCTTTATGCGCTTGAAGCGTCTCGAGCGGGGATTATGTGTTTTGTTAACTCGGACCTCTGACCGGTTGTTCCTGGTCTGTGGAACACTGTCTCGGAGAAATTTCTTTCTTTGAGTCTTGTTGAGTACATTTGTTAGGGTCGTATTATAGGTGTCCCTCTGGTAACCACATACCATCCCGTTCTTAAGAACCTCAGCGGTACGCGGCTAGGACAAGGCAGTCCGAAGAATGTCACAGTATACCAGCCATAACAACTTCTCTGAACTACCTACATTTGACGTCATAATGGCATATGACGTCAAGTCACTGCAAATTTGAGCAGGCATGACGGGGAAAGTGTCATAAATTTTACATTCCTTTCACATACATGTAGAATTTTTTTTTTACGTTGATGTTTATTTCATGTGTTTTGTTTGCTGTTTTAAGGTTGTTATGATGGTGAATATCTGCATTATAATATCGTTATTCCCTTTTTTTCTTGTATAACATCATATTCAAACAATTACAAAAAAGATTGTGAAATGCTCCCCTTACACGTCCTTAGACGGAGTTAGAATTTATAAATCTTATATATATATTAGACTGGCACAAGTGAATAATAAGGATTAAATTGAAGGTATTCTGTGTGAATCTACTAGAAAAATATGTCCTCTAACTGAATTTTGCTGGGGATTGTATGTAATTTTTCCCATTTTGTATAAATTGCGATGAAGAGTGGAAAATGACCCTTTGCATGTGGGTAAGTTGAATTTCATGTGAAATATTTTCTTAAGAAATAAAATTCAGACTTGTCCCCAACATTTTATATACACCCTAGAATACGTTTAATTGATTTATGTAACAAGCCGTTCACAATAATTTTCTTTTTCACTTGTGCCGATTCGATTTGCCGATAAGAATTTTTTTAATGTCCGTCATGTGATCAACACAGTCATGTGACATCACAAAAATGCTTTTTTATAATACCTTATTCAACTCTCTTTACAACTTAACTGTGTATGTATACATGAAATATATGGAGATAACGAACAGTATTCAAGCTCAAAAGTCCATTAATCAATACAAAATAGGAGCAGAGCAATCACGGACCTCCAAACATCAGAGGTGGGATCAGGTGCCATGGAGGAGTGAGCATCCCCTGCCGACTGGTCACACCCGCCGTGTGCTCCTTGTCGTGATCGGGAAATAACGGAAAAATCCGTCGACAATTCAGTGTGTAAATAATGGCCTAACAATTCGTGCGAAAAACGTCAGTCAGCATTTGACTCAATGATAAATTGTATTTGCTGACAAGGTCTTTGTATCGACCATAGACCTTATGAAATGATGACTTTAAACGAGACAGCTGATATTCTTGTTTCATCAACTTATTTGTCAATAATTTACATCGTTTTAGGAATTGTACATACGTAGAGCATGCTCTACGCATAGATTACAAATTAAAACAAAAACATAGCTCAAAATAAAGAAGTGTATATCTAATGCATATTAAGCCTTCGGACAGCTTTAACATAGCTGCGTATCCTTCAAAAGAACCTGCCAAATCTCCTTTCAAATAAACGAATGGCAGAGGTCTTTAAGGAACCTCCATTGACTGCATACAGACGCCCGAGGAACCTAAAGGATATGGTAGTAAGAACCAGATTGGACAATCCATAACCTAACGGGGGCTTTAAAACTTGCTCTGACAGAAGATGTCTTCTCTGTAAGTACAGCTTTGACACAGACAGCTTTAACAGTCCCCTTACAGGCCGCAGCTACAAAATGCTAGGGAATTTGTCTTGTCAAACAGACAACTGCATTTAGCTCATTAGTTGCAAAATTTGCTCCAAACAGTATGTTGGTGAAACAGGAGATCTCCGCAAGAGAGTCAATAATCACCGTTCTGCCATTAGAACCAAAAAAATAAATGAACCAGTTGGGGAACATTTCAACCTTGAAGGTCACAAATGGGAGGACATGACAGTAGTGGTTATTGACCATAATCAAAGATGGACAGACGCTCAGAGAAAAGGCAAGGAAAAGTTCTGGATGCACAGGCTGAAGTCATCCCGCCCTAATGGTATTAACAAACTAAATGACTTCACCAGGATGAACGTGAACTAGACCCAATCCCGGATTGTTACAAACAAGTTCATTCTCTCTATATATAGTAAAATTTACCGTTAATTCGCATTAGCAATTCTGTAACAACCTACGCAAATATTTATATCTTACATTTTTGTTTATTTCTTTTATCCGAATTCCAAATTTATAATATATCCAAATTCATATTTTAGAATTGCCCTTCCATAATACTTTTCTTTAGTTTCTTTTTATCATGTATAGATACGCTATATTGAGAGAATAAGACAGTGTACGACTTACTACTTGGTCGTAATTAATTAATTAATTAATTCGTTCAATTATGTAAATCACACTTCACCAGAGTACACCCAATAGACCGGTGTCGCATAATATTTGGTCCGCCTCGTTTAAAAGAAAGGTCCGGGGGACCTAATACGATAACATATAATGTCCGGCCTGTCTCTATAATAAAAGATCCGCCTTCGGTTTAACATGCAGATTTTTCTCCTTTATTGAATCGAAATTAATTTGCTTAATTAATCTTTTTAAATTATTTAAGGTATAGTTGTTATAATAGTGTCCCTCCCAGCAAAATGGAGTTCCAGGGACGTACATGCACATTGTATATATACTAACAGGATTAAGTCTTGCGATATCTCGCTAGTTGCTGGATCTCGTTAGTCAATTTTAATAAATTATATTTCTAATGCTATCAAATATTTCAGTACAAAACCTCAAATTATCTATCAAAAAGTTATTCAAAATTTGATGTTAGCACTGATTTACTGTTAGCTCCTTATCTTAGTACCTATCTCCCAGGTAGTGCACAAAAACAAAAAAATATAAAAATGCAAAAGATCTGTTGATCGAGTTACTTATGGGAAAATCATGACATTGTACGACTTGGGGTTTTTATAGTTTAAGTGATATCAATATTATCATTGCAAAATAAATAAATAAAAAAAATACATATATATAATACCTTCACTGGCAGATTGTTTAGTATACAGTGTTCGTAAATCCAACAATGATCATTTCATTACAGTCTCTTTCCTAACAACGTTCGACTTCCACTTCCCAAAAGAATATATCTTTCGAAGATATTTCTTTATATTATTAATAATAATTATGCATTATTCTTACGACCCATATTGCAGCTAACTATAAAATAATTGGAGGGTCACTGTGACAGGGACTTGTGTTACGGTGTACTAGCCTATATCCCGTTGTTGTTAAAACATGTCGGGGGGGGGGGGGGGGGGGTGTAGGCCTATTGTCTCACTTGACGAAACTTGAAGTCGCATATCCCCTGTGTTTTTATAACCATCGTTTCTTATCCAGTTAAGAACTAACGATTATATCATTCAACTTGATATTACCCCGGGGTAAACACTGGTAAAAGAAGATGTGCATTAATTGGCAAAATCAAACAAAAGTCATTGAACATTTTAAGCAATAACACCCCCCCCCCCGCAAAAAAAAGAAAAGATTATAAATGGCCTTGTTGTATATTTGGTGGGTGGGGTATAGCAAAATTATGTGATACATGTCAAATAGTTTAAAAAGTACCGATGTTGTAGACTTTCCTCCCGCATTAATATTTTTTCCCGGAAAAACGAGCTTGGGTTTAAAGACCCCCCCCCCTTTTTTTGGAAAAGGAGCCTAGCATAGGATTTTATTTCCGGAATTTTCTAAAATATTGTTCATTTCATTTCCTACATTTTGTAGTTTTCATTTCTGACATTTTAAAGTTTTCATCTCTGACATTTATCATAAAGTACTTTTCCGGCAATGAAAACAGAATTTGAAATTTCTTTTATAAAAAAAATTAAAGAATAAATCAAGAATAATTCATTGATTTCCAAATAAAAAGTTCTGCTTATATTTAAGGGAGTATGGTACTGACAAGTCCTAATTTCAGAGTAATTAAAACTCTAAAACATCCTCATAAAATGAAAGAAGTACCTTTATATATTTCATAAAATATTATAAGAAAAGGTTCTAGTGAGTAAATCTAAAATTATGACGCACTAAAATAAGGGGGGTAACTCTGTATGACAAAGTGATATTTTTATAACCAATTTTTAAAAAATTGAGAACAACAATAAAAACAACATAAAAATATTTTTTTTGAAAAAATGTCATCCACAATATTGAAATTTTACTTTCAAAACAAAATAGTGCAAGAAAAAAGCCAAAAAGACAAATTAATTTTGATTCATTTATATCATGACAATTTATTGGGAAAATGGGTTCATGTATATGTACAACGTATTTTTTAATAATGAAAGAATAATTAAAAGTTTGATATCTTATGCTATATTTATAGTGATTTGCTTGCTTTACAAAATGCTAATAAAAAATTATAATGTTAGTCTGTAGTTTTGGAGTAATGTGCTCCTGAATTTCCTGACCCGAATTTCCTCTGCTCAAAAAGCTGTTATAAAATGTTAAAATAATGAGATTGCAATTTATTTACTTGCTTATAGTTTCTAACTCTCCTGATTTTGTCGTTTTAAACTTGAATTTTTATTATAGTTATTATTTTTCTCTTGTGACACGGCGGGCAGTGCTTTTCACCAGATTTTTGCCGAACAATCCGAAAATCTTCCGATTTCCCGGTTTGGTTTTGTACATTATCGTGTACACGTCACTTCCAGTTTGCAACTCGTACACAAAATGCCGAATCGGAATCAAAGTTGAAAGTAGACTTGGAGGAGGTGTTTATAATTATGTATGAATTGTTTTGAACAAAAAAAAAAAAAAGAATTTGAAACTCCGGCTTATAATTTCTAACGTTTTAGTGGAACGGATGAAATAAAGTGAATTGACGAAGACAGAATGCTCGAGGCTTATTCAAGTTATTGTACATTCGTTCTAGTATATCTGATATGTCTCCATGTTTAATTTTAATTAATAATAAATCTTTGTCTTGAATGAATATTTTCCACCTTCAGCAATATTGAAAGATTAGATATGATTCAGTAACTATTAACTAACCAGCTATTAAACCCAGGTCCGTAGAATGCGCGGGGGGGGGGGGGTTCGACCGGTTCTGAGTAAAGTATATTGTTGTAGTAAATTTTCCCTTAGATGCTAGTTGCTCCAATGTCGAGCACTAGCAAATTCCAGAATCTGGATAGTGAAATTAGGTGGGTTTTTTATTTGCTTGACAGATTTTTGAGAAATACTGCTGCCTTTTTTGGTCTTTTTTTTCCTTCATCAGTTTTTTTTTTTTGGGAAGTTGCCCCCTCCCTTTTTGAAATTGTTGCTACAAGTCTGACTAAACCATCATACATGCTGTTGAAGCTAGGGAAAATAGTGACACCACCACAATATACTACACTGTACTTTGCTATGCATGTGTACAATATGGTGTAGAGTAACAGCAATATTTAACAAAATCAGATAAAATTTTAAGAGCTAAAACCACAAAGTACAAAAATAGTCCTTCACTAAAATAGATGAACTTATGTTTTATAATTTGAAAGGTTTTAAACTATTTATCTTAAATATCTTTTTCTAGTTTTCTTTTTATGGTTAAAATAACCTTTGTTTCTCTAATAATAAGTATCATAAGTTTACAAGTCAAGCAGCAGGCTTGTAGCAACGGTTTCAAAAGTTGGGGGGGGGGGGCACCTTCCCCCAAAAAATCTGTCAAGCAAAAAAAAAAAAAAAAAAAAAAAACATCAAAATAGGGGGAGGGGCAACTTCCCAAAATAATCTGATGGGCAAAAAAAAAGAAACCAAACTAATTAAATGTCCATTTCGTGGAAATTGACAGTGCTTGACCTTGTAGCAACGGGGGGGGGGGGGGGGGGGGGGAGGGGGGGCAATCACTATAGCAAACTACTATACTCGTAAAAAGTAGGTCCCCCCAGCATTCTACGGGCTTGAGCAGGTTTGTAATACTGCACCTGACATAACTCTCACACACTGACAGAAGCTTATAAATGAAGATAAAAACTTACAGTACATGACGTGAGGCAGCTTATTACCTCCTCAATGTAACCATATGCATGAGGGACGGGAGATTACTAGTACAAGAAAGTTGTAGGAGATTATACATTCATGACATTGGGTCAGATTATAACACAGACTTGAGTCATAAGCAATTTTTGTGTCAAGTATCAACTACCAATTAGCCTCCATTTGAGAGTAATAGACCAGGTACAAATAATACACCTTTTCTGCCAGAAGCCTTGAACTTGCTGGAATGACCTTGAGTCAAGGTCAGTTACTCAATACATACATGTAACCTTAGGTTATATGCAATATTTATGATTAGTATGAGCATCTCATGTTCTCCATACAAAATACAGGAATTCAATGTTATTCTTAAAATGACATTTAACTTGATCAAAGGATCTTGAGTCAAGGTCATGGCACGCATTTGGGTCATTAGCAGTCCTTGTGTGCCATTTTCATCATTTTTCCAATGGAAAACCTTGTTAAAAATAAGGAAGATGAATTTCCCAGGTTCTACTCTTTTTTTAACATGCAGTGTATTTAGCATCTGTTCATACAATGATAAGGTAATGAAATAATTTTTATAATGAAATGTATTTAATATTGCAAAATTCATGAGAATCAAAATACATTAACATATTGAAAACTTATTTGCTCTATCTACAATTAAAAAAAAATAATAATAATTTGTAATTTGACCAAATTTAAATTAATGAAAACTTATTACATTTAGTACCAAACACTGACATTGTATCTAAAAATGATGCTACAGACATGGCAAATTCTGATAACACCAATAATGTATCCACAATTGATGTCATGGACATTTCAAACAGACTGAAGATATATGACTCTTTTCATATAAAACTCTGGGGTCTTTCAACTGAAAAAGTCTGCATTCTGAGATAGAATCCACTTTACTTTTTATAACGAGTCTCACACAGTTTTCAATTCACATCTTCTATCAATAACTCCATATCGAATTTGTTGACAATGCCAGTTTTAAACTGCATTCGATAATACTGGGACATCATAGGAAATGATAGTGTATCCAGTGACTACACTTTTCTTGTCGTTACTCAAAACTTTAGTCTAATTCTGATTGTTACAAGAGAAACTTCTATGTTCACTTGTTATTGTACACCTTCATTCCATTTATTTTTAGACCTGTAATTTTGTTAATTGATTGTTCTTTGTGGAAAAAGTTGAAAACTTTTCTCGTCTCATTGCTGATATGATCATGATGTTCCCGCTCTCTGTAAGAAACAATTATGTTGTTTTAGTTATTAGTTCAGGTGATAAAATAATTTTCATTTTAATAACAATCAAATGATCTTGTCCACTTGATCTAGTCAATACAGGCCTACAGAATGGTTGTGTGTGTTGGGGCGGGGGGTCTGTCCTCCTAACTTTTTTCTGAGAATAGTATTTGGCTATAGAGTAAATTTTCATTAAGATGTCGGTTGCCCCCCCCTTTTTTTTTTTACTAGAGGTCTGCATCAATAAACTTGTTACATGTATATGGGCAGTTAGTGATTTCACATACCTAAACCTGTTGGCTTTATTTCAAACATGACATGTTTAATAAGTTAATAACTATGAAACATACAAGTTGTATGTCCCTATGATACTATAAATAAACAATAATTAAGTATGTTTGTATTTATGTATAATTCATAATATTTAATGTCAAACCTAATATACCAATTAGTATTCATCAAACAGTTACAATTCTTGCATATGGTTAGTGATGGGAAATTGGAATTTTTTTCATAATTGATTATTGGAATAATGGGATGCACTATAATCGAAAAAAAAATTGATTAATTTCAAATATTATATTTCTTCAATTTCAGATGTAGAATAAATTGTTTAGAAATTCTGGAGTGATTTCCAAAATACATTTTTGAAATAGTTTGTATCGTTGGGTTCATTTATTAGATTATTATTTAGGATTTAGTTAAATTCAAAGAAGAATGAATCAAAAATCAAAGGAATAATTTGCTTTTAACTAATATTTTGTGTAATCGATTATCTATAATCGGGGACCATTTCGATTAGATAATTGATTTAATTGATTAATCGTTACATCACTACATATGGTACTTTAAACTTTATCTAAAACTTGTCATGGGTATCAACTATGATATACATGTATTTGTCTAAAAGTGACACATAGGTCTAATTGACTGATTACATGTATTTTTATGCTTTTCTTCATACTGTAATATATCACTACATGTATAAAATACAATTTACTTGCTTACTAATTGTGAAATGTAACGCCAATTATCAAAGAAAATAATCTAGTAAGTAAAGCCAAGAAATATGATTGGTTAAACCTGCTTTGTTTCCACTTTTATCATGTTCATGCTGGAAAAATTTAGAGTACCGGTAGGTACTAGTAGGCATATTTTTAATTTTTTTTTTTTTTGCGTGGACTTTTTTAAATAAAACAACCAAGTAACACTGATGTCCAGTCTATGCGAAAGTTTTTGGACCACACAGGACATTGGGTCCTGTGTAATCAACCGAATCAATTTTTGTTGGACCAAAAAACCTAATGTAAAAAAGTGAAACACGGGAAAATACAGAGTAGTAAGCCTAACACCTTTTCTTTTCCAAGGGATTGCTCCCACATAGTACTGTAGATGGTCCATACGGTTTTAATCACCTTCATTTACGTATTTGGATTTGTGAGAAATTTTTTACTTATAACAAACATTTACATGACTCCCCATCAAAATAATAATGCTCAAAACTGGACATAGACACATCGGACATTCTGGTCCGGTGTAAAAAATGATGCATCGGACCAGAGGCACTGCACATCGGTCAGGTCTGATGGTCCGATGTCTTTTGCATAGACTGGATGTCAAAGAAAAAGTGTTTTATTTATGGTGGAAATTTTTTATTCATGCTATTATTGGGGAATTTAAAATGAATATTCATATTTTTCTTGAAAAAGCATTTTAAAAAATTAGGGTCAGCTACAAAATAGGGTAGGTTCACTGGGTTGTGAAAGTGGAAACAATTTTGCCTAACAACACCACAGCCTAACATTTTGACAAATGTAAATGTACCTTAATGATAGCTGATGATCCATAAGTTAGGATATCCACAGTGTGAAAGAGCTGCTGAAATGGCATGGACAATTTAGAGCATCTGTCACATCACCCCCAGTTCCATAACCCTCCTTCCAAGTTTCCAGATAGCAGATATTAAGGGTTCCAGATCCTGTTCCATCTCAACTTCATGTTCAATGTCCACAATATTAGGGATACCTATTCAAATAATATACATGTACTACTAAATCTATATAGCTGAGATTTCTTCCCTATCACTGCATATATGTAAATGTAGATGCAGTATATACAAAATGAGTGTTTTATTTTATTTTCATATTGTGTGGTCTACATAATTATGATTGAGTTTCAGATACTCTATAATATGTATTGATGCTTTTAGCTTTCATGAACTCAGAAGAAAATTCAATTAAAAAAAAATGATTATAGTCAAAATTGCAATTCAGACACTCCACCATCAACATAACTTGGAAATTAATAAGGAAAGAAATAATCTTAATAAAAAGAAAAGTCCTGTTTTAGGCCAAAGAATTTAGTGGTAAGTATTATTTTGTGTTGTAGTGTAGTGAATTTTTTATCTAGTATGTTTTTGAAGAAAATATTGTCTAGACAGTGTCCAACACCTTGCATCTGGTTACCTTCAAATTTCACTGAGTTATAACTGTGTCTCATATGACTTGACATTTATAATAAATTATTGTTTCTTTTAATATATTTTCTATGTTTGCTAAATTTAAAAGCATCAATACATACATACATGTAGACATGATAGAGTACATGAAACTCAAAACGTTTTTCCAAAATCAAGCGCACCTGAATAACATCAATAAATTTTTGAATTTTTATTGATTCACCAACATTCCGGAATGCAATCATGTCACACAATATAAAAATAAATTACAAAACAGAATTGTATATAAATCATATAAATTACCCCCTCATGTGTGCACTGGTAACCAGTGGTATTGTTTTTATTATAATATAATGTAGTGCTCTTTATCCCTTTTTCGAATCTATATTGCAAACAACAACTAAGGAAGAATATAACAATTTTTAATCTCAAAATCTCTGCTTTTATTTTGAAAAAAAAACTTTAACATGAATCGTCACTAATTTATAATGTTGTGTGTTCACTCATGCCCCCAATTCAGAAAAAAGTACCCAATTCACTCATATATATATATAATTATATATATCTATCTTATCTAATACCGGTATTTTGCTGAGCCACAATCACTTTTACTGAATTTCTGAGGTAATGTTAGTTAAATGGTGTCAAACAGGTCCAGGAAAATCACTATATTTAGCTAAATAGCTTCATTTACCTATATAGCTTTATTTACCTATATAATATAGCTTTATTTAGCTATTTTAGAATAAGTTTCTGTTTTATGAAAAGCAAACAAAAAGTCGCATGGAAAATATGGCTGATATTTTTTTAAAAAGGTTTGATAAAAACAACCTAGGGCATAGATAGTAAAAACATTGCCTCTTTTAAACACTTTTTAACCAAAAAATGCATCTCTATTGTTTGGATAGCTGTCCATTACTGGAAGTGTGATGAGGCATGACTAAGTGTGATTGCCTTGCATTGTGCTGAATTATTACCAATCAATTATCTTGTTGACCAAAACTGCTTTTCTTTGTTAAAGTAGCTGCTTATTCACAGATTAACTGTTATACATAGCCCCAAAACTTTTAGATCTTTGATTGCAACTGCACAAAAGGAGAAACATTTTTAAAAGTGGGTTTTTGGTGAATTGTTTTCAGCCCATTTCAAAGTTGAAAACTAACACTGCCTCATTATGCGACTTTTTGTCTGCTTTTCATAAAACAGAAATTTACTCTGAAATAGCTAAATAAAGCTATATTATATAGGTAAATAAAGCTATATAGGTAGATCTAGCTATATAGCTAAATATAGTGATTTTCCTAGACCTGTCAAATACTAGAGACAAACCTGGGCAGATCGTTTTTGCTAGGCTAGAGTTGTCATGCGTTTGTGATTCGAATGATGGGTTTAATCTTTGCACAGTAATTTTCAGTCAGACGCAGCTCACCATCGCCTTTTTTGAGTCAACGAAGCCTACCGCTGAATAGATTTGGTTGACGAAAATCCTCTTTTTCTTCGCATTTCATTCTTTTCGAAACATCCGCTTTGTTTACATTACCGAAAAGTAAAATAAGTCGTAAAATTACCTCGACTTGTTGTTAGTTTGAATCCAATGAAATTTTAGTCACATTTTATATGATTTTATATCAAGTATATCTTTAAAATAAGTTGCATTGTAAATTTTATTTCCAACTCTACTAAAGAGATGAACGACATAAGATTCATTTACGTCATTCGGAGTTGCGCGGTGGATTCAAAATCGTCACTACCATACGTCCTTAAAAGAATCTTATGATGATTTTATCATCGGACACATTTAAGCGTTGTGAATTTTTCATCTTTTCAAATCAAGATAATCAGATTGAATTTGAGATCAGAAAGGTTAAGATAGAATTTATGACATACAGAAACTATGTTTGAGGGAATAAAGTGATCATAGTTGAAGGGATTCTTTTTCTCGGTGCTTTCAAACACATATAATTTAGTGGGCATTAAAATCTGGTGATCAAAAATTGCATGTTTTTTTTATTGAGATTATTTATTGCAATTTATTACTAGACGTTGTATTTTTCTAGACTTAGTGTTGCATGTATTGTAATATTTTTAATCGGAAAAAAGTGATTTGACATAAATAATATATTAAATATTTATATCCTGTTAAAATTCTATTTCCGCCTGCTTAGTTAACATTAAATTGCCAGAAAGGGGCCTTAAAAAATCAAGAAACGTAAAAAAAAGTGAATGTCGGAAATGAAAATTTAAAAAAAAATGTGAAAACAAAAAACAAAAAACAAAAAATGTCGGAAATGCAATGCAAAATTCCGGAAATGACATGTAGCGAGCTTGGAAGAAACAATCCACCATAGGAAATACGCTTCAGTACAGAATTTTCTCCTTTTCCACCTTCTTACTAGGGAGAATCTTATCCACCCATACTATTTACAGAGGGGTTTTACAGAGCAACTTGACATGTATTTCCCCTAAAATAAAAAGGAAAGTGTCTGTTGAAATCGTGACTGATATAAAAATTAATAAAACACCACCAAGTCGTGTTTTTTTGTTAATATTTTTTTTTATATTTATTTTGATTTTGAGTTTGGTTTAAATTAGATTTTCTACAACTTTTAGCGGCTATTTCTTTTTTATTTATGTGTGTGTGATGGGAGGGGGGGGGGGTTAATAGTTCTCTTGTTGCACGTCCTCAACATTACTAATTAAATAATAATATATATCCTTGGTCCGTTCAGACAAATGTTTATGGTTGCATATAGATATACAATACAGTAGACACATCCCCTGCAAATGTACATAGAATGGATAATTAATTGACATTAAAGTTTTGTCTTTTTGTCAGCATAAATGAAAAAAAAGTGCACTACTACATGAAGTATATGCAATTCTTATGCACAATTAGGCCATTCCAAGAGTTTTCAAAGTTAATTTAGCGTCCATCCTAAAATTAAAAACCTAATTATCTTTTCACTCTGGAAAAACACACGAACCAACAAAGAAAAAAAAAACAGTAGGAACTTACAGCATTTCCATAATTTTTGCTTTGTAACAGTGAGACACATGTATCTGAAAAAAAAAAAAAAACAGAGGGCGGACCTTTTATTAAACTGTGTTTTAAGGTCCGCCCTGCAATTTTAACGAGTTTTTACGCTACGAAAAAATTTAATAAATCCTATTCAAAATATTCGCCTTGTAATAGTAAGATATCTGAAATACAAAGGGCGGACCTTTTATTATATTGCGTTCTAAGGTCCACCCTGCTTCTTTCTCTAGTTTTTGTGTTACGAAAATAAACCCTGTCCAAAATTATTCCTTGTAATAGTAATAAAAATATATGAAATATAAAGGGCGGACCTTATATTATACTGGTTTTAAGAACCGCCCTGCCTCTTTCTCTAGTTTTTATGCGACGAAAATAAACCCTGTTCAAAATTTTCGCCTTCTAAAAGTAAGATATCTGAAATACGGAGGGTGGACCTTTTATTATACTGCGTCTTAATGTCCGCCCTGCCTCTTTCTCTAGTTTTTATGCTACGAAAATAGACTTTCTCCCTGTAATAGTAAGATATCAGAAATATAGAGGGCGGGCCTTTTGGTCCGTTTTAAGGTCCACCCTGCCTCTTTCTCTAGTTTTTATGCTGCGAAAATAAACCCTGTTCAAAATTTTCGCCTTGTAATAGTAAATTATCTGAAATACAGAGGGCGGATCTTTTAGTTTAAAACGTTTTAAGGTCCGCAATGCCTCTTTCTCTAGTTTTTATGCGACGAAAATAAACCCAGTTCAAAATTTTCGCCTTGTCATTGTAAGATATCTGAAATAGAGAGGGCGGACCTTTTATTATATTGCGTTTTAAGGTCCGCCCTGCCATTTTGACTAGTTTTTATGATACAGAAAAAAACCCCTGTTCAAAATTTTCGCCTTGTAATAGTAAGTTATCTGAAATACAGAGGGCGGACCTTTTATTATATTGCGTTTTAAGGTCCGCCCTGCCATTTTGACTAGTTTTTATGATACGGAAAAAACCCCTGTTCAAAATTTTCGCCTTGTAATAGTAAGTTATCTGAAATACAGAGGGCGGACCTTTTATTATATTGCGTTTTAAGGTCCGCCCTGCCATTTTGACTAGTTTTTATGATACGGAAAAAACCCCTGTTCAAAATTTTCGCCTTGTAATAGTAAGTTATCTGAAATAGAGAGGGCGGACCTTTTAATATATTGCGTTTTAAGGTCCGCCCTGCCATTTTGACTAGTTTTTATGATACGGAAAAAAACTCTGTTCAAAATTTTCGCCTTGTAATAGTAAGTTATCTGAAATACAGAGGGCGGACCTTTTATTATACTGCGTTTTAAGGTCCGCCCTGTCTCTTTTTTCTAGTATTTATGCTACGAAAATAAACCCTGTTCAAAGTTTTCGCCTTGTAATTGTACAATATCTGAATAGCAAAGGGCGGACCTTTTATCATACTGCGTTTTAAGGTCCACTATGCCCCTTTCTCTATTTTTTATGCTACAGAAAAGAACCCTGTCTATTATAATTTTCGCTTTGAAATAGATAGATCAAAATTAAGGTTTTACAAAGAAATGTTCTAAGGAAAAAGTCTTCAAAAATCTTCTTAAGAACAGCAATGTCATGAATAGTCACATTGATATGGAAGCATCATCAGGTAGTGTAGATGTACGTTTGTTCAAAACATGATCCCCCGGGGTAGGGTGGGGTCACAATGGCGGATCAAAGTTTTATATATATATATATATATATATATATATATATATATATATATATATATATATATATATATATATATATATATATATATATATCGAAAAATCTTCAAAAATCTTCTTCACAAGAACAGCAAAGCCATCTTAAGTCAGATTGATATGAAAACATCCTCAGCTATTGTAGATTCAAATTTGTTCAAACCATGATAACCAGTCATATAAAATTAATTTTCCGCCGAAATATGGCTGAAATATTGCCGACTCTGCGTTAAACCCTAATCAATCAATCAATCAATCAATCAATCAATCAAACCTTGCCCCCCTAGGGGTAGGATGGACCACGATGCACTGTCAGAGTTTAGCATGTGAATGTATAAGAAAAAAAAATTCTAAAACCTTTTTTTTAGGAACAACAAAGCCACGTTTAGTCACATTGTTATAGAAGTATCTTGAGGTAGTGTAAATTCAAGTTTGTTTAAATCATGACCCTGAGGGGTTGGGTGGGGCTAGCGCTACATCTATAAAAATCATGACACCTGGGATCACAATGGGGATTAATTGTTTTACATAGGAAGATAGGTTAGAATAAATCTGCTGATGAAAAACAGCAGGGCCATATTGACTCAGGTGAGCGTTGTGACCCATGGGAATCTTGTTATTTTATATAAAGGTCTTGGAAAATCGTAGGACGTTTCTTTTATAAAAGGTAGTGACGAATCTTAATGTATAATGGTAGTACGATGAATATTTATCTAGAATATATTTGCCACATACAATCAAAAGATATGAGGTCAGATTTATTATCCATGTATATCACAAAAATGTTATGTTAGAATGATCATTAGTTGTACTGTATCCGTATCTATAAACTTTGGTTCATATAGCATGTAAAAGAGAGGGTATTTGTTTCTGTATTTATACAATATATTGGGAAAATAATCTTAACAATAAGGAAGGGGGTCATCGACACTACGTACATAATGTTTGTGCTCAATGCCTTGTGTGACAAGTAAAAAGAAATCTGTAATACACCAGATCATATTAACTGAAGTTGGTGTTTATTTACTATGTACTTGATACGCAAGGAGCAGATGGAAATATAAAGAAGGTGTTATTGCCACCCCTCCCCCTCTTCCTCACCTGAGATGCATTGTATTACTGGAAATTTCTCCAGCCAATACCGAAAATATTCATATAACATGCGCGGATCTAGAGGGGGTGGGTGGGTCGGGGGGGGGGGGGGATGGTCCTGAACCCTCCCCCCCCCCCCGCCCTGGAATTTTCAGAATTATTTTAAAGTATATACTGAAGTAAATAAACCATCAACACCACGAAATAGGTGTTTTTCATGTTTTGGAAATGGATTTTACGTTTTTTTGTTTTTTTTTTTTTGTTTTTTTTTTTTTTTTTTTTTTTTTGTTTTTTGTTTTGTTTTGTTTTGTTTTGTTTTGTGGCTTGTCAAGAAATTTTTGGGTTAGAAATCTTTTTGACTGGGATGGACCTCCTCCTCCCCCCCCCCCCCCCCGAAAAAAAAATTTCTGGATTCGCGCCTGTAAAATCATTAATCAAAATTGTATTACGTAATATCCGAAACAACATATGTGCAATGTATAGCATTTATGAAAATCGAGCTACAAAAATTCTGTCATGACTACATGAGACAGATTGTATTATTTCCTCCATGATTACCACGTACGGAGAATGACTGAGGACTTCGAAAAGGATAATTTAAGGACATTGGCAAAGTTCCTGGCTTTCGTATAGAATTTTTCCAAGAACTCTTGAGCAGGTGTAGTGGTACTAAACAATACACTTTATGGGTTTTATTCACCGCGTAGAAAATTCTACACGGGAGATCACTCTCAATCAAGCTCCAGACAGCTCAGTATATTACTCCATATCATTATTCGTAGGGGAAGTAGTCCCGGGGAGTATGGAGTATGACTCTCAGGCATACTCCATATAGTGTCAATTCTCCGGGACTACTTGGTATGGAGTTGTAGCGTAACGTAATACCGAGCTGTCTTGGACTCTCATGATCAGTCAGTTTAATAAATGGAAGAACCCATGAATTACCCTTTTTCTCCTCTCCGGATAACCGTAAGTTGTCACTTTCCATAAATGAATATTTTTAAATAAATAATCAGCGCTTTTTAAAAGAAATATATTTTTGATTTAAAATTAGACTGAAACGTTTCTAGTCGACAACACGAAAATGTACATATCATGTAGCTTGATATGGGAAATATGACGCACGCTTGACGTCCCCAGAAACATTCAGTCAGTATATTTCTGGGTGCCGTTTTTTTTTTTTTTTTGGGGGGGGGGGTTATTGCACAAATTTATGTTGAAAATAGAAATTCCTTGATAAGCAAAAAGAAAGGAAGAGGATCAACTGATGTTCCTTCCCTTCCCCCGTTCAGACTTGAGATACATAAATGACTTGTATATAGAACTGGGGCATTCAACTTTGCCCAAAATACTTCATGTCGGTAATAAAAGAAAATATTTTACAATAATGATTTCAAAATTAAACGGTCATGCAATACAGCCTGCTAGATTATCCCACAGTCTGGCTATAGTCACAGTATAATGTGTAATTTCTTTCGCTTTCTTTTTTTTTCTTTTGGCAAAAAAATTACAAACTTTATTTCATATGTAGTTCATTATGACGAGGAAGAGTGATATTTTTATAAGAAAGGATGAAATCAAAACCATGATTATACTTTAAATCTGATGTATATGTTTTCAACATTGAGTTACCTGTTTTAAGCTTTGACATTACATGTATTTTGTTTCTGCAGTAAATTTAAATCGAATACAACATTAGGCAATATATTACCCTATCCACAAATAAAGGGCCAATATATGATTATAAACTAAAAACAAGTTATTGTTAAAACTAAAGGGAAGCATATCCATATTTTTTTTATCGGTCTTAGTATTAAACTCTACTCTTGGAATAAGAAATTTCTTTAAATATTGTAATAAAAATAGACTATATATAATTATATAAATCACAATTTTGATGTGTACGCATGAATATCATAATAGTATTTTAATTTGTTCTTTAGCATAATTTATTAAAATAGAGAATTCATATCTATTGATTTAAGGCAAAGACATGACCATTACATTGTCATTGCGGTGTGTTCCCCGAACTGCTACTCGCCAAAAACAACAAGTAATTATCACTCTCAATTAAGGGTCCCTCTAAGGGGTACTGGTAGATTTACCTGTGTTTACCTGAAAAAAAAAAATCAAAAAAATATCAACACATTTTTTATATATTGCTTTGTATTATATCAATTGCACTTTTAATATTATTGTACCTTTAATAATATTTTTTCAAACTGTTAAATACTATTGATGGGGAATTTTTGGAACTTGAAGTGGGAGGCCAACCTTTCCTCAACTTTAAAAAAAAAAAATACATTACCTAATCTCCATGACTTAACTGCCACAAGAAAAAAAATGCTTTTCAATAGGCGTGAGAAAAAAATGTTCAAAAAAATAATTTTAAAAATGATTTTATTTAATCAACAATTCATTCTTTAAAAAATGTTGCTTGGGCAAGAACTCCTTCTCTTGTATCTTCATTCAGGCATTTTATTTATTGTATTTCTAATGTAAAATGGTTCCTTGATATTCACAGTTCAAACACGTTTACAAAGTAACAATTATTTTGGACCTCTAGCATCAACACATATTTGAAAAGTGACGATTTTTTTGGGAACTTCCAGCATCCGAATTATCCATTTGAACCAGTTTTAATATAATTTAAAAATGGACATTTTTTTTGCTGAACATACACTTTTGTTAATAGATATATTAATAAATTTAAAAAAAAATTAAAAATTAAAAAAAAAAGAATAATATTTTACAGGATATATTGAATTAAAAATGACTTGATATATTGTTCTGTTTATCTGCATTGAAATTCGGGTAATTTATTCATACAGGTAAGTCTACCTGTACCCGTTAAAGGGTCCCTTAATTGGGTGTGATAATTAGATGTTGATTTAAGCGAGTAGCCGTTCGGGGAATAAGCCAATACTTCACACCCCCATTGTTTTATTGCCTATACACACCGGCAGATTTCACACCTTTAATCGTCCCAATTTACACAAAGCAAATGCTGGGGGAAAACAAACAAAAGCCCAATAAATGGGACATTTTTTTTTAAATCATTGCTCTAAACGGCATTGCTAAAAGCACTTTAAACAGGGAGTAGCAATTCCTACCCTAAGAGATATATTGTACAGAAAAATAAACACAACATCTTTTCTTCATATGATGTAAACAAACTCTCTTTAATTTTATGTGTTTAAGTCAAGATTAAAACATTTTGCACCACCCGGACCTTTAAACTTCGGCGGACCTTTTCTTATACGGTCCGGACCTTTTCTTATAAAAGGCGGGCCTTATATGTTATCGTATTAGGTCCCCCCAGACCTTTAAACGAGGCAGACCAAATATTATGCGACACCGGACGCAATTCATAGCGCTGCGGAGTTCTTTAACAACTGTTTATAAACTTCAAATTAAATATGTAACGCTGTAAACATTTAGTGTTTGGAAGTTTAGTAGTAGTGCTAGTTGTTTTTGTTTCTCTGTTTCCTTTGTTTTTTTATGATTCTTAACTTTTTCTTTGTCCTGAGGAAGGGACAGGTCGTCCCGAAAATTTGACAATTTTCATTGTTCGTGCCGTTGGTCATTTTAAGTGCTTATATAAATATATATATATATATATATATATATATATATATATATATATATATATATATATATATATATATATATATATATATATATATATATATATATATATATATAGGCTAGAAATTGAATATATGATAATGTAATTTATCACTTATAGGTGTCATAACAGTATTTCTCTTGAGGTTCACGTCAAATCATGGCTGACGCAAAATAATTGCTGAATCTTCCCTTCCGATTCGGGCATTTTAACACGAGACTGGAGCTGAATTTTTTTATGAGATGAAAAACAATATGTAAACTTCCTGTATTGACTAGATTCATTATAATTTAGGGCGTGCTGACTTTTCTATATACTGTATTTGAGTGGGGAGTGATTAGGCCCTGGACTTGATTTTCAAGCACCTGCTCGACTTCGACCGAAACAAACTTGCGTGCCTTGCTGATGGCTATGTATTTTTTGGTACTAAAATCTTTATAAAGAATTGTTTTACAAGATCTGAAAAGGAAACTTCTCAAAAGTTTGTTTTCAATTAATACCACCTACTCAAAGTTGCGCATTTTTGGTAAGAATATATAGCGAAATTTAATACTGTTGTGCAACCTGCAGTAAAACCAGATTTTATACTTAGAAATATTGTAGTCTATAATTTAAGGTTTAATTTCGTGAGTTTAGACGGAAAATGAGAAATAATGGCATTTTTTGGCCGTAATTGCTGTCCGTTCGCGTTTAATGGAGCATAGAAAATTAGTCCAGATTTCCTCTAAAATAATTTATCTTGTCCACACAAGGGCCTGATTTCGATGTATCGGGTTGAGAGAAATGCATGAAAATTAGAAGACACTTTAACAAATACCTTGCCATCACACTCGTTAACATTATTTACTCACAAACAATTTCCAATTCTATAAATTTAAAGAATTTAGACTAAACCCGGAGCAAAATAAAAATTCTGAATTTGTGTAAATATCGGTTAATTTGGAACACAGTGGTAACAGATACAGAAATCTGGTTAGAAAAAAGAATTATTTAGGCAAAACAATCGTAATTAAGCAGAAAACGCCATGGTATTTCAATAATATGCATTATTTCAATGCTCTTTTTAACCCCGCCCCCCCCCCCTTCCTTATGACAAAGACTACTTCTTTCGCCCTGTTATGAAAAGCAAACATATTTTAAATAATTTTTAATCCTTATGTGAATCAGCATGCATTAATTAAAAATTTGAGACGAAAAAATAACAAAAGTTCAAGGCGCAAGATCATGACATACAGTTCAACTTTTGCCATATTTTTAGAAATCCGTGTTCACCGCGAACACCCCTGTCACCGAGTGTCGCCAATATTTTTCCTACCTTGAGACGGATTTTTATGAAACTTGCTTTATTACATTGAATATTCATTACAGGTCGGGAAAATAGCATTATACTTGCAAGCAAAAATTTTAAGTTTTATTGCAGGTGTCATAACAGTATTTCTCTTGAGGTTCACGTCAAATCATGGCTGACGCAAAATAATTGCTGAATCTTCCCTTCCGATTCGGGCATTTTAACACGAGACTGGAGCTGAATTTTTTTATGAGATGAAAAACAATATATAAACTTCCTGTATTGACTAGATTCATTATAATTTAGGGCGTGCTGACTTTTCTATATACTGTATTTGAGTGGGGAGTGATTAGGCCCTGGACTTGATTTTCAAGCACCTGCTCGACTTCGACCGAAACAAACTTGCGTGCCTTGCTGGATGGCTATGTATTTTTTGGTACTAAAATCTTTATAAAGAATTGTTTTACAAGATCTGAAAAGGAAACTTCTCAAAAGTTTGTTTTCAATTAATACCACCTACTCAAAGTTGCGCATTTTTGGTAAGAATATATAGCGAAATTTAATACTGTTGTGCAACCTATACAGTCCCTGAAACGTTCTACTTTCCCACTTGAAAGGTAAGCGAACGCAGAGCGAACGGTGAACGAACGCTGAACGAACGCAGAGCGAACGGTGAGTGAACGATTTGTGAACGCTGAACGCAATTTGGTGAACGATTGGTGAACGGTGAGCGAACGGAGCGCAAACGCGAGCGCAAAGTGAACGGTGAACGATTTATATCTGTTTGAACGATTTATTCGGAATGTCTCCGATCTTTTCCTTGCATTGTATGCATTCTATTCTATTCTATTGTAAGGTGCAAAAACATCAATACATCTCCTAAATAGATTAATTTTGGAGTGCCGACATTAGCATACCATGTTAAATTTTGTTCTGAACACTTCCAGAACAAACAAACAAATACATAAATAAATAAACGTATCCACATTATCGTAAGAAAATACACATTAAGCACGCTTGTAAATTGTGTTTCTTACAATATTTTCTGCACATATATATTATGTTTAAATTAACCTGTTTAGTCAAAAAGGATTTATCACTGTTAAACATTGTTATTAATACAAAACTTTGTAGTCTAAGTAGAGAAAATTACAAGGATACGTGTGTTTACATACAGAGGCGATTCCATGTAAAATGATAATAATAAAAAAAATCACTTTGTCATTAAAAAAATATTTCACAAAGGTCTGTGGCTGTGTTACATAAATACACAGGTATTCTAAAATTTTCATGCCATTATATTTTTACGTGACATTTTTATTTTTTAACGATTTTTTAGCAGACTTCTACTTAAGACACCCCCCTCCACGTCATGACATGTGGACAAGAAATACAAAGAGGCATTCATATTATTTATTATAGATTTGAAAAACAGTAATTGATATTTTAGTAATATGCTGCCATACTTATATATAAACAGACAAATTATACGGAGAGAGAGAGAGAGAGAGAGAGAGAGAGAGAGAGAGAGAGAGAGAGAGAGAATCCGTCTTAGCCCCCCCTTCCCCAAATGCATATACCTGTATCAAGCAAAAATTCCTAAGTTTTATTTTTTTTAATATATCAGGCAGTAAAATTCTTTATCAATAAATCAATTTGTTTGGCAGTCATATTTTTTTTCCTGCTTCAAGTTCACACGAAGTCCACGTGCTTGTCCTGTCAATCAAAATCAGTTGACACGTGCTGTTGTAAAAGTATCGTCACGCCCAAGGCAAAGATCTTGTGTTCCCAAGGAGTTTAAACGATTTTTTGATTATTTCTAGATCTGATTCAGAACATTGCTCAATCAAAAAATAAATAATAAAATGCATAGGACATAAACACTTGGAATTATTAAGCCGCATGAATTTGATGATTGCCAATTTAAATACCACCGTCGGCACGTGTATTTTGAACCGCCATTGCTGAATGACTATCTTAGATGCGTGAACATTTATAAACTGAAATTTTAATGCCACAAAATGTATTGACTTCCTTTTTAATCTGAACTAAAATATACTGAATTCGAAAATACTGACGAAGTGGCATATTCGGGAAAGGGGGGGGGGGGGTCTCTTAACTATATCGAATGGTAAATACATATATACAGTTACAGTGATGAGGAATTTTTTCCCTCTCTTACAATAGAGTAGGCTTTGACTATATTTGTAAAGAAAAAACCTTATACCCTTCAGGCTCCACCAAAAATTGCTGTTTTATTTTTTTTTAGTGCTTTAAGTGTATTTCAATTTTAATAAATAATTTTTTAACCACACCATCAATGTACATGAACATCGCTTCGTAGATACTGTACTTAATCTGTAATACTATCTATAATTCTCAGAAATTGTTGTACATGTAACATGTACATGTATTTCTATAGTAACAAAACGAGAAAAAAATCGTGTTAGAAATGAATATTTTGGTAATTATTCAGCAGTTGGTTAATAAAGCGACTTGGATTATCATTTCTCTATCAATGATTTGTGGTGTTTGACATAATATTAAAATGTTGCAGCGCCGTATCCGTACATGTATGTTGCCGTATTTAAATTCAGTCTTGTAGCATCGTACTAAATGAATAAACTTCCAACAACATTTTTTAAAAGATTAATTAAATAAATAATCAACAGTAAAGTTAAAAATAATAATAAATATTGGAGATAATATTTTTCCTGAAAATAATGATACTTTAAACCAGTAAACCCTTACTTTCCCGCTCTTTTTCCCTTTGAAAGGATAAGTCCTTTCACTTTGGAGTTCCGAATGACAATGAAAACTGAACGATGACTGAACGCAATGTGAACGCAAAGTGAACGAACGGAGAGCGAACGGTGAACGCTTTGAGAACGGTGAACGCAAGCGCACGGTGAACGCTGAACGCAGAACTGTGAACGGAGAGCGAACGGTGAACGCACGCTGAACGAACGGTTAGTGAACGGGAAAATTGGAAAGTAGAACCTTTCAGGGACTGTAGTTGTAAATGAAGGTAAGAAAAGAAAATTAATAATAAAAGACTCCTCAATATTAAGAAGACTTACTTGATGCTCATAACCGGATCCCATCTAGTATTCTTTATCATTATATAGCGTTTTTCATACAGGTTTGAAACTAAATAAGGATTGTAATGACCTCTTTCTACCTGGATATTCACAGTCTGGTGTTTATAAAGTAAACCCCTTTGGAAACCAGACCCAGGTCAGCGTGTACTGTGATATGGTAACAGAAGGCGGAGGGTGGACAGTAAGATCTCTCTCTCTCTCTCTCTCTCTCTCTCTCTCTCTCTCTCTCTCTTAAATTGTTGAATTAAGCAGATTTTTTTAATGAAATAAAATTAAAAAAAAAAGGTTATCCGGAATCCATGATTAAAAAAAATCAAGATTATTTAATTTCTGTTGATATCTTTAATATAAAATAAAATAAAATAAAATAAGCACAGAAAAAAATGATTAAGAAGAAGAATAAAAGTGACTTCATGCCCAGTTTGAAATAATTGAATTTAAATATAAATACCATTAAAGAATGGTTAACAAATCCAAGAGAAATAAGAATTAAGTAATTATAATCCATGCATGGTAATCCAAAGGCAATCCAAAAACGGAAAAATGGATTAGTGAACTTTAACAAGACATGGTTGGAGTACAAAACAGGATTTGGAAAAGCGGACGATTCTTACTGGATGGGTAATAACTTATCTGTGTCTACATCTATTTTAAAGAATACTAGTTTACTTAGTAATTAAAAATTCTTTATTAATACTTTTGTATAGATTCAGTTATCATAATTTATGTTATATTCAATTGATGTTATATATGATCGTATCGACCTCCAACATATACTTTTACGTATTAAGTTTATCGGTCACTGTCTACAGATATAATATGTCCAACATTGAAACCGTTTAGGAGAGTAAAGTTGCAGTTCTGTAATAATTATTTTACACCTTTGAAATATCGTTTTGCAATCTGCTTATGGCGTTACACTTTTCAGAAAATTCATTTAGCTTGAGTTTACAGTGCATCGTTGGTTCTTCGTTTTTTAAAACCATATCTATTACTAAATAGAAATATTCTCTAACTTTGCAGACTCCCCACGCATCAGGGTCAAAGTTTCAAACTTCTTGGATTTTTCCGACAAAATCGGAAAAAACCCGAGCCGTTGAAGTAACGAAAATTTGACGTCACATACAAAGTCATGTTTACTGAGGATGCAATCGATAGTTTTTTTGCATGAAAATTGCATTAAATTCTTGTTTGTTATTTGTTCAAAGTAAATTATTGCTATACCTAAGCCACCATGTTCCTATGCACCGCAAAAGATTTTTGGGAATAGATTTTTTTTCACGCTTCGACATCAACATTTTCTTTAAACAATGAGTGGATTTAAACCGAATTTTTACTGTTGGTACACGTTGTCGTTAGAGCTCGCTTTGCGCTCGATATAAAGCATTGTTGAATCTCAAAGGGGACGTTAAGAAGCCGAGATTGAAAAACACGATATATTACTGTAGACAATCACTTACAAAATTTATCAACGATTGTTTTGTCGACGAATAATAGCAGTAGCAATTGGCGCCATCGCTAGGTGGCACTGGTGACAAATTTCCCCGCAATCACGAAACGTTGACCTCATTTCGCTTGGAAATTTTCCGAGTCTTATATGATAAAACCTGATGCTAAAATACGAAAGTAATAGGTTGAAACTAAAGTTAGGAGTTTAAATTTGACAGTATATGCTATTTGTAGAAAGCACATGGTAAGAAAATGACAACCAGTCGACTTTTTTTCAGTGAGAAAAAAGGTGGCAATACTAGAAATCGGCAATATACGCAGATTGTGCGGTCAAATTTAAATAATTTGATCTTTTTTTTTTTTTTTTTAGCTATAAGCAATACTAAGGTAACAAGTTTATGCCAGAAGGATAACGTAAAATTTATTTCCCCCCCGTTTGGGCTGACGATGTACGAAGGAGAACAAGACTCTAATGTTCTGAAATCCCAAAAACATTGTTTGTACTAACAGTAATGCAATAAATCGCTGATATTTCCGGTTCAATTAGTTTTCCTTTTGTTATTTTTGAAAAATTTATTATAATTTTTTAACAAAACATATGAAACATATGATTGTGCCCATGAAACAATGGAGTTTATAGCAAATTCTACACATCTTAGTTTTTCATGGACTTTGTTAGTATGATGGCATATTTCTGCTCCAGATGCAAGATAAATTATGTCAACATGCAGGAAATATATGTCAACATGCAAGAAAAATATGTCAACATGCAAGATAACTATGTCTACATGTAAGGAAACTATGTTAACATGCAAGTTACCAATCTTATTAGAGGATATACTTTTAATATGGGTATATTTACTCACTAACGTTAATATCTGACATCATACATGCATGATGCAACATAATTATGTTAACATGCCACTTATTTATCTTAACTTGCAAGATATTTAAGGAATGGATTTAAGGAATGGCAAGTTATACTGTATAACCTGTGTTGAAAAAGTGTACGCTCTATTTTGTTTTAAACATATTTGATTGACAATCAAAAGGATCAGAAACAAGTTCTATCAATTTACTAGTTCTTTTCTTTAATAAAACACGTCACATAATAATTGTCATGCAAATTAATAACAAAAACGTAAACAAATAAAATAGTCAATTATATGTCTATCTAAACCTACAGAATTCATTTATGAATTTATGAACAACCGCAACAATGCCAGTGTTTAACTCTAATGAATGATTTTCATTGCCCCAGAGTAGTAGGTGGACATCTATGATGTCTAAATCAAGTGGAAAAAGATAGTCAAAAAGCTTATTTCGAGCATTCAGATATTTCTTGCAAACAAAGAAAAAATGGTAGGCATCTTCTTGTTTACCTCAAGAGCAATATGGATTGTCAATGATACTGCGTTTATATAAATCTTGGTTAAGTACACAGTTGTGCCTCAGTTTAGTATGGATTATATTTGTAATGCGTTTACCAAATTAAAAAAGAAGATGCTTTTGAACATTATCACTTATAATCTTACTAAAAGAATTAACTGAGATGGATTCTCTTGTATCTGTATCCAATGAATTGCCTTTTTAACAGCATCAGGAACAAATGATTTGTAAAATATTTCTAACCTGCCTCTTGGAATATTTAAATGATCTTTATTTCGTGTATTGTATCTTGATATTTTTTTCTCTTTTCTTTGGGACTATATCTCGTATATATTCCAGTACATCACAATTATTAATTTTGAACATTGTGGTCTTTTTTTGCTAGATAACGACGGTTCTTCAAAGGTACCTACCGTTCACGGTAGCTCAGTCGGTAGAGCGCTCGCTCCGTGATCGGGAGGTCGTGAGTTCGAATCTCGGCCGCAACTGACCTAAGTCGATAAAAAATAGGTAGCAACTGTTCCTTCGCCAGGCCCTCGGCACTTTGAAGTGAAAGTTGCGGGTCCTTCGGATGAGACCTTAAAAACCGAGACCCCGTGTCACGGCAGGCGTTGGCACGATAAAGATCCCTCACTGCTCAATGGCCCTGAGTGCCGAGTAAAGGTCAAAATTTGAAGCCCTTCACCGGTATATGGTGACGTCTCTATATGAGTGAAAAATTCTCGAATGGGACGTTAAACAACATACAATCAATCAAAGGTACCCATCCTGTTTCAAAATAAAGTGATTCTCTTGAGGCTAGTATCGGAAAACCAGTAACTATCCTAACGGCCATTAGTTTTACTTTTTCAAGTTTTTCTACATCCGATGTAGAGTAGCCATCCCTGACAATTGAAGCCTATTCGAGTGTAGGTCTTACAAATGTTGCATACAATATAGAAAGGTTTTTCCTACCTATTCAAAATTTTAATCTCTTTAATAGCTTCAATTTCCTATATGCATTCTTTACAATACTATCAATATACTCATACCAACTAAGATTCTGTGACAACAAAATACCCAAGTGGCGATGCACCGATACAAATTCAAGTGTATTGCCTTGGAAATACAAATTCGGTAAAACAGATCTATTTTCTTAGGAAAAAAATGCAACTTTTGCTTTTGATGGATTAAATCTTAAAAGCCATTTACTCGGCCATTTATCTAAAACATCAAGATAATGGTTTAACCTGTATTTTATATCTAATAAATTGAATGATGCATGTTGCAATGGATTGTCATCGGCAAATAATCTTCACATTGATTAGCATATTTTCAGCATCATCATCAACATATATTTAAAATAAAAGAAGACCTGGAACTGAGCCCCGAGGCACACCTGCATATATATTGAGGTTGGATGATAGCAGATCTTTATACATAACATTTTGTGACTTTTTTCTCAAGTAATGTATTAACCATTGTAAACGATCATCAGATATACCATACGTTTGTAATTTGTAAAGAAGACTCTTGTGCCAAACTGTCAAATGCCTTAGAAAGATCGCAAAAAACATACAACACCATTTGCCTTCATCTATACTTTGTACAATACTATGATAAGTTTCTAGAAATTGGTATACACTGTAGAATGACCGGGTAAAAAACCTGCTTGATATCGATAAAATAAATTGTTACAATGAAATTGATTGTGACGTGTTTGAAAATAATTCTCTCCATTATTTTGCTAACGCCGCATAACAACGATACAGGCCTGTAGTTAGACACTAAGGAAGGGTCATCTTTTTTAAAGAGAGGTAATACATGAGCTACTTTCCACGTGGCTGGGAAAACATTCTCTGACAGTGATCTATTAAATAACATAGTTAATGGTTTTGAAACAGTAGAAACAGTATTTTTTAGCATTTTGTGACTGATGCAGTCAGGACCTATAGCCTTATTAACAGGAAGTATAGAAATAATATCGACTACCTCTTGTTCATTAATAATGATATTGCTTAGTGTGTCATTACATAATGAGTACATTTCTGGTAGGCTTTGGTTTGTATCATCGATACAGGAGATGGAAGAAAAATAGCTGTTAAGTGCTTCATTCTTGTCGAGATCAGAAAGGACTAAGCTATGTTCGCCATTGGCGGTAGTAATTTGTAATGGAGGTATGTCATTGGATGACTTAACGTCAAATACATCCTTCAATAGTTTCCAATACAATTCGTTGTTTTTGTTGAGTCTACTAGGTGCGTTTCTATATTTTGATAATAATTAAAGATAGCATATTTTTCATATTATTGACAGAGTTCCGAATTTTTTTTTTTAATTCAGACCAATCCGAATCTTTCTTAGTTCTTAATGCTTTATTTTGCAATCTATTTCTAATTCTGATAGTTTTACCCAAAATGGAGTCAACCAAGGTTGGACGAACAATTATGGATTTTTTTCATAGATAAATTGTCAAACACAAAAAGAGAAAAATATTTGAAAAATTGTCAGTAACCACGTCGATATTATCAGCATCGTTGATGTATTTACCCTAATTTGTGAAAGTCACCATTTTTGCAATCCCATACTTTTCGTTTATAAGCGCGATTGTAATTAAAATTCGAGGAAAGTGCACGATAAGTTGCTTTGTGATCACTAAAAGCAAAGTCATGGACGAATGAAATCAAATAACCTTATTTGTTTCTTATACTATGAATATTTAGGTGTAAAATATCAAGGACATTCTCAATAATGGGTCCGGGATTGACCTCAATATCACCACAGGCTAGTAATATAAACGTAAACAATTGCAAGTAAAAATTAATCTACACTAAGTAACTCTTAATACGTGTCGTACATCTTAAGAATGGTTTGATCATGCTGTCATGTTGTAAATTTTGAATTTACCGGGTGGCAGTAAATACAAAATTTACAACATGACAAATTTACTGCAACCTGGTAAATTCAAAATTTACAACATGACAATTCTATAAAGAACATGCAATAAAAATGCACAAACTGAGATATGGAATGAGTAAGACTTGCATACACCTTTACAAGACAAATAGAAAAGACCGTTTGCAGCACGATATTGATCAATAGAGTCCCCATTGTCTAAAATTGGGTGAAAGTGTACGGTAGAAAATTAAAAAAAATAAATGCTGCAATGGTATTTTTTATGCAATTCATTTTACATATAAGTGCTAGGGGGGAAAAACTGGTGTGGAAGGAAGGTTGATTTAATACAATTTATTTGAATGCATCTCAGATTACTGTTTGTAGCATTTTTCAAAATTACCATTATCTTTCAGGCAAGAAATACTACGTATGAAAAGCGGGCCACACCTCTATATATAAAACTCTATGAATATAGGTGTGGTTCGTCTTTTATACGTAGTATTTCTTGGCTGAAAATGTAAAAATATTTATTGGAACACCTTTTTAAGTGTATATAAAGAAGATTCAAAATTATTTATTTATTTTACATTTAACAGTCCGGAAGACAAGCCCCTATGCTTGCCTGCAGTTTCTGAGAGACATGGATATATGCATGCAGATCGGAAACTACTTTAGTTCTAGTAAAGAAACGGATCTCGAATAAAATTCTGTCATATTTTTATTAAAACCAGTGGACACAGAGATTTAGATACAAATTAAATATATGAAAAAAAAATCATTATTTTCATTTTTCGCAAATACAGAAAATTTTAAAGCTATTGTCAAAACGTAAACACGTGGTAAAAGAAAATCTGCGTTGACGTTCGCCATCACTTTGCAACATCACATCTTTATTACGTTATTTCTCTGTTTTAGATAAAATGTCTTAATCACCATTTATGGGCGCAATCATTTCATTCTGTCCTTCAATCGCATTATCTTGCAAGTTGTAAGGACTGACAATTCTATTAGTCTAATCTTGACTAGTAAAGAGGGGAGGTATAAAAGAGAGGAATTGTCATTCTAAAAAGTATGATCAATGTAGATTGTATAGTATTAAACTATATTAATTACTCAATTTTATCATTTTATCAATATAAGGGATAAAAAAACAATCACTATATATCTTATTTATTGCATAATACACCTATATGGGTCAAGCAATTTTATACAAAGATTATATATATGACATACAGTTACATATTTCAAAATAGCCTTTTAATGTTCACGGTAGCTCAGTCGGTAGAGTGCTCGCTCCTTGATCGGAAGGTAGTGAGTTCGAATCTCGGCCGCGACTGACCTAAATCGATAAAAAAAAATAAGTAGCAGCTGTTCCTCCGCCATGCGCTCGGCACTTTGAATTGAATGTTTAGGGTCCTTCGGATGAGATCCTAAAAACCGAGGCCCCGTGTCACGGCAGGAGTTGGCACGATAAAGATCCCTCACTGCTCAATGGCCCTGACTGCCGAGTAAAGGTCAAAATTTGAAGCACTTCACCTGTATATGGTAACGTTTCTATATGAGTGAAACATTCTCAAATGGGACGTAAAACAACATACAATCAATCAATAAAATGGCTTTATGGTACAATGTAAAAATGTTTAAACTTTTAACAGACATGGACCTCATTTGTGCAGTTCTAATGACTTCTATATAAAGTATCTCAATGCAGACAAAAGATCAAATTTTAGATTTAAAACTTAATGCATTTTACTGAGTGGTTTGTCTTTCAAAAAACAAACTTAAGTGTTTATTTTATTTAATGGAGAATAATTGATTTTTGAGAACAAGGTATTGTTGAAAGTAAAAAAAAGAAGTGGTTTCTATCATCCAGTTAATTACATTTTTTTTTTTTTCAAAAGCTATGATCTCTTGGAATGTGTTTGTGTCTGCCATTTTCAATTTAATCTAAAGAATGGTTACTTACTATGAATTTTGGAAATTAGTTGTGCGGTTGTAAAATGTTTTTTTTTTATTCCCATATAATAGGTATCCTTCCATTTTAAGGACAGATTATACAACAAACTTTTATTAAAATTCTCTAACAATTTAATCCATGTTTCTATAAATAGAATAAATAAGTTTAACCGCATGTTTATTTTTTTTTTTAAATTAAAATGACAAAATATTGTATATTATAATGAGGATGGCTTCAAAAGGTAGAATTTTGAACATTACAGTAATTTCTACAATTTCTTACGGAAATTTTACAATTTCTCAATATTTTGGTAATTTATTATTCGCATCATTTACAATCAAAATAGGTCCAAAAATATACACCAATCCAGGCATTCATTTTATTTGTTTGTTTGTATCATTTGTCCTTAATATCAGTTTTTACTTTAGTATACAGATGCAATTTGGAGCTATCTGTAACTGAAGAGTTTATGTAAGATCTTTCGACTGTAAACATCAAGCAATATCTTTTTGAATTTTTGTTTAAGAGAGTACTTAATTTTATTATATGTTTTATCAAAAGTTACATAATCGCGTGCTTCCAATCCTATTTCCTTAAAAAAACTAGTAGCAAAAATATATCAAGTAAATAAGCCGTTATTACCGGTATATAGGGACTTGTTATTTCAAAAGCCTCTTTCAAAAGGAGATTTATCTCCTGTGTATTCTTTCCACAGAAATATACATATACCTTAAGAAACAATGGTATCTATGTAGACTTAAATACAAGAATACTGTATTTTCCATGTGCGGTAGTTAAGAGGGTAGGTGTGTTTATAAGTATTTTAAGGCTCAGAGTCATTAATGTTCAAGGCCAAGCTAAATCAATAAAGTAACGTACATATGTATATTGGTCACTTATGAAATATATGTATAAATGCTTAATCTTGTTTGATTGCGTAACACTGCAACATTCCTGAAATAAATATGAATTTTTTTTTTAGTTCCTAATATATTCCAACTATGATATTTTTAAGGAAATGACGTGATTCACAAGCTTACCAATGGAAGGAAATCATTCCTTTTTGTCTCCATCAAATTACAAAATGGGACAATTTTTTATGAAATATATGATCAGTTTTCTATATCTGATGAAGCAGGCAACTACAAACTCTTTCTTGGAGGACAAGCCACAGGAACCTTAGGTAATTGAAAGATAGAACCTTGTGTGAATGTAATCAATGTGTTGAGAAATAGAGAGAGAGAATCAATGTGTAGAGATAGTGTGGGCAGAGAGAGAGAGAGAGAGAGAGAGAGAGAGAGAGAGAGAGAGAGAGAGAGAGAGAATTTGTAAAAATGAGACATGATAATTGTTTAAAAGAGTTTTGTCATTTCGGTCTTTTTAGCATCTTTTTCTCAATTATATGCTACAAAATTTACTACATCAAAGCACTTATTTCAGCATAATTTTACTTGTGAACTTGTGTAACATATCAGGTAAAAAATCTAGTAACAAAAAGAAAAACAAAACAAAAGTTTCAAAGGGAATGGGGGGTGGGGGTGCAAGGGGCATAAATGCATAGGTGCTGTACTTTGATATCATATATGATATTGTATTATTTTTATATCACCTTTCTTTACAGGAGACAGCATGAGAGACCACAATCTGTCAGGGATGTACTTTAGTACATCTGAGAGAGATAACGACAGGTGTGTATGTAACTGTGCTGTTGCTTATGGGGGAGGAGGCTGGTGGTTTAATGACTGTACCTTTACCTTCCTCAACGGTCCTTTGTTTTCATCATCCTGGATCAATCCATGGTATCCTACAGTGAGATATGGTAACAAGGTGACGGAGACTGTCATGATGATAAAACCCTATTGAGTGTGTTCCATGTTGTGCATTGTAAAATGTATATGATATTGAATCCAATCTGATATAACTTGAACTTGTACATGCGATGTCAAATGTTTTTATCATAAATGATTGAATTACTGTTATTTCTTCGGTCCTAATGATGATTCCGATTTATTATGTTCATAAAGTGATCTTAATGATTTCATCTTATTATGTTATGATGGTTTGTCAGATATTTGATACTTTTATATATATTGTTTATCTTATCAGTTGATAAATTAATGAAAAATACAGTTTTCTTATATCTGATGCTTTCAATGAATGCAAAATAATAATTTTCGTATTTAGAGAGAAATAACTCTTTGTGATTTAATTTAAATAAACATGAACACTTATAGTTGCATTTATGATTTTTATTTTCATAATAAAATATGCTTGTTTACCTGAAACGAATTCTGCTTTAATTTCTTTTGAATATTTATCACATTCCAATAAACTCTAATTTCATCCTGACAGGGTTAAAAAGCCACATATTCATGATTAAATCTGGTAGTACTGATTTTGTCTTTTCATTCTTCAACAACCTTTACTAAACCTTGTCAACGCATATTTAGCATTTACGGAAAAAAAAAAGATAGAGTGAAGGATTAAAAATGTAGCAGACAGATTTTTGTTTTAATTTATACATGATATACGGAAGCATGACAGAATATGACTTCCAAACAAATGCTAATACATATTCAAATGTCAAGGAATTGTTATACTGAAAGAGTGTTTTACCTTTAGTTAAAGATTAATTGTTTGACTTTTTACAATAAAGACTTTGTAAAACAAATATATGAATAAGGGAATTGAAGCTTCATCTTCTCTCCGTTCATTCAGATGAAATTATGATTTTCTAGACGAAATATAACATAATTGAAACATTCACACTTACAGCATATCTAGATACAGGTGACTCTCGATGGCTCGAACTCCGATCTCTCGAAGTGAACCTCCAGTCCCGTTTTTTTTCTCTATATAACTAAGCAAATTTACTCCCTATCTCTCGAACTTCCAATCTCTCGAAGTTCTCTATCTCTCGAACCGAGACCTGGGTCCCGTTACACATATTTCATTGTTTTCTACTCTCTATCTCTCGAAGTTTTGATTGCGCTTGTGTACACGCCAATCAAGCGTAAAATTTGTGCTGCTTGGACTTACTGGATAACAGTGAATGTCTGGGGCTGGCATGGAGGTGTTAATTGGGTGTTTACATAGATGACACTATACCTGTGAGCTTCCGAGTGTTGATATAAATAATTAATTGGTTATAATTGGTAAATTATAAACGAATTGCTTCACAACTTATTTTGACTTGACAGCGAGACGAAAATTTTTAGAAAATAATTTAAGAGGCGTGTCAATAATTTTCCATAGATTATGAAGTTTTATTAGAGTGTACATAATCCCAGCATGACAAACATTGCACAAGAAATCCTATCTCAAGAATTAAATACCGATTTAATACGAGAAATCTGGTAAAGGACCCGATCAAGCCCGGGGGCTAGCCACACCGACGATTGCTATTCAGGTTTTATGTAATCATGAAATGAGAACAAATAAATACTGAAACTTAAAGAGATCGTTTTATTTATTCAAAATACGATCATTGTTGTTGAAATCAAGTGAATTACCTGTAAAATACGAATGAAAACGTGCAATGATATTATCAACATATACTTCCGGTATTTATAATAGTTGAACAATGATGATCGGAACTGAAAATTCCGGATTTTATTCACTTTCTATCTCTCGAACCCCTCGATCTCTCGAACTTTTCTTACGGTCCCTTGAACTTCGAGAGATCGAGAGTCACCTGTACAATTTTTGAAATATCTCTCTTGTAAGATAATTAGTTAACCTTAACTATTAGAGGAAAGTGAATATTGTTTTACCTGATTTAACTTATTACAGTGTGGCCAAGATTCAAAGCCTAATGTAAACTTCTTTAGATAAATCTCCTAAAATATCTTTTTTTTTAATTTACATGTATTTTTTTCTGCAATGAAAGACAATTTTCAAATGAACAATTTCATTATACAGGAAAAAGTGGCTTGCATGAAATATATGGAGATAACGAACAGTATTCAAGCTCAAAAGTCCATTATACAATACAAAATAGGAGCAGAGCAAACACGGACCTCCAAACATCAGAGGTGGGATCAGGTGCCATGAAGGAGTGAGCATCCCCTGCCGACCGGTCACACCCGCCGTGTGCTCCTTGTCATGATCGGGAAATAACAGAAAAATCCGTCGACAATTCAGTGTGTAAATAATGGCCTAACAATTAGTATGAAAAATGTCAGTCAGCATTTGACTCAATGATAAATTGTATTTGCTGACAAGGTCATTGCATCGACCATAGAACTTACGAAATGATGACTTTAAACGAGACAGCTGATATTCTTGTTTCATCAACTTATTTGTCAATAATTTACCTCGTTTTAGAAATTGTACATACGTAGAGCATGCTCTTGCGTATCGAATCAACTGAGAGATATATACCCCGTATGCAGGTGATGAAGGTATATTGCTGCATAAGTAAGGGAAGTTGACGATTGAAAAGTTAAAGTCATCAAGTTTATCATAAAGCTTGGTTGTTAGATTACCATTAACGTCTTTTTCAAGTAAAATATCCAAATATGAAACAGATGTGTCAGACTCTTTGGTATCTTTTATCTCAAGTTCACCAGGATATATCGTATCGACATAAGAATGAAAATAGCCATTGTTAATTGACAATACGTCGTCGATATATCTAAATGTCGAGTTTAACGCCACAGCAAGTGTTTTCTTCTGTTCACGTACAAGATTTTGGACAAATTCTGCTTCATATGAATACAAAAAAAGGTCTGCTAATAACGGGGCGCAATTGGTACCCATAGAAATTCCAATAGATTGTTGGAAGACCTGGTCTCCAAAAACCATAAATTCTTTATCAAATTCACATGAATTTTATGTGAATTCTTTGCATGAGAAAGATGCGAAAAACAAGACACGTAAAATTTATACGAAAACTCCATGTGATTTTGACATAACTTTCATCTGATTTCTAAATGTAGAGCATATCGCAGAAAAATCGTGCAAAGAAAATTTTTTGATAATTTTTGACATTTTTGAAACAAAAAGAAAATCACTTGTATATTTTGTAAGCCATTTTTCCCTGTGTATTCATTGGTATTTTGTTTTAATGAAATGAGCCTTTTCAGGCAGAAAACGCTTTATGTTTTTTTTTTCCTGCAAAACAAAGTACTAATATTAAATATGACTTGTAAATATTTCGGATGAATTTGCTACATTTGGGATTTTCAGTTAATGAAAATATATAACTTTTATAAAATTGACGTTATATTTGATTAAATTCCGCCAATGTACCATAACGACATTTTGATTAGATTTAGTAAAGAATTATCATCATATTCCTGATTTGAATCACGCTGTTGATTTTTTTGTGTATAAATCGTGTTTTTTTTTTGTTTTTTGGTTTTTTTTTTCAAATTCCAACTAATTCTTCCGTTATACTCTGAAGATGAATGTGAACTTAAATATGTCATTTTTGGTTGACAAATGAACAACAACACAACAAAATGCAAGACGTTTCGATAGCAATCTCCTCTTTTGATTTTAATACTATTATATTTCTCTGATAATTGATTTAACTTGCCTCCAACATATGCATTGAAGTCATTTACTACTGAAGCCGAATTAAGGGTCACGGGAATGCCCATCTACTGTGGAAGTTAAAATGGACATGACATACAGTATTGTTCACAAATATAAATTTTCCCCCGAAAGTTGGGTGAAGGGGCAAAAATGTGAGTTTATTATATTTGGATACTAGTAATGCAGAGGTTTGAATAATAATATTCCTCAGGCCCCTTTATGCCCGTACAGGTTTAATCAAAATATACATTCATTATCGTATTATCTGTGTTGAATTTTAGTGGTCTTTCTTTATTAAAGCTTAGGAAAAGAAGAACAATGAAAACCAAAAGAAAAAAAGTTTTTTTGCTTAAGTTTCGATGTTTTGTTTCAGTTAACAAAATGCCTCAAAGGTTTGTTTAACATGTTTATTCAAATATCCAAGGGTCTGGAACAGACACCGTTCGCGGGTATGTTAAGGCTACACCCAGAGATATACTACTTGTTTCTACAATATGACGTCATAGTAAGCTGTATGACGTGAAGTTTAGAAATAATGATTTCTTAATATCTCTATTTAAAATTTAATTTCAGGTCCAAGAAATGAATGGAATCATTCAAAAACATAATCTAAACAAAATCATGTCGTTTTCGGGTGGTATAAACAGCTAAGTATTTATCACGGGGGTTAAATACCAAACCAATGACGTCATAACTATTGATCAAATATTTGCAGAGTGAAAATTAAACGTGACAAAAATTCATGTAAACAAATATGCAAAATGGGAGTTTTAAAGCATATACCGTGAATGTTAAGTGTAATTCATAAGGAATTAAAGATTAAGAATCATGTTCGCTGATATATTCTAATCATGTTTTCTTATAATGAACACAGGCAATGCTTTAAAATCCCGATCAGCCTTTCCTCTGTCGTTGTATAACAACAAAGTTGCAAAAGTTCAACACTACTCCGCATATTTTGAGACATAATTTTTGTTTGTATCGAAAGCTTGTATTCTATAGTACTTGGAAAAAGCTGCTAGAATCGGGTGATTAACATGCATTGATGACAATTCCTTGACAAAAATAATTGAATTATCCCCGGGGTAGTGTTAAACTTTCTACTTTTTCATTCAGGCATTTTTTCTATTTATAGACGTCACGTGATGACGTCGTAGTGGAGTGCTTCTTTTAGCCTAAAACTCAATGACGTCTATACAATGGATAATAATAGTAAATGTTTTATCTATGGCTTTTCTGATTTATCAATGTTACATTTTACGAAAAAAGTCTAAATTCGCCGAAATATGATCTCAGTACTGCCTTAACATACTTGCGTTCTCTTGCGAGACATTCTGTGAAAGCTACACATAATAAAAATACAAAATTATTCATGTAGGTTCACAACTTCTGGTAATAATAAAAGAATTCCAAGAAATTCATATAGATTCACAGGTAAATATTACCAAATTAACCCAGACATTCAAAACTTTGATTTTAGATTCTAATGTAAATTCTTACACATAGCATCAATAGTTAAAGAACACATAAACAGTTTGTATGGCTCAAATATCACAAAGTATTTTGCTAAGTTTAACATTAAAATGACTTTTTAAAAGCTTTGAGGATTTTAAATCTAAAATTAGCATCAATTGCAAGTTTGCTAGTACAGCTTAAACAAAATTACTGATCACATGCACTATTAAAGGTTTGCATAGTAAAATATAAACAAAATAATCTATCATTCACACAATTTTCAATGATAAAACTTACATGGTTGCCGCTGTCTATAACTAGAAGTTTCGTTAGATTAAAAAAAATGTGTGTGCATCGACCTCGTGCAGACTGCCGGAAGAAATGAAGATATACAAGAGAAAACAAAACTAAATAGAGACGGACATAAAATTTCCGGATTTATCCGGTGTGGTAACATTACATTCGATATGTAAAAATTCATTTATTTAGACGCTGCTTGCCCCCACCCCCCTTTTCATGCATATTTTTTTTTTTTTTTCTCATAGTAAACAAAGTAATGGTACATAAACATCTTTACATTTATGATATACTCACACGCTCACTCACACTATTCACATCCATTATTCACTTCTTTTGAAGTTAAAAAAATAATAAATACAGTTTGTCACCTTTTCCTAAACCTTATACATATATTTTCCAGATATTAAATTTACAATGATTCTTTTAAATTACAATTTGAAGATAAAGAAAAAAAGATTGAAGAAGAAAAATAATAAATAAAATAATTTGAACGGTCACTCATGAAAAAAAAAAAAAAAAAAAAACAAGTTTCAATGAAGACCATACGGAATTAAAATTAAAAATTGTATTCTTGTGGTTTGACAAAAATTTTTCAACATTGTATTTGACTCTAAGATGACATAAGAGAGCACTGAACTTTGGCATTTTGTTCTGCATCAGACAAGGAAAGGTATACTGTTTTGTGTATAATATGAAAAAGTTTACAATTCTGCCATTTTTTGTCAAAGGAATCTCCCCTAATATGACAGTGCTAATATTAAATCCAACCCTTATTGAAGTAGTTCTGTATATATGTTGGCTAAGACTACTCCACAATGGCAAACTGTCATTACAAAATAAAAATACATGTATTGTTTCATTTTCCTTCCCTTCTTACAAATGGCACAGCGATCGTAGTTTTAATATTAATCCTTTTAAGATAGTAACTTACAGGAAGAATCCTATGCAATATTCTAAACTGAAGCCACTGAACAGCTGTATCACTTGTTACCTTAAAACAAACTTTGAAAACATCATGTTTTTCAGAATTACATTGCCCATAGATACCCAAAATGGAATCCATTTTGATGCAGATTAGATTTAACACTATTTGTGTTTAAAATGGATTACAAAGACTTGATTTTTCTGACTGAAGCAATAATTCAAAATAAAAGGGCATAGGTGTCTTGAACTTTTTTTTTGACTACCGATCTGTTAATAGAAATATATTTATTTATTTGTTTCTTTGTTATTTAACGTCCCTCTCGAGAATTTTTCACTCATATGGAGACGCCACCACTTGCCGGTCGAGGGCTACAAATTTTGACCTATGCTCGGCACTCAGGACTATTGAGCAGTGAGGGATCTCTTTCGTGTCAGCACCTACTGCGACCTTGGTTTATACGGTCTCATCCGAAGGACCGGTCTCCACGTCCCGCAGTGGGATTCGAACCCGCGACGTAAGGATCAACTCCTTACTCCGCGACTCTAGAGCAGACGCTCTAAACACTCCGGCGACGAAATATATTTAAAGTATTTTGATACTGCAGCAAGAACACTATTATATTGCATAATCTGCACATGCATATCTTTATGTGAGAGACAAATCTTTTGTTGTAAGGAATCATAGTTTAAAAAAATTCCATCATCATAAAAAAATCTCCAGTTACTCTGATACCTTTTTCATACCAAACTTTGATAAAAATGTATCGATTTCCAAACCAAGATGTTAGAATTGTACCCTACCGGAATATTAAGAAAATTATTATTATTATTATTTTTATTTTTTAATTTTTTTGTTACTTTTTTTTTTAATTTATTTATTTATTTATTTATTTTTTTTTTACATTTTTACAATTATTTAAACATTTCATAACTCCAAGCCATGATTTTAACACTTCTTGCCATAAAGCATTGTTTTAGGAAGTAGATGTTCTATGATAAGTAGATCCCCAAAATGAAATAGCTTCTCAATAACATCTTTTCCATTCATTGCAGAAAAGGTATCAATCCATGGCAATTGTTTTTGAGTTAACCTTTTCATCCAAGAAAAGTTTAAAGTAATCATAAAATTATCCATATTGATCATTAAGGAGGGATTCTTCTCATAAGAACACTTATTTCTTATATTTAAAAATCAATGAAATTTTCACAGAATCAAGAAGACAATATCACTAAGTGATGTTATCAGTTAGATTAAATTTGACCGTTTTATACTAGAGGCAAGGTCAGGTCAAGGTCAGTACCTTTTCCCTGGACATTAAGAATAAAAAATTACTGTTCCCAATCATGCGATGCCTACTTTTATTTCAATAAATTAAATGTTTTTCTTTCTGCATAAAGAGAAATTACCATATTGGGTCTATATGATGATATTACCATATTGACATAAATAATTTAACTAAAATGGGTATTGGCTAATCCGAATTTTCTCAACTTTTCTTAAAATTTTAAGATATTTTAGTTATTTTTATATGCTTCCTATATTTAAATTTTTCTTATTTTCACATATGATAAAGTTGTCACATAAAGATACAAAATGATATAAAAACAAAAAGTTTTGATCGTTTACTAAGAGAGAAAAACACTTTTTTACGAATTTTTGGCTCAAATCTGAACTTAGATTGGCAGCTTTTAAAAGCTAACATAATTGTAGTTTGTTTGGAAATTCATATTTATTTGATATATTTTAAAACTTTAGTTCCTTATCATTAATTTAACTTACATTTAAAAATTTTCCCCAAGTCTTTGATTGTGTAAAAATTATAACTAAATTCATTGTTCTATAATTATTTTGAGAGGCAGAAAAGGAGATATTTTCATACGCCGCCATTCCGCCAAAAATATAGTCCCTGCTAGATTTCAAACTCAATTTACCATTTCTATTTAAAGTTGTACAATTGTGATGAGGAAAGAAAAATATGATCTTTTAAATCTCTTACATCTAAATATAAAAAAACATATAAGCAAATATACTTTGAATATTTCATATAGTCAGAAAGCAGACAAGAATCCCTCCTTAATAGACACCCCCCCCCCCGAAAGAAAATCTTGTGTAACAAGGGATCGCTTAATCTTATCTGATTTGGACTTCCATGTAAATTCGAAAATATCTTTTTGCAAATCAATTATGAACTCTTTTGTAGGAGATGGCAAAGAAATAAATACACGATTAAGCATAAGCATAATTAAAGTTTTAACAACAGTTATGCAACCAATTAGAGTTAGGATTCTTCGCTCCATTGTTTAATAAAAGCTTTTATTTTAGGTAGTTGTAAATTATAATTAATATCAACAAGTCTTTAAGATCAACAGAGAATTGAATTCCTAGTAAAGAGAAAGTTCTAGCTCCCCATTCTAATTTCCACCTTGTGTGATGGAAAACTTCCTTAGAAATTTTTTTTTATCTAATCCATACTATTTTGGTTTTTGAAAATTTGATTTTCAATCCTGAAGATTTTGAATAGAAGTCTATTGTATCAAGAGCAGCGAAAAGAGATTTTTGAGAACCATCTAAAGCAAGAAAAGTATCATCAGCATACTGGGATAACTTATGTTCTTTATTATCTACCACAATACCTTTGATATCTTCATTCTGTTTAATTAAAATTGCCATAATTTCTGCACACAATATAAATAAATATGGATAAATGCTATCACCTTGTCTGCAAACTCTTTGTGTATCAAACTGCTACATACTTTTTTTGCTGTTAAATCGAACTCGGGCAAAAATTGCATATGCTCCACCTAAAATAATAGCATATAGATAAAGACACACATTGATATTCAGTCTAAATTTAATGACAAACAGCAAAATAGGTATGGACTTTTTCACTTGATCAAAAGAAGCGCCAATATGCAATAGATAGATGCCGTAAAATTTATGCATCTTATAAAGAGACAAGTAAGGTTTCTGTTCAAGACCCATGCCATAATTAAGCTTGATTATAATTGATGCTGATAATGTACATAAGTGTGAGAGTTCTGTTCATTAGCAGATTTATCTGCTTTTATTCTTATGCGTTTACCTCCAGGTTAAGTGCTTGCCTAACAGAATCATTATAACGACCATAGAATGTATGAAATACCGATTGCTGAAATCCTTGTAACATCAACTTAGTTAGTAGCATGATGTGCTTAAAAAATGATCCCACTCTGAGCAACTCTTGAGTAGCGAATAGTGATGAAAGTGAACATACACAATCTAGTGTATATGAAATAAATCTATTTGGTAACAAGAGCCAGGTCAACGTGTGCTGTGATGCGATATGGTGAAAAAAGGCGAAGGGTTGACAGTAAGCTCTCTCTCTCTCTCTCTCTCTCTCTCTCTCTCTCTCTAATGCTTTGGGAATCATAATGACCCATATTGGATCGGTAGATACTCATAAATACGCAGCACAGTTAAGGTGCCAAATGGAAATATCGGCGAATTTTTTAGATAGAAAATACATTCTTTACAAGGATTAGCATTTCTTTTAAGGACTTTATTATCGGACAAATGCAATGTGGTTGAAAACTAAATGCTGAGGACGATTAGATTTCTGATTAAGACTTGTCACGTGATGAGGCAGTCACGTGATTTTAGCAAATATACCTGAAGTATTGAGGTCATCTATAAAATCTAATATTGCAAGGGCATAACCAAGTTAAAAATCTAAGTTTAACATATAATTATTTTCAACACTCTTTGTAGTTTGTGAAAAGTGCTGCGAACCTATATAGATTCAACTATCTAATTGCTAAAATTACATTTGTTAGACCGTATGTTGAATATTTTGCTGGTCAAGTACATTAAAAATAGATATAATTAATTCATTTGCAAGATTTCAACAGGTTCGCAGCACTTTTCAAATATCTTCATACTTCTTGAGTTTATGTGTAAAAGCTTGTCATAATTCATTGAGGGTATGCCCTTGCAATATATCGATTTATTACGACCCTTCTATTACCTTTCAATGAATCTGCATACAAATATACCACAGTATCGCTTGTCTAGGGAATGTACGGGAAGTATATGAATAAAATCATAAAACAGACATCGCATCCAAGTTAATGGCCTCTTATATATCTATAATTTATATTTTATTTAATTACAAAATACATTTTTCATTGTATAAATATAACTTGATCCGCCTCTCACTGCATACAAACTGCGTCAAATTTTCCGATATGACGTCACATTGACAAGTGCATTGCGATCAGTGAATTGTTTATATATTGCTGTTTGGGATTTAACCAACGACAATAATGCATGCACTAGTAAGTATTGATGTAGTTTAAAGCAATTCATGAGTTTAAAATAACAAATCATTTCATTTTGTGGTAATTTGAAGAACTCATATTTTTGTGTGATGTCATAGTAAGCATTTCCCGTATAAATTAGGCCCCGCCTCCTTACTGCAGCCTTAACTGTGCAGCGTATCTGTTAATAGCTTATATAATATCTTGCACAATTTTTATTTTTTTAGCATACATTGATATTTCTAGAAAAATACATTTATTTTTGTACAAGGGTGATTAGAAAAGCTCGCGTACAGGTTCTATTGTAAGCGCGATATTTGCATGAGACCAGTAAAACTCTGCAGATGAAAACTATATTTATTTTCCAGTTAATATGCAAAAAAAAATTTGGTATTTTCCGATGATTATTAAAAACATAAAGAGATAAATTATTTAGCTAAAACATGCTTCACGTAGCATGTTACTTTTTCGCACCTTTAAATGACATAGACATGTTTGTGAAATTTAAAATTGCACTGTAGAAGGGCATAAAGATTTATGATATTCTACCTGTCGCTAAAATATTTATGAAACTTTTTTTTTTTTTTTTTTTTTTTTTTTTTTTTTTTTTTTTTTTGGCGAATTTTTGAATTAAATTGGAGGATATATGACTGTTTTATCGCTACTTATAGAGGAATAATGCGTAAAAACAAAGTCAAGAATGGTACATTGAACTTTCTGGAGCACCAAGCTATTTAAAAAATATCTGTGCAAACAGGAAAGTGCCCGAAAGAGACTGAAATGTTTTAAGATGCTTCTGGGGAGGCCTGCAAGTATCTATATCAAAGTGTTAAAGTTGTAGCACCTTTGTAAGAATGGAAGGATTGACATTTTGATTATCAAATCTTGCGATACCTCAATATCCTATATATTGCATAAACGTTGCGTCAATGGATTTTGTATTGTTTCTCATACCTGATCGCTGAACTGCTTGGACGTTGTTTTTGAGATCTCACTAATATACGATACGCAACAAAAGACATTTTCAAAAAAAAATATTTGTAACATATTTCGATATAGTTATTCAATTTTTAAGTAAGAAAAACCCATGAAAAGTCTAAAGAAATGAAAAAATGTTTAGAACTGTGAAAAATCTTAACAGGGTGAAATCAGGTTGTCACGTCACTTAACGTCACAAAACGTCAAGTGATTGCTCCGCAAATCATATGACCGCACAGTGAAAGGCATTCTATGTTTTCGATATTTTTGTAAATGGACCTGATATTTTAGATACTTATAAACTAAACTTAAATATAATAACCGGGTCAACCTCATTCTGAACTACAGCATAAAATAAACCCTTCTAAACAACAAGCACCGAAGTTTGAGGATGGCAGATTCCCGATTGACATTGGGCCGATCATGTGTTTTGTTTATATAACCCGGATCTTTGGCTATGCAAGTGAGAGAACACACCAAGCGGAATAACTCTTGCAATCCTTGAACTTTGTCGGAGTGACCCAAGTAAACTTTTTATTTATACAAAATGACTCCTTGATATTACAGTTCCACCTTCAATATATGAGGACCTTTCCTCACCAGAGCTGCTCACAGGCATTGGGGAGTGGCTCTGTTACCCATCCTGTATAAAATGCAAGCAGAGACGGACACAATCTAGTTTTCAACTTTTATTTAATTAAACAATCCATTTTTAATATTTATAATTACAAAAAAAAAATCACACAAAATACTTAACATTATAATAAAAGTTACAACTTACAATATAGATAATTTTAACCTGTAATTAAAACATGATTGTGACGTAAACCTTTTGTTTGTGTTGTCTATTCTATAGCTTAATGTTGAGCTAACTCCTCAAACAATCCATTAAGTTACCTGTAAGTGTCCATTCTTTTTGGGAAAACTGTCCATTCTTTTCAGAATGGACAGTTTTTTTTCAAAAAGAATGGACAGTTAAAACAAACAGAATGGAGAGTTACAGGTAAACTTTGGAATGTGTTCAAGAGGGAAACAAAAACAAATACATTAATTACTTTTTAATTTACATGTAAATGACAAAAAGAAAGAGGAGATCAAAGTTAATCCAGAACACAATGTCTGTACAACATCAACTTCATTCTATTCTTTTAAATCCATGAATAATGCACATTATTTCAATACTCAAAACTTAATTTACACAAAACTTGAATTCAAATGACACAATTTCACATTTGATTAAAATTTCGGAAAAATCGTTCCCTCGAGGAGAATTCATTTTCAGATAGAAGTACGTCTAATATTATATCCTCCACCCAGAAAACTGTTTGCACCATGAACACTACACTGCTGCAGTTAATATTTCGGTAGAAAATGAATAAAAATGAAACAGTTCCAGATTTGATTTGAAAAACATTTTCAGGTCGAAGATTGGCTCATGGCTAATCCAACACTCCGAACACAATTTGTATCTCACCATTACACTGTTGCAGTTACTAGTAATATATGCTCAAAAATAGAATTCAAATAAAACATTTCCAGGTTTGATTCGAATTTGATCATCTGTATCTGTCGTCGAAGTTCATTTTTGGGTCAAAATTTGGCTAATATTTCTTTTACTCTTCTGTTCCCAGATCCAAATATCACTAATTTTGTGCATATTTTGGTTTATTAGATTTTGATTCTGTCATATACTATCTCCACCACAGGAAAACATGTATGCCTTTACAACGCAAACTGTAAAGTGATTTTGAAGCATCGCATACTTGTATAAATACTAGTATCCCACAAAATCCACCTGTAACTGTCCATTCTGAAGACAAAGACCTTTTGTTATTTGCATCTGGAAACACAATGGCTATTCAAATTGCTCTGCATCCCCATATAGCTTACCTGTGACTGTCCATTCCGTAAACAACGAACTTGTCATTGTATATGTACATTTTTTATTTATATTTCGGCCCTCGATTAGTTCTTTCTCTCAGAGAATGGACAGTTTTCGGCCTTTCTCCTTTACATAAAATGAGCCATCTGAAAATTTCAAAGTTTTCAAGAACGCGCAAGTCTACAAAATTATCTCACCTGTATAATCTGCAAGCAGAGACAGACCCAATCCAATTTGCAACTAAACTGTGTCCGTCCCCGCAGCCCTTTTTTATGCACGTGTATCTGTACCTTTCCATATTTGTAATTCCCTCAAAATGTGCAATAATGACTTTAAATTTTAATTTTAATTACTATTATTCTGTCCTCCAACACTCTTTCATTTCCCAATGCACTTTAAAAATCATTTCCAATCTTTCGCATAATCTTTCAATTTTATATGTTGTAGCTAATTTATGCCTACAACTGACCTCTGGTCACTTTATTACTATTGATTGCTCCTTCATCCTAACCAAATATATCTTTTGATAAACAATTAAACAACCGCATTCCAATGAATTATCTTGGAACCGTACAGTTGAAAAGGTCAATCCGTAGTGGCCCGCTTCTATAATTATTTTTATCTCTAGAGTTAGCATGTTATCTCTCTCAGTCAAATACACAAAAATATTTTATATTCTTATTTTTATGCAATTTATTTAATGATAAATTCCCTATACTGTGAAAACATCTTGTCAGCAAGATTTGTTTAAAGAATTTAAGATATTTATTATTTTGTTCGCAGGTAGGTAAAGCACTTATGACTAATGCATGCAGACCATGTTGGTACAAAATGATGAGAGTGATTCTTTAAAAAATCATTCAATGGGTTCTCTTGTAATTTAGGTCTTCCATCATCAGCGGAAGACAATATTGTTTTTTAATTGTTTCTTTTTATTCTGTCAATCAGAACAAAGTCAGGGTGACACAACTTATCACGTGAACTGCAAATGTTCTTGGGGAATATTTACGAAAATGCTAATCACCAAATTTAGTTGTGCGTTCTACATTTTCAAAATATCCACCCTTGCCATGAAAACAAAGTGTAAAAAAAAGTCTACGTTTTCCTACTGAGCTGCACATCCCTTGTTAAGACTGTTCGAAGGCTTAAAATGCATTAAAAATATGTTGTTTTATTTTGAGCTAGGTTTTGGATTCAATTTGTTATGTTTGTTTATATGTACAGCCAACATCCAAGGAGAGTTTCATCAGGTATCATAATAATTGTAAAGTCACATAACTTTGATGATCACGTGATGGTCACTTATAATATTTTCCTGAATGTTGAACAAAATTTGAACCGGCACTACAATGCGGGCACTTTTGGGGAAACGAAATTACTGTTAACCTATTGCTATGTAAACCAATTAATCATATCCTATCGTATATATAAAGTGCTGAGTGCGAATCTTAATTTTATTTGTATAGTAAATATTTCATGAAATCTTCATGTTCTTCTTGTGAGAGAATAAAATATATGTGAATCGATAGCACAAGGTGTGTCAGCATAGAAAGAACGAAAGCTAATTAGAAAAAAATTCTCTTTGTTGTCCCGCTCTCCAAGGGGAATTTGGTTGAATCAAATTTGAGTCTGCTGACAGAGGATTGAAGAAAAACAAAACGAATCGGACCTGTAAGTTTTAAAATAAAAGAAATTAGATATAGTCTTGATACTACAAAAGAAAAGCAGCAAGAACTACTTTTCGGTTAACATAATCCGAGAAGACTTGATGCATGAACTGACAAAGTTTGATAATTCTAGGTCAGTACATTTTGTAATATATAATATAGCCATGAAAATTCAAAAGTTAGACCTCAGGATGCATAAAGTGACAAGGGTTGATGATCTCAGGCTTAACAGTTAAAAAAAAAAAAATCATACAGTTGTCACTGTGAAATACGCGGGTATGTTAAAGAAAGCCTACAAATCATTTCTCGGGAAACTTAGACTTTTTTAAGAAAATTAAGAATGATAATTTATCAAAGTCTCCGATAAAACGTAAATTATTATTAACTATTACATAAAGACACAGAGTGTCCAAGGCCAAGTACTGCACCACCTCGACGTCAACACATGACCGCTATTAATAGCAAAATATTCCTTAATAAAAAAGTTCACAGATCAACACTACCTCGGGGGTTTATATGATTTTATTTTTATAATTTCGTTGAGTAAATAATATAGTTGAAAAACATCTCTTATGCCTAAAAAGTGCTGCTAGAATCCCACTGTCCGATCGGGAAAAGAATTATTCCATATATATTTGCACGAAACCATACCCGATGTTTTGCATTATATACATATAACCCGAGATATTTCTTCAAACCATGTTTACCTCACGATTCTAGCAGCACTTTCCAAGTATTATAGAACACAAGCTTTCGATATGGACAAATCTTACGTTTTGAAGTATCCTGCTTTTGGTTTTTTATTTTTTATTTTTGCATTATCGTAGTCACGAATGACAGAGGAAAGGCCAACCGGGATACGTAAATAGCTGACTGTCTTCAATAGAAGATATAATCAATGAAAATAAATCAACATACATGCACCTGTTTAACAAACTTTAACTTTACATGAATAACACACAATACTCATGGTATTTGCTTCTAAACCCCCTTTTACGTATCTTTTTTACATACCGGCTTTGCCAAATTCTCGGTACACAACATGATCGATTCTTAAGTTACTTGTTGAACAGTTATGACGTCATCGGTCGGAGATTTTAATTTAAGTGACAGATACAGCGTAACAAAATAAAAATATTTTATTTTTGTTAATATTTGCAAATTTGTATTCACAACCAGCGATGCAGGTTCTACAACCAGCGCTATAGGCTCCACAACCAGCGATGTAGGTTAAACAACAACCACTGCAAGTCCTACAAAGAGTGCTACAGGCTCCACAACCAAGGCTACGGGATCCAAAACAACCTCTGCAAGTTCCAAAACCAGCACTGCAGCCACCTATTCAAGCTCCACTATTGCCTGTACAAATTCGACAATCAGCGCCTCAACAATCGGTACAAGCCACACAATCATATGTGGACAATCCACAGCAGACTGTCCAACCAAGCCATCAGCAGATGGGAGAAAACCATGGAATCATACATTTGCAGTCTATTTATAATTTGGGCATGTATGTAACTTTGGGCATGTATGTAACATGTATGTAGCTCACTCCTCCATGGCACCTGATCCCACCTCTGATGTTTGGAGGTCCGTGTTTGCTCTGCTCCTATTTTGTATTGTATAATGGACTTTTGAGCTTGAATACTGTTCGTTATCTCCATATATTTCATGTAAATGATTCAACTAAACAAAATATTGTATAACGAAAATTCATTAAACTCCTCCTACTCCTGCCACCATCTGGGGGGTCACGGCAATACTGCAAGCTACAAAAAACTTGTCCTTAATAGTGCTGGGCAGATCATTACTAAAGAGGCTACAAAAAAGTTGACTCCATTGAAAAATCGACTGAAACAATGTACATATTTGCATCAATTTTTCAAGCTGCACACCCCTCCAAGTCTGTCGAACTATTAAATATATACATACAGTAAGACAACTAGGGAGCCGCAGGTTAGTTTGAGTATGATACCAAGTATATACCCCGCAAAGCAATCAACCCAGCCAGCTCCTGGAGGGAATGTTTCAGAGTTGTGGCTACCCTACATGTCCCCTAAAGTTTACAATCTATTTCAAAACACGCAAACAAAAACATTAGGGTACAAGTGTTTTGACTATAACTTTAATTGAAATTGCACAAAGATTCAATGCCAATATTCCCACACCTGCACTCGCATTGCTGGTCTTCACCCCCTTGTTAGCTGCAATCAAAACAAACAATCATCATACGCATCTAATGCACAAAGCCAAACAAATTTACAATCAATTCGTACGCACCAGCCAACCATCACTCAGGGCTCCAATCTCAACATCAACAATGGAGACAACAGCAAAACCAGTCCCAAAGAATAAGTGGTGGGTTCAGCCAGAAATGTATGGGAGGAAAAACCCCAATCAATAAATTGGTCTTGAAAAAAGTACTAGGTAAATTATCCAGACAGGCCCATAGCAGATAAATTACTAGCAGGATTTTAAACGGGATTTCGTTTGCGTTACTCTTGTCCAAGAACCCACTTAGAAACCTGTAATTTAATTGCTTCATACAAGCATTTTCAAGAAATTATGGAAAAAATAAACAATGAGGTAAAATTGGGGAGAATTGGGGGACCTTATGAAAATTTGCAAATCTCTAATTTAAGGGTATCGCCAATAGGAGTTGTTCCAATAGGTGATAATGCAAGGTGGCGAATGTTAGCCAAAGTAGACAAGGGGGCATATATCGGCAAACTTGACATTATAAATCCAGGGTATTTCGACCGGCTTGGGATTAAATTTGAAGGAAAGTATTACATAGACAAATGTCTTCCCATGGGTTGTTCAGTTTCCTGTAAAGTCTTTGAAGAGTTTGCTACATTTTTGCAATGGATTATTGAACAGACAACAAATGTATCTACCATTGACCATTATTTAGATGACTTTATTTTTGTTGGTGTGGATTGTATCTCTTGTTCAAAATTATTGGGCACATTCAAACAGGTTTCGAGGATGTGTTAAAGTTAGCTGGAATTCTCATAACTTGTTGTATTGGCTCTATTTCTATATCGAGCCTACATTTTCCCTTTATCACTGTTTACGCGTTTTGCAACACCTTACCAAATCTGTTCTGCAGCTCTGTTAAGGCTGCATAAAGGGGGCGAGGTCTAAATAATACGGGAAATGTTTACTGTACCATCACTCAGAAAAGGCAATTTCTCACAATAACGGAAAATGAAATAATTTGCGATTTTAAACTGCATAAGAGTAATGAACTACATCAAAACTTAAAACTGCATTCATGTGCAGACACGGGGCCTTGGATTTTAAAGTCTCATCCGAAGGACCTGCACTTTTCACTCAAAGTGCCGAGCGCCTGGCGAAGGAACAGTTGCTACCCATTTTTTATCGACTTAGGTTGTGGTCGAGATTCGAACTCACGGCCTCCCAATCACGAAGCGAGCGCTCTACCAACTGAGCTACCGTAAACGGTAAGAGAGCATTACTTAATAAATGCAAAAAATACTTTGTAAAGGTCACATATAATTCTACTAGAGCTAAATAACTTGAAATTTAAATTTATGAAATGCGAATTCTATTTAAAGCAGCAGCATTTTCCATAAACTACAAGATATGTAAAAACAATTTATTACTTAAAATTTTTATTTTAAATAGGGTATACCCTTGCAATATTGAAATTTGTTCATGGCCTACATACAGTAAACATAACATACACAGCGATATTGAAATTTGTTCATGACCTACACACAGCAAACATTAAATACATTTATCACGTGACTGTCAAATAACGTGACCAAACCAAATTCAATACAGAGCGCCGTATACAATGTTATTTCAATTAATATTAAAGTATTGTGATAATATAGTAGAATTACAAAAATAAATTCAGTTTAAAAAGGTATGAACGTTCATATTCCGTTGATTTCTTTGTAGTACGCCTTAACAGATCTGCTACGTTTCGTTCTCTGCAAATTTGAAGCACAATGGAGTAAGTAATATTGTTTGTAACGCTTAATTTTCACTGTTGCATCTGTGCGGTATATGATTTTGTATGCAATTATTTTTGAGAATCTAGTTTACAATTAAGTGTGTGAAGTTTATTTATGGATAACGTGTGCAAGTTGCACTTTTCAAGATTTTTAAGATTTAAGAATTTCGTGTCGCAAGATATAACATCTTTGTATTGAAATAAACACATATATTCCAAATATTTCAGTAATTTTTCTTCTAGTCAATCATTTTTATTGTATGTCAAATGTAAACAAATTATGCTATTGATGGCATGTTATAAAATATTGATTGTATTAAGTACATTGATTACACATAAGTTTCATGGCATGTTGTAAAACATAGATTGATCATACCTAAACAAAAAATTACCCGTTGAGTGATAGTTCTAGTCATTTGTTCTACGCAGGTAGGTTAAGGCTTCTCGTAGAATATCACAGTGCACTCTGTGCCTTCACATCTCTGAACTACCAAAATATGACGTCATAATGGATTATGACGTCAAGTAACTGCAAACTTGAGGTGTTATGACGATAAGAGTGTCATGAACTTTAATTTTATTTCAAACTGCATGTAAAATGCTAGATAGCCATTGCAAAATTCACGGGTTGTTAGAGGTTTTTTAAGTCTTATATGTACGAATATTTTAAAAATACAGGGCTTACCTACCCTTGATTGAAATTCAGCATGTTCAAAATGCTTATGAAAAATATACTTTTGAAATGTACTCTGTTTTATACCCGTGGTTGGAGGTAGAATTTATTTTGTGTGTATAAAAGAGTCCGGCGCAGGTGTTTAATTAGGATTAATCCGAGAATTTTTGTGGAAATCTGTAAGAAGAGGTTGTTCTTTAACTGAATCTTTCGTGGGAAAAATGTGTGTTGGCTTTGTTTTAATACAGATTACGATATTGTGTGGAAAATATCCTCAAATTTGTAGGTAAGTTAAATTTCTCAGGAAATATTTTGTATCTTAGTAATACTATGACTTTTCCCAAGCACATTTCGGATACACAAGGATACGATGAGTTTATTTATATAACAAAATGTTAATCATTATTGTGTTAATCAACTGCGCCGAAGCGATTTATATGAAACACTTCAAAAAATTATAAATGACCGTCACGTGATCAACAAAGTCATGTGATATCATAACAAATATGTTAATATATAGCCGAGGAAACCCTCTATATAAATTAGAAATACTTAAGTTCAAAACTTATAAATTAAAACCAAAACCGACCTCGCAATGACCTGATGACATATTATGTTTTGAGCGCATTTTAAAGCTTCGGGAAGCCTTAACATAGCTGCGTTGTCATTTGTCATGTTACGTTTATTTACCTCCTAGAAAGCGTTTGGCTGTAACTTCAAGTATTATTTTCTCTGTTTCTATTCGATTTATTGTAATATTTTCAGATCTAGCCATAACCTCATGGTGAAATAAACGGTTGAACTTATTGCAATTTGCATTTTTATTGGACAAAGGCAATAAAGCAGTACAGTTAGAATCCATTATAGCAGAATACAACGAGACCAGAGATGGTTACAGAAGACAATGAACGGGCCAGAAAATTAACAGAAAAAAAGATCGGATCTTTATAATAACAGGAGTTGTGCTTACAGAAACAAGACAGAGAAAGCATATGGAATGATGTTCAAAAGATTTTGGAAGACACATTCGAAGCGGACGGCAGCACGGTGGACACCATGGAGTCTGATCCCCGCAAGCGATACGACTACTATGTAGCTTTGTGCTCTGATTACATCCACTTCATGAAAGTGACGAAAATTGACGAGAGCAACAATGAGTTACGTGTTCTGGAACGATCAAGTGAAAACAGTGATCGAATATTTAAATCTGCTTTGACGCAAATCAAGATTATATAAAAAAAAAAAACGCAGATGCGAGATCTACTGTGAATACCTCTGCTGGCTCTTCTACATCACGGTTAACAAAGGTTCAAATTAAGTTAGAAGAAATAAAGGCGAAGATAAAGTTGGCCGAAGAGGAAGCCGGTATTCAAAAACAGTTGGCAAAAATTAGACACAAAAAAGAAGAGGAGAAGTTAAATGTAGTATTAAATGATATAAGTTTGAAATAGGAAGCCGTTGAATTAGAAGCGGAGGCAAAGGCTGTTTGAGAAGCCTTTGTTGGAGAAGATTGGGACGACTCTCCTCCTCTTCCTATACGATTACCGGTGGAAAGAAGTCGAACTGAGAGATATGCTGCTGAACATTTTCATGATCCTATAGTTCATCCTTTACATTTTGGACTCTCAAACTCGCATTGTATCTCATCTGATCACCGTGACTGAGATCCATTTCGTCGTCATACACCAAGCAACGATAACAATGTGGCATCAGAACTTACTTCTCTCGTTCTAAAGAAAGATCTTTTGATGGCAAGACTTACTGTTTTTGATGACAAGTCGGAACACTACTCTTCCTGGAAAGTGAATTTCAAAGACATCAAGAATGATCTCAGAGTTAATCCTTCAGAGGAATTAGACTTGTTAATTCGCTGGCTAGGCCCAGATTCTGCTAGACATGCTAAATGTATAAGGCCTTCGATAGGTTTTGATCCTAGATGGGGAGTAACAAAAATTTGGGAGCGTCTAAATGAAAAGATTGGTGCACATGAGACGGTCGAGTCTTCAATTAAAAACAAGCTCAACTATTTCCCAAGGTCTGGAATTAAAGACAATAAGAAATTATACGAGTTAGTAGATATCATGATTGAAATAGAAGCATTGATTGGAAATCCACAGTATTCTATGCTGCTCTCGTATTTCAACTCATCATCTGGTGTATCTCCAATTATCAACAAACTGCCGTATAATCTTCAGGAAAAATGGACCATGAGAGCAGCCAACTACAAAAAACAGCATGATGTTCCATATCCGCCATTTTACTTTGTACTAGACTTTGTCAAGGAAATGAGCAAGATCCGCAACAATCCAACATTTTTTCACACAATTGAGACACACACCTCTAAATCAACTACTGGTTCATACGTGACTGGAAACCAGAAACCTGTTATTGCTAGGAAGACAGATGTCAAGACTAGTATTAGTAGTAGTCAAGACAAAATATGTCCAGTGCATATGAAAGAACACTCGCTGAATCAGTGCAGGGGATTCTTAAAAAGGGACATTAGGAAACGTAGAGAGTTGTTGAAGCGAAGAGGCATTTATTCTAAATGTTGCGCATCTACGACTCATTTGATGAGAGATTGTAGACAATCTGAGGAATGCGCCAAAAGCCACTAACACCCAACGGCGTTACATATGGAAGGAAGAAATGCTACTGAATTTGTTGCCAATAGAACATCAAAAGACAGTCTGGATGTAACAAGAGCTCTTGGCGGGGAGAAAGCTAAATATGTTGTTCCGTCATGCACCACACTAGGTGGAGAGGAGTTCAATGGTCGATCATGTTCAAAGACTGTGCTCGTTAAGGTGTATCTGGAAAGGGAAACTGAAATGAATATCACAACGTATACTCATCTGGACGTGCATAGTAATAGGACTTTAGCATCGACAGAACTTTTGGATCAGCTCTCTGTAGAAGGTTTTCAGGCTGCTTACACACTGTCAATTGTGCAGGTACCGAACAGAAAACAGTCAGAGGAGCTGGAGGGCTTATGGTCAAATCAATGCATGGGATAAACCAATATTACATTGCCAACAGTATTTGAATATAACGAAATTCCAAATAATATCTCAGAAATTCCAATCCCAGAAGTAGCGAGGGCACATTCTCACTTAAAACATATCGCTAGACAGATTCATTCTCTGGGTCCAGTTAATTATTGGCCTTGATTTGCTTGACTTTCAACATGTTTAACATCAAATAACAGGTCCATATGTAGCATCATTTGCTCAAAGGTTGAGTTTGGGCTGGGTGGTCGTGGGAGAAGTTTGTATTGGCAAGTTCCGTAGAGACAACATCAATGTATTGAAAACCAACTTACTATTGACTGATAGGAGAACAATTTTCAACCCATTTGACTCAAAACTTTTGCTTGAGCAGCCAGTTCAATCTCACATTGGAGAGAATCCCTTTGTTAGAACCCAACAGGATGAGAAAATAGATACGTCTTACGAAGATCAAAAGCTCAGAGAGTTAATGGACTCAACATTCAGGAAGGACTCCTCTGGAGTATGGATGGCCCCTGTACCATTCAAAAGTCAAAGGGCTCGGCTTCCCAAAACAGGCTACAAGTATTGCAAAGTTACAACTAGATTCCAATCTTAAAAGGAGTCCAGAGAAACTGAACCACTTTATTACCTTTATGGACAAGGTTTTCCGAATCCACGCTGCAGAAAAGGCACCAGATTTACAGGATGATGAGAAAAAAAGATGGTATTTACAATTTTTCGGGGTATGTCATCCAAATATACCCACAAGATCAGGGGAGTATTTGACTGTTGCTAATGGGACCAAATTTGACCAACAGTTTGTTGGACGTACTGCATTTCAGAAACGATGAATGTGTAATTACAGCAGATATAGAGCAAATGTTCTACAGATTCTTCGTCATACCTGAACATCTAGACTTCCTGCGGTTCTTCTAGTTTGAAGACAATAACCCTAATTCTCCAATGGTAGAGTATCGTATGACAGTCCATGATTTCGGTAACGGCCCGTCCCCTGCCATAGCCACTAGTGGACTGAGAAGAGAGGTACAAAAGGCTGACAATGATGCTGAGAATTTGTTAATAGTGATTTCTATGTTGACGATGGACCGTCACGGTAGCTCAGTCGGTAGACCGCTAGCTCCGTGATCGGAAGGTCGTCGTGTTCGAATCACGGCCGCGACTGACCTAAGTCGATAAAAAAAATAGGTAGCAACTGTTCCTTCGCCATGCGCTCGGCACTTTGAAGTGAAAGTTGCGGGTCCTTTGGATGAGACTTTAAAAAACCAAGGCCCCGTGACACGGTAGGCTTTGACACGGTAAAGACCCCTCACTGCTCAATGGCCCTGAGTGCCGAGAAAAGATCTAAATTTGAAGCCCTTCACCGGTATATGATGACCTCTCTATATGAGTGAAAAATTCTCGTACGGGACCTAAAACAACATACAATCAATTATATGTTGACGATACACTGACGTCCACGTCTTTACCTGAAGCAGCAGTGAGTTTATTGGAACTTACCAGGAAGTCTTGCAGAATGAAGGCCACATCCGACTACATAGAATTACATCAAACAAGAAGAGTGTAATGTCTGAATTTCCTAAGGAAGATCTCCCTAAGGATCTCAGAACGTAGGTTTGGGTGATGATACATTGCCCTACACAGTTTATTATTATGTGTTTAAATATTTGAAAAAAATAAAGCAGAATTCGTTTTAGGTAAACAAACATATTTTAGTATGAAAACATAAATCTGAAATCCAACCATAAGTACATAGGTTTATTTACAATAATTCAACAAGAGTAACTTCTTTCTATAATTAAATACTGAGATCATTATTTTGCATTCATTGAATGCAAGAAATATAAGAAAAGTGTATTTTTCCAATAAGTTCACCATCCGATTAGATACAGAACATCATTACATGACGGGTTTAGATGTAAACCAAAACTTCATTACATAGTGCAATTAAATCAATAACTTCATTTACAAAACTAATAGACCGGACACATCAAAATGACTGGTGTAATATCATCAATTCGATCATTTATGATAAAAATATTTGTTTTGTATGTACAAGTACAAGAAAACTCAGAATTGATTAAATATTGTGTCACATACATTTTTACACAGTTAGTGAGGTTTAATCATCATGAGAGTCTCCTTTATCTCTCTACCATATCTCACTGTTGGATACCATGGATTGGTCCAGGATCCCGGGTACCAGGGACCGTTGAGGAAGGCGGAGTAACAGGCGTTAAACCACCAGCCTCCTCCCCAGTCATCAGCACAGTGACTACTCCACCTGTCGTTATCTCTGTCCGGGGTGCTGAAGTACATCCCAGACAGATCACGGGCAGAATTCCCCGTGTCTAACATACTGTCACCTGTAAAAGTAAAGAGAATAAATAACTCCGACAGCTTATTTCAGTCAGTGCTCTTGAATTGTGAAAATTTAAAATGAATAACATGAATAAAGCAATGAATCTTATATTTTTTCTTTGATCGACGTATCAGATCAGCAAAGACACTTATGCTGAAAACATGAATGCGCGTAACGCATTGGCGAAAAAGTTTTCCGTCCAAATTCTCTTTGATAATATGATCAAAGAAAAAAATATCAGATTTATTTCTTTTCATTTAATATTTATCTTCCAGTGATGAGAATCAACATGAGCACGAATGACTGCAGTACATATAGCTCACTTTGAAATAGCTTAAAATACTTGACCTAAATATTAAGACGCGGAGTAATACATAACGAACAAACAACGTTTACAAATTGTTATGTCATTACCAGCTGTTTCGATCAATAACACACAAAATCTTACCCGTTGATTTTTGTTATATTCCAATGAGTATATATGTATTTTGAAATTTCCCCGGTAAGCTGATACTTAAAGGTTTGTTAATGTAAAAGGAAACTACTCCAAATATTAGGTCACCTTTTTTTGCGCATCTATTCATCGGAATTTGAAATCGAACATTATATACGTATCACAACCTGTCCATGCAGAACACCTGGCTGTAAAATATGGCAAAGCCGATTGTTTAAGACTGAAAGGATTATATTTTCCTTATGCACGCGTTTCCAGAGAATAAATATACTAACGTCATTTATTCACTTTGGCAGCATAAAACATTTCTTCACATGTACAGTTCTATTGTTCATAAGATTATTTCAAAAGTAAGTATTTTACATATGTATAAATATTCCTTCCTTTCCTTCTCGCACCCGCATTGTTGCCATGCAGACGATTTTTTAAGCAAAGGGAGGGGTAATTCGAAAAGAAACGAGAGTAGAAAATGACTCAGGAACGCATCGGAAATGTTTTGAAATACAGGGAAAAAAGAGTAAACTATATTTCATTTTTCCTTTACAAAATACTCTGGAGGGGGAAATATGAAAAGTCACTTTAATAAATGTATAGTTCCAGCTACTTTGTAAGATTTTTATTGATGCAGGTATCAAAGAATTTTTTAACCCAATCAGAAACGCTGATTTCTCATAAATATAAAAAATATTAAATGACTTGAATACACATTTAATTAAAAATTAAATATTTTTTAGGGAATTTAGAACCATTTTATCAAGAGTTATGTGGTAAAAATAATTATATGTAATATTTAAAGTACGAATTTCCTACTGTATCGGAGATACTGGGCGGAGCTTAAGGCGAGAGCGATACAGTAGGAAACGAGTATTCTAAATGACTTGTGGCATGGCCTTTCATATGACTTCACTAATTTACATCTGTATTTGGGTACATATCTCTTAGAAATCAGATGATTTTGCAGAAAGTTGATTTCGTACCCCAATTTTATCAGTCGCAACTGAAATGCCGAGTAAGGCGGAGGTGCAGGTATACTTCAATTTAGAGAATTTTACTTATGAGAGGTGATATATAGTTGTGTTTTGCCGAAATATAATTTAGATTTGATTGCGTAGGTTTTTCCTCTGTTTTTTTTTTTTTTTTTTTTTTTTTTTAATTTAAGCTAGGAATACCGTGCAAAACATTTTGATACATAATAAACATGTTGGAATGTAATTGAAGCAAAAAGTGTCTGGGGAGATTATATTCTTAAATATCTGACATTGTCATCCACCAGTCGTCCTATACAATATCCCTGGGTCTTAACTGAACCCCCCCCCCCTCTTTTGAGTTTTCGTTTTGGCTTTCTTAAATTATGTTTGCTAAACTTGTGTACACTTTAATTTCTCCACATCTAACGATCGTGCACATAGGGCGGATTATGAAACTAACCCCCCCCCTCCCTCCCCTAAAAAATACGATTTTCCTTTTTTGTGAAAGAAAATCATTTTGGAATTACCCCACTCCCTCCTTTCTATTTTTTTCAATCCACCACAGGTAACTGTATGTTGTAAAATTCACTCTTCATATTTTGAGTAAATACATGTAATAACAGCTATTTGAAGGTTCTTATGTCTATCCTATTTAAGATACGGATAGAGCTTTCATAAACCGTTCTGTATCGTAGTCATTGTACAGTGTCTGCTCTTTTGCATAAGAAACGCCCACAAAAGTGTTCTGTATCGCAGTTATTGTACGCTTGACATCAAAGGAAAACTCGCCCGGTCATGTCACAAAAAAATATTAAATTGTTTTTCTGATAAACATTTCTTAATCTTTATTGTAAAGGACTCAACAAGATTTTTTCACCCAGTAAAGCAACAGGTCAATACATAGGAATACATCAAAATGATGTGCATGAAACAATCTATCCTTTTCAAAGAGTCCATCTGTATCTGGCTTTGATATTAAGTTATTGAGCCCAAATGATATGAATACAGTCTTTTAATTAACTTTAAAGCAATGGTTTAATGTTTGCTTATATGTGGCATATCAGATTAAACTGGAAGGAGAGATTATATGAAAATCAAAAATTGAATACATCTTTCAAAAAGAATCAATGACTAAATCATGGATCATATAAATTGTTCGTGTTTCCTTCGATTAAAAAAATGATTACCTGATATACCCAAGTTCAATTTATGATGTATATTTTTAGCCTTATGAGAAGGTGAGGGTAACGAGCAGTGATCGTTCTCATTAAAATCTACAACAAAACATATTTGTGAGCAGGGCATGAAACACGGAGCACAAATATTATTGAGAGGGGATCAGGTATCTACAAGGAGTAAGCATCCCCTGTTGACCGGTCACACCCGCCGTGAGCCCTATGTATTGATCTGGTAGACGGAACATTCCGTTGTCAAATTCAGAATAAAACAAGGGCCTAACAAATTGTATGAAATATCAGCAAAAATACGACCCAATCATAAAGGACATAGAATTTACAAAATGCTGACTTAAAACAAGGTTGTTGAAATCCCTGTAACATCAACTTATCTGGCATTAACCTGCCTCGGTTTAAAAATTGATAGTACTCAGAGCCTGCTCCTGACTATCGAATAAGCTGTGAGACGTTAACACCGTATGTAGGTGATAGCGGAATATTACTACATAAATAAGGAAAGTTGACGATGGAAAAAACTGCAGTGATCTCGTTTGACATACAATCAAAGTGTTAGTTGGCCTTTGTCTTCTATAGTAAATTAAACATCCAAATATGAACTAGATGTGTCAGACTCTTTGGTGCCTTTTATTTCAAGTTCATTCGAACATATGAATGGATGAAACTATTATTAATGGATGACGTCGTCTATATATCTTAATATTGAGTTGAAGTCCACAGCAAGTGTTTCCCCCTAGATTAAGAAAGGAGTACAATTAGTGTCCATTAATATTCCAACAGTTTGTTGGAAAACCTGAAAATCACAAAATCGCAAAAAATCGCGGAAAAACAATGTTTTTTGACAATTGAAAATGCATAAAGGAAATGTTTTATATTGTTGAACTGAAGAGAACACGAAAAATAATGTTGAAATAAATTGCTTTGGTTTTGAATTTTTTGTCATTCTCAGAATGAGGCACAAAGGCTACATACAATTTTGCTACAGAAAGGCATTACATCAGATTAAAATTAAACAAGCTTTAATCAATTATTATCATCATGTCTCATTTTTTTAATCCTTCTCTCTCTCTCTCTCTCTGTTATGATAGTCCCAAATCAACCCCTCTTCTTATTACTTGCCCAAAGTTCCGGTAACGGGGTATCCTAGGAAGAGTTTGTAGTTGTCTACCTCACCGGAAACAGAAAACTGCTGACATAGTTGGTATAAAGTTGTGCCATTTTGTAATGTAATACAGACGTAGAAGGATGATTTTTTTCCCTTGGTCAGCAGGTGAATCACGTCATTTCCTTCAACATATTATTATGGTATAAATTAACAAAAATGTTTATTTCATGATTTTTGCAGTGAAATGCAAGGAAATAAAACTTAACTTTCAATAATATGTGTTATGTGTGTTAATGAGTGAAATACGTGTAAGCTTTCAAAGTTTAAGGGGTAGATACGATAGAATATACACGTATCCTGAATTGTGAAAATGTAAATTTCTGCGAAATTATAGGTTTAAAAAATGAAATATCTAAATAAATGTGCATCTTTTGAGATATCAAAAATATCTATATATATCAAATATACGTATCAAATCAATCTATCATTAAGTCAAATGCTGACTGACATTTTTCATACTAATTGTTTTTTTTTTCTGTTTGCATGTTGTTTAACGTCCCTCTCGAGAATTTTTCACTCATATGGAGACGCCACCACATGCCGGTGGAGAGCTGCAAATTTTGTGCTATACTCGGCACTAACGGCCATTGAGCAGTGAGGGATCTTTTTCGTGCCAGCACCTACTGCGACACGGGACCTCGGTTTATACGGTCTCATCCGAAGGACTGGTCTGCACGTCCCACAGTGGGATTCGAACCCGTGACGTAAGGATCAACTCCTTACTTTACTACTCTAGAGCAGACGCTCTAACCACTGCGCCACGCGGACGACCATACTAATTGTTAAGCCATAATTTAAACACTGAATTGTCTATGGATTTTTCCGTGTGCCCGATAATAACAATGAGCACACGGCGGGTGTGACCTGTCTACAGGGGATGCTTATTCCTCAAGTACTTGATTCCACCTCTAATTTTTGCAGAGGTTCGTGTTTGCACTGCTCTCGATTTATATTGTTTCAATTGACTTTTGAGTTTGATTACTGTTCTTTGTCTCCATATGTCATGCAAAAAATAAAAATTGCAGTGGATATTGCATAAGCTATTAAATGAAAAGATGTTAATTAGTATTTACCGATCCAATATGACTCATTAGGATTTCCAAAACCTTTTCTATACTCCGTCCATGTTTTGTTAAAACTCATTGACCCACTCATCCTTTTCTGGATCGCCTAGGTGTTATCGACGGAAATAATGATAGAGTTTAAGTCCAATAGATATAATATGAAGTCCAATATATTTCTCTGATTATAGTTTTTCCTATTTTGTTTCATAGGAAAATTTTACTTGTAATTGAAAAAAATCAGAGAGAGAGAGAGAGAGATCTTACCGTCCACCCTCCGCCTTCAGTCTCCATATCACAGTATACGTTGACTTGGCTTTCGTTTCCAAAGGGATATATTTGATATAAACCAGATTGTGTTTGTCCATTTATATATAAGTCCGTACAATCTGTATTTAGTTTGGAACCTTTATGAAAAGACAGAATGATAATACCATTAGAAGAGAAAACCTGTTTGGTAAGATAATGTTTCACGATTAAATACTGTTTGTGATATAAGTGAAACCAAAATGACTTTTGTAATCAATACAATGCTTTGGCAACTTAATAATTTTCAATATACATTCCGGTATGTTTGTTAGTAAAAAATATTTACATTTACAAATATTTCCCTTAGATAACATTATTTGAGTAATGCTTATTTTTCACTGTTTAAATACAGGTTAAGCAAAGAACGGCAAGTTCATTATTAAGCTATAAAAGGTCCACATAATTTCACAATGGCGTCACAGGTATACTAATGATCAACGCATTCAGTTCATGAAGTTTTGCCTTTTTTCTTAACATGTTGTACTCTTGGGGGGGGGGGGGGGGGGAGACGCTGATGCCCAAGACGGGAGAAATTAAGAGATTTTAAATTATTGCATTTAGAGATCAGTAATCATGTAGGAGACTATATAGTTTTTAATTATACTCTGTATTAGCTATAAAATTTAGTATGTACGCAGCCATGTTAAGGCTTCCCGAAGCTTTAAAATGCGCTCAAAACTTAATATGTCATTGCGAGGTCGGTTTTGGTTTTAATTTATAAGTATTGAACTTTAGTCCTTCCAATTTTTATAGAGGGTTTCCTCGGCTATATATTAACATATTTGTTATGATATCACATGACTTTGTTGATCACGTGACGGTCATTTATAATTTTTTGAAGTGTTTCATATAAATCGCTTAGGCACAGCTGATTAACACAATAATTATTAACATTTTTATATATAAATAAACTCATCGTATCCTTGTGTATCCGAAATGTGCTTGGGAAAAGTCATAGTATTACTTGGGTACAAAATATTTCCTGAGAAATTCAACTTACCTACAAATTTGAGGGTGTTTTCCACACAATATCGTAATCTGTATTAAAACAAAGCCAACACACATTTTTCCCAAGCAAGATTCAGTTAGAGAACAACCTCTTCTTACAGATTTCCACAAAAATTCTAAGATTAATCCTCATTAATCACCTGCGCCGGACTCTTTTATACACACAAAATAAATTCTACCCCCAACCACGGGTATAAAACAGAGTACATTTCAAAAGTATATTTTTCATAAGCATTTTGAACATGCTGAATTTCAATCAATGGTAGATATGCAGTGAAATTGTAAAATATTCGTACATATAAGACTTAAAAAACCTTTAAAAACCCGTAATTTTGCAATAGCTATCTAGCATTTTACATGCAGTTTGATTGATTGATTGTATATTGTTTTACGTCCCATTCGAGAATTTTTCACTCATATAGAGACGTCACCATATACCGGTGAAGGGCTTCAAATTTTGACCTTTACTCGGCACTCAGGGCCATTGAGCAGTGAGGGATCTTTATCGTGCCAACGCCTGCCGTGACACGGGGCCTCGATTTTTAAGGTCTCATCCGAAGGACCCGCAACTTTCACTTCAAAGTGCCGAGCGCATGGCGAAGGAACAGTTGCTACCTATTTTTTTTATCGACTTAGGTCTGTCGCGGCCGAGATTCGAACTCACGACCTCCCGATCACGGAGCGAGCTCTCTACCGACTGAGCTACCGTGAACGGTACATGCAGTTTGAAATAAAGTGTTAAGTTCATGACACTCTCCCCGTCATAACACCTCAAGTTTGCAGTGACTTGACGTCATTTTCCATTATGACGTCATATTTTGGTAGTTCAGAGATGTGAAGGCAGAGAGTGCACTGTGATATTCTACGGGAAGCCTTAACCTACCTGCGTATTCTTCTAAGTCATTTTAGTTTATGAGATAGAAAAAGATTAATATTTTGAAATATGGCCCTTAAACTCCTTAAATTAATCTTATGACTCTCCATACAAGATAGGATATTACCAAATTCTGTACTGGAATATTGTTGGTACAAACTACAGGTATGTAGGGAAAACCCTCGCGATGAAAAGTGTATCTTCAATGCCAAATAAATCGTGTATCTATTAATGGCAGGTACGTTGATGGCGTATATTTTGCAGGAATCTTATCTGGTACAAAATACAGGTAGGTGGAAGAGAGATCTTGGATCAGGGATTACGGACATATCTTCATGTTAAGATTAAGTTTAAGTTAAGTTTAAGTTCGTACAAACTACAGACAGGTGGCAGAAAACATCTAGTATGAAGGCCAAAACCTTCCGCTGAATTAGTTTTGTTATTCTGCAAGGTAGGTCGGTAAATCAGGATGTTTTATGCTGGAATTTTGTTAAATTAATCTGATAACAGGCAAAAGTATGTTTAGCAGTAGCATATACTGTTTTGGAATTTCAGCTGGTACAAAGTACAGGTAGGTGAGAGAAACATATTGAAAGAATTTGATATCTTCATGTTTAATTAATTACGTGACTGTCAAATGTCTATACGGGTATCCGCTTTTTGTGCAGGAATATTAGCTGATACAAGCTAACGTAGATGGGAGAAATCATATCGGATCTGGGTTATATTTTCATCTTTAATTAATCTGTATGTAGGTGAATAGTGTAAAGTACAGGTAGGTGAAAAAAACATCTGGGAAGATGACAAAATCCCTATGTTTGTGCGATGTAGGTTGAGCATTAGCGTATTTTATGAGGCAATCTTAACTGATATATTCTTCAGGTTGGGAGAATCACATCTATAGGAATATTTTTTTTAAATGTAAAATTGTCGCCCGTTTGGCGCAGTGGTTAGAGCGTTTGCTCTAGAGCCTTGGAGAAAGGAGTTGATCCTTTCCTCACAGGTTCGAATCCTTCTGCGGGACGTAGAGATCGGTCCTTCAGATGAGACCTATCAACCGAGGTCCCGAGTCGCGGTAGGTGCTGTCACGAAAAAGAATCACACATTGCTTAAAAGGCCCTGAGTGCAGAGTAGGTCTGAAGGGGGAGGGGTCGATAAGGTTGTTTTTCGGTCTCTCACGAAATATTATGAAATTTTGATATTTTGAATAAAACTCCTTATCTTCCTAAAAATATTAAAATAATTTATGTTGCGCATTTTTCGGTCACAAGATAATTGAAAATTTAAATATACACCCTTTTGTATATTTTTAGAGCAGATATTTTTATAGGAGGAAAGTAGATTTTTTAATTCTCAAAATTGTAAATTAATTAGGATAAATATAAAGAAATAAATTAACCAATTTTAATATTTTTTTACGGAAAATGGTATTTATTTTATGCAAATGTTTTAAGGTGTGAATTTTTCTTGTGTACTAAATGTTACTTTTCTTTAAATGAGGATGCATTTCACTTATAAATAAAACGTAAACATATACAAAAAGTTTTAAAATCATAATTAAGAGACAGTTTATATATAAACTTTATCACCAATATATAACATTTTTCCATAGGAAAAATGCAAATGAAAAGATATATAAACATGAGCTACGTTAACGTCGAAAAATTCATCTAATACAGACATTTGCAATATATTCAATCAATGGAGTTATAAAATACAACTACATGTTTTATAAAATATACCTTTATATTGTCGAATTGAATTTCAAAAATGTTTTGAAATAAAAAGAAAAATTGATAGAATAAAAAAATAAATGCTGCTTTATATACATAAATAAAATGTTTATTTAAAAGCCGGTAGGTGCAAGGTAAGAAAAATATTTATTTTTTCTGGCGGCCGCCACATAAATATTCGGCCGCCACATAAATAACTAGAAGCCTCCAAATAAGATTTCTGCGGTGTAGAAGTGTGATCTAATAAACCATAAATTTAAAAAGAAACATAAACTGATGAAGTGATTTTTTGTATAAAATGTGGATTTGATCTTTGCTAATAAGACACGAAACTTTCAAATTTGACTACAACAGAAGTTGAAGATGTTGTTAAAGCAAAAGCACTACAATTTTATCGTGCAGATATTTCAATGGCAGGCGCTAAAAACTTTTCTGGCCACCAGATAATATATGTTTTTACCTAGGACCTACCGGCTTCCGTATATTGCAATATAAAATACTTTATCATGATACGTTATATTGTAAATAGCCATATGATGGAAAACCCTATAAAACAGTGTTTGCTTTTCGTTATTAAACTTAGAGTGTGTTTTCAGCATAAATGAGAGAATCCCAGCCAGGACTAATTTCCTCTCGCTTCCCAACTCGCCATACATACTTTAGTTGCTTAATCTTCTCTAGTAACTTCTCATTTAGAGAATTTTAGAATTCATTAGATATGATTTGAGCCGTCCCATGCGAAAAGGGCCCTTATGTATTTTGACGTCATAATGAGAAATACGCCGGTAAAGATAACGTCATAAAATGCAAGTTGCGTGTGTTATATATTTTTCCAACATTTTTACCTGACCTCTATCAACTTATTTTCATTGTTGTTTATATCATCTAGAGCCAATGAAATATCAGGGGGAAAAAATATGAATTTTTAGAGCTAAGTTTCATATAAATGGACATTTTCAATATTGAATATTACATTTTGCTGATATAATTCGGTGCTATTTTTTTTTATCCGATTTTTCATACATTGAAAGCGATTGTACATGCACATAATTGATATATACCTCTAAATGTACACATCCTTTTTAACACAAATTCATATTAAGCGAAGTGAAATACTTTACAATATATGAAAAGAAAAATCTTAAACCGTTCCAAACATATAGGTTTATATATGCGATTAAGATTTTGTTCAGCACTACATGTTGCAAATGACGAAGTTTGAAAAGGTTGATTCTTCTTAAAGCATAAATTTAATGAAGAAAACATATGGTTTTTTTTTTTTCAAAACAATATTTTCTTTGTGTTTATAAACGCGATAAATGACGATTTGCCTTCGTCACGGTCATTTACGGGTCAATGTGTTTGTTGTCTCATTCAAGTATAGAACCGTCGGTTTACTGTTTACGGAGACAGCCCAGCTTCTGGTTGAACGAGACTAATGTGTTTCTTAAGATATATATTTCTTGAAATTTGAGAATAAAATCTAGTATAATTTGTTAAAGTCTTGGGCCAGCCGTAAAAAAAATGAGAAAAAAGTAAATGCTGCAACGAAAAAAAAATTGACCAGGATTTTTTAAAAATGCATTAATATGGGAAGATTTGACTTTGCTACAAAAAATGGGGTTGTTAGAGGTGGGTGCAATTAGCCATTCAGTGAACATCTTCATTCTATATCAATCATTTACCATTGAAAAATTATATATGGACCCCCTCTCCCCCTCCTCCCCCCCCCCAATACATCATGCCTTTATTTAATTCCTAGTAAATAATGCTTTATTATGTATTAAAGCCCCAAATTACGGGGAAATTAAATCTGAAAGATTGAATACAGATTTATTTCCTTGTAATATTGCATTTGATTATTATTTTAATTTCTTAGTACAAAGATGAAGTGTTTGTCTGCATTAAAGGTTATGAAAATAAATACCGGGCCATTTTTGTGTAGGAAAGTTTGCAATAAGTTCTTTGAATTGTTTTAAAATGGAAAGAATGACTGCTTATTTTTATAAATGAATCATTTTTGGCCATTTCTTTAGGCATGTACGTAACAACGATTTTCAGGGGGAAAAGGGGGGCTTAAAATGACAAGTTAAAAATAAACAAAAAATCAAAAAACAAAACAAAGAAAGAAAATGTATTTTGGTAAGGGGTTAATCCCTTTTCGACAAAAGAAAATTGAGCTAAAATGGCAGTGCTCAGCTAGATACAAGAATATCCAATGTGTACAAATTTATCAGACCTAAGGTCAAGGGGCGTTTCATAGACACTAGTACAACATGTCAAAATTTTAGGAGCCTGAAACGACAGGTTGTTAGTGTCAGCGAAGAAAAATTGGTTTCTTTTTAAATTTGAGATAAATACTTCTATCAACGTGCAAAATTGACTCTTGAAATAAATCTTAGTTTGAATATTATTTAAAAACATATATTCTTTTAAACAATTTAATTACAAATCTTTATTTATTCCTTGACTACAAATTACTTAATTATTAGTGACACTTTCTGGATAACGGTTGTGAACTATAAAGGGACAGAGTGTAACTTTTTAATGACCTATATAAAACATTCAAGTAATTATTTAATTTAAACTTCTTTCTTGTCCATGCATCTTATCTAAGCTTTTCACAGACTTTGTAATTTACTCAACACATGTCATTTTATCACTCAATTCGCTAATTGTTGTCAAAGAATTTCCGTTATATACCAGTATCTGAATTGTATGTGTCAGTTCAGAGGCCCGACGCATTACTGGCCACTTTCGTCTGTGTCCCGGCATATATTTCTTAAATGTTAAAATTGTTGTCCATTGATAAAAGCTTTAATAAACTTGGAGAATGATTTACTCGTTACTTTAATTTATAATACATGTATGTGATTTCGGGAAGAGTCCTAGGAATACGGCACCACTACTTCCGGCCCACAGCACCACTCATTTCACTGCCAACATTCCCTCTCTCTCGATCAACGACATATCTTATTAGACCCAAACTAAGCGATTATACGTCCACAAAATTTGAGAAACCACAAAATGAATGGAAGAATATGTAGGCCTAAGCTTTTGATTTGTTTTTCTTCAAACGAAATTTAGCGAAAAAAAAGGGGGGGGGGGGTACATGACGAATCAATGTGACATAAAAAAAAACCTTCAAAATATATTCTGAACTTATAATGACCGTATAAAGATCTGATGATAATATGAAAATTAAATCCTCATCCTCAGTTTTTGTAAGATTACATGTTCACTGCAAGGCACACGAATATTGATCTGCTTATAAGTCGGTTAAGAGCAAATAGTTGGTGCAAATACTGTGACTGTTTACGCCAATATTGCAGGGAAACTGGCCAACTTTAAAATAGTGTTTGTATGCCCTCTCGAGCTCCCGACTCATGACGAAAACATTGGGTCGGTAGGTAGATGAGAATTTTTTTCCCCGGAAAATTTTAATATCAATATCGTAAGAAACATACATTACCAATGTAAAAGGGGTAAGGGATTGTCTCGGCACGTATTATTGCCTGTGTCAATATTTACGAATGTAGGACAATTCATACATGTATGTTTAGTATTGTAGGTACATACGGCCCCCTACCCCTTCCTCAAACTTCATTTAATTTGTCAGAAAAAATCCTCAAACTTCATTCTTTTACTAGCCAGAAAAATTTAACTGGATTGTGTTACTGCAGATGCCCCCCCCCCCCTCCTCTTGCCGATCAATTTTCTGCATCCGCCCTTCAAGCTTTCTTTCATAAATTCATCTAGGTCATGAATAAAACAACAAAAATTATATCCTTACGATGAAAAATTATCAAACAATGAACTCTATAATTACAAGGAAGACGCAATGTTATGTCTTATCTTACGGATTCTTTTTAAAAAATTTTAAAAATATTTTTCACAAACTACAAGTAAATAAAATACAAGTCTGTAAAATATCTAAACACATATCTTTTATTTGTTTGTTTTTTATTTAATATTTACTTTTCTCTGAACCGTATACTACAGCCTTATTCACGTCTAACATGACGTGGCGAGTGTATAAGGTTATTATTAAAAAGAAAAAAGCACACCGGGTATTTACCGATATAAATCCAATATCTGTGTTTAATTTTAAAAAACTTAAATTTTTTTTTATCGGATTGTTTAAATCATGTGTGCTACAAATGACCAAAGTGAACATTTATGTGACATGCAAAAATGTCGACACTCTTAAAATGTACATGTAACTTTTGCTTTTGTCTTATCAGAGTCCAAAACACCTCTTCTTTATAAAATTTAACTAATAAAAATGAAACCGTTTCGACAACTAGTGTATAATTTAGATATACTTTAACGAAAACAAATATATCAAATATTGCATGTAGAATAAAAGCAGGGGATTTACGCATAATTTTTTCATGTATGTTTTCGCGTGATAAAGTAAGGAAATTTCAATCAGATACGTATTTCAAATATCAATATTTCTGAGAGAGATATAAAAGCGTCAGTTTGAACGTCTTTTTTCAACGTCATTTTACAAGGTAATTTTTAACATTTTCTTAACCTTTGATTCCCTATATCTCAGTAATTATTTTGAATATTTGAATCAAACTTTATATTTGGTTATTTTACACTATAATCTATCATAATCCATTGAAAAGTCAATTTTGAAAATTTTCACCTTAAGGGCCCTTTTCGCATGGGACGGTTCATTTAGTAGACCAGAGCCGCAGTTCGAAATACATGTTTGTGTAAACTCCAAAGATATGAGTTTAATCCTTAATCCTGCAGAAACTCCAGACTTCAATCAATCCACGCTCCCTATATCAAGAACAAGGAGATATATGGGCACTTCACTAGCATGTTGGATTTCCATTTACTAGAAAGTCTACAATAACTATACTTGATAAATAACGTCAAGGAATGGACTTCCTCCAAAACTAATTTTTGTTCAGCCAGTCGGAAAATTAAGGAAGATCCAGCATCCAAACCCTGTTTGGTAGTGTACAATCCTAGATGCATCATCAGTGCAAGTTTGGTCACGATGAGGTTTAAACAATAGCAACATTAGAATGGGACTCGCTCCAAAATCTTTAACCTGATCACTCTTCAAGAAAATGTAGGTCAGATCAAGCATCTGAAGCAAGTCAGGTAGTGTGCATCCGAGGATGCATCATGAAGCATGTTTGGTCAACAATTGCTTATAGCTGCACTACTCCAAAAACGTAAACTTGCTTTAAAAACATTTACCTGGATATTCTTAAGCTGAATTTGCAGCATCTGAATCCTGACTGGTGACATGGACAAAGACGAGATCAAACGACTTTGATTAATTTAAGGCATATATATACTTTGGGGAAAATAATCTGTTCCAAAAACTTTAACCTGGAACATCGATGCCGATGGTATAACAAAAGCTCCTCGTCTTGGTGGAGCATAGCTAATATTCTGACGTTTACGTTATACGTTGGTGACGAAAAAGGTATCTAATTGAGAAAAGGATGTTGTGTAGTGTTAAGATTATCGAAAATCTTCTTTGATTTTAAAAAAAATATATACTACTTTTGGCTCAGTATTTTAACAGAGAGTCACATCAAGAAACAAGAGCTTCTAAATTTAGATATGCAATATTTATGCAATTTTCAATTTTTGGTTCACACGCGACACTCATCATATTTCAAAATATTAGTGTGCAAAATATATCTAATTACTGATCAAATTTAGGTGAGTGTCCCACGTCCATTTCATATTCTAAACATCGATTTATAAATGCCACCCTCTTAGATTTTTCCTGTAAGCCTAATGTAAACGCATCTAAGGGTACATCTAAGTGTGTGTCAGCTACGGTGTGAACTCATCACATATTAACATTGAAAATATATATAACAAAAGTTAACATATTAATCTTGAATTCTAAATAAATTCTGAAAAAATAATTTGAAATTTATTTTTATGAAAAAAGTGGGCCTTATCGAAACTCCCCTTTGCAGTCATCCACCGGCAAATGGTGGTGTCTCAATATGAGTGAAAAAAATCTCGATCGAAGGGACGTTAAACAAACAAACAAGCAAAGAAATATATAATATTTATCTAATACCTGTCAAAAGCTTAAGTAGGTAGAGAATTATATGAATTGTTCAGAAATCAATATATTTGTATTTAAGATGGAGACAATTAATCCGAAATCAACTAACGTAATGTGTACCTGTCAAAAATAGTTAGAAAAGTAGGGAGTAGCGAATATCGAGGAATATAAGTTGATAGATTTTTCAAAAATGTCTTGCTGCATTGCGTTCGGATATGCCTCGGTAAACCGTGAGTTTTGTGAGAAAATAAATCTTGACGCTAAGTTAGATGTTCAAAAAATAAAGTACAAAACTTTTGAAATCAAAAGAAGTTAGAACTTAATATAGGCAGATTTCTTAGTAGTAATATAGGTTTGAGTATTTTTATCTAAATGAAAAACAAATAATTTCTTACTTACAACTTGAGTAGAATGACAAATTGATTCATCTTTAAATCATGAAATTAAATGTGATCCACATGATTAAAAATGTATCGTATTCCACGTGTTTGATGCGACTTAAGTTACTGCTTACATTGTGGCTCTGTTCTCAATCCTTAGTTAATCCTCTATCAGAGTTGGATTGGGTGAAAAAATGAGGGCAGGGATCTTGAGGCAGCCTTTAGACACATGTCTTTTTTGCAACGATACGTGCCAGTCGATAATAACCCACCCCACCCCACCCTCCGCATTCGCAATGCGCATAGAAATAAAACTGCATCAGTCGAAATAGAAAAAAAGTATTGAAAGAAAATATATCTGATAATCTAGTTAACAACTTTTATTTTGAATGAAAATCAATCCACGATTGTCAACAATTTATCAATATTTGATTATTAATTTAAAATGATACATTGCTAATATAGACTGGCATTCCGATTTTTACGCGTACGACTTAATGTATAATTACCCATTGTAAATTACCAGTGAAATAAATATTATTTAAGAATATTTCATTTATTTCTGTATATTTCATCACATGTCGAATATTCCATGTACGAGTCGATATCTCCGCACATATTCACCCCACGTAATCTGCACTCTTATGAAAGATAACTCATGTTGGCCTAGCTTTACATTGTACTTTCTAGCGTTATCCTATCAAAAATGATTTATGTACTATATATGTCTTGCAACAGTAAACACCTTACAATATGAAAAACCTTTTCCTTTTATTTATGTTCTTTTTTTCCCGTTTAGCACGCAGCATTGTTACACATGCAAATGAAACGGAAAGGGGGGGGGGGGGTACGGAGATAAAATTATTAAGTTTCGTATGCATTTATGTTATTATGCTATTATGACGTCATATCTAGGTAGTTCAGAGAAGTCACTACAGCTGGTGTTCTGTGATATATTAAGGGCAGCCTTATTCTAGCCTCGTAATATGTATGAAAGTAATATACTTCTTCTTGGTTGCATTTAACTGTACCAAAGAATGATAAAAAAAAAATCAAGCAACTGTAAACATGTATTATTTATCATTAATATTTTATCTTTTAACATGCAGATACATCTGTTGAGTTTCTACCTAGGAATTTAAAATATTTTCAAAAATAAAAATTAAAAAGTAATTTAAAAAGAAAATGTTATTTTTTTCTTTTTACACAATTACATCATCGTTTAAATAACGTTAAATCTTGCTAAAATATCATGCATTTCTTGAGTGATTGATTGCACATGTAACATTTTTTTACATTTCTATAAAATATAATGTAAAAAAATGTTTAAAGGTTTTTTACATGTGCAATCAATCACTCAAGAAATGCATGATATTTTAGCAAGATTTAACGTTATTTAAACGATGATGTAATTGTGTTCATTTATTATGGCAATCAAAGGTACTGTGACGCATCTGAAACAAGGCTGCGTGGAAACATATGATCAAAACAACACCGGATGCAATATGAGTCACCACACTTTTTCGTCGGTTGCACGGTGTTCCTTTATATGTTTTCCTTGTGCTACAATATGTATCGATAAACAAAAATACGAGGGTTGTCCATAAAGTTCGTGAACAAATGCTATTATTTTCTTAATAAAGTCCGCACTGGCAAACGGGCAAACGTGTACGATAATATTTCAATATGGACCCTGATATAGAAAATATATAAAAAATTAAAGAAAACACTCTAGTTAAAGTGTGTTACAGGTGTAAATACTTTGTATATGCAAGCCGCACGGCCCAGTCTGACGTAAAGCTAATTTCGTGATAACGTCAAAGATACGGATTTTGAATTGTTAACACATGTTCATGAACATACGCTACATTTTCTTTAGTATGCCACACTACAAAGTGTAAGCAATACTTTTTATATATAGGCCATAATTGATTTAATTTTTAAACTTCGAAATAATACACAATATGCTAAGAACGTCATCAATATAAACAATACACAGGCTGTACAGTTCAGCCCGACATTGCGCTAGGTTTATACCAATTTTTAGGTCACCTGAGTCACTCAGGTGACCTATTGCTATCTCTTTCCGTCCGTCGTCGTGCGTCGTCCGTCGTTCGTCGGTCGTAAACTTTTGAACATTTTCAGCTTCTTCTCTGGAACCAGCAAACCAATTTCAACCAATTTTGGCATATAGCATCTATGGGTGAAGGGGAACTAAAATTGTGAAATTCGTGGCCCCTGCCCCCCTGGGGCCTGAGGGGTTGGGCCAAAACCATCAAAATTAATGCAATCTTTAAAAATCTTCTTCTTTACTCCTGGACATCAGGCAGTGAAACTGTTGGCATGATTGTAAAAACCATTGAGCCCTCTACCAAAATTGTGAAATTCATGGCCCCAGGGTCAGGGGATCTGGTGCTAGGGCGGGGCTATATAGATCATATAGTGAAAGTGCATTATTTCTTTGAAAATCTTCTTCTCTACTCCTGGGTATTATTGAAAGAAATTGAATACATAGTTATGATAAGCAAGGGTGACTCTACCAAAATTGTGAAATTCATAGCCCCAGGGTCAGGGGTTCTGGTGCTAGGATGGGGCTATATAGATCATATAGTGAAAGTGCATTATTTCTTAAAAAATCTTCTTCTCTACTCCTGGGTATTATTGAAAGAAATTGAATACATAGTTATGATAAGCAAGGGTGACTCTACCAAAAGTTTGAAATTCATGACCCCAGGGTCAGGGGTTCTGGTGCCAGGGTGGGACTATATAGGTCATATAGTGAAAGTGCATTATTTCTTTGAAAATCTTCTTCTCTACTCCTGGGTATTATTTAAACAAATTAAATACATAGTTATGATAAGCAAGAGTGACTCTACCAAAATTGTGAAATTCATGGAACCAGGGTCAGGGGTTCTGGTGTTAGGGCGGGGCTATATAGATCATATAGTGAAAGTGCATTATTTCTTTGAAAATCTTCTTTTCTACTCCTGGGTATTATTTAAAGAAATTAAATACATAATTATGATAAGCAAGAGCGACTCTACCGAAATTGTGAAATTCATGGCCCCAGGGTCAGGGGTTCTGGTGCTAGGGTGGGGCTATATAGATCATATAGTGAAAGTGCATTATTTCTTTGAAAATCTTCTTCTCTTCTCCTGGGTATTATTTAAACAAATACATGGTTATGATAAGCAAGGATGCCTCTTCCAAAATTGTGAATTTCATGACCCCTGGATCAGAGGTTCTGATATTAGGGCGGGGCTCTATTTATTATATAGTGAAAATGCATTAATGCTTTAAAAATCTTCTCTGCACCTGGGCATATCAGAGGCAAAAAGAGTAAAAGTTTTAATAAGGAAGGGTATTTTTACCAGATTTTTGAACATCAGAACCATTGGATCAAGTGTTCTGGCCCAGGCCAGGGCTCTATTAATTTGTATTCTTTTGAGAGGAGTTATTCCCCTTTGCCATTTACTTGTGTTAATTAATCACTGTAAATAATGTACTTGAAAGGTAAATAGAATAAGGGAATTATGCAAGAATTTTTATTGTAAAATTCAAAAAGTACTTTCATAGTTTTAATGATCAGGTAGACTTGTAAGTAACAGATAAATAAAAATGAGACAAAAATAAGTTGTCTTATTAAATGTTCATCAAAGACCAAGAGAGGCCAATGTAAGATATTTCAACAAGGAATTAAAAGAGTACAGAAGCACTGATTATAACTTTGTTTATATACTATCTGGTGAGAGTGATAAATGGGGAACAGATTAGAACCTAATTTATGTACTGTTAATGAACACTAGACTAATTATTTTGTTGATCCTGATCACCCTATTTTTCTTGCTTTTGGGCAACAAAGCTTCACCTTTCAGTTCATTTTATACTCTATGGATCCTGTAAATTGTTGTATTATACTCAGGTGACCGTTAAGGCCCTTGGGCCTCTTGTTATCAAATAACATGTATTTTCCACTTCATATAGTGTCTCCGAAAGTGTACACACCGTTGAAAAATTGTATATACCAATCTTAAATCAATGAACTAAATATATTCCAATAGTTTTGAGTTATTTGAATGAATATTTTGTCTCTGACTTCCTTTCAACCATATTAAAACCTAATTTTATGATTGGACACTGTTCGTTGGGATGGCTGACGTCGCTTTTTTCTGTCCATTTTGACACATATTTCTTGGAGTTTCTGCTTTGTATTTTCACTTTCGATACAGTAAGCGATACTTAAGATATCAGAAAATGACAATAGTCTCTTTATTTGTGATGCATATAATTTTATTAAGCTTTAACTTGATTTATATAGAAAATAGTCATTTTAATCAGAACACTTTATTTCAAAGTTAATGGCGTTTTAACCCAGATCCCTGCGCACTATCTGCGACCGTTAAAGACCCCGACTTTTACAAAAATATTTAGTTCCATAAAAGAACTATTCTGACGTGGATTTTCATAAGACATATTTTGATATACAATAAGTATAAATAGAACCATTTATTTTGACAAAGATGTCATTATCCACGATCTTTGTGAATAACCCTTGTATGTGCAATGAAATTGTGCACATAATGTCGCAAAGACATGTGTAGTTGAAACAAAATGTGCAGTGTGATAATACGTGCAGATACGACTGTATTTGCAGGGTTAACAATATGTACCACCAGAAACATCTTCATGGAAATATTTTTTTTTTACAATACATACCTGTTGAGGTAAAGTTTGTCAGCATATCCCTGATTTCCTTGTACTTCTGACGTAGATCATCTAATTCATTCTGAAGGCTATTATTTAAGGTAAAGTTGGTAAGCAGATCTCTGATCTCCATGTTATCCTTCCGTAATTGATTGACTTCCCGCTGAAGGCTGTTGATTAACGTAAGATTTGTCACTAAAGCCCGGAAGTCTACGTTTCCCTCCGAAGTTGATCTACTTCAAGCAGGATCCTCCTCTGCTCCACCAAAAGTGTTGAAATGGATCCAGTATTCATTTCATTACTGTTGCAGTGCTCTTTTTCATTTAAATAAATGTACTGGGAACTAGCACATATCAAGCCGGACATGAAGAAAGCTATCCACACCTTTGTCATGATTTAGTTTTCTTGTCGTCTGAACTGAAGGTTTCTCGAATATTTTCTAAATTTTAAATACCTGCTGAGCAGAAACTATAAAATTTCCCTTTAAAAAATATGACAGTATATTTTTTCTACAGCCCTACTCAAATGTTTTGTAAATTTGTAAGCGCCCAGCAAAAGACAATGAAAACTTCACATAAGTTGTTTAAAGCATGAAAATAGTACCAAAGGCCTTTAGTTCACAAAATTCATGTATTTTGTTTTACCAATTTTAAAAACTAAATTGGCAACATACGAGGGGTTATCAAAAAGTTCGTGGACTAGCGCCATAAAATTAAAACCGCTTTAGGTACATCAATGAATTTTAATACATTAAGTTAGCATCATCTTTTTTATCTTCAGAATAAACCATAAACCATAAGTTTTATTTTTTAATAAATTGTTAATGTTTTTGTAAGCAATGGTATGTCCAAGCGGCGCAACCTCAAATAGGACGTTTTTTCTACCTGAGTGTTACTGAGAAAAACTCTTTTGATATGAGCATTTGTCGTCAAATGTCCGGTAATTCAGGCTTGTGTTACAACACAATTGTTTCGTAAAATTTGCAATTTTTACCCCATTCTGTAAATTCTATGAAATTTTATCGTAAATTTTATATGGAGTGTCCAAACAATTAAGGGCTTGAAAATGACGTCAAAAAGGGGGAGGGGTTTCTCTTTCCAACATTCTTTAAAGTTTTGCACCTGGAAAAACTGGTATAGACCTAGGGAATGTTTAAACGGGCTACAGAAAAATAAAATATATCCAGAGTACTTGTTTTTAAATGTCCAAAAAGATTCAGAGAGATGAAAGATGCACAGTTAAAGTCAAGTTGTAGTCAGGGTTTCAAAATTCAGTCACGTCGAAAACTGACGTTGATCATGTGTGGTAGAAATTGAACTCCAACTAGCTAAGTATTCTGACATAATCAAGTGAGGACCTTTCCCTATGTACAGATCCATTTACAATATTATATGCATGGAAAGCAGCTGTTCATGACATTGTAAAGTCACATAAACAAGACGGGCTTAAGTCCATACTTAACTCCAGGTAAATACATCAAGATAAGTGTATAAGGTAGACGGAGCGGACATTGAGAAACAATGACGTTGTCGGACGTCATGAAACTAAACGGCGACAGCGCCGTGTGATCGTAAAATGTCTTTTTTATTTTAGATTTATTTGGAAAATTATCAACGTATCAAGCTAAAATTTTCAACATTTTTAAAACTTTTGTTGTTTTATATTTTTCATAAATTTTGTAAGCACAGACTACATAGTATTAATTTTATCGCATCAGTCCACGAACTTTTTGATAACCCCTCGTATGTGTTCGGATGTGTTTCAAATTTGGACGATCATTTAGAACCACAAGTGCGTGTCTAGTGAGATTCCATTACACTTTTTCATTCAAAGAATCTTCTTGTATGACAGTAAAATGAAATGAGAGATAGATCAAATCACATTAAACTACTTCCACAATATTGCGGTTCTTATATATACTGCAATATATTTACACGAACAAATGGGGTTTTTCATTGCAATTAATCATTAAACTACATTTTAGTTGTGGTATGACTTAAGCTCCTAAAAACTTGAGAAAGTTTTTCAACCAAAAATGTTTACTTACTGTAGAAAAAAAAGAGCAATAGACTCCGATAATATCCTTTAAAAAAAAAATCGTTTGCTTACCTACTCATTCCTTTATTTAGAAGCGATATGTAAATCCACAATGCCTGAAACACAATAAAATTTGAATCATTAGAACAGGATGAATTTTCCCGGATCCCAACTGCGAAATTTCCAGGGGTCCGTGTTGCATGTCTTCTTCACATATTTGTATTGTTTATAGATTTTCCATGATGAATCACTGTACCTTATCTTTATCTTTTTCATTTCTTACGTCATATATACATTATAAATGTAATAATATTTAATCGAGGAATAATATTTAAAATTCTTTAACACGAATTCAATTTTGATACTATTTTTTTTCTATGCATAAACTTATTTTGTAGTCATACAAACTGATAAAATGAAATCAAAATATGCCCTACACTAGCATCATCCAGTCTTTATTGACATTTGACTCTACCATATCTTTTCATATTCGTGTATTTTCTTTCTTTTTTTCACTGCATATTGACAATGATGAGGAATTGCATGACTGTCAGGATAAATTCAGTTTTTTCATCGTCAAATGGGTCAAATACCCATGTATCTGAGTGGCAATATTCCAGGAATCCTGGCACATGGTGCAAATGTCCCCCGAATGATTAAGTACACATAATATGTTATGTGTATGTTCATTTATAAACTTTAGCATGCTACTGACATATCAATTGAAGTTTCCGGGCTTTTAAAAGTCTTCTTTAACGCAGTAAAGTTAAGGTGTACAATGGATGGAAATATCTGCGATTTTTATGATAAAAAAGATTTCTTTTTTTAAGATGGCGATTCTTTTAAGTACTTTAGCAGTATTGCACATATGTAATTATGGTCATTAACTTTACTTTGAGGACGACTAGATTTTATCTCTAGACTTGCCACGTGATGTGGCAGTCTCGTGATTTTAGCACATATTGCATTATTTAGGTCACCTACCATTTCTTTTCATAGTGGAAGAGCATAATCAAGTTAAAAATTCCAAGTTTAATTTTGAAATATTTTCAAACCAAGTGTAGTTTGTGAATTTTGAAATATTTTCAAACCAAGTGTAGTTTGTGAAAAGTGCTATTTTCCTATATACGAGATTCGTAGATTCGACTATTTAATTATTCAAATCATATTTGTATGAGCGCATACTGAATATTTTGTTTGTCAGTTGCATTGAATACAGAAATAATTTAAAGATTTCAACAGGATTGCAGCACTTTTCAAAAAGCTTAATACTACTAGAGTTTATGTTTAAAAGCCTGTCATGATCTATTGAGGGTATGCCTTGCACTGGATCGATTTATTAAAAATCTTTCCCTCCAATGTACCTGGATACAAATGTATGGCTGTATCAGTCAACCAGGAAATGTTAGTAATTATATTTAAAAAATCATAAAAAAGACATTGCTTTCAAAATAAATGGCCTCTGAGATATCCGTCAATTTTTTTTCATTATGAAATACATAACTTGATCTGCGTCTCTCTGCATACAATCTGGCTCGTTTTACTCAATAAGGTGAAATCACAAGTGCAGTGCGATCAGAGATTTGTTTATATCTTGCTATTAGGCATTTAACTAACGACAAAAAACAGCATGTTGTTGTACGTTATAATGTAGTTTACTTCTCCCCTTAAGTTTTAAATCGCACAATATCGCATTTTATAGTGTTTTTAAGGATTGTTTTGTGTGACGTCATACTTAATATTTACCGTGCAAATTAGGTTCCATCTCCTTTTTGTTGCCTGAACTGTACAGGACTTTAAAAATTCTATGACCATTATACGAGAGCTTTACAGCGGATACAAAATTTTGACGTAGATTGTTATTTGTCCTCGGCAACTGATTCCACTATGGTGATTCCATGAATTTGTGTCTTGCTCTGTAATCCATTTACATTGCTCAGCTATGCTTAGGCTGCACTCTACTTTGTATTCAACGCATTTCCAGCTCTCCTTTGATTTTAGAATATGAGCTACATACAAAAATACGGGCAATTTATACCATGAAATCTTTTAACTACGTGTTAAGGTATGTCAATCGTCAGCTTTTAAGAAAAGTTTGATCATAACCTCTTACTTCAAAATTATTAAATGCAATTCAATTTTATGACATATTTGAATTAAACAATGTAAATTTACAATATTCATTGTAAAAACAGTTCATAAAATTGTAAAGAGGATTTATGGGGGACTATTTCTTTTAGTGGAAGGATACTTAGAAGAAAATTCTTCAAATACTAGTATACACATTTCTTTGATTTAATACCTTGGAATTTCAGTCTTAAATATTTTTACTTCGAGAATTTTTTTTTTTCGTTATTATATCCTAGGAATATTAAATATAGGTTCCAAATAATGTTTCAAACACATTTTTGTACTCATTCATTTGACAAACTTTGCTAAAAGACGAAGATATATTTAAGAAGCTAAGATAAAGTTACATTGTTTTTCGCATATTTAGATCAATACCTCAGAATTGGCATCACTGATCCCACCTTTTTCTTTCATTATTTTAAATTACACGATAACGATCAGCCGTAAATGCTTGATCCAAGAAAATAGTTTATTGTCTATCTAGATTTTTAATACCCCGAATATGATATTCGTTTTAGTGCAAAAAAGTTCACACAATACCTTACGCGCATTAATTGGCGAATTTTTTTTTCAAAAAATAAATCTTATTCAAACTATTTTACATTAAATAAGAATATATTTATTGCCGTGATTACATTTGGTAAACTATTATTAAGGTTAAAGTGATTAACCTAAAAGTAGCAATTTAAGTGCAAAAAAGGTCATGTTAATTGCACCGTTGCTCAATAAGATGCACACTGACCCCAATCTTTCTTTTATGGGTTATAAAACACCAAACAAAAAATGAATCGCATGGAATGTTTGGAACGAAAGTATTCTCGGAAGGTTTCAAACACAAATTTGCTTGACGAATATATAGATTTCGATTTGAAATTCTTCTTTAACTTTAAGAATAAATCTACTTCGAGATAGATACAATTTGTTTTTGAATGCTTTTATGATACATATTCAGGCATCAAGACAAGTCTTTATTGCGATTTTTATTTTCTTGCAGTCTTGTGCAAGTTGGTTATTTAATCCTGAACTAGATTTAAAACGATGCGATGCGTCGATTACGATGAATTTGTTTCTATAGACGTGTTTCTTAAGGTTAATTTCGATTATCTAGGCGCGGCAACCTGCGCCAACATTCGTTTTAAACACATTTGTAAGACACATGATACCAGTATGATATAACAATAATCCAGATTCTTTTAAATTGCTGATGTCATTTGGTAATTTGAATCCAAATGGAGTCGAATAAGAAGCACAAACGTATTACACCAGTAAAAACTAAATACCTATGCGTCAATACATTTGAGTTTTAAAAAAAAACTTCATTCTAGATAACAAAAACAAAAAAAAGTTGCATAACAAGAGCAGGGCATTAGATAAAAACTTTTTTTTTTTAAAGATTTACAAATTAAGTACGTCCGGGACCTTATATTTCTCAAATTGTTTTTACATTAATAAATTAAAAATTAAATTCTGATTTCTATATAACCCATACTGATGGGTATCGGGGTGGATATAAAATGTAATTTCCTTTGTTTATTTCTTCACATACTATTGTAATGTACCGTAATGTTAAAGTTGTTGTAATGAATTCGAAGTAATGAAAGATTACATTTTTGCGTTTGAAATAAAAGAAACAATGATTTTAAAATCTTTGCTACCGTCTCAACATGTGTCATAGAGATTTCTTTACTCTTTTGTCAAACAAATAAAAGTATACGATATGCAGATAAATAATATCATATGTCAAGCATTTCACATTCAAAAGACTGCGTTTTGTCATGATAACTATTTATCTTCTTTTTCACAGTGCAAGTGCACGTTTTTAAGTTATTATTTGAAAATAGATGCTTGTTGATTATCAAAATAAACCATTTCTAAACAATAGTAAAATATTTGTTTGAATCAAAGGAGTGCTGGATTGCATAATGTCATCTATGAGTTTGTATATTAGAACACTCTATACGAGGGTCATTCAAAAAATACGTAGACAATGTCCCTCATCATCATATTATTTTTACAAGATTTAAGATCAACACATTTTCATATGTACATGTAATAACATTTATTTATTTTATTTTGGATAAATATCAAGATATATTCTAATTTTTTTAATCAAATTATTTGAACCTATTGTTAAATTATGTGTACCAAATTCGGTTTGAATATGACGTTAAACAAAAAAAGTTATGGCTAAAATCTACGAATTTTTTGAAGGACTTTCGTAATTGATAGGAATTGGAAGTGACTCATTCAGTCCGATGTAATACAATCCTATACATTTGTAGTGATATAACCGTTTAATATTTCAAACTGATCTGGTTTATGGGTTTATATCTATACACAATTTTTTTTAAAAAGGTTAAATTTCATTGGAATTCCTGCGCTTCTTTGGATTAACTGACTGATTATATATTTTTTAATGTCTCATTCGAGAATGTTGTATTCGTATAGAGTTGAAGCCATATACCGGTGGAGGGGCTTCAACTAGGACCCTTACTTAGGACCGTTGAGCAGAGAGGATTCTGTTTGGGCTAACGCCTACTGTGACACGTGACTCTAATGTCTCACTCGAAAGACCTGCGTTATTTTACTTTTCGTGCAGGGCGATTGGTTAAGGAACAGTCACTATCCATGTCTACGTATTAGGTTTGACGCAGAGCTGTATCTCAAGTCATTTTGTTCCCCTTAGGTTAGTGAACGTTAATGTAGTATATATGTACGTTTTCATATGTATGGGTGTCATTTATGTTTCACATTTTTAAATATATACATAATTTCTACAAAAAAAGCTAAAGAGATGTAAATTTAGATAGACCTCCAAGTGTCGTTTCTAAAAATGGCTCATAATTTTTACAATTTTAATATAGAAAATTAATCTCCACTGAAATTCATAATGTTATAATTACTCTCTACACCTATATATATCTGTGCTAAAAATATAAATTATAATTTGGAAAAAAAGATCCCAAAACGAACAACGACACCAACAGTTGGATTCACAGTCATCTAATTCAATTCAGTTAAGGTGCACAATGGACATTTCTGCGATTTTTCAAAAATGAAAATTATATTCTTTTTTTTAAATATCGTGATACTTTTCACTACTTTACTAATATTAGTATCTTTTTATTTTAAAAGTCAAAAGGATATATCGAATCAAAATAGGAATGAAAATGCATATTGTTTATTGATAAAAGGTCATCGTTACAACTCAAATGTAAGATGAACGCTACAACAAGAGACTTTTTTCTTTTCTTGAAGAAGTATTTGAATAAATTCTACTTCATATGAATACAAAAAAATGTCTTGATTGTTTGATTGCATATTGTTTTAGGTCCCATTCGTGATTTATTTTTTTTCATTCTTATAGATATATATCACTCATATGCATCCTGGAAATTACGCTTTTATCGAAAAATAATGCACGCACTGAGATGAACCTTTAAGGATCATTTAATCATATTTAAGTTTATCTTAATGTAATTATTAATACATTGTAGGCAAAAATAAAGGATTTTATTATATTTGAATGTAAACAGATATGGTTCTGCGGCGCACGACAGAAAATCAGGAGTTTATCAAGGATTTTTCGAGTATTATTCAAATATTACTTCGAAATCCATATAATGGTATTAAATAAATAAAACAGGGGTAAATATTACATTTATTTTTATTTCCTTTCTATAATGTCGTTATTTGGAAAATTTCATTTGAAATTTGCCTATTTTTTTTCCAGTTTTTACGACATTTCATAATTGGGAAAGTGGCAACGTTTGATGACGTTACAGAGCATCGAAAAGCAGTTCATTTATATGTTGACTGAGTAATGACGCCTTAAGAAACTTTAATTGATAATGGAATATAAAAATATGTTTAAAAAACGCTAATACATTAAAAACCAGTGGAATAAGCAATTTTTAAACGGGCGCTTTTTTGATCGATTCCCCCGGTAGATCAAAACAAACAGACGATATACTTTTGGCAATAAAGAAAGACGCTTTCATAGTAGACTGTCGAAAAAAAGACTGCCAATTTAGTTTCATTTCAGTTTATAAAAATAGTCACTGAAACACCTTACTAAAGTCCCTTTGACATTTTCCAGACAAATGTCTTCTGCTTCATCATTAAAAGGGAAACCGTAATTTTCCTCACAGGTTGGCAGGAAAAACTTTGTTCTTTCGTATTTTTTTTTTAACGTCTGCTGCTCTCAAGATGTTCTTCAAAGGACGATAAGCATTGTGGGAAAATGCAGGTAATCTAAGAAGAGACTAAATATAATGATTAACTTAATAAAGACAGATATCTTAAGTTATATTGACCCTAAAACCAATTAAATAAATCATTGCATGAAATAATTATGGAAAAAAAAATTGTCTCTCTTCTATAAAAGGTATTGTTTCATCAGTTTGAAGTTTTAAGATCGCAGTTGATTCATCAATCGGTATTTTTATTGAATTCTTATCAATTAATATAGTTATACATATTATAATACTCAAAAAACTACTAGAAGAAATATGTACTAAACATTTCCAGAAAAAAAAATAAATGTCAAGATACAAAATGTGTGAAAATATATAACGGGTTCATTTTTTTTTTTCAAATTCTTCATGGAATTCAAGTAGTAAATAATAAATGTAGTCCTCACAGAAATTCTTGTGAATTTCTATAAGATACATTTATCTAAATTGTTGGATTCATAAATACAATAAAATTTCATGATTCTATTCTTTTTAATGAGAATATCCCGTACTTTCTTATGATACATACATCTTATTTACTTCCTGTTGTCTGCTGATGTTCAAAATAACAGATGTTGAAAATATAAGTCTATTTATGCTATGTATAAGGAGTAGATTGATAAAGCTGGTGATATTTCTGAAACATCAGGTATTTCACCACCTACTTTGTATTCTGTGGTAAAAAAATTCAAAAGAAGAGGAATTCAGTGGAGGAAAAGCGTATGTAGCCTAGTAAACTAACATTAACAGATCACAGAAGGTTTGGATATTTACTCAGTAAAAATGACACTATGCACAGAAATAAGGGGTTTCATTCTGAGCCCTACCAGTCCTTTCTTGCCGCCGAATTCATTTCCATTTTTCAATATTTTGTCCCATGTGAATCAATAGAAGTGTTTCTGAAGTATCACTAGTCTTGCAATTCTTTGATAATAAACATCTACAATAAGTTTTCTTTTGTCAAAAGCACTCATTCTGAACGTAAGCAATGAACAGGAAGTACACAAGGTTAACGGCAAGTTATTTATGAAAACTACATATACAATAAGAAAGTAGCAAGTTTTGTCATTTGATTTCAAACTATATTCTTTTATTTTAATATTTAGAAAAAAAAAATCTCAATAATTTCTCAGAACACTGTACATTTATTAATAATAATAACATGTTAACCTCGTCATAGATAATTTTAATCAAAATACAGGACGTGCCTATTGACGTTACAACAATCTCACGTACCTAGTGACGTTTGATCTATTAATGACGTACCAAGTGACGTCTGATCATCATGAACCTCTCCTTCACAAGTCTCCCGGACTGAAAACTAGTGGACCAGATGTATCCCCAGGCTATTGAATTCCATTTTCCATTGAGGTAGGCGCGGTGACAGGAGTTATACCACCTGCCTCCCCTGTACACATCAGCACAGTTAACTCTACTACTCATGTCGTTATCCCTGTCTGGGGTGCTGATGTACACCCCATTTAGACTCATCCTACCGGTAATCTTACTGTTACCTATATAATTAGAAAGAAACATACAGATCAGATCAATGGCCTGCCTTTGTCTACAATATTGACCGTCAGGATAGCTTAGCCGGTACAGCGTTCGTTCTGTAATCATAGGTCGGGGGTTCGAACCCCGGCCGCGACTGATATAAGTCGATGAATAGTAAGTAGCATCTGCCCCTTCGCCAAGTGCTCGGCACCTTGAAGTGAAAGTTTATGGTCTTTTGGACGAGACCTTAAAAACCCAGGCCTTGTGTCACATTACCTCTCACATACCACCAGAGGGTGTACGTGTGTGTTTTGTTTAAAGCCCATCTACCATGCAATATCCCACTGTGGGACGTGGAGGCCGGTCCTTCGGATGAGACCGTATAAACCGAGGTCCCGTTTTGCGGTAGATGCTAGCAAAAAGATCCCTCACTGATCATTGACCTTGAGCTTGAGGGTAGGTCAAAAATTTGGTGTCTACATATGAGTGAAAAAGGCTCAAGAGGGACGTTAAACGACAAACAAACAAAGAAACCATGCAACAAACCTCAAGTTCCCGTGAAAGGTATTGCCAGATGAAGTCTATACTTCTCTGTCTCGCTCGAAATAGAAAATTGATCATACACCTCATATAGGTATGGTCTGCTATCATCCAATAGTTTGAAGGATACGTATGGGCTGAGTTCTCACCCTTTGCTAACTGATAGAGAAAGTCATTTCCTGTATCAAGATATATTTTCAATTAATTGTAAAGTGTTTGGCCAAACCGTTATAATTTTTTAATAGATACTTTCTACCGTAGAATCAAATTTTATGCTGACTATTTCATAATAAACAAATTGAATACCATATTTTTTTTATTACAAAAAGTTTTTTAAAGCTTTGTCATGTGACAAAATTTATTTCAAAATTAAGGATTATCTCCCTCATGCATAGCTCTAATCCTTCAACGTATTTGACTCTAGTCTTTGGCACCTAGTCTTTCAGCTCTTCCAAGTCTTTTTTTTTTTTAATATTTTGGATTTCCAACGTTTCGGCTTGCGCATCAATGAAGAGACATAATTTGTCGAAATGCGCATCTGGTCCATCAAAATTGGTACCGTATATGATTAACACTAATGGAAATTGTCTTCATTTTTGTCTTTATCTATTATATATCGTATTCTTTTTGTTAATATAATTAATAATTTCGAAACTACGCGATAAATGATACGATTTTGGAACAGAACAACACATGAAGCACTTATTGCACAAACAGGTTTTGGAACAGATTAGCTTTAAAGGTCCGATTTTAATTTATTAAATGGATTAAACAATTCATTGTATGTCATTGCAATGGAATATAATATTTACCTGTCCGTCGTATGTCATTGTAATGGACATTATATTTACCTATTCATTGTATGTCATTGTAATGGACATTATATTTACCTATCCATTGTACGTCATTGTAATGAATATTATACTTACCTATTCATTGTATGTCCTTGTAATGGATATTATACTTACCAATTCAGTAGTCCTGTTCGGGTTTACCAAATCCAAATCCGTCCTTATAATTGCCCACTTTTTGGAAAATTTCTCGGATCCGTTGACCAGTTTTTGGATTGCCTTATAGAGATTGATGAAATATATGGAGATTACGAACAGTATTCAAGCTAAAAAGGCCATTTGAACAATACAAATCAGGAGCAAAGCAAACACAGACCTCTAAAACACCAGAGGCGGGATCAGGTGTCATGGAGAAGTAATCATCCTCTACCCAACGGCCCACACACTGTGTGCTCCTTATCATGGAAAATTACGAGAAAAGACAGGCACAAGGCATAAAATCATCCTTTTGTGTAACTCTTCTTAAGTTTTGCTCTCTTTCATTGATATCTGAGTGAAAAGTTACGGATGGGACTTCTTTGAAAGCGACAAAAAAGGGCTTACTTTACATTCGGTTGTAGAAAAAAACTGAAAAGAAAAAAAAAGCTTTTTTGCAATCGATTCTTTTAATCAGAACACAAATTACCTTAAATTATTGTCGATGGCTTTCTGAAAACTTTATAAAGAGAAAGATAGTATGATATAGTAAGAGAATCTGATTTGTTGTGTAAAATCCTGTTTACTTTTTCTCGTAGTTAAAAAAAATTGGAATTTCACTTGGAGGCCTGCGTCATATATATGTCACATTTCGATCCCATGAATGAACCAGCTTAAAATAATACAAGATATAATTTCTAATTTCTAGACAACAAATTTCAGTGTTGATATATGGATACAATCCAATTTACATGACTTAAGCTAATTTTGAAATAAATAACATACCGTCCGTCCTCCGTTCATTGTGTCCATATCATTGTAAACTCTGACCGGAGGAGGACTGCTTTCATAACGATATACTCTTTCTTACACACCTGTATTAGTGTGACAATTTTCAAATAGGTCCTTACAATCAAAAGGAAGAACTAAACATTGTTAAATTGTTAAATATACCATTTTTTTTTATCCTCGCAAATGCAAATAGATACATGTACATGTATCTGTATCTTAAAACGGATATAGGTATACATACCTGAGTTAGCGTGACAACTTTTACCAAGGTCCTTACTGTCTTCAGAAAGTACTGAAATAAAAGATAATGAATGTAAATTCTACGAAATAAAAAATCTATGCAAGTTAAGATGGACTTAAAATGAAATATAAAGATAATGAACATTAATCCATATCAAAAGTCCTAATAAAACAATACAAATGGAAATAGAGCAAATATGGACATGTGGAGTTGGAATATGATACCCTAAAGAAATGAGTATCCCATCTGGATCGTTGACACCAGCCGTGTACCATTCATTATGATCGAGTAAACGGGAAAATTCGATCGCTGACGCCCGCCGTGTGCCCCTCGTTTTGATCGAGCAAACGGGAAAATGAGTAGACAGTACAGTGTGAACATGATGACTAAACAATTTCAATTAAAGACGACAGTCAACGTATACTTGACGGGAGATAATATTTGTAAAAACGTCATTGTTTCGTCTATAGTATTTGCAAAATTTTATTTTTAAATTAGATTGTTGGAATCCATGTATCGGCCATTTATTAAGCAGAAGTCTGCCTCCTGTATAAAATATATTATAAGACGATCATACTCTTATATAACAAATAAATTAGGAGATAGAAGTTCACATGCAGGCTATAACGGTTTATTGCTATATAAATAAAAGAATTCAACGATAGAACCGCATCTGATATGCCTGATGACAGATAAGAAACTAGCACGTCTGAAAAATCTGGTGAGGAAGGTTGAGAAGGCGGAGGGTGGACAGAGCCCAGATAGCAAGACAACATCGGGCCAACTTTGGTTGATGGTCGTTAGGTTGGTATAGGGTTGGCGTGGGGCGGTGAATGTTGGCCAAACATTGGTCCAGCGTATATGTTGGCGTGAAAGCTGGTCCATCGGTGTTGCGTATGCGATGTTGGGCCAATGTTGGTCCATTGTAGTAAATGTTGGCATGAAACATGTCCATTATATGTTGGGCATTTAATGTTGGCCCAACGTAGGTCCAACCAAGTAGATGTTGGCTTAAAACAAAGCCACTGTGTGTTGAGATGTAATGTTGGCCAAACATAGGGTCAACCAAGTACTGTTGACATGAAACACGAGATATGTGTTGGGCATGTAATGTTGGTCAAATGTTGGCCCAATGTAGTAAATTTTGATTATAATGAGGTATTGATATGGCTTTCAACGTTGGCCCAGCGTTGGTTCAACGGAGTGAATTTTGGGAGGAAAACAATCTTCAATAACATACATGCAGGTGGTATGTTAATTACACATATTAAATTTGTTTCTTTTAGAACCACTTAAGCTTCTTTCAATAGAGACAGCTCATCTTTCGTTAAAATATTATGAACGAGGGATTATCTTAATAACCCATTTATTAATAATTTACAGTGTATGTGTTACTAGAAACGAAAAATTATTCAAGAACCTAATTTATGAAAATAAGATTTTTAATACTGATTTATGTTTGTAATTTATGTCCGAGATCATTGCAAATAGATGTAAAAGTTTTAATTATTCTGCACAGTATATAATTTTGTAGATTCTATATTTAGCATCATGAAACTTAAAGTGCTGAATTTTAGAGCCCCAAATAATTAGGTCAGTGGTGAAATCCACTGGCTCAGCAGGTGACTGACCGGTTTCCTAGGAAATAGGCATCCTAATCAGCTCTGTTTCATAAACTTAGAGTGGTCACATCTTGTCACCTGCAACACTTGAACAAAGCATATGTACATGTACGTGTCCGTTTTGAATCGCAAGAAATAAAAAATGGATTATTTTAGCCCTTGGAATGTAAGCAAGGTCGTTTGAGGTGTGATTGATAGAAGTTTATCTCTGTGAAAGTTTTAATTGAGCATAGTTTGTAAAATTAAACAAGTTATTCAAGAATTACAATTTTCAAAATATGCGTGTATATTTACTATTAGACTGGTTAAGATATAACTTATAAGTAGTAAGTGACATCATTTTTGAACGGATTAAACTGATATATTTTTTATATCGTTTATAGCATCTAGTGGGGAGAAAACCCTTCGTGTTACAAAACCCTTGATGTTTGGAATTTAATGGACAGTGAGTGATTTATCTCAATTATCAGTGTGAGAGACATGGATTTTACAGACGAAGAAACAATAACATGAACAGGAAAAAAAGGAGTGAATGGTTCAGAAGTAATACGGCCAAGAAAACATTCCAAAGTTTCACAAATTTGAACACTGTGACTCTTATCCTAGAGGAATATTATACATGTATAGTGATTGAAGTGATATGGGATGGATTTAGGAAAACATTGAACTACCTTTATTTCCTATGTTGATTTCATTCCATAGGATTGACAAAAAAAATAAAACATTTGTTTGAGGAACAAGCTAATTTACCATGCATGATTTATTAATTCAATCAATTGTGTTTTACTCGTAATTATGGAAATAAAAAGGTTACAGGAATTCGATCATATTGTTGAAATAAAATACATGTAATTCAATCGCCTATTATTTGCCAACATGTTTATAGAAAGTAGGGCCAACATTGGTCCAACATTCATTCTTAGTTAAAAAAAAAACATTGAACCAACATTGGGCCAACAGGAAGTTGAACGTTGCACCACTGTTGGGCCAATGCCAGATAACCAACCGTCGAATTTTGGCCCAACGTCGAGCCATCTTGTTGGTTGAACGTAGGGCCGATGAGCAAGATGATGTTGGGCCAACGCATAAAACTGACAGAAGGCCACCAAAGAAATTTGCACCGTTGGGCTTGCGTTGTCCCAACGTAAGCTGGCTATCTAGGGGGTCTCTCTCTCTCTCTCTCTCTCTCTCTCTCTCTCTCTCTCTCTCTCTGTGAATATTTTTTTAACTACTTAGTCTAGTAGAAGTTTCCTATGAAACAAAAACGATTATCAGATAAATAAACTAGACTTCATATTTTATTTATCAGACTATTGAATGCTCTTGAATGCTTACCTCTTATGATAAATTTATGTCTGTCGAATCCCCTAGGCAATCCAGAAATGGGTGAGTGGCTCTGTGACCCTTACCAAAACGTTGGCGGAGTACAAAAATAGCTTCGGGAACACGCATAACATATCTCTATGAATATTTAAATATGGTTGCATTACACTACACAGGTAGGTTCAGGCTTCCCAAAAATATCACAGCACATCCTATTCAGTTATTAATTCTCTGAACTACAAATATATGACGTCATAATTGTATACGACGTCAAGTCACTGAAACCTTGAGCAATCATGACGGGGAGAGTGTCATAAAGTTCACATTTTATTTCAAAACACATGTAAAGTGATAGAACGTTATTGTAAAATTCACTTGACTCTAGTTTTAAGCCTGAGGATGTTTAATTATTATTGAATATTAAAACGTGACTCCTTTTAAATTATTCTAGAATGAAATTAACTGCATTCAATATCATATTGCAAAAATTTGACTTTGGAATGCTCCCGTTTACAGGACGGTGGTTTAAGGTAGAATTTATATTTGTGCATAAAACAGGCTGGCGCAAGTTATTAACAGGAATTAACTTTAAATATTTTGTGAAATTCATAATTTGAGGATGTTCTCTAAATCAGCCTGGCGTGGGATGAACGGGAAATTGCATCGCTTTGATATAAATTACAATAAAGAGTGGAAAATACCTTCAAATGTGTGGGTAAGTTGACATTCTCGTGGAATATTCCGTACACTAATAATACTTTGGCTCGTCCTAAGAATTTTTCAGGTACAATTAGGATACAATGATTTTATTAACGTAACAAAATGCAAATAAAAATTGTGTTGTGGCACCTGCGCCGAAGCGAGTAACGTGATACACTTAAAAAATATAATTGAAAGTCAAATGATCAACCGGGTCATGTGATATTGCAACAAATGTTGAGAGTTCCATTTGTGCAATTTTCTGTATCTACATTCATAGTCTGCATACTGAAATAAAAACGGAGCTGGGAATGCAATGATATATTTTGAATGCGATTTATTGCTTAGGGCAGTCTTAACATAGCTGCGTACAACGATTCTGTATAAACATATTTTCCTATATTTCTTATAATTTAACACCAAAATTATATGTTGAAGGTAATGGATTTAATCTCCAGCTTACCAAGGAAGGAACTTACTCCTCTACGTCCCATAACATTATTCAAGCTGAGAGTCCTTTCAAACAATACAAATTCGGAGCAGAGTTTGGAGATACCTCCAAAAACATCAGAAGTGGGATCAGGTGTCATGATGGAGTGAGCATTCCCTGTCGACCAATCACACCCACCTTATAGTATTTCTTTTAAATTTTATAAGTGACAGTATGATGAATACAGGATAATCTGGTGCTGTTCTGTCAGGGATGTACTTTATTACTCACGACAGAGACCAAGACAAAGCTGAACATATTTGTTCTGTTTATAAGAAGGAGGTTGGTAGTTTAACATTTGTCATTTCGCTTTTCTTAACGGTCCTTGTTCTACGACTGCCTGGCGCAATCCTTGGTACTCTACAGTAGTCACTGGTAAAGCCATAAAAGAGACTTTCATGATGATTAAGCCTCATTAGTGTTATATATCTTGTTCATTGAAAAATGTTATATGCTATAATGACTGTTTTGAAAATGTTCTAAACATCATTAAGTGTACATGGTATTGTTGTAATTATTCATCATTTGATAAATTAATAAAAGTCATGTTTTTTTTTTAATTGTTCTGTATTTAATACATACAAAGAATTCTGAATTATATTATCCGAAATCAAACAAACAAAGAGAAGGTACTACTTAATTCAGTATAATCCAGTATTAACGATCACATCTTTTGTCATTCCTTTTGCAAATTACTAACAAACATAAGTCTTTTAAGGTGTATACTATGTGAATTCTGTGGAAGATTACGCCAGGCGATCGACCAGGCATGAAAAACTAGACCTTGACACTTTGTCAGAATGGATTAAATGTATCATATATATGTTAAAATCTCGCATTAATCGATTTAGGGGCAATATGAACACCATCCTTCCTTCTGTGTTCAATAATTCAGAAGTGAAAAACGAAGTAGATATACTACACGATCAGTATGTACTGGTCCCATCTGACAAAGCAGGTTACAACTTTGTTTGAAAGGCTCATGGTTTTAATTGTATTTTAGAAGAACTGGGATTTAATTCTACAAGTGGCAATCCAATTTACACCCATACCCTCTTTCTAGGAGGAAATTTTTCAAAATCATATGTAAGTTTAAAATATTTTTAATATTTCCAACAACAAAAATGAATTTGAATTACCATGTTTATATTGTATTTCGAAACTTCATAAAAATCCTTACAAACAAAGATACATAGCGGGTTCCAGTAAATGCTCTACCAAGCCTCTTTCTTTACTCCTAACTAAAATATAAACAGCGGTGAATGAGGAACTTCAGGAGTACTGTGCAACAATATATTAGAGAAGTGGTGTAAATCAGATGTGGATATTTAAAATTTCCATGGAACTTTTGGAAAAAAATGAAATCACAAATTTTTACCAAAATCAACATAACATAAAAAACGTACGACTTTTCAACTCTGTATACAGCCATTCCCCACGATGAATTAAAGTCCAGGCTTTTTGACATCATTGACAGCTGCATTTTCAATAAAAATGGAACTCATAAATTTGCTTACTTTGTCATTGGTAATTTGCAAAATTATTTTGCTAAAAGAACATTCTGATTGTATATACAAGTACTCTGAAGTTGATATTAAAAATATGCTTGAGTTTCTGATTGACAATATCTATGTGGTTTTTGAAGAAAAGGTCTTCCAACAATCTGTTGGAATTCCCATGGATATCCAATTGCACCCCGTTGTTGGCAGATTTACTTTTGTATTCATATGAAGCGGAATTTATTCAAAATCTTATACATGAGAAAAAGAAATCTGTGTCCTTCAACTCGACATTTAGATATATCGACGACGTATTATCAATTAAACAATAGTTATTTCCATTCATATGTCGACATGATATATCCCAGTGAGCTTGAAATAAAATATACAACAGAGCCTGACACATCTGTTTCATATTTGAATATTTTGCAAGAAAGAGACTTTAATGGTAATCTAACAATAAAGTTTTATGATAAACGTGATGACTTTAACTTTACAATCGCCAGCTTCCCTTACTTATGCAGCAATATACCCTTATCACCTGCATATGGGCTGTATATCTCTCAGTTGATCGATATGCAAAAGCATGCTCTACGTATGAACAACTTCTAAACGCAGTAATTTACTGACAAACAAGCTGATGAAACAAGAATATCAACAGTCTCGTTTAAAATCATCATTTCATATGTTGTATGGCCGATACAATGACCTTGTCAGCAAATGCAATCTGTCATTAAATCGTATGCTGACTGACGTTTTTCATACTTATTGTCAGGCCATTATTTACACAGTGAATTGTCGATGGATTTTTCCGTCATTTACCGATCATGACAAGGAGCACAGGGCGGTGTGACCGGTCTGCAGGGGATGTTCACTCCTCCATGGCACCTGATCCCACCTTTTTTGGAGGTCCGTGTTTGCTCTGCTCCCGATTTGTATTATTTTAATCGACTTTGAGCTTGAATACTGTTGGTCGTCTCCATATTTCATTTATCCTCTCTTGCATATATCTTTATTTGTCAAATGCAATTTTCAAAATATTCCAAAAAGCAGTATTTTCATTCCTTATTTCCTGTTTTAATACTTCGTATATATAGTAAGGATCTTTGTCAGAATTAAAATACTAATTCAAGTGTGTACAGTGGTATCTGTTTGAATATACCTTATACGAGACTGACTTTACATTATAAGCAATTGATGAAGCTAAAGAAACCTAAGTATCTAACAATTGCAGTTGATCAACAAGAGTTATCTTTCTTTAAATGCAGTGATCTTGTTGACCTTAATCAATAAGAAATTAATAACAACAGCATCATTGATAATACAGTGTATAAAACTCAAGTTGATTGTATAGTGTCCTAAACGTTTTATGTATTGTGTATATATTCAAATGCCGACTCTCTTTATATTTTTAATGTTTCTTTAAACTGAAAAAAAATAGAGCCCGATTGAGTTTCTACAAATGGTTTTGTTTTATGGGTAAAATCTTGCAGGCACAAATATAGCCTTTTATTCTATTTAGTAAAGGACAGCCTGTCGTTTCTTGGACGTTACTAGTTTAAGGAATTCCATTCATAAAACGTATGAAGGCTCCAAATAAAATGTGCAACTATATTGATTCTGCGTTCTCTCTCTATCACACTTTCATACTTACTAAGAGTTTCTGAAACAAAAAAACAATAAAAAAACAAACAAACAAAACAAAACAAAACAAAACAAAAAAAAAAACTTTGCAAACAAAGATAAAGAAAGAGTAACAAGTAAATATTAAACAAGGTTTTCAGACAGCCAGAACAAAATATATGTGTTTGATTGTGTGTTGTCTAACATTCATCTCGAGAATTTTTCACTCATACGGAGACGCCACTACTTTTCGGTGGATGGCTATTTTAGACCTCTACTAGGCACTCGGGGTCATTGAGCAGTGAGGGATCCTGCGACACGGAACCTCGGAGTAAATGGTCTCATCCGATGGACCGGTCTCCGCGTCAGGCAGTTGGATTCTAACCTGCGACGTTAGGTTTAACACCATATTCCGCTACTCTAGAGCAGATGCTCTAACCACCGCCTCAAGCGAGCGACAAGATATCTCTGATATTCAAGAGCTATATCTATAAAAGTTTGAAAAATGTGAAGGATTTAAAAAAAGAATAGAACATAAAAGAGTGTAAATCAAACAGGATATCGGTTTTATATGCACAGAATATTCATTTTTTTATGGGCCAGACCCTTTTCTTCATATCAGACGAAAGACTTATTGATTTTTAATATTTTCTATTCATCAATTAATTAGAAATTTCTTTTCATGTCCAAGTTATGTAGAAAAGAAATATCCATGGGTCCTAACTACGTCCAGAAAGAATTGAACCGTTTTGCGAGCTCTAGAACTAACCCTTTGGCTTTGGTCAACAGCAACAGACAAACAGTTTTGTTCTTGTCCGAGAAAACGGATTCCGTCCTCTAAATTATTCAGAAAAGTGCAATACTGTATCTTTTTAACCTACTCCTTACTATCTTGTCATAAATGCAATTTTCATGGATATCCCCTGTTTATTTTATATATTTCTTATTGCGTGTTGCTATTCAAAATTACTCCTTTTTAAAACAGAAAACCTAAACATTACCGGTAGACAAATCCCTAGTGTTTTTTAGAATCCAAATTGTTATCTTATTTCTTTTATTCAGGTCTTCGAAGTGTGTTTAAAAATTTTCAAGCAACGTTTCTTTTTCTCCGTGTACAGAGAGTTTTATATTCTATTCTTATCACATCATTCATACAGCAATGCAGACAGTTCTTACATATATAAACATAAGTGATATTAAACTGAAAAATTTAATTTTCAACGTTTTGAAGAAATATGATCGTTCAAGATTATTTTTTTTGTTTTATATCAGTCATACAACCCTAGCTTACGCGCATGGAAACCTTGGCAATTATGCAAAACACAGATAACAGATATACAAAACATCATTTTAAAAATAAAAACCTGCATATATTAAGTTTAAACAAGTAGAACAATTTCAGACATTTTGGGGATTGAACCTGGGTTGTCCGTTTGCAAATCAAGCACCTTATCCATTACGCCACAAGGGCAATGGGCACAAATTGAAAAGAGTAGAGTATGGTTTAATTTATTTTAGAACGAATTATATGATAAGCATTGTGAAAAGGACTCTATATAATTACTACAAATACATAGAAAAATAATAAAAAGCACAATTTAAAAAAAAGAAAGATTTTTTTTTAAATTCACTTCATGAGCAACCGAAAATGTAAACGACAACCAAAAGTAGTGGCAAAGCTAGAACTTAACGGTTTATATTCATCACTGAAAGTTGAACCTAAATATCTCTTGCCATACTGAGGTTATCCGTGAACAAAAATTGATTTTAAATTCAGAAAATGGTCCTTAACTTGGAGCCGGAAGAGGTTTTTCAGATTTCCTCCTGAATAAATTACCTCAACAAACGATCTACTCAGTAGTCTTTGAGAAATAGCGTGTAAAAAATTAGAAGGTCGGAAAAATAATAAAAAGGAGGGGAAAAAAGTGCAATCACTTTAAGGCATTCAGTAACGACGAAGAATCTACAAAACCCGACATTCTTGGAATTCACCCCGGGTCACCTGTATGAAAATCCAGGATCTTAGCGAGTAGATCAATGGTTTAAACTGAAATAAAAGAATGTCTTAATATGAATAAAATATTAAGATAATATATTGAGAACTATAATCATGCTCAAAAGCCCATTGGACCAATGCAAATTTGGAATCATAGCACATAAGAACCACTAAAACATCAAAAGAAGAATCAGATACTGCGAGAGAGGAAGAATCCTCTTTCGACCATCTACGACCGGCGTGTACTCCTTGTAAAGATCGTTAAAACGGAAAAAATCCGTAGACAATTAAGGATGAAAAAAAAATGACATGATAATATTTATGAAAACTTCAATAAACATTCGATTTAACGATAGCTTGTATTCGAGTATTTGATAACAAGGTCATTGTATCGAGTATATAAAATTTGATAAATGTTGACCTTAAACGGACTGTTGATATCCTTGTATCGTCAACTTATTTGTCAATAGCTTGCCTTGTTTACAAAATTGTTCATTTGTAGAGCATGTTAACGTTCTTGCGTACCAAATCTTTTGTGTCTCAGGTGACGGAGAAAAGAGAGAAGTTGTTATTGATGTTCCAAAAATCTCAATTGGGGTCTCCCGTCTCATTCATTTTAATCTTTCGTTTCTTTTCCTTTATTGTCATTTTTATAACCGGTTATCTCAGAAAAAGCTCGATTGATTTTATTGCACGTTCACATATGAAAGATAGCCAACTCTCCCAGACACATATTTTTTTTCTGTTCATGACTTCACCTACAAACCTTAGATAGGGACATTTTTTCTACTGATTTTCAAAGGGTGAGTTTGCCTTCGAATGTTCTTACGAAAACATTCAAGACATAAGGTTTAAGCTTTCAACATTTTCAGAAGAATATCAGTGATATAACACTGGATATTTCGGTATAATAATTTACGTAGAAAGTACCCCATTTATTAATCATAATAATTAACCCTGTTCCAAGATAATTCTCCGACCCACCTGGAGTTAATAATTCCCATTCCAGATGTTTCTTTGACCTATCTTTAATTTGTAAAAAAAAAAAAAAAATCAGAAAAAGAAGGCTTTCCGTCTTCATATTTGATATTGTACACGTATGCTAGTAAAGATACACGTATTTCTATCATTAAGAACGAAAAAAAAAAATAAAAACTAGTAAAGAAATTTAAGAAAAAGAAAACATTAAATTAAAAAGGAAAAAAAAAAATAAAATCCAAGCAAGAAAAATATCAAACAATATCTGAGAGAAAAAAAAAACTGAATTTAAGTTCAAAAGCAAAATCAGAAAGATTTTGGATATTCTGCATATTGAACCCGGGATACCCATGTGAAGACTTGGAACATTTTAATTTAAAAAAAAAGAAAAAAACAAACAAACAAACAAACAAACAAAAACAAAAACCAACCAACCAAACCAAAAAAAAAAAAAAAAAAAAAAAAAAAAAAACAAGTTGAAATAATACTGAAATAGCATTTTTTTTCCGGCGTTGAAATTTTCAAACATTCTTTTAAATATTTTAAAATATCGAACCCGAATATGTTACCTTTATTCGTCAGGGGTTTTATCGCGAAAAGCATTTGAAACGTATTAACAAAATGACCAAAAAGTGTTTCGTTTGATCTTGCACGGTGAAACGGAAAAAATGATTTGTGATCTTAAAAGCACTAATGAAAAAAAAAATATATTACTTTGCTGAGAGTTGAAAAATTTGAAATCAACACCCTCCAGATCATACTCTCCAAAAAGTTCAGAAAGACGATTTTAAAGAACAGAAAAAAATCTTAACACCTCAAAAATTTAAAAGCAAATGCGACCTTTCAAAGAACAAATATCGATGTTCAATGTTTCCAGTGCTTGCGTATCTAGGGACCATATATTTCTTTTTTAGGGTAAGGATATCGTAAATTAAAAGACATACATTTTTCTCAATTCTAGGAAATAGCTTATAAATTAAAAAAAAACAGAAGCTTTTAACTTTCAGGTTTTTGGATGATATTTTTCATGGAAGTTCAATAAAATTTGCTTGAAAGAAAAACAAATTGCAAATATGAAAGTATTATACCATATTAGAAAAAAATCAATCATCCTAAAGGGTCCTAAATATAGGAAGCCTTATTCTTTCAACTGGCGACAGAACCGCATCTCTATTATGAATTCTGTCGAAGATTATGCTAAACATTTGGTTTAATTCGAAAAAAAGGCGATTTGATCACTTTATCATAATGGACTAAATGTTTTGCAAATATATTAAAGATTCTGAAAAAAAAAATACATGGCAAAATGCAAACCGTCTATCCTTCCGTTTTCACTAGAATTTGAGGTGATAAAAGAGTTAGAGAGACTGCACGAAAACAATATATAATGACAGAAAAGACTGGACACAATATTTCATTGTTTGTAGGGGTCATTATTATAACTGTATTTTGGAAGAACTTAATTTTATTTGCACGTCTGGAAATCCTACGTATGCTCGCCTTTACTTCAAAATCTCATTTCATTGTTTCGTAATTTTGACATTCCACTGGACCAAGGTGAGTGCAATCTACCCTACCAATACCTAAACTTCATAAAAAAAATTAGTACAGACAAAAATGCTGCCGGGTCCATCAAATGCTCTACCAAGCCCCTATCTTGACTACTTACCAACATGTTAATTGCTGTTCTGGAAAAACTTTAGACGTAATGTGCTACAACATATTCTTAAAGTGGTGTAAATCAGATGTGAATCCGCAAGAGATCTAAAGAATATGTAAAAAATTTAAAATTTACCATTTTTTAATTTCATAGCATCAAAACTATTACTCAAGATAAATTAAAACTAGGCTTTTTGATATCATAGGCAAGTGCTTCTTTAATACAATTGGAACTCGAAAATTGTCACATCTTGTGATTGGTTACAACAAAATTACTTCGTAAAAAATCAATTGGATTCTTTCCTCAAGTACTCTGGTTGATATTAAAAGAATACTGGAGTTCCTAATTGACAACATCTATGTAGTCTTCGAAGACCAGGTCTTTCAACAAATGTTGGAATGCCGATAGGAACTAATTGTGCTCCTTTATTAGCCGACCTGTTTATATATTCCTATGAAACATAATTTATTCAAAAACCTGTATACCTGAAGATGAAATTACTTGCCGTGGCCTTCAGGTCGACTTTCAGATATATCAACGACGTATTATCAATTGACAATAGTTAATAGTTCAAAATATGTTATAAAAGCAGTTGTCTATGATTGAAAATGCTTCGGGTGGGTATAATCTAGTCTATCGTGAGAAAGGATTATAAAGAGTTATAAAGTGTTCAAAGTTATCTGTGCTATTAATTTTTGCCAAATATTCAGATCTCATATTTTATAATTATAAAAATTTCTATTGAGATTTAGCATCAGGATTAAGAATATATTTTAAAATGTGTTGCTTCACTGTCTTGCTAAATTTTCTCTTTCACTACTGGCTACTTTAGCAGAATAACGAATTCATCTTTTAAATTGCCCGTCTTTTAGATTGAAGCAATAGAGGAAAAAATTATTGGCAAAGATTTGGAAGAAATTATTGAAAACCATATATATCAGCAAATCCAATTTCTTTTTTAGGTCACCTGAGTCACTCAGGTGACCTATTGCTATCCGTTTTTGTCCGCCGGCGTGCGTCGTGCGACGTGCGTCGTGCGTCGTGCGATGTGCGTTAACATTTGAACATTTTTAGCTTCTTTTCTGAAACCGCTCAACCAATTTCAACTAAATTTGGCATATAGCATCTATGGGTGAAGGGGAACAAAAATTGTGAATTTCATGGTCCCTGCCCCCCTGGGGCCTGAGGGGTGGGGCTAAAACCAAAAAATTAATGCAATCTTTAAAAATCTTCTTCTTTACTCCTGGACATCAAGCAGTCAAACTGTTGGCTTCATTGTAATAAGCATTGAGTCCTCTACCAAAATTGTGAAATTCATGGCCCCAGGGTCAGGGGTTCTGGTGCTAGGGCAGGGCTATATAGATCACATAGTGAAAGTGCATTATTTCTTTGAAAATCTTCTTCTCTGCTCCTGGGTATTAAATAAACTAACTAAGTATATAGTTATGATGAGTAAGAGTGACTCTTCCAAAATTGTGAAATTCATGGCCCCAGGGGCAGGGGTTCTGGTGTTAGGGCGGGGCTCTATTGATTATATAGTGAAAATGCATTAGTTCTTTGGAAATCTTCTTCTCTGCTCCTGGGTATCAAATAAACTAAGTATATAGTAATGATGAGTAAGAGTACCTCTTTAAAAATTGTGAAATTCATGGCCCCAGGGGCAGGGGTTCTGGTGTTAGGGCGGGGCTTTATTGATTATATAGTGAAAATTCATTAATTCATTGAAAATCTTCTTCTCTGCTCCTGGGTATTAAATAAACTAACTAAGTATATAGTTATAATGAGTAAGAGTGCCTCTTCCAAAATTGTGAAATTCATGGCCCCAGGGACAGGGGTTCTGGTGTTAGGGCGGGGCTCTATTGATTATATAGTGAAAATGCATTAATTCATTGAAAATCTTCTTCTCTGCTCCTGGATATTAAATAAACTAACTAAGTACATAGTTAGGATGAGCAAGAGTGCCTCTTCCAAAATTGTGAATTTCATGGCCCCTGGGTCAGGGGTTCTGGTGTTAGGGCGGGACTCTATTGATTATATAGTGAAAATGCATTAATCCTTTGAAAATCTTCTTCTCTGCTCCTGGGTATTAAATTCAGTAACTAAGTACATAGTTATGATGAGCAAGAGTGCCTCTTTCAAAATTGTGAATTTCATGGCCCCTGGGTCAGGGGTTCTGGTGTTAGGGTGGGGCTCTATTGATTATATAGTGAAAATGCATTAATTCTTTGAAAATCTTCTTCTCTACTCCTGGGTATTATTGAAACACATTAAATACATAGTTATGATGAGCAAGAGTGCCTCTTTCAAAATTGTGAATTTCATGGCCCCTGGATCAGGGGTTCTGGTGTTAGGGCGGGGCTCTATTGATTATAAAGTGAAAATGTTTTAATTCTTTAAAAGTTTTTTTCTCTGCACCTGGGTATTATTTAAACAAACTAAGTACATTGTTATGATAAGCAAGGATGCCTCTTCCAGAATTGTGAAATTCATGGCCCCGGGGACAGGAGTTTTGGTGCTAGGGCGGGGCTATATAGATCCTATAGTGAAGGTGAATTATTTCTTTGAAAATCTTCTTCTCTGCCCCTGGGTATTGCTTAAACAGACTAAAGTACATTGTTATGATACACAAGGATGCCTCTTCCAAAATTGTGAATTTTATGACCCCAGGTTTAAGGGTTCTGGTGAGGGGGGGGGGGGGGCTTCTATTGATTATAAAGTGAAAAAACAAAATTTCTTTGAAAATATTCTTTTCTTCTTCTGGTTAAAAAAGCAAAGAAGCTAAGTGTATAGTTATGATGAGCAAGTGTGCTTCTTCCAGAGTAGTGAATTTCATGACCCCTGGGTCAGATGTGCTGGTGTGAGGGTGGGGCTCTTGATAATTTAGTGAAAATGCATTAATTCTATTAAATAATCCTGTTTGCTCCTTAGTGTTAAGCAGATAAACAAAGTGATGATGAGCAAACATATGGTCCCAGGGTCAGAAGCTCTGGTGTTTTGGGGGTGGGGGGTTGGGGGGGGGGCTCTATTGATAATATAGTGAATCTGTAGTAAAAATCTTTATTTATTTATAAATCTTCTCCGCACCTGGGCATATCTGAGGCAAACAGAGTAAAAGTTTTTATAAGGAAGGGAATTTTTACCAGATTTTTGAACATCTGGACCATTTGGTCAAGTGTTCTGGTCCTGGCCAGGGCTCTATTAGTTTGTATTCTACTGAGAGGAGTTATTCCCCTTTGCCATTTACTTTTGATAATTTATCACTGTAAATAATGTACTTGAAAGGTAAATAGAACAAGAGAATTATGCAAAAACTTTTATTGTATAATACAAAAAGTACTTTCATAGTTTTAATGATCAGACAGACTTGTAAGTAGTAGATAAATAAAAATGAGACAAAAATAACTTGTCTTATTAAATATTCATCAAAAACCAAGAGATGCCAATGTAAGAGATTTCAACAAAGGATTAAAATAGTACAGAAGCATTGATAATTTGTTAATATACTGTATAGTGATAGTGATAAATGGGGAACAGATTAGAACCTAATTTATGAACTGTTAATGAATATTAAGACCAATTATTTTGTTGATCATGATCACCCTATTTTTCTTGCTTTTGGGCAACAAAGCTTCACCTTTCAGTTCATTTTATACTCTATGCATCCTTGAAATTGTTGTATCATACTCAGGTGACCGTTAAGGCCCTTGGGCCTCTTGTTAGATTGAAGTAATGCAGGAAAATATTATAGGCGAAGATTTAAATGAAATATGTTGAGATAACGAACAGTATTCGAGCTCAAAAGTCCATTAAACATTACAAAATAGGTGCATAGCAAACACAGACCTCTAAGACATCAGAGGTGGGCTCAGGTGCCATGGAGGAATGAGCATCCCCTGCCGACCGATCACGTGAAGAGTTAAAAGAAATTGAAAACCCAGTAAATTCTGCAGAGCAATATAATAAATGAACATTTCGTCAAAGAAAGCAAATATAATGGATTGAATGCTCCATATATAGAAAGTCAATATAATGGATTGAGTGCTCCATATAGAAAGTCAATATAATGGATTGAGAACTCCATACAGAAAGTCAATATAATGGACTGAGTGCTCCATATAGAAAGCCAATATAATGGATTGAGTGCTCGAGACTTAGTATGTAATGCATCTGCCAAATGCAAAGACAATATTTTTTTAAGTGATCATTCATTACATTTTCTTAAGTTGCGAGTTTGGTATTAACATGGGTATTTTTTATGTAATAAAAAGTACGTGGGGTAAATAATGGGAGATACAAAATACTGAAAAAAAACTGCAAAACAAAGCAGAAGTAAAACTAAATTTTCAATTAAGTGAACCTGGATATTTCCATTAATACCTGTAAGGTACTGGTATTTTGTATTGAATTGAATAAAATGATATTTGAAATCTATATTCGACAAGCAAGCACCTTTAGGTAAGAAAAGCGGGGTAAAAATATCTAGTTAAACACCGTTATACCACTATGAATTGAATTCATACTAACTCAGCAATAACCATGACTGCAGTAACCAAGGGGGGGGGGGGGCACGGGGGGGCGGTATATAGAATACTATAAAAAACATAGCTGCTATATGCTAGTGTCCCCTCAATAAAACGTTTGATGACCTTTTCTTGCTTGTTTCCTACCGGCCTGATAACAAAAAACAAATATCAAATCCAACAAAGCCATTATATAAAACCTTTACTTTTGATACTCAATCTTATTTTTTTTTAAATAATAACGGGTTTATATATTTTACAGCAAATACGTAAAATCAAATGAACTGAAAAGGCTTTTAAAATGTCATCTCCTTGAACTGCCTCTTGCATAAATTCATTATGAAATGCTCTATTAATTTTAGAAATTTTATTGGAAACGTGGAGCCCTGTTTGCATCTTACCTTAGCAATTTTATATACTGTAGATTCCTAATTATTGCGCTAGTACTAAATATCGCGAAATGCCTCTCAGACGTCATATCGCAAGAACAACAAATCGCGAGTGGATGGATGATCAAGAGATTTTACATGCATTCCAGCACAAAAAAGAAGATAATAAAGTGAGTATATTTATTTGGAGTGATGCTTCTCATGGAAATTCCTCTCGTATATTTAGGAATATACTGTATCATAGAGGGACAACCCCCAACACTTAACAAATTGGAATATAGGTATGATAGGATATAATAACTCATGTATGTTTGAAAAGTTATCGTGTGTAATAAAATTTGTCAGAATTGTGTGTTTGTGTGTATGTGTGGGAGGGGGGGGGGGGGCAGGTTTACCGCATCAATTCATCTGGTGCTTGTGATCTTCTGATGAACTGACGTCTAATACATTCACAACTTTGGAACTTGTTTTGCAATGGAGGCACTGCGACAAGTTTGTCTTAATTGTCATCTGCAATGGGTGCTATAGATTGAACTTATTTTGAAATTAATAAACACAGATTAGTGCTCTTAGAACTGTATTGTTCTGGTTATGAACATTATTACACTATTCACACACATATTACACTATGCATGAAAAGATTATCGGATGGTAATTCGGGGATAGAGGATTTCTAGAATTAGGTTCATTTTCAGGGCTTGAATAAAGAACTGGCTTATACTAGAAATAAGAAGCTACAAAATATTTCATTTTGTTAATGATTGTACAATTGATTATTTCTGCATTCTGCCAAGGCATAGCTTCGTGGGCTTGATGCTTATGCTCTTTTCACTTAGGCCATAAACTATCAAAAGTCTTATTGGTTCTTATCATGAATTATGACAAATAGTAGAAAAATTGTCTTCTAAGACGACTTCAGTTTTGCTCTACTAAATCTCTAGAATGGTGGTAAAAAACTATGCAATGTTTTTACTAATGTCAAACCGAATGACTTTTAGCCAGCGGTAACGAGCTTACTTTTCCTATCCATCGTATTTGTGAATATATCGAGACTAACGTAAATGAAATTGATGACATGTAAGGATATATATGTAACACAATTTTTTCTTCCACAACTTAAATATTTTTGCTAAAAAAGGATATATCTATTTCGTACCTAGACAGATTAACCCGTTCTCGTTTGACAACACTAGTTTTCTTTAATCCCAAATGCGCTCCATACTGAAAATTTAACCTGTAGTCGCTATTTTCTAAATATTTACCCAAACGAAAATGTCCATTAAAACACTCTAAATGAATTCATTTCAAAATATTGAAAAGTTTAGTTAATTCATTTTTTTTTTCCGAACTGGGGACAGTAAACGCCCGTATTTGGTATCAGAGTAGGGACTTATAAAATTCATGATTACACATATTTAGTATTAAATATTCTTTACTGTAACATACACAACATATTCACAAGTAGTAAGGTAGAATCATGTCTTCTGAATTTGCTTAGAACGAAGAAAAATTACACTATCTGTAAAGCTTCCTATTATGCCATGGATATTTTAAACCAAATTAATATTGATGTAAAAATTTCCTCATTATGTTTTCTAATTTTCTTATTTCTAATAATTTAATCCAAAAAATCGAAGTTCATTGATTTGAAAAAAAAAAATAGAGTACCGAGTAACCAATCACGTTTCGCCGTAATGGACCATGGCGCTGGTATTTAAAGTGGGAACCTAAAACGTCAAATTGCAATTATTTCTACACACAATGCTTTATTCTAAACACAGAAAACAGAATGAAGAATCTTTGTGTGGTCAGTGTACTTGCGGTCTTCCTTTCAGTGTCTCACGCCACCTTAATCTCGTGGACATATTCCGCAAAACTAGAATTTTACAATAAAAAATCAAATAAGGAACTTTTAGGAGAATACAACTCCCGTTCCTTGTTCAAGTGTGCCGTGTTCTGTCAGAAAGACTGTGAATTCTTCGGATATAATGCAGTAATAAAGAGGTGTCGTGTCCACCAGAAGATCTTCACTTCCGGGATGTCTGACGAGCCTGGATGGAGATACTATTCTATTAATAGTATGCTTTGCTTTTACTTTTATTCTCTTTTCACACAAATCACGGAATATATTAAATGTAGACTTCTGATTATATGCGAGGGCTTTTCTTCTAATTTCGCGAGAACTACAATTATCGCTTTTAATTTCATTTTGCTGAAATATGTGTGAGAAATACCTTTTTAGATCTGCATACTCGCAAAATGATAGACCTCTTTTCGTCATGTTGCAATACTGATAAAATAAATGAATCTACGGTGATTCGATAATCGATCATGATACCATAAGGAGCCAGGTCAATGGAAATTCATTTATGTTTTTTTAAGTAACCTAACAAATTATTTCCGTGTTCTTAACATCTGATAAGCTTTCTTAATTATTCCTTTCCATAATTGTTTTTTTTTTTTTTTTTTTTTTTTTTTTTTTTTTTTTTTTTTTTTTTGTGCATGATAATTTGTGTTTCTAAAATAAATTTCATTCACTTCTTTTTTTTTCTTGATTTAACATGTTGCTATAATGAATTTATAGTCCTTAGAAGAAACTAACATGAATTCTAAATAAATGATGGTGAAATTGCTGTAAGAATTTTAATCTTTATCATATTATGCAAATACACTGTATTTACTTTCAGTGCCTAGATGCACTTGTTTGAATCTTGACATATCAAATCACCCCCACCTCCCAAGTTTAAAAAGATAATTTTACCTTTTTTGTTACAGCGTTTTCTTTGGATTGTAAGAATCGTCGTCAGAATACACACAATAACTCAGGTGCGTATACTGGTATCTATTTTAAATATACATATATCTACTAGCACATGCATAGGTCTTTTTTTTGAAATCTTTCATTTTTTTCCCCTCGTTTCAGTTGTTCCTTTACATTGTAAGAACCTCCGTGAAAATAGTAACATTACTACGGGTGTGTACGAAATTTATCCCTTTGGAGCCAATTCCTGTCCTATCAGAGTTTACTGCGACATGGAGACAATGGACGGAGGATGGACGGTATGTAGATTATGTCCAAATTGTCATTTAACTGTTATTTAACTAACCTCAATATTTCATCATATTGTCTAGTTGATTGTTATAATACCTGATACATAACACATGTATCAAGGAAGTTATAGGTACAACCTGACAGAAAGAAGTTCCAGAGCAGTCCCGAGGACTGCTTTCCGGGACTGCTGAAGGAGTCCCAGATTAGTCCCACAGCAGTCCCATAGCGGTCCCAGAACAGTCCCACAGCGGTCCCAGCATTCCCAGAAAACAGTCCCAGCAGTTCCAGAAAGTAGTCCCAGTAGGCGGGGCTAATAATTAAATGGGCTGAGTTTCTTCATAACTGAGATTGCACAGTGAATCAACCAGCAATGCCAGTAATATTAAGGCAGTTAAAATTAATGATACACTTCTTTTTGGGGGAGAAAAGTGTTATAGTAGACATATTACATGTACAACATATTCACAATTCTTATGTGATATTATTTCTGAATAATTAACAAAATTACAGTCCATAACCAAACAAATAAAAATAGAAGAAAAGAGACTTTCACACAAAATAATTACATCTGTAGCATATTAATTTGACACCAAATTAAATTTTTTTTTTAATCAAATTTGATTTATTTATAATGGATACCGTTTTTTTAAATAAAAAAAAATCATGTGCTTAATGAAACGAATTGCTTATTTGTAGACTAGAATTTAATGACTTTGAAATAGATCCTACAATTATAGAGCAATTATAGAGCAAGGCCGATTTCCATATTACTCCGTCTGCGCTTTTCATTGACGTTGAAGCCTGACAAAATATATCTTGAATCTGATGGCAGTTAATTCTTTATCAAACTTTGCCTACTAATATATTCTGGACATTATTTTCATTGTCTTGTCGATTTAATTATTGTAAGAATCTTTACGCAACGTAAAACAATTTCATTAAAAAAAATTCCTGAACCCTTACATCAGAGTGCATATACATATAAATCACTGGCACTTCACTGCCTCAGTTGTTTCAAAAATTTAATAATCATGAAATACATTCATACCATATTTATTACTTATATTTAATAAAACAAGGGTTTTAGCAGTCTGAACAAGGAAATGAATTCCATTGTTGACCAGCATGGACAGGGATGTGTAACGTTGATACCAAAATACACGTAACACGCGTGGACCGTCTGCTATTCATGCCCAAAGGCCGATGAAACCTTAGCCTTGTGTTTACACATTTTATACACACTGTGTATATGACTTTTAATCAGCCAGACAATGTAGTTGATACGTATATCTTGTTTTTCCTCAAATGTACACAGAAAACAAATGAGAAATAAAACGTAAATTTCGATATATTTCGGTATATTTGACCATATTTATTTAGAAATATAATATTATATATTTTGTAAAATTTATTAATAAGATAAAAATTAATCCGAATAAAAAATCAATGAATTATTGATCACGTTGTTAAATATCGGCCAAGTCATAAAGCTTGCTTTCGATGCCGATGGAATTTTCTCGGCGCCGCCCTATACTACGTGGTCATAGAGAATGGAAGTGAGATATAGTTATTTGAAGGCTCGTTATCGATACACATTGTAATGAAATAAATTTTATCTATAAAGCACTTTTTTCACAAAAACTCATTAACATAACTGCCCTAAGAGAGGAAATATTAATATAGGAAGCAAAAGGAAATTCATTAATTATAAGGATATCCAATTCCGCCCCAACCCTGGGTTGATCTCTCAACCTACAGAATCTGTCTCCTAGCAGTACAGGAGCAGCGCGCTTGACCGCCTGGCTATCTAGACAATTCATAAAACTTGTTTTCGATTCCGATGGAATTCTCGCGGCGCCCTATATAGATATATCTGTGTGTGGAGGGGGTGGGGGGTGTAATATATGTATGTACATGTATATAATATATATATTCAGGGACCTATATACTAACGGGATAGGCAACTCTCGCAAGTTTCGTGATATCTCGTAAGTTGCGTGATTTCGTAAGTCAATTTTAATTAAGCATATATCTTTTGCTTTCAAATATTTCAGAATAAAATCTTAATTTATCTATCAAAAAATTATTCAAGATTTTTTATTAGCACTGTTTTTACTCCTTATCTTAGTAGTAATTACGTTTATTTAAAAATCAGTGCGTGCCCCTGATCATGCTGATCGGCCGTATTTCCGAGAAATCGACGATTTAGGTGGTTGTTTACTTAATATCTAAATTATTTTATAATATGTGCTTTAAAATTTATTAAATATCCATTCCGATACAGAAAAAGAACAGATTATATTAATCAGAAAACAAGCTTTTTACTGGGAAAAAACGTAGTTTGAAAAACTTGCAGTGTTGTGTGTGCCGTTTTGGGTAAATAAACATGGCGCTGAAGGAGTTGCCTATCCCGTTAGTATATAGGTCCCTGATATATTAATATAATTCTAAGGCAATTCAAAAACGAATAGACGGATCCCTGGATTTTGAAAAGAATTGGACAGAATATAAGAATGGTTTTGGTACACCTGAAGACAATATTTGGATCGGTAAATATATTTCTTTGATTCACAACAAATTTCCAAAATGAATATTGTATCAAATTATATCGGAATAAATCAAAATTGATCAGGAATCGATGTTATGATCATAATGTACTGTATTATGTATTAAAATATTCAAGGAACTGGCAAATAGGTTGATCCCACAGTAATACCAAAATCCTCGTCTAAAGTGCTAAAATCAACATGTTGTACGTTCTTTGTTCGTAATAATGACAATGTTAGCAAAAACAACCTTCTTAGAGTCCTATTTTGATTGATATATTTCATATTAATTGCCTGCAGGCCATTGCTTATATATTTCATTTGCCTACTGATTATTCCGTCTATCTGATAAACACAATAGGCTCACAAGCATTAGAACTTTTTTTTTCTTTCTTGAGATATATTAGTTTACAACATAAAAAATAAGAATATTTTAAAATAATTAATTAAATTCATCTATACTTTGGTACAGGAAATGACATAATACACCAGTTAACAAAAGGGAAATAACTCATCCCTTTACATTTCCATCACACTGGAGAATGGTGACCGATTTTATGAGTTGTACGATCGATTCTCTGTGTCTAATGAAGCAGATAATTATAAACTCTTTCTTGCGGGACCTATCACGGGAACCTTAGGTACGTGACTGGTATATAATGTACCTTACAAACTAGAGAGAGAGAGAGAACGTACCACCTTATTAAGATGCCTGAGTAGAGTAAGTTAATATTAAAATGCGTCGTTTTTTAGTTATTGATTTAAGGAATCACTGTCTAGTTTGTTGGATATGCCTGGACATTAACGACAGTTGGAAATGTGGGATAATTTGCTTAACCGTCCTTTGCCCGTTTCCAGTTGTATCTGATAACCCTGGCATACTCAGAATACTACACAATGATTTATTATATTTATGTTTATATGTGAAATAAAAATGCCAATGTAAATTTTAAAAAATGCTCTCTAATTGCTTTGAAATAAACGAGACATGCTCTATTAATTTCCAAAGCCCTTGTCCATTGACCCCAAATACAATAGCAGCCGCGGAAAATTGACATGATATATTATATTGATTGGATTATTGACCTTTTAATAGTGCCAAAGGCTATTTTCATAAACAATTACAATTATTTGAATTTGCTTGGTTGTGAACCAACGACCTTCAAAAGTGCTTTACCAATGGAGTTACCGTTCCTTTTTATACTGGTAGAAAAAGGTGTTTAATCTTAAACGGCAGAGAATTTTTTTGATTATATCGTGTTTCCGCGTCATTGTAATTTATCAAAAAATCAGATAAAGATGTCAATAACTATGCGAACTAGTTTTCTTAAAGGATTCAGTTTTAAATATATTTCAAATCCAGATCATAACTTTTATTCACATGGTTTTCAAATATTTACATCTATTGAAGATGTTCAAGTTTATTTCGTATGAAAACACGTCTTTCCCCAATCGATGAACGTCAGTTAACTATAGAAAGAACTGGTTTTTCAAGTCACCTCTATTGAGTTCTTTTGAAAAGTGATTTTTGATCGATAAAACATGAAATGATGTACATATAAAAAATACTGAATGTTACAAACTTATACTTACTTTATATAGGGAAAATAACGACTGTGTCATTTGATTAGAAAAAAAAAACAACTATACAACCCTCTTATGTGTACATGGATTTTGATTTTTTTTCTCCAAAGTAGCTACAACGTTAATTCACATACTAACAGAAAGTCATCATAGTTTAAATCACCGGTTTTCTGTAACTTATTTAAAGAACCATAACCTTATTCTGTGTACCTTATTTGATGTACAACATTTCATGATTAGTATTCTGTACGCAAATAAAATAATCATTAATTTTTGCGATGTACCTGTTACAATGACATTCGTATAAGTAATTCATTTCCATGTCAGAAAACTTCAATAAATGATAAATATATATTGATTTATTTGTCATCTTGCCTGTACACGATGCATAAAAACCTTATTTGTAAAATTTTGTAAAAAGTGAAAAAAAAAAATTGATTTCAAATAATATAAATAACAATGAGAAGATTCAGAATAAAGTGACTATTTGATATTTTTAGGAGACAGTATGATTGACTCTGGGAGTTCTAGCACGGATCTCTCAGGAATGGCCTTTACTACACCAGACAGAGATAACGACGGGCTTGATTTATTAAACTGTGCTGCTAGATTGGGAGGAGGATGGTGGTTTAATGGCTGTCACCACGCCTTTCTCAACGGTCCGTGGTCTACAGCAGACTGGAAAAAGCCTTGGTATCCTAAAATAAACTCTGGTGAAGCGATAAAAGAGACTCTCATGATGATAAAACCTTACTAAATGTGCTACATGTTGTTTATGACGTGTTTTAGATATCCCAAGGTTATCGGGGATAGTGAGATAAAGGAGACTTGTATGATAAAACCTTACTAACTGTGCTGCAAATTTGTATATGACATGTCTTAGATATCCCAAGTTTATCAGGGATAGTGAAATAAAGGAAACTCTCACAATAATAAAACCTTACTAACTGTAACGCATGTTGTATATGACGTGTTTTAAGTATCCCAAGTTTATCGGAGATAGTGAAATAAAGGAAACTCTCACAATAATAAAACCTTACCAACTGTAATGCATGTTGTATATGACGTGTCTTAGATATCCTAAGGTTATCGGGGATAGTGAAATAAAGAAAACTCTCACAATAATAAAATCTTACTGCAAGTTATATATGATATGTCTTAGATATCCTAAGGTTATAGGGGGTAGTGAGATAAAGGAAACTCTCACAATAATAAAATCTTACTAACTGTACTACAAGTTGTAGATATCCCAAGGTTATCGGGGGTAGTGAGATAAGAAACTCTTATGATGATTAAGCCTTACGTAGTATTTTTCATGATTGCTCTGTCTTATATACTAGTATATACCCACGTTTATAATGAAATAAAAAGATAACGAACATTAATCGTGCTCTAAAGTCTATTTAAACAATACAAAGCAGAAGACAAGCAAACACGGACCTCTAAAAGTATAAGAGGTGGGATCAGGTGCCATGGAGGAGTAAACATCCCCTGTCGACCGGCCACACCTGCCGTGTACTCCTTGTTATGATTGGGACGGTGATAGTGAAATAAATGACACTTCATTGAATATAAAGCCTCACTATGTGAGGTACATGTTTATAACGTTAGTGATAATAAAATTAAGGCGATGATCTTAATGAAAAGGCCTCAGCAAATGTGGTACATGCTTATGACGTCATTGAAATCCCTACGTTATTGCTGACAATGAGATTAAGAAGATTTTTTACTATTATAAAACCTCATTATGTGTATTACATGGTGTTTATTGCATGTCCCTGATTTCCCACAGTGAGATATATACTTATTCCTCTATCTACTTTGACTTTCGATCTAAAATTTCATTCAGATATATGCAATACTTTAAAAGATACTAGAATAAACACAACACCGGGTCTCGTCTACCATCGCTCGGCAGAGATATGCTGACGTCGTTAAGACAAAAAGAGTCAAAAAAAGAATTTATTAATGTAGTTTATCACTTTCACATTTACACATTTTATGTTTTGCTAACTTTTAAGGCGGGAATAAGATTTTCATTGAAAAAAAAATCTTACTTATGTAGCAATATACTATATATTGTACAATGTAGCAATATACCATATCACATTCATATGGGGTGTACATCTCCCAGCTGATTCGATAAGCAAGAGCATGCTCTACGTACAAACAATTTCTAAAACCAGGCAAGCAACTGACAAACAAGTTGATGAAACAAGGATATAATCAGTCTCGTTTAATGTCTTCATTTCGCAAGTTCTATGGTCGATTCAATGACCTTATCAGCAAATACAATCTATTATTAAGTCGAATGCTGGCTGACGTTTTTCATACTAATTGCTAGGCCATTTTTTAACACCGAATTGTCTACGGATTTTTCCGTTTGCTCGATCATGACAGGAGCACACAGCGGGATGTGACCGGTTGACAGGGGATGCTTACTCCTCCATGGCACCTGATCCAACTTCTGATATTTTTAGAGGTCCATGCTTGCTCTGCTCCAAAACTGTATTGTTTCAATTGACTTTTGAACTTGATTACTGTTTGTTATCTCCATATTTCATACATGAAAAAAATACATGGCTTGATATATGAGAAACAAGTGGGAAATCTTCGACCCCCCGTATGTCGTTCAATTTTTTTCAAATTATTCAAAATTGATATGCATCAAATCGCATCTTTTAACATACTGATAAATTGTATGAATAACACAAGTCTGAGAGAAGTCTCAAAACTCACAAAAGACACATAAAATTCAAGTCACTATTTTCAACTTTCCCTTTTTTCATTATCAGTGAAGGTAATAACAGACAGTTGAATTTGCTTTGTACTAGCTAATTGTTTATGTTTATTATGAAAAAAATATATAATGCCTTCCGTGTCTGACGTAACCATTAATGTTACTTACACAATCTAAATATTTTTTTTCCATTTCGAGAAATACATTCTAATATCTTGGGAAGTTTTAAGAGATATATCTCCCAAACTTTTGCTTGTAAATTGGGTCTTTAGAGACATCAGGCTTTTGTATGTTTCAATACCGAATCTGCTGTTCCTGAATGGCTGCCCATAATTTTTGCAAGTGGTTAAAAACAGACAATAATGGAACCAGTACATATAGAATTGATAGCATTGAATATCATTCAACTATCTGAATCGCAGCACAGTTAAGGCTACAAAAAGGGGGCGGAGCCTAGTTTGTACGGGAAATGTTAACTATGACATCATACAAAACCAACGATTCTTAAAAATACTACAAAATGATATGATTTGCTATTTTAAACTATAGGAAACCATCAAACTACATCTAAACTTACTATAACATGCTGTTTTGTCTTTCGTTAAATTCAACATAGCAAGGTATAAACAAGTCACTGATCGCGATGCACTTGTCGATGTGACGTCATTTCGTAAAACCTGACACAGTTTGTATGCAGTGAGAGGCGGATCAAGAGATATTTTCACAACGAAAAATGTATTCTATAATTAAATAAAATATTATTTAAAGATATTTAAGAGGCCATTAACTTGGATGCAATGTCTTTTTTATGATTTTATTCATATATATTCCGTATATTTCCTATTTAATTGATACTGCCGTATATTTGTATGCAAGTACATCGGAAGGTAATGTAAGTGTCTTAATAAATTGATCTAGTGCAAGGGCATACACTCAATGAATGAAAGTGAGCTTTTATCTATAAACTCTAGAAGTGTAAAGGTATCTGAAAAGTGCTGCGATCCTGTTGAAATCTTAAAGATGAACTAATTATATCTATATTTAATGCCGTTGACCAGCAAAAAATACGTAATGCGGTCATATAAATATGATTTTAACAATGAAATAGCAGAATCTATAGAGGATCGCAGCACTTTTCAGAAACTTCGATGCGTGTTGAAAATATTTATACTCTACATTTAAAACTTTAACTTGATTATGCCCTTCCACCAGTTAAATTTATAGGTGACCTCAATATTGCCAGTATATGTACTATATCACGTGACTGCCGCATCACGTGACAAGTCTAAATATAAAATCTTATCGTCCTCAATTTGTAGTTATTAACCATAATTACATTTGTCGGATATCAATAAAGTACTGAAAAGAATTGCCATCCTGATTAAGAATATATTTTTAATCACAAAAATTGCCAATATTTCCATTGCGCACCTTAACTGTACTGCGATATTTAAAATATGCTTTGTTACCGTGTAAAAGACCCGTAGTTTGTAATATGCACTTATTGCCACAAGATACAGGACTTTATATTTTTTATTCTTTTTTTTAATGAAAATTTTGAATAATTCTGTAAATTGAAATAGACATACATATTGAATTACTTTCTTTAGACATAAATGCCTTGGGCCATTTTGCGATATTAAATACTCGCGTAGAATTAGGAATCTACAGTACTATGCATGGTCTCAGCTTTGACCAAGTGAATTATTTATTCTATTTACGTCGATATGAAGTTACTTAACTACAATTTTATACGAGGATGGAAAAGACACTTGCTGAGAAAATCAAGAATGTTTCCCTCATTGTAGATCTACAGGAGTTGTTTTTCTTTGAATACAGTAGAAAATGCCTTTTCTTTTGTATATCTCCCTCCTTCAAAGTCTTTTCACAAAAAATCTGATATTCTTTTGGAAATATTTTTTTACAATATCTTCAAACAAATAAAATTTGGTGACACATTACGATTAATGATTGTTTATCTTACAACACTAAACTTAGAAAACAGAAAACGTCAATGAAAAAAGAAAGATGAGATACCTGTGTTGCAATTCAAGTGTTTTAATATTAGAATCCTGGCTTTCTAAAATTTTTTCGTTAATTATAATAAAACATTCCTTACAGTCTTTCTTCTTGTATCTCAATTTGAATAAGTGCATTGAATCTTTTTGTTACTTAATAGGAAGGCTTCGAAAGCTACAAACACGAGATCATTTGCACAGAAAACGTGAAGATAACAAACAGTGATCGTTCTAAAAAATTCTAGAAGTACTACAAATTTGTGGACAGGGCATACAACACGGACCCCTGGAATTTCCAGCTTCGGCATCAAGTGCCAAGGAGGAGTAAGCATCCCCCTGTTGATCCACAGGAAGAAACTAGACCTTTCAGTTAAAACTGAAAGGCGGCTTGCAGTGATTTTTCAGTGGCCATTAAGTCAGTGCATGGCAGGTACATTTCAGTGACCTTTCAGTTACCTTTCAGCCACAATTTAGGTATCTTTCAGTAAGCATTCAGCAGACACATTTCAGCTATCTTTCAGTGACCTTTTCGTTATCTTTCAGTGACCTTTCCGTCATCTTTCAGTCGTAATTCAACGTTTTTTCATCGGCTTTTCATTAGTTTTTCAGTAATTATTCCTTTAAAAAAATGAAATTAAAATATTCACATCTTTAAATGTGTTTTTGTTTTCTTATTGTGATAAAATTCAGATACGTAGTACTGGTAATGGTTAGATGTTCAGTTGTCTTTAAATTGTTTACTTAAATGTTAAATTGTGATTATTAACTATAATATTTATGTCTAAATATAACTTTATTAACATTAAAGATTACAATTCAACTGTGGAATCATTAACTTTAAATTGATTTTCGAATTTCTAATTTGTTTCATGAAAATTGATTAACAAAAAAATATTCAAATGATGAAAAATAATATCGTATCCGAATTTAATTAACAGGAATAGAATTGTCTTATTTTTTCTTATTGTAAAATCTCTAAATCTGTGATGAATATTTTCACAAGCTCATTAATATTCAATTTGAAAAGTTGTTAAATGAATAAACAGACAGTCAAACTGAAAAAAAATCGAGGATACCGGTCAAAAGGCTCTTAAAATTAAGAAGAAAAACGTTTTCTTATTTCTCAGCTTTAAAAAAGTTTTTCATTATTTTATATCCATCTAACACAGTGTACAATGCGGCTAGTTTTCATGGAAATAACTGGTTATGAAAGACGAGACCGAATTATTATTAATGCCTTTTCCAAAAGAAACTTTAATATTGTAAATTTTGTTTCTTAATTGCTAAAATTGCATAATATTTTAGCTTCTAAAAGATATTGTTTTAAAATTATTTTACATCAACAGAAGTTATTATTTATGACTCTTGTGGAAGAACCTTAATATTGTAAATTTTGTTTCTTGATCCTTAAAATCGTTTTAAGAATTTACAACGTTTTTCAGGGTGAAGAATCATCTTGAATCATTTCTTTGGAGAAAAAAAAAAAAAAAAAAAAAAACAGGCGCCCGTTGCTGATAATTGTCATCATCCCGATAAGAGATGTATAATTAATTAGTCATCCTCAAAAATCCGCGCAATTAACATAGAATATACAAAATGTATACAAGATATATACACATTCCCAGCTCCTCGGTACAACAGGTGAACTGGGTGTCCCAATTCGATTTCTACAAATTTATTGATTTTAAATCACATTTTATTCAACAAGACGCCGTGGCTTAATGGATAAAGTCGCCGACTATCAAACGGTGGGCCGCGGTTCGACCATTGCATTATGCAAGATTTTTTTTTCTTATATTCACTTTTTTCATTATTTTTTTCAATTCGGAAATAGATTAATTTAATACCATTATAATAAGAAAACGTGAAATAAAATTTCTAAGTTAAAAGCTTAGTCGATTATTTAATAAAAAAGATACAACTGAAAGATAACTGAAAGGTCAGTGAAATGTATCTGCCATTCAATCGACTGAATGGTAACTGAAAGATCACGGAAAAGTCACGGGAAAGGAACTTTTCAGTGGCCTTTCAGTGGTCATTCAGTGGACATTCAGTTTTCATTCCGTCGACTGAATGGTATAATGTAATCCTGTGATCGGCCACACCTGCCATGAGCCTTTTGTATTGATCAGGTAGACGGAACATGCAGTATTCAAATTTTGTATAAAAACAAAGGCCTTACAATTGCCATGAAACATCTATTGAAACATGACCCAATGATATGTTATATTTCCTAACAAGGTAATTATAACGACCATGTGTCTATTTTATGATTCTTTAAGTTGCATATAACTAAGAAAGGAATTTTAAAGTCCTTTTTATTCTTTTCTGTCGGTTGATTGCAGTTTAACAGAGTTTCTCCTCCTTTTTCAAACGCCTTTTTAACTATGTAAGTGTTATACTTTTGTCATGTTTAATCGTATATTTTGTGTTGAACGGAATTTAAGTACTGAGTATATGCCTTCTTGTAAAGTCTATAGTGATTTTTTTTTCTGATTTCTTTTAAATCTAAAAATTAAGAAATGTATCTTAAGCTAAGTATACAGGTAAATTTTATACGGTTGTCATGTAGTTAAGTTTTCATTCCTTATTAAAGGGGTGTAGATGTTTAAATAGTAGTCTATACTTCAATATACGGTCAGAAAATTTTCCTTTATCATGGATAAGGATTCAGAAAGTTAATTTTCTTTTTCAAAACCTCAAAATGAAACTGTTTAGTCTGTACTTTATATTTTAGAGATCGAAAGTGTTTCTGAGACAGAGTTTATCATTTCCCTAACGTAATTTGATAGGATTATATGTTGTTTTTTCAGATAGATTTTAGTAGCTTTATTAATAATTTACTTGAAAACAATGTTATGCCCAATTCGATACCAACTTTTATTTTTCAATTAAATGATTTTAATGATAATAATAATTTAATGATTTTTATCGCATGACCTTTTATAGATATCTTTTGCCCACATGGAAAAAATCATACAACATTAAAAAACCAGTGTGTGAGGTAAAGATTATTAACATAAGCTTTAATTGTTTACCATTTTCAATTTTTTTTACTAATATTATTTACTATAAATTGAAGATGATTTTGAAATTGTTTTGATTTCTACGACCATACATTAAATTTGGATTCTTTTTTATAAATAGAAACATAATATAAACTGAGAATAATCCTTGCTAAAATCCTTATCAATTCTCGTATTAACTCCCAGTCTCCTTATCAGCCTGGAGGCCAGGGGTCTTTAATGGGGCATATTATGTGAATTTTAATATATAATATTCTATTTAACAGATAATTAAAATATTTATTTTTTTCAGATTAATAAGCTTTTAAAATGAATTAAATATCAGAAGATTTTACAACATTCCTTGATCTTAAATGTATGGATAACCTAGTATTGGGCAATTGTACCTATTAAGCAGAACTTAAATTCAAAAATAATATCCTCATCATATGCTTTTCACATATCTCGCTAGAAAAAGTGATTAAAACTGCCTTCATACCATCTACAAAAATTATATTTGTGTGAAAATGTGTTCAGATAAGATTATTCATGAATTTGGTGACAGGTTACGATAAATGGTTGTTTATCATGCAGCACTGAACTTAGAAAACAGCAAACATCAATGAACTTAAAATTTATGAAAACAAAGATGAGACATGTGCGTATTTGCTAATACCGTGTTTTAATATTAGAAAAGTGGCTTTCTTGAAATTTTTGTTAATTAAATTGTTAATTAAACATTCCTCCCACCCTTTCTTCTTGTATCTCCATTTAAATAAGAACATTGGTTCTATTCATCACTTAATGGGAAGGCAGATTTTTTTTAAGTTACAGACATGAGATCTTTTGCATCTAAAAGAGAATAACTAATATGATCGATGATTGGTTGGTTGCCTTGATTTCGATTTTTTTTTTACTTATTTCGGGACGCGACTTATTGCTGCTACAACGGTAGAAATAAAGAGTTTTAGGCCAATTAGTATTGAAAGATCTTTTATTCTACCAATATCTCCTGTGAGACGGATGCTCGTTTATATAGTCAGAACCTAAAAACCGGTCTCCACACCCCGGAATGAGATTCGATACCACAATGAAAGACACACTTCTAAATCCGCCAATTAAAACGCTATTACCACTGCGGAATTATTTTTCATTGAAAATCGCCCACAGTCAACAAACTTATAATTGTTTTGTTGCAATTTATTTAATTTCACCCAAAATCTTCATCTCACATTGCATTGAGTTGGTAAGATGAACATTAGATGCACAAATATGATTATTACAAAACATTAAAAATACAACTGTATATGAGTTCTTTTTGATTTCAAAACATTGATGTAATACCAAATCTCAAAAAAAAAAAAGATTGAATTTAAAAGAATTTAAATTATATATCACTTGTCAATCTGTCTGTCTTCAACGTAATACATTTTCATCGTAACTTGACAGCGTAAGAAGGTCAGGCGGTCAATATTCATAAAATGAACTTTTTTAATCTTAAATATTTAATATATTTATATGGCAAAAAAATTTACATTTGAATTTTTTGTTTCTAGGAATGTTTTGATAGTATTTCTGTCCCCCTTTTTTTCTGAGAGTCTGTCCGTCTATTTGTCATTCTGACTGCGTATAGCACTTTTATTTCCCGATAATATTTCAAATTTGGGACCCAGTTAGCAAGACTACATCGGCCAACCTTGGTTGATGGTTGGTAGGTTGGTATAGAGTTGGTGTTGGGCAGTAAATTATTGCCCAACATTAATATTGGCCCAACGGATGATAATTGGTGCGAAAGCTGGTCCATTGGTGTTGGGTATGCAATGTTGGGCCAACGTTGGTCCAATGTAGAAAATGTTGGCATGAAACATGACCACTATATGTTCGGCATTTGATGTTGGCCCAACATAGGTCCAACCGAGTAAATATTGGCATAAAACAAAGCTAATTTGTGTTGGAATGCAATGTTGGCCCAACATAGGGCCAACCAAATAATGTTGACGCGAAACATGGCGAATGTGTGTTAGGCATGTAATGTTTGTCCAATGTTGGCCCAGCGTAGTATATTTATTATTACGAGGTATTGATTTGGCTTTCAACGTTGTCCCAGCGTTTGTTCAACGGAGTGAATACAACGTACTTGCATTTATTAACATACATATAGGTGATCTGTTAATTACACACATTATATTAACCGCTTAAGCTTCTTTCAATAGAGACAGCTCACCTTTCGTTTAAATATTATCAATGAGAGTTTTGTCATAATTACCCATTTATTAATAATTTACAGTGTATTTTTTAATAATAACGAAAACTTATTCCAGAACCCAATTTATGAAAAAAAAATTAACATATTGTTTAATGATGATTTAAGTTTGTAATGAGTGTCCAGACCTTTGCAAATACAAAACTTGAACAAAGCATATGTGCCCGTTTTGAAATGTATGAAAGAGATAATGGATTGTTTTAGCCACTAAAATGTAAGTATACTTGTTTTACGTGTGATAAAATTTTATGTCATGTGAAAGTTTTAACTTGAGCATAGTTTGTAAAATTGAACAAATTATTCAAAAATTACATTTTTTCAAAAAATGCATGTATAATTACTAATATGTAGTCTGGTTAAGTTATATCTTAAAATTAGTTCTATAAAGAGACATCATTTTCAAATGGATTAATGGAACAATAACATGAACAAGACAAAAGGAGTGAATGATTCAGAACTAGCATAGACAGAAGAGCATTCCAACGTTCGCAAATTTGAATTTAGGGACTCTTATTCTAGAAGAATATTATGTAGTGATTGTAGTGATATGGGACATATCATAGGAGTGACAAATACAACGTTTGTTTGGAAATCATGTTAATTTACCAGGATTTTTTCAATAAATTGTGTTTAATGCGTAATTAAAAAGGTGTTATACAGTTGTATAATTCTTAGATAATGCTTTTATAGTTTATAATTTGTTTTGGTAGGCATTAAGTAAGTAAAACCATCTAACTTCTTAGAAAGAGTATATTCCTATCTTTAGACAAAAGATAAATTGATAAGATCTGTGTATTGGTCAACCGGAGTCTTAGTAAGCAGGCTAAATGGGAAGATGGAACCTCCAGGTGAGCTAAGTCATTTGTTTACAGCATCCGCATTAAAACCGTTACAGAGACCATTAGATTTTGCAGTTCTTCTAAAATCCCGAAGATGTCAGAATTAAACACACACACACAATTAAGAGCTGAACGTGAATTGGTATATTTTCATAATTGGTTAATTTGTTAATTGAAACTGGTGATTTTATGGTTAATAATTGGATTAGTTTCTTTGGTAAATTAGGGTGAAATCTGGATTATTGATGGTGTGCTTATAGAATTTTTGAAACATAAACCTTTATTAAATAGGAATAAGCTCATTACTACTGGTGATGTTTTTACACCCAGTAACAGGTGTTTAGGACCTTTGGATTATAGGAAGCTGTTGGTGGCGTTGAATCACCATAACTTTACAGCAACAAAAGTATTGGTGAGAAGGAATTGTTGGTGGCGTCCAATCACCACAGTTTATTCACCGGAATTTTTCACCCAAAACTTCACCAGTAGTTTTCTTTAAATAATTAGGGCAACAAACAGTTTCATGGGTGTTTGAATTTATTGTTTTTATTTCGTTGTTTGATCAGCAATCCCACATTATTTTTGTATTTTAATAAACTTCATTGTGTCTTAGTATTCTGGATTTATTTTCTTGTGCATTCTTCAACTGAGGAGGTTACGCTACATATTACGCTATTGGCTCATTAAATATCCAAACCCAAACTTTGTTGACGTTTCGAGCCGCGTCACAAAGGTTACAGGAATTCATATTGTTGAACTGAAATAATTGAATCGCCGATCATTTGCCAACAAGTTTATGAAATCTAGGACCAACGTCCAACATTATTCTAAGTTTAAAAAAAAAATTGAACCAACATTGGGCCAACAGGAAGTTGTACATTGGGCCAATATTGGGCCAATGTCAGATAACCAACCGTCGAGAATGTTTGCCCAACGTTGAGCCACTTGTTGGTTGAACGTTGGGCCGATGATTAAGATGACGTTGGGCAAACGCATAAAACTGACAGAGGGCCAACGTAATTTTCACCGTTGGGCTGCGTTGGCCCAACGTAAGCTTCCTATCTGGACTTTGCAATAAAATCAAATCTCCCTGTGGCTGGAAAGAAAACCCGATTTATTTTAACCTGCTATGGTGTTACCGCTGTGTTTCCGTATTTAGTTTTAAACATTAAACTAATTTAACTAACTCCGCCTTAAATCAGATGCGCTTATTGTGTCATTGGTGTTTCGGTAAAGTATTGACAAGCTCATTTCGTCAGAATGAATTAAAAGTTGTAAATTATATTTATCTCAGTGTATCTTAAACTCATCTTTTGAGCTGACCTTGAAGTTGAAATTTCATACAAGTAATTATGGTTAACTGTAATACGCGCATTTCCCTCCGTTGTTTCATCATGTTCGTCGTCCTACAAGTCGTTATTGCAGCGTCTCGTAAGTATTTAGCAGATCTGGCTCTTGATGACAAAATGGCAGACCGTGAACTTCTTTTAGAATACAACGCCTATTCCTTGCCCTTTTGTTCTGCTCTATATGGCTTTATTTGTGGCTGTTTTGGGTTAAACTCTAAAGAAAAGAAGTGCCGTGTCTATAATCCATGTAATCAGACAGAAATTACCATAGTTGAAGCTGGCTGGAGGAACTACTTTCCTGAAGGTAGACATTGATGTTTTTTAATTTATATTGAATAGATAAGTTCTTGTAAATTGTATATTCAATATAATACCATGCGTATTGGTGTATATTTACAAAATTTTAATATTTACAATATTTAAACAGCTGTACCAAGAGATTGCCATGATCTCCATGTTAAAGCTGAGGTAGAATTCGGTGTTAACCAAGTTTATCCTTTTCATAATACTACATCATTTAATATCCATTGCAATATCGACACCAATGATGAATGGTGGACGGTAAGATAACTCTCTATCCTTCTCTCTCTCTATCTTCACTCTTCTCAATTGTAATTATTGAATTAAGAAATAATTTCAGCGTCGGAGGAATTGTTATAGAATATACACCGATAGTCGAGAGATTTTGTTTGAAAATAAAAACAGAGCCCTTTTCTAAGAATACCTTCGAAAAAGGAATTATTTTCATTCTGCTTTGACGAATCTTTTAACTGTTTTGTCTTTCAACATACACAATCTGTCTTTGGATCATTAATATGTACTCTTAAATCTATTTCAAAGATTCATTCTTGTCCCCTAAGCTTAACCCCTTTGAAAGTTATTGCCCCTTGTGAAAAAACCTTGTTATCGCTACTCCTCTGAAACCTTAGACTGTAGAGACATCAAACTTTCAGTAATGTCTTCAGGGTCTTTAGACACAACTTTAACCTATTCAGTGCGAAAGGATCCGATGACCCCTTATATGAGTTATCACCCTTTAACGCCTTTGCGCTTAATATAGTAGGCCTTCCAATTTTAAAAGTATAAGTCCTAGAAGCATGGAACAAATTACAATGTGATTATTGACCTTTGACCTTTAATATGTGGTAAAGGACAAAGGTCAAGGTCATTTCAATTTTTTTTTTTTTTTTACAATTTTCATTTTTTCTATCTTTCATGCCATTTATTGATTCTTTTTGTATAAAAAAATTATTTTAGAGTGTAAAATATAAAAATTAAAGAAATTTAAAGAAGGTGGAAAGACCTCTAATTGTTTTAGAACAGTTAGTCTACTAGTTATTATTATTATTATTGTTTTAATGTTTTTCATTACTTCAACACAAAATTTTTACTTTTCTTAAATATTAAGGATAAAAATTACTTCATGAAAGTACAAGAATATGTGTCAATGAAACGCATTCCGAAATTCGTTGTTTTATTAATTTTCAGATAGAAGTTTTTACCACGCTTTTATTATATTTGGACGTGAAATGCTCTAGCAACATATTTCATGATATTATATTAAAAAAAAAAAGAAAATATCAGCTTTAAACCTGTGTCCAAGCCCCTTTGATTAAAAAAGATTTTCTTTAGATAAAGCATCGATGATGCTTAATAAAACTTAGAAAAATCCATTCCCCTAATAAACCATTCAGTGAACTTTCTAGAAATTGGAAGGTAGGGGCTCAGTTAAATCAAATAATTTAAAAAACTGGGAGAAAAAAATCATGTTCTTGTCACAAAAATATTCTCGCGAATCCCATTACCTGTTTAATACTGAGTTTTTTTTCTTGTTTTTGTTTTTTTTTTTTTGGGGGGGGGGGGGGGGGAGGGAGGTGATTAAATTTTTTTTTCATTCAAAATATTGTCGTGAGAACTTTTTGCTACAATTTCCTCTCTCTTTTTCTGAGAAAACATACCTTGCGTTTTTACGCCTTAAGTTATGAATATTGTGACTTGAATCAATACATGTAATCTGTAGGTAATCCAGCAACAAAGGAGTGGTTCTGTCAGTTTTTATCGAACGTGGGATGAGTATAAAAACGGATTCGGGAATGTGGGTGACTCTTACTGGATTGGTACAATTTTTTTTTATAATTTCTTATCGAATAATTATTTTATTTTTACAAAATTTCTTTTATTTCAACTTCGTTATCAGATTTGTTGGAAAGTTTCACATGTCGAGCAGGCATATACTCATCTTGCCCTCTCTCTCAGTTAAATTTTTATCAAGTGAATATGTCTTTGAAAATAAAAAAAAGTATTGTATTGATCAATTCTTTTTGTTGCATAAGATAATTGACTGGAATCAATGATATGTAGACTGACGCTTATTTAAAAAAAAGAAATACTGGGGAAAAACTCTTACAATAAAATGTTAAAGGAAATGAAGTGATCCATCGACTTACCGAGGGAAGAAACTCATCCCTCTCCGTCTCCATCACATTGCAAAATGGCACAACGTTATATGAAATATATGGAGATAACGAACAGTATTCAAGCTCAAAAGTCCATTATACAATACAAAATAGGAGCAGATGCTTTTTAAGAAGTGAAAACTGCCTTTTAAAACAGGTTATACTTTTTTAACTTGGTTAACTTTTAAATAAACTTGGGTTTTAGATGACTAGATTACGAGTCGGACAGGTCACGAGTTGACGATATTCCTTTCAAATTTGAAAGTCCTAAATACATTAAGCTCCAATCTTTCAATTGTAGACAAAAGTTTATTTCTATTATTAATTATATGTAAAATTATGTCAGACTCTGTACTAAATATTAAAGGGAGTTACCCCTAACAAAAATTTACTATAGTTAACTATAGTTTACTTAATTAACTATAGTGAAACTTTGATACTTTGATGTACTATGAAACTTTACTCTAGAACTTTTTATGAAAGTTCAAAGCTTAAAATCTCTAAAATTCGATAACAGTAATGTAAAATTTAGAAATAATATGTGAATATACAAATAATATTTCAATTCGATATAAGAAGTGTGCCTGTATGAATTGAAGAACAAAAAATATTTATCGATCTGAAATCCATAGTAAAAATACTTTGATTTACTATAGTAAAAAAAAACTTTGATATTATAGTAAACTATAGTTAATTATAGTAAACTATAGTTGACTATACTAAACTATAGTACTTTTTGTTAGGGACTCACTACTCCTTAAATTTGGGTGAAATGTTGTAGAAATATAAAAAACCGCATCAGAAACTTAAAAGACAATATGGGAACTACCTATCCAGCCGTTTTCACTAAATCGGAGTTGATATAAGAATTAGCAGACTACATGAATAATATTTTATGATTCTAGCAGAAAAGGCTGGAAAAATTATCGTCTTTGTTTGTACATGTTGCAAAGCTCATTATTATAACTATATTTTAGTAAAACTTGGTTTTAATTCTACGTCCGGAAATCCAATTTATACTTACAGTAAGAGTAAGGGTAAGATTTACTTTCTACGAATAAAATTCTTCAAGATCACATTCAGTGTTTAATTCTTTTAACTTTCAAGCCAATCAAGGCTAGTTCGATCTACCTTACCAATACTGGATTTCTAAATTTCATAAAAATCCTTTCAAATAAAGTTACATTGTCGGGTCTAGCAAATGCTTTTCCAAAACCTTATCTCTACATCTTGCAAAAATTCTAACTGCTATAAAGGTGAATTTTAGACGTATTTTGCTACAGCATATACAAGAAGTGGTGTGAATCAGATGTTGATTCTCAAAACTCCAAAGAGTTTTTAGAAATTTTAAACACCAATTGTTTTAAAAGTCAGTAACATCAAAATATTCCACTTTACTGCACTTTATACCCTCATTCCTAACGATAAATTAAGAACTACGCTTTTTGATTACATAAAAAACTTGTTCCTCAATAAAAATGGAACACTGAAATCTCGTGAGTGGTCATTATCTAAACTACTCTGTAAAAAATCACTCTGATTTTACACCTAAGTACTCCGATGTTGCGCAGCTAGATTAAGGACGCCAATAGGTAATATGTCTTAAAATATTCCGAGAAAATAAATATAGTGTTGATATTTTTTTAAACAGCAGAGGTTTTGATGAATGGGCTTCTTCTATTTACGTATGTATATATCACATACTCTGCTGAGTTCGGCCAAAGCGACTTCACTTACATTCGCTGTTTGTCAAGTAACATGTTTCAAATTAAAAAAAAAATAGGTACGGCTACAAAGATCGTATAAAATCAACGATGTAAGGATATCTTTTCGCTGTGAAATTGATTGTGTTATAATTGAGACAAACTCCTGGGGCAACTTCCTCATGCCCGGGAATTATGTAAAATTTAACCTTCTTCCGATCAACTTCCTACATTGATATAATACGCATTGAAATAACGTTAAATTACGGAATAAAGCAACAGCGCACAACCTGCTCTTAGCACGTTTCAAACTAGTTTAAAAACTTATAATTTGTAGTGAAGAGGATACCATTGAGCTTTTGAGATTTCCGATGGCCTGTGTCTGTCATTCTAGTATGCTATTGTATAGATACGTGTGTCTTACTGCGGCTTTATTTAAGGTCTATACATTTTCAATTCAATACGACAATAAAATATTGATTAATACATTCAAGAATGTCTCCATTATGATCAGATCAACTTCTTTCATTTTAATTTTCATATTTACAAGCTACAATAAAAGCTTGATCCACGCCTCAAGTACAGAGAAACTGCGTGTCATTTTAGTCAACGACGTAATCACAGTCATTACAGGGATATCAAGTTGGCTTTAATTCTACATTTAAACTGTGTTATTATGGCAAGATAAGCTACACACCGAGACATGTTTACATTATTTATGAGAAAGAACTGTATTTGAGTGTGTATGAAAAAGAATATTAGAATTAATTGGCCGAGATTCATTTGTATAGTTTTAACGTGACGTCATCATCGTTTTCCCGAATCTCTGCGTAGACTGATGTAAGTAATGGAGTCCTTATCCAGCGTGAAGTTCTTCATTGTTAACAATAGTTATTTACAGCCATATGTCGGCATGATATATCCTAGTGAACTCGAAATAGAAGACATAATAGGGTCTGTCACATTTGTTACATATTTGGATGTTTTTTTGACTATATTGATTATACAGGTGGCAGTATGTTAAACACGAGGAACCCAAACAACGATCTATCAGGGATGTGCTTCAGCGCCATAGACAGAGACAATTACGGGGCTAGAGGTAACTGTCCTGGTGGATATAGAGGGGGATGGTGGTTTAACAACTGTCACTCCGCCTTCCTTAACGGTCCCTGGCCTCCGGAAGTCTGGTATTATCCTTGGCGTCCTACAGTTACATCCGAGGCATCTGTGAAGGAGACGATGATGATGATCAAACGTCAATATGTACGTCATAAATTGATCAAATGTCACTAGGTAGGTCATGAATGGATCAAAAGTCATAAGGTACATTATATAGGTTCATCTACTTTTTAATAATTTTCTTAAACATTAAACTGAAATGAGTTGTTTCATACATATATTCAGCATAACGGATGGAACAAATTCTTTTCTAACCTTTGTTTTTTTTTTTAATGCTCAACAGGCAAGAGTATAATAGAGAAGCCAGAGATTGCGGATCAAAGGTCATTGAAAAAGCTGCTTTGATAAAAAAAAAAGAAAAAAAAAAGACAACCTGTTCAACCTGTATTTCTCATAGTGCTTTTTGGGTTATTTTTTTTATATTAAATTATGCTCATGATATATACAATAGTCAGTTTTGTGAATAAACTGTAAACAGAAAGGTATTTTATTTAATATATATTTACTGCCACATAGAGGTACATAGAGACACGTAATAGATTTTTTTTTTTGAAGTTTTGTGTGAGTTATTGGCTTGTAAATCACACAGACCTGTCACGTAAGCATATTTCATGAAGCGCGCTAGCGCGTTTCATGAGAGATATCCCTTCCTTCAAATCTGTGGGATTTCCATACCACTTCTTCACACTTAACTTAAAAACATTCATTATATTTACATTTTACATGATTAAAAGCACTAAAAATATACTAAATATTTTAGGACTCTTATTCTTGGCCAAATTATTCGAGTATAACCTGGTTTGGGTCAGTTTACGCTGGCGGATTTACGAAGCAGATTATAAAACAGCGTAAACTGACCCAAACCAGGTTATACTCGAATAATTTGGCCAAGAATTAGAGTCATTCCTTATAATTTATTTTTAAAATCATTAAATAACTATGGGTGTAAAATTCCGTTGCTTTTTATTAGTTCAAATTTGCCGCTCAGTAATACAACCGTAGTAACGGGAGTAACAGAAGTGATGGGAAGCGAGGGGAGGTAAAAACTGATACATAGGCCTAGCAGCCTCGTTGTTTGTTTACATGTGGTGAGATCGAATTATTGTTTGGTAGATTATTCAATCTGGAATTTTCCATGAATCCCGAGGACTGGAAATGAGAGGATTGTATGGATACAGATGATTCAGCTGGTTGTCGGGGGGGGGGGGGGTGTCCCCATACCAAACCAGGTTATACAGAAATAATTTGTATTCCTTTTTGGATATTAACCAATCAGAGGCTAGAATACAAAGAAAATTAAATTATTTTAATTTCTCGCTGCCCTATATCATTATACTTTTTATGAACGTCTCTGTTGTCTCATTGTGACGTCATTTTAGCGCGAGTCTCTCCGTGTATTTTTCTTCGTGTGAATATTTATATTCAGTGTAAATTTCTTCATGAAATCCGTTACAAATATACAACGTTCAAATCTCTATAACACACGCGAAACCTTGTCAGCGCGCGGTAGAATACAGAGTAGGAACCATATGCATTTTCAATACTCTAGGAACACCATAATGTATATTGTTTTGACTCAATTTAATTAAAAAACAACTATCCTTTTAAATTAACGTAAAATACAACAACTGTGCGTTTAAAATTAATTTGTCATTTTTTTCTCGCAATGTTCATTTGCGTTATTTAACTTTCCAGCGTCACAAACGGCTCTTACGTCTATTAAGCACACCAGTTATGAAAGGCGCTAAATTCATAATAAAGATTAACAAAAATAACCAATTATAATGAGAGAAAATATAAGCATTGAATTCTTAATTTTGGATTACGTCGGTCCTATAACACACCTGGCCGTGCGGACCGCGCGTTAGCTCTAATTTTATCTCTTCAAGAGACATTGCGTTATATGATTTATTAGAGGAGTTTAAATGTTTTGTGATAATAAAATTTTTTATATAATTAATAAATAGTCTTTAATAAAAAAAATACTAAAAATCTAGAGAATTTTAGCGTTCACTGTCTCGGCGTTTTATTGAAGTTTGCACGGAACATTCCAAATACGAGCGTTCAATATCGAACGCCCCGTTATAAAGAAAAAAATGTCGTCTGGTCAACAATTTAAAGGCAAATTTATGATAGGCAGTGGCAGCTAGGTAAGATGTGTTTATTTTCACAATAAATTGAAATTATCAATTAATAATCTAGTACATATTAGCCTCAATAAAACCTTAATAAGCAATCCTTAACGCTTGGTAGAGTAGTTGGAATGATGCGATATTCAACGCTTACCGGACAGACTTTAATTTTTATACTGATAATGAAAAGTTCTTATTAATTTGAGTTATTTAATTGATATAATCAATATAAATCAATGGGAGATGTTCTTAGCTATATAATGAAGGAGTTATTGAACTTATATTGGTGAATACTGGAACTCGTTGGCTTAACAAATGCACTCGCAAGCTAGTGCATTTGTACAGCTAACTCGTGCCAATATTCACCAAATACGTTCAATAAAGCTATAATATAACTTCAAGGGTCTGTGTGACCAGAAATGAAATCTGCATAATGTTTTACGTGATCCCACAACGATCAGACGAAATGGAGGTATCAGACGACATGGAGTTTACTTTACTTTGCTGTGATGAACAAGATTATAGAGCACAAAAACGAAAGTTTAGATACTTCTTAATTATTTGAAATAGATATGTATTATAAATCTCTACAATATGTAATATACGGAAATTCTGGAAAACATGTGTATGCCCGTGCGCTTAAATTTAATTGTTTCTTCAAATGGCTGTATCTTCCTTGAATTTCAAGAAAACAGGATGAAAATTATGCCACATATAGGCGTATATGGCTCCTAGATCAGGGTATCGTCAAAATTGAACACAATGCTTTGCATGCGGGCAAGCTGAATTCTGATTGACTAATACCTTAATGGTTACACATCTCTTTTTTCAATGAAATTCTTCGATATTTGTCACAAAGGTATATACATTGAGACACTATAAGAAACTATTCGCTAAATACAAAGACAATTGCGATTGAAAAAAGTGGTAACCCCACGGGGTCACTGGAAACCACGTTCCTCTACTGTGGTTTATGGTGGATGCAGTAAGTATAAATCTTATAGTCTACGGAATAACAAAAAATATATCAACAACTTATAACTATTTTTCCAACATTTATTTCGTTTGAAAGTCTTGCGGAGTACATAAATATGAAATCCCAGACTAAAGTCATACCAATCACAAAGCGGGTTGCAATGTGAATTTTGCCTTTGCTTGGGGTACAACTTGGCTTCCCCCTTTAAAATCTAAAAGTAACTCGTTTTAAGAGTCTAGGTTCGAATTTATGTCTGCCAGGTTACGAGTTGACCAGATACCTTTTAATTTCATCTGTTCAATAATTATGCTATTTTTCTTATGTAAACATGTAAATTATTGATATAATTTTGCTATGATATTACAAATATCATAAAATTGTTTAATGATATTATGAAATATTTTTTATAGAATATTGATAAATTAATATTTTTTTTTCTCTATTATTTAAATATGTCTTCGATATGATCATATAAGAAGATGATCTTCGATTAGGGATTATTCTGAAAAAAATATATATATATCATCTGCCGTCTTTTGTTTATGGATTTTTAAAGTCTGCACTGTTTTTCTGAATGTGCATGAAAATATGCTGTGGAATCAATTTTCCTTTAAGCGGATCAATGTTTATTGATTTCATAAGTAAAGCTTAGCATCAAATGTACATACCCATCAACTATAAATCTTCAACGTCTAGGTTACAGAGTATTCTGTACAAAACGCTCTAGGAATGTCTTTCCAATAAATTACATGCTACGGAAAATGACCGCTTAGAATTCTCGCTAACTGGACTGTATACGTATTTTAAATGCCATGATGTTAATTTGTTGTTGTTTTTTTTCTCGTTCATGAATATACACTATAAGTTCATGTACAAACAAAACCTAATCAATACAAATGAAAGGTTTTCATTCACACACAAAGGAACTATCAAATGTAAAAGTTCTCCTGCAAAAAAAAAATTAGATAATAAGGTTTGTACTCTTTGACTATCAAATGATGCATGAAACATTTACGAAAATGTTCATCATAAATCAATACACACTTTTTTAACGTCTTAGGTTTTGAACAAAGTCACCTAAAAGATGAATACAGTTAGGCTCTTTGTCGAAAGATGAAAAAAAAAACACAAGATAACAAGCAAGAAAACAGGGAGGCAAATGGATAACTACGGTCTTATCTGGTAAAATCGAGAACAACTCATATTCAATATTAAAAAAAATGAGCGTTCCTATCTTAAATTTTCAATACTTTTCAATCTTATTTGGGTAAAGTTCTCTGTTTTTAATGAAAAAGGTGAAGATAACCTGCAGTGATCGATCTCAAAAAATCTACAAACAATACAAATCTGTAAACAGGGATTAAACATGGACTCAAGGAGATTTGAGAGGTAAGATCAGTTGCCTAGGAGGAGTAAACATCCACTGTGGACCGGTCACATCCGCCGAGAAGCAACATAGGCATGTGTAGATATTTAGTTTTATTATGTTTGAATGTGTGCAGGGTATAGTGCTACGGGGAACAAAAATTTAAACATTTGAATGGGTCCGGGTCGTCCGATTTCTTACAAGGTACTTCTTCGGCTAGTCAAGATATGGAAAGCTTTTTATTGAATCTAAATAAACTCACCTCTGGAGCCTTTGGCACCCTATTGATCTTCTGAAAGAGAAGTTGTGGATATCTACCATACTGTATGTGTACTTAAAAAAGCGGGCTTCATATTTAAGCGGCTTTGGCGCAGACAACTAATTCATGAATACCTCTAAGAAATCATTTATAATTACAATACACGGCATGGACATGTATATCACTAATTCATGATTTCTCCAACAACTCCATATCCGTTCTTGCGCTAAATTTTGAATCCGCCAATTTATGTACACGTACAGTATTTTGAGTGAGGTTGGACACTATTTCCACAATTTAAAGAAAAAATACACTTATAATTAAAATACTCTACAAAGTAAAGTGTAACTAAAAACACGTTTAAGAGCTTATTAAGAGATAGGAATATTTCAATTTGTAAATTAAATCGGGTGCAAATGTTTTAAGGATTTTATGAAATTTAGGAACCCAGTATAGGTAGCGTAGATCAATCTAACCTTCGTTGACTGAAATATAAAAAAATATTAAACACTGAAATTTGTGATTTTGAAGAAACACATCCTGAGAAAGTAATCTTTGAGTGTAACTCGGATTTTCAACTGTGTTTAGAATTAAATCGAAGATCTTAAATACAATATAATAATAAAGACGGTATTGTTATTGTTTGCTGGAACAATAACATATTGTTCATGTAGATTTTCCAATGTATCTGACGAATTTAAATAGGATGTTGCTGTTCGTATTTGTATTTGAAACATAGAAAGCATAAATGACAATAATTATGTATAAATTCAGAGAAATTGCAGAGAAGTATTGAGCTGTTTATGTAAATGTTATTCCAAATGAGTACATTATGTATAGGAGATATTTGAAATATAAACTCATACACCAGGTGTTTAGAATGTAATGGTACAAGCTTAGCTTATATTAGTTTAACAACATATATTTCATGAATGTTTCGTCTTCATTTGCATAAAATATAAGGATATTAAAGGTTGTAATGTCTACATATTTTTTTTTTAAATTTTCATTTATTCTCAGATTGACCAAAAAGACTCAATTGTGAATGTTGTTACCTGTCAATACAGAGAAAAGAAGAAATCTGTCAATTGTGAGTAATGCAAATACGTGAACGACAGAACTGATTGTCCATTATGTAATTAAAAAAAAAGAATATTTCATCGCGTGTTTCTCTTACATTTGTCATTAAAAGAATTCTCAAAAATTTTCATATATCAACCAGAAAAGGTTGCTTTTTAACCATGTTAAATTTCTACTCTTCAAAAGCTTGGTATGAATTGATGGTTATTGATCATACAACACTAAACATGGAAATCAATTAATTTAATTATTTCTAAACAAAGGTGAGGTGCCTGTGTAGATACTATAAACGTGTTCAAATCTAAGAAAAATGATCTCTGTAGATTTTCTGAAAATTAAATCGTGAATTAAACATTTCTTTTAGACTTTCTTATTGTATTTCCGAGGGAAGTAAATAAAAATGTTAATTAAATTCATTATTGTGTCTATGATACAGGACTCCATCCCTGATGGCTCTTGTAACAGTTATATTGTATAAATGGACCTTGTGAATAATAACTGTTCGTTATTTTCACATTTGGTAATTATTATTTTTGTCTGTAAAAAGTCAAACAGCAGATTTGTGGCTAGATCAGAGATGCTAATATTTAGGAGGACGTATCATAAAGAACTCATATCTTCTTATTTGTCATCGGAAATCTTACGCCATAAAACATACATCTTTATATGGTCTAGCTAAACGAAATCCGTTAATCCTTGGAATTTTATTAACCTTATCCTCGTCTAAATGTAGCCTTTGTATGAAAAAGCAATCGACATACACATACGATTATCAGACTACATATTTCTGAATTTTTTTTTTTAATTTTACATTGATAGAAAATGAAACTGGTATATCAAAGCAAAAAAAAAAATGATCTGATAATATGCTGATTAATTCACTTTTTTTTTCGATAGGGATTTTTCCACATTCCTTTCTTTTTTAAACACTCTATCCTCCGCTTTTATGAAAACCTTGGTATATGAGCTATTCTTGCTTAAAAACTGCGTATGTAAAAATAACCTATATATCAAGATTTTTATAAAAGGGGAGGATAGAGTGTTTAAAAAAGAAAGGACTATGAAAAAATTGAAATCTGTATATTCTCAGTATATACAGAATGAAATAATTTCAACGGTAAAAATGAATCGAACAGAAAGCTTTAAATTGATAATCTGAAAAATAATCTCTAAAAATATGAAAAAATATAAGCTTCTATGCAAATATTGATCAACTAAATTACCTGAAACTTTTTTCTAGTTAATCAAAGCACCGTGAGTAAATTTGAAAATTAATATTTCATTTAATTTTACGCAATTTGAATTCCGATGACTTTTGATGCCATGTAAATAATATTTGTTTATTTGTAGAAGATCCAACTTTGAAAAAAAATCTTAGAAATAAAAAAAAAAAATATTTAAAAAAATCAATTTGTTCTTTATATCATTAAATTAAAAAAAATAATAATAAATTTTGTCTTTATCATTAAATTTTAGCGCTGCTATATTGTTCAGATTGTTTTGCAGGATTAAGCAAGAGAAATGGCAGGAAAAGTTTTAAAATAGGGCAAAAACGTAATAATAATATTCCATGCTTATTTACTCGATATTTATCAGATTTTGGAACGAAGTTCGCAATTCGCAATTCAAAAGTGAACTGCTTTCTAGAGCGAAGTTCGCAATTCAAAATTTTAACATAAGTCATGGGGTCTGAAATTTTGAGTGTAGGGTACTAGTGGTCAGTTACCACTACTATAAAAAAATAGTGATGGTACCATCTCTAGTTTTCCGAGATCCACCCCTCCACTTTTTATGGCTACTACATATTACTAAGTGAATAAACATCGGGCTCGGGGACATCGAAGTCCCCTGTCCTGGGCTCTGAAATTTTAGGGGTGGAGTACTAGGGGTCAGTTACCACTACTATGAAAAATGGTGATGTACCATCTCTTGTTTCCGAGATATAGCCCTCCACTTTTTATGCCTACTATATAATACTAATTGAATAAATATCGGGTTCGAGGACATGGAAGTCCCCTGTCCTGGGGTCTGAGATTTTAGGGGTTGGGTACTAGGGGTTTGTTACCACTTTGTGAAAGTATGGTGATGGTACCATCTCTTGTTTCCGAGATCCCCCCCCCCCCACGATGACTTCTATATAATACTAATTGAATAAACATCGGGCTCGAGGACATGGAAGTCCCCTGTCCTGGGCTCTGAAATTTTAGGGGTTGGGTACTAGGGTTCAATTACCACTTCTGTGAAAATATGGTGATGGTACCATCTCTAGTTTCCAAGATCCACCCCTCCACTTTTTATTGTTACTATATAATACTAATTGAATAAACATCGGGCTCGAGGACATCGAAGTCCCCTGTCCTGGGGTCTGAATTTTTAGGGGTTGGGTACTAGGGGTCAGTTACCACTTCTGTGAAAATATAGTGATGATACCATCTCTTGTTTCAGAGATCCACCCCTCCACTATGGCTACTATATAATACTAATTGAATAAACATCGGGCTCGAGGACATCGAAGATCCCATGTCCTGGGATCTGAAATTTTAGGGGTTGGGTACTAGGGTTCAGTTACCACTTCTGTGAAGATATGGTGATGGTACCATCTCTCGTTTCCGAGATCCACCCCTCCACTTTTTATGGCTACTATATAATACTAATTGAATAAACATCTGGCTCGAGGACATCGAAGTCCCCTGTCCTGGGCTCTGAAATTTTAGGGTTGGGGTACTGGGGGTCAATTACCACTTCTGTGCAAATATGGTGATGGTACCATCTCTAGTTTCTGAGATCCACTCCTTCATTATTTTATGGCTACTTTATAAAACTAATGAATAAACAACGGGCTCGGGGACATGGAAGTCCCTTGCCCCGGGGTTTGGAATTTTAAGTACTCGTTTTAAATTGAAAGATATATTGGATTTATTAAATCTTTTCAAGAATTATTGGACCATTGCAGATGGAGCACAATAATTAACCCTTAATTTGGAGACATTTCCAAGTTGTGTTGATTCCCTTTTTAATCTTGTGTTAGAGTTGGCTAAAATTGAGATCAAATCTGATTACAAGTAAAAGAGAAAAAAAAAACTCTTTTCCAAAATTTCAGTTCCAATATAGTCATATATTGATATCAAAGCATGCGTATGCTGTGTTAATTCAGATACCACTTCGAGTAAGGTCTATAATAATTACTGAATCACAGTTTTTCATGAAAAAAGAAAACAAAGAGAAATTTCTTTTAAATAAAAGCAGGCTAAAGGTTCTAAGGTTTGCATTTTGGCCCAAGTTCACCTGTGTTATTCATTAGGAATTTTATGAAACCAATTGACTTCCGACTTAGAACTTCGAAGACTTGTACAACAGGGAAAAATTTAAGTGCTGGATACTATGAAACATATTCCAGACGCATTGGATATTATTGTCAAAAAAACTTTATGAAAAACATGGTGATGCCGTCGATATTAACGATCAGGAGATTGAATATGAAGTAAAACAAGGACGCCGATAAATAAAGCTATGTTGCCCAAAACAACAAAAATATGAACAAAGTGAACAGGGATCAGCAACAAAATTAATTCATTGCTCAAGAATAAATATAAAAATTGATTCATTTACTTGCCTGTACTTGCCCAGTTTGTCACTATTCTCATGCAGGCTAAACAACACAATAGTTCTTGAGCACTGTTAGTAAACCTATCTCATTCTCTCTCACACTGGCCTCGTTTTTATTCAGCTATTATTTGAATGTCTACCTGACATTATTTTTAGAAAATACTTCTTGTCATAAAAAATTGTATAATTCTGTTATTCTGATGACCCTTCAATTACATTTAGAGTGTTTAACTATCATAGGTGAATAACAAAGTGTAATAACTTCTGTCAGTAGAATACAAAATGATAAATTGACCAAATGGTTCAGAATTTCAAAAAGCTTGTAAAAATAATCTTATTTATTTCAGCTTTATATATACTCTTTTTCCCTTCTAAATGTCCAGGAGCAGAGACGAAGATTTCAAAGAAATAATGTATTTTCACTACAGATTCAACCTAGCCCCATCTTAACACCAGAGCCTTTAACCCAGAGGCCATAACATTTACAATTTTGGAAGAGAAGCCCTTGGTTATCATAGCCATGCATTTAGTTTGTTTACTAAATACCGATGGGCAGAGGGGAAGATTTTCAAAGAAATACTGCATTTTTACTATACAGTCAACAGAGCCAAACCCCGACCCGCATGGCGCAGTGGTTAGAGCGTTCACTGTAGAGTCGCAGAGTAAGGAGTTGATCCTTACGTCGCGGGTTCGAATCCCACTGTGGGACGTGGAGACCGGTCCTTTGAATGAGACCGTATAAACCGAGGTCCCGTGTCGTAGAAGATGCTGGCACGAAAAAAGATCCCTCACTGCTCAATGACCCTAAGTGCAGAGTATAGGTCAAAATTTGCAGCTCTCTACCGGCAATTGGTGGCGTCTCCATATGAGTGAAAAATTCTCGAAAGGGACGTTAACCAAAGAACAAGCAAACAAACACATTTAGTAAACTTGTTATAAATGACCCCCCCCCCCCACACACACACACACACAACCTAACAAGAATCCACAAAGTAACTTTATCGAATTTTTTTTTTAGATTTTGGAATCTCTCTCTCTCTCTCTCTCTCTCTCTCTCTCTCTCTCTCTCTCTCTCTCTCCGTATTACAAACTCAAAGCATGCTTAGAAAGGATATACACTTCTTTCATGAGTCTTTAGTTATTATTTATAGTTCTATGGTCGATACAATGACCTTGTCAGCAAATACAATTTATCATTGAGTCAAATGCTGACTGACGTTTTTCATACTAATTGTTAGGCCATTATTTACACACTGAATTGTCGACGGATTTTTCCGTTATTTACAGATCATGACAAGGAGCACACGGCGGGTGTGACCGGTCGGCAGGGGATGCTCACTCCTCCATGGCACCTGATCCCACCTCTGATGTTTGGAAGTCCGTGTTTGCTCTGCTCCTATTCTGTATTGTATAATGGACTTTTGAGCTCGAATACTGTTCGTTATCTCCATATATTTCATTTAAAGTATCTTCAACCCCATGTGACGTCATAGGTTTTGAACTTAGTGGATAATAAGAATGATCCTCTTTAAAAAAAAATGCTTTCATTTGGTGTAATAAAAATATTGTAAAAAAGATATCTTTCAATAATATATTTCTTTTATAGTTTGTCAATAGTAAAAACAAAAGTTTGGCAAGGGCAATTACTTCTACTTATGTTTTTTTTTTTTTTTTTTTTTTTTTTTTTTTTTTTATACATGTTCATAGTTATACTTCGAATTTGAAAATTTCCCTGATACTAGTGTTTAGAGTTTAAATATATTTATATTATAAAATAATAGTTAAAATTTAAAATAATGATTATTTAGTAAATTCAAGCCGTTTTTAAGCATCTTATTAAGGTTGTATACAGAAAGGTGCCATATTTACATTTTGACATATGCTTATGTTTTAATTGATGTCTGACATCTTTAGAAAAAATGTAACCCCTATATTTTATAATATCAAACAAAAGTTGAATAAAGCTTTTTATCTACTATGAACAATAGGACTTAAGTTTTGGATCTTCAAACCGTTTTTAAGCATCTTTATTAAGGTTGTTTACCGAAATGTTCCATATTTACATTTTGACATATATGCTTATGTTTTAATTTATGTCTGACATCTTTAAAAAAAAATGTAGCCTATGTATTTTATAATATCAAACAAAAGTTAAAATTTTTTTTTCTACTTTGAAAAAAAGGTTTAGGATTTTCCTTTATTAAATATAAATATTTTTTCTATATATTTATGGAGGATGAATTCTAAAATTTGAAGAACATTTCGTTTTAAATTATATACATATTGATATCTTCTATATATTGGATATCATCTTCCACTTTTTTAAAATCCTTTCTGTGGACCCCGCCCCCTTTTTTTAAATTGCTGGATTCGTCTAAAAATGGTGAACCTTACCTTGGAACAACCTATCAACCCGAATTACTTATCACGCACATGTACATGTATTCAGTTTATTTCTAGTTGACAGATTATTTAAGAATTTTTATGAAATAATATTATTCTGAAATGACCTTAAATGAAAATGAAATTTCAAAAATGGATTACATTACAATTATTGAAATCAAAATATTAAACAAAATGACAATCACTTTTCTCAATGATAACTAAAACATGTACATCAGATTGCAATGCTGTGAGGAATTTTAATTTCAATGGAAATGGATTCATAGTAGTTTCTGCATTGATGGAATCATAGGAGTTCATTCATTGATTCATTGTCTAGTATTCCCTTTAGGTGTTTAGTGACACCTTTAGAGTTAAAGAAAAAAGTTTACAGAACTAAAAAAATCAATGTAATCTCCACAATAAAAATATTAGAAGTTGAAATATCAAGAAAGTTATAAGACTAGTGTTTTAAAATGCTCTTGTGTATATTAATTAAAATGTCTCCAAGCCCGATGTTTATTCACTTAGTATTACATGTGGTAGCTAAACACAGTTTCGAATAAAATCAAGGGGGTTTTCCCAGAGAGAAGAATAATGTTAAGGGATTTGCCTGCTATTTATAGGAAGTCTACATATAGTAGGCCTAAAAACTGGAGGGCTATATCTCGGAAACTAGAGATGGTACCATCACCATTGTTTCATAGTAGTGGTAACTGACCCCTAGTACCCCACCCCTAAAATTTCAGACCCCAGGACAGGGGACTTCGATGTGCCCGAGCCCGATGTTAATTCATATAGTATTATATAGTAGGCCTAAAAACTGGAGGGCTATATCTCGGAAACTAGAGATGGTACCAACACCATTTTTCATAGTAGTGGTAACTGACCCCTAGTACCCCACCCCTAAGATTTTAGATCCCAGGGCAGGGGACTTCGATATCCCCGAGCCCGATGTTTATTCAAATAGTATTATATAGTAGGCCTAAAAACTGGAGGGTTATATCTCGGAAACTAGAGATGGTACCATCATCATTTTTTCATAGTAGTGGTAACTGACCCCTAGTACCCCACCCCTAAAATTTCTGACCCCATGACTTATGTTTAAATTTTGAATTGCGAACTGCGTTCTAGAATGCAGTTCACTTTTTGAATTGCGAATTGCGAACTGCGAACTGCGTTCCAAAATCTGATTGCCCAAAAGGCACGATATTTTGTGTCTTTTTCTACCCAACACTATTTTCATTTCCAAAGGACAAGCAGACAAATTGATTGCTTTTAGTTTTACGTGTCTTGAAGATTATTTACTTATGTATTACACATCATCGTACGCTGCTAAAGGACTTCAACCTTTACTTGGCACTCAGGGCCATTTAGCAGTGATGGATCTTTATGGTGCTAAGGCCTGTCGTGACTGATCCTAGGTTTTTAAAGTATGAAGACCCGTGTATTTCACTACTGATGCCGGCCCTTTGGCGAAGGAACAGTTGCAAATGTTGACTGATGTGTTTCATACAAATTGTTAGGAAATACTATGAAACCGAACTATCAAAGGATTTTTTCGTTCACCCGATCAGGACAAGCAGCACATGGCAGATGTGACCGGTCAGCAGGACATCCTTCGTTGCATCTTATCTAACCTCTGATGATCTTAGAAGTTAGTTTTCGCTCCGCTTACAATTCGAATAGTTTCATTGGACCTTTGGGCTTGTTTTCCTTTTGTTCTCTTCATAATTTATTGTTACTTTTTTGTTAGTTTGCCCTTATCGTCTATAGTCAGTAAAGCATCCAAATATTAATTAGATGTTGCAGATTCCGAGGTGTCTTTTATTTCGACCTTTCTAAGATATATCAAGTCGACATATGAATGAAAGTATTAATGAAACTAATGTTAATTGACAAAAGTCGTTGATATATCTAAATGTTGCCTTGAGGGCCATAGTAGGTGTTTTCTTCTTCTCAAGACGACGTTTTTGAATAAATTGGAATATAAAAAAGGTCGGCAAATAAAGTAGCACAATTAGTGCCCATTGGATTTCCACTTAATGTTTGAAGACCTCATCTCCAAAGTCTTCAAAGATATTATTAATAGGAACTGCAGCATCTTTTTAATATTAACTTTAGCGTTCTTTTATGTAGAATCAGACTGGTTTAAGTAGTTTTGTAGACGTCCAATCACAAGATATGAAAATTACGAATTTCATTTTTACTGAATAAGCAGTTCTCTTTTATGTCAAAAAAGCCAGCTCTTTAAGTAATCGTGAGGAATTATTGTATAAAGCGTAGAAATGACATGTTTTGATGCTATTGATGTTTGAAAAGTCAACAGAAAAATTTGGCATATGAACTGATAACTGTACCTAGAACCTAAAGAATTTAAATTAAAAAAAAAAATCATCCATACTTTTGTCTGACATTTGTCACTAAAATATTCCTTGCTTTTAAAAAAGCGTGTTCAATGAAGAATTTTTTTTTATAATGTTACCTGATACAATTGATGGTTATTCATCAAACAACACTAAACTTAAAAAGCAGCAAATTTCAATTATTCAAATTTTCTCAAAACAAAAGCGAAATGGCTGAGTGGCTACTTTTAATTATGCTTTATTTTAGAAAATTAGCTTTCTTAAATTTTTCGCTAATTAAATAATGAATTAAACATTCCTTCCAGTGTTTCTTGTTCTATTTCCATTTGAATAAAAACGTTGTATCCCATCCATCATCTTTTTGGTTAACACAGTGTGTAAGGTATCAGACACTTCGTGGCTAAACCAATATAATTGAAAGCGCTCAACCAACAAACGAAATCAATTTTCTCTATTTGTCATTAAAAATTTCTTTAAGTCAACAAACATAGAAATGAACATGCTCTTCTTAAACCAATCCATTTATCTATGATAATTAATAAGCCTTCCTCTAATATGACACTAGCTTTGAGTATGAGAGAGATTTATACAGGATTCTATGCTATCATTATACAATATATTTGTCGATCTTATTTTTATTTTTCATTGAAAGAATCAAAGTATTGACGATATTGAAAAGCGCTTAGCTTAGTTAGTTAACAGTATTTTTGATTAGTATGGCTTAGCTTAGTTAGTTAACAGTATTTTTGATTAGTATGGCTTAGCTTAGTTAGTTAACAGTATTTTTGATTAGTATGGCTTAGCTTAGTTAGTTAACAGTATTTTTGATAAGTATGACCTTTTTCGGAAATTGTCACAGTTTTACTTATATAAACTTTTTGGGAATCTAATATCCACCTAAGGAACACGTTCGACTGCTGAGTAATTATTTTCATGATCAGACTTTGATCATAATAATTACGATCCTTGGAGCATGAATTTAAAAACAACTCAAGTAATTTGTTTCTTAGCTAAATTATATTTCTATCGATGTGGCCCATCATTTAAAAGGCTGGAAGTGATAATGGAAATTTACACTACATATAGTACATAAATACATTCAGATGATGTTTTGCTCCGCCTTACCGGCACTCATGTATACCCAGTCTTTTCTTGATGGCATCCATGCACAGTGATGGACAGGGTAATACGTGTACTTACTGTAAGTTCTTTACGTCATTAGAAGTGACCTTTTTGTCACCTAAACCATCCAAATAAATACTGAATATCGATTTCGAAAAATAATTTCTTCATTTCCTGTGTGTTCCTGAAAAGCTTCTTTAATCGCTTTTCAACGTAAATAGGCAGCCAAAAAATAAATCTTAAAGCCCCCCCCCCCCCAAAAAAAAAAAAAAAAAAATCGGAAAACCTATTTCGTGGTAGGAGGATCATCTTGTCTATAAAAATCAGAAGCTTAGGCAACCAGAGATACATATATATATATATATATATATTTTAATTTAATATTTAAATCCTTCCGTTTATGAACCTAAACGCAGTTGCGCACTTGTGTTTTTTTCAGAATTAAATATAGAATTAAGAATGATCGGGTATTGATTTATTATATCTACATGTAGAGGTATAAACATCAATCAAGATTTCAACTCTTTCTTTACAACCTCTATTAGATCATGTTTTTACCAACTTAGGTGTTGTGTACAACATGCAGCAGACAGCAATTGTGAGGACAATTTATTGTGACATTTAGAATAATAGTCTGGAAAGTATTTTAAATTTTAGTCAAATATTCACATACTAGACGAAGTCTTGATGCATAAAATGAAAAAAATAAAATAAAATAATTTTAATTCCGTTCCTTCCGTTGTTAGCAGACCTATTTTTGTATTCATATGAAGCATAATTTATTCAAAATATTATACATGAGAAAAAGAAATCTCTAGCTGTGTCCTTCAACCCGGCATTTAGATATATCGACGACGTAGTGTCAATTAACAATGGTTATTTCCATTCTTATGTCGACACGATATATCCAAGTGAGCTTGAGATAAAAGATACCACAGAGTCTGACACATCGGTTTCATATTTTAATATTTTATTAGAAAAAGGCGTTAATTGTTATTTTACAACAAAGTTTTATGATAAACGTGATGACTTTAACTTTTCAATCCTTTCTTTACTCATGCAGCAATATACCCTTATCACCTGCATACGGGGTTTATATCTCTCAGTTGATTCGATACGCCAGAGCATGCTCTACGTATGAATAATTTCTAAAAGGAGGTAAGTTATTGACAAAGAAGTTGATGAAACAAGAATATAAACAGTCTTGATTAAAGTCAAAGTCATCATTGGTTGATACAATGACCTTGTCAGCTACGCATGTGAGTTAAGGCTAGGTATAGGCGTTTCTATGCAAATGAACTAATAAGAACGCGTAAGAGGTATATTTATTATTTAAAGAATGTTTTGATTTATTTTCTTATGCATACTTATTACCCACGATATGTTATACCCAGTTATACATTATGACGTCATATTATGACGTCACTGATCTTACCTACTGGAGGTATTAAAACACACCAACAAAACAGCTTGGGCGCAATTTTTATTTTATTTACCCTATTTATTTTTACATAAAAATTGTATAATGCTAATAAGAATATTCTATAGATTATTAAAACTGCTGCACAAATCCTAGGCATTTTCTCATTTGATCGGAATTTGAGGAAACTTATACCGGACTGTACATTTTTACAATGATTCAGCTTAAAACTTTACAAATAGAAATTATACAACTGAGCTGTTGATACTTGTGCAGCAATACCAGCAAAGGTAGGAATATTTTTCTTCTAAATATACCCTGTTTCAGTTAAATAAAATAGAGCATGCCCTTGCGCCGAAGCATTTTTGTCGATATCCATTATAATCTTGTGTAGTAAAGAACAATGACGCCACAATATGACATCATAATGTGAACTGGCTAACTCATGTCGTGGGTTCCAAGTATGTATTAGACAATAAGTTTTAACTTTCTTTGTACAATAGATATAGTCCTTGGGCATTTTAATTAGTTTATTTGTATAGAAATGCCTATACCTAGCCTTAACTCACCTGCGTAATACAATCTTTCATTAAGTCAAATACTGTCTGACTTTTATCATACTAATTGTTAGGCTATTATTTACACACTGAATTGTCGACGGATTTTTTTCGTTATTTCCTGCTCATGACAAGAAGTACTAGGCGGGTGTGACCAGTCGGCAGGGGATGTTCACTCCTCAATGGCACCTGATCCCACCTCTGATGTCTAAGAGGTCCGTGTTTGCTCTTCTCCTATTTTGTAATGTTTAATGGACATTTGAGCTCGAATACTGTTCGTTTTCTCCATATATTTCATGTAAAATTTGACTCACTGTTTTGGCCCAGCACTTTCCCGGGGGTCATGATTTGAACAAGCTTGAATCTACACTATCCGAGTACATTTCTGTATTCATATGACTAATAATGGCTTTGCTGTTCTTGAGAAGAAGATTTTTAAAGATATTTCCTATACATTCCTTTGTAAACTTCAACCCCATCTTGTGGCCTCACCCTACCCCCGAGGGTTATGATATGAACAAACTTGAATCTAGAGTATGTAATGAAGTTTTCACATAAGGTTCATCTTTTCTTGCCCAGTGGTTCTTGAGAAGAAGAATTTTAAAAGGTGCCACCAAGTTTTCATAAATTCTTAATTATCTCCCCTTGTAAGAAGGGGCGGCAATTCCTGTAAACAAATTTAAATACCCTTCACCCAAGGATGTTTTGTGGCAAGATTGGTTGTAATTGACCCAGTGGTTCTTGAGAAGAAGTCGAAAATGTGAAAAGTTAACAGACCACAGCCGTCAGATATATAGACGCTTTACACTCTTCGATCAGAAAAAGTCACTTAAGTTTTCGACTCAGGTGAAATAAAAAGGCTTATAACAACCCTAATTGTTTTAAGAATATTACTTATGTTAAAAGGAAAGCAGCTAGGTATTACAAAGTTCATTATGGAATATAATATTAAAAATATTATTCTCTGTAATGTCCTTTCAAGCCTACAATAAAATCATTGATTGTGCTCATGCCCGACATGTAAGATGCTAGATGAGCCAAAACCTGGAAATAATTTAATTTTGATGAAATATTTTTTTTCAAATATGTGTTGATGATAGGTGATATAATCTAAAGTGTTTTGGAGTGTGTTGGAAAATAGGCACGAAAACAAAGGTACACAGTTTTTTTTAAACAGATGTGTTTGTGAGCGCTGGTGAGTGATATTCATACTTGTTCCCTTAAACGTTACACGGTTACTTCATTAAGCATGGCTAACCAGTCAAACGAGTCAAAAAAGGAGGGCTTGATGATATGGAGCTAAACACTCACTCTAGTGACTGGAGAGAATTCAAGAATTGAAGATCATCAAATGAGGAAGGTTATGCATGGTATAACTAACTAACCAACTTATGACTAAAGATATATAAGACATAAAATGACTTGCTCTTCTTAGCAATTATAAGATGCTTTTCATGTGCAAAAAATGTACAAAATACGCAAGTAAAATAATAATTCTTTTATTTAAAATGTAAATAAGTATTCAATCCAGTTCCTAGCAATTGGCGATTAATATAGAAAATAAAAAAAAATACCGTTTTATAAGTTTTATGTCACCCTGCACGGTCTCATCGTTTATCCTTATTTTTCCTGTACACCTTTAGTTTCATCTTCATCATCAACTCTGAATGGTATTCAGTATTTTTTCTTCATGATAAATTTGCAAGTCTACTCAAAAATATCAATGAATACATGCCACAATCATTTCGGTAAGCACAGGTCCATCATCGAGAGTGTTGTCTACACAATGTAAGCTGTCGCCAGCGTCTTTGTGTCTACATTATAATAAATGTGCCTTACTGAAATTGTAGATATAGTGTTTTTGGACAAATTAAAAGCTTGATTTCAAGTTAACTGGCTCAGACTAGCGTCTCCATCCAACCTTTTCCGACCGAAATTCCTCCAACTTTCTATAATCAAACATCGGACGTGTTTCTTGTGCCTTTTCAACATCGAATATCGGTTCTCACAAATTCAAAAATTCCCAAACAACAATGAGTTCACTATTATTGATCACAAGAAGCCTTTCGCAAAATATTCCATTCAAAACAGAATCCTTTGCCAGATGAATTTGAATTGTAACCGCTTTTCAAGCCGATTTAACACCTTGCGTAATTTTGTCAAAATCTACCACGAACAGTTAGTGCAATATTTATATTCGGTTGTTCATCTCAAATGCATATATAAGTAAAAAATAACAAGTGTAAAAACTTCACTGGGAAATGAAGCGGGTCGGTACGTCATCAGATCTTCTGATAAGGTTTTGATTGAACGCCTCAATACCAAGGTGAAATAAAATACAGTGTCAATCATATGGAGAATATAGGTGTCCCTCTAAAAAGTGAGGACGAGAAATTCCATTATGAAATTGTAAATTCCATGTTTGTAATTTAGCATCTTTTATACAATGTAGTTACATTTACCTATAATAATCAAATAATATAACATATTATTTACAACAATATGGATAGATTCTATAATTTCTAGTAATACTAGTTGTGTAGCTTATGATAACTACACAATTTACACCATATAGTGTTTAAGGAAAAGCAACAATTCTTCATGTCTAACAGTCAGATCACAAAACCAAACAACACTAATCATCAAATTGGATCATTAGCCTAATGATGTATGCAGGTTCTCAGGGAGGGGGTATCACTTGAATAGTTTTGAAGTCTTTGTAGGCCGAAAAAAGGGCTTTATAGAAAATAAATCTTGTATAAAATTTCAAAATTCATTATGTTCTTTGTCTTCTTTTCCTTTATTTCGCACAAATAAACATATTTCCAGCAATATATTTATTTTCAAGATGTGAATCTCATTAGAAATCACCCTATGCAAGAGAAAATCAGTTTTGTTTGATGAAAGGATACCTCTGTGACAAGGATTAAACAAAAACGGATATTTTATAATGTTGAAATTAAAAAAAAATTGAGTTCCGCGATTAAACAAACACGCAGACAGTTTCATTTTAAATCAATCCAACATTTTCCTATTTGTTCCAAATAGTAATTACAAACAATATTATACTTAAGGAATGTTTTTAAATTTTGTGTGAGTTATTGGTGTGTAAATCACACAGACTTGTCACGTAGGCATATTTCTACGCGTGAATGTACACAAAAATGATTTTCAAAATTATTTCACTGTTGGCTTAGTAGAAAACACAGCAAATTTAAATATTCTCTGGAATTTCCAGGGGTCCGATTTCTATGCCCGGCCCCTTCACAGATTTATATTGTTTATAGATTTAATGGGATCGATTGCTCTTCGTTATGTTCACCTTTTGCACTTACATCTTTTATTGGGAATAAAATAAGTATTGGTCTCGTATTCAAATCCAATGAACCCAAAGGGCTTATGGTACATTTGGTCAGGTATCAACCCCCTATTTTCATCCTAATTAATGTTTTAAAAGGATACTTTATTACATTTATTAACATTTGTGATTGATTTATTATGAATATTTTCATACTTTAGCTTTTGACCCATGAATGAGTTACCTCAGCGGTATTAAATGAATATGTTGAACACGTCGACCACTACCGAAGTCACTGTAAAATTATTACTGTGGAATCATCATTGTTCGTGGGGGGATCAATGTTCGTGGATTTCGTGGGTCACCCTGTCCCACGAATTTACATCCCCACGAACATTTTTTGTTGACATACTGATTAATTAAATCTACCAAAAAACGAGCTGCTCACGAACTTACAACTTACATCCCCACGAACCAATAAAATTTTGCTTGCCCACGAACATTGACCTCCACGAATTTAAATGATTCCACAGTATTGTTAATCATCAACATTTAAAAAAAAGAATTTTTTTCTTCTTTGTTGTTTGTATTTCGGTTATTGTTTTCTTTACTTTAACACAATAAAAAAAATTGTAAACAAGATTCCTTTTGTAATTTATTTAAGGAATGTTTTTAAGTTTTGTGTGAGTTATTGGTGTGTAAATCACACAGACTTGTCACGTAGGCATATTTCATGAAGCGCGCTAGCGTTTCATGAAAAATATGCCTACGTGCAAGTCTGTGTGATTTACACACCTATAATTCACACTAAACTTATAAACATTCCTTATATTTACATTTTACAAGTTTAAAAGAATCAATGATATACTCAATATTCAAATTCCTTGCTGCCCTATATAGTTACATTTTTATTAACGTCTCTTTAGCCTTATTGTGACGTCACTTTAGCGCGTGTTTCACCATGTATATTTCTACACGAGAGTATACACAAAAATGACTTTCAAATCAATTCCCAGTTGGCTTAGTAGAAAAACACAGCAAATGTAAATAATTAATTCAACAGAGAATTTCAACATTTAGCTCCACATTTCAAAATTCATGCTTATGCATGATTTCCATTCACAAACTCAATATTGCAGCTAAAGCGAAATATAAAATACTAAACGACCAGCCAATCAGTTTTGTTATGCATCGAGGCTGTTTTATTTCTTCTATGAACACGGATGTTTGTAGTGCACGCAAAGAAGAACATGGGTTATCGTTGTGATATCTATTTAATTGCTGTCTTCTTTACCATGTCTCAAGCTACCATTTCTTCACGGAGATATACTGCAAACCTGGACTTAAATAATAAAAAGTCAAATAACGAACTCTTGGGAGAGTACGGAGCTCAATCGATGACTGAGTGTGCTGCCATGTGTCAAAAAGAGTGTAGCGTTTTTGGACACAATTCTGTAATAAACAAGTGCCGGACCCACAAGAAAAACTTCACATCTGAGATGTCGGAGGAGGCAAGCTGGAGATATTTCTTCAATGATTGTATGCTTCACTTTTTTAAATTATTTTGTTCTTATTTTCACACAATTTATAATAAGCACAACACGGTGTATCGGTTATTATTGCACTTGTTACAGGTCTTAGAGGTCTATCAATAATTGTATTTATCTGCATGATAAAATTTTCCCTTTGTAATTTCAAAATCACTGCTTTTCATCTTGTCTCAGGAATTGTTTCTCCTCCCAATTGATTCTAAACGACATTCTTCTCTCAATTACTGATTTTTTTTTCTTTTTATTTTGATTTTGATTGATTTTTCTTATGCTTCCCATCTGCATTATCGATATTTTCTCAATCTTTACTTTTTTAAAAAATTAGTACTGATCAAAATTCAAAAGATATATTATATCAAAATTATCGTATCAAAGAAATAAACAAGAATAAATGTTGAAATGGTGGCAATACCGTAAATGATATTTAAAAAAAAAAAAAAAAAAAAAAAAAAAAAAAAAAAAAAGTCATTGACAATGTACCATTTTGAGCAAATAGAAAATTGTAGTTTGGAATTAAGTCGATATTAAAAAAAAAAATGATTTCTTTTGTTTGCTTGTTTTTTTTTTTTTTTTTTTTTTTTTTTTCTAATTCGTATGTGAAGTAATAGATTTACATTTTCTTTTAGAATTCGTCTATAAAATGTTTAAAATAACATCATCTAACAAAAGTAACTTGCATCATTTTTTTTTTTTTTTTTTTTTTTTTTTTTGCAAATGGATTAGATTGGCATCATGGCATTTAAAAAAAGGGTCTTTATACAACAAAGATTTTTTATTGTCTTGTTTTGTTCATTTGTTTTTGTTCTTTTTGTTTTGTGTTTTAATAAATCTCAGTTGGTCAATTGTTCAATCAGGACACTGACACTGAAAATGTTAACAATTCTACGATTATCTGTAAATTGCAACCTTTCTCTTTATCGAGGGAGTCAAGGTTTGTGATGATTTCAATATTAAAATAGATATCGAGATCGGGCCTAGATATTTTGTAGATTTTTTCTTGCTCATTTAAAAATATTTTTCTCTTGCAGCTATGTAGCAACGTCTATTGATAAAACACCGCTTCATGATAGAAATATCATTAAGGGTTGCAATTGCAACGCTTATTGCCATAAATTATTGCATTAATAATTGACATTCTCAACTGCTAATGCTAAATCGCCTCTTAATGAAAGATTGATATCATTTAGCGTTTGAGAATGTCAACTATTTATCCAATAATTTATGACATTAAGCGTTGCATTGCAATGCTTCCTGAAACTTCTTTAATTAAGCGGTGTGTTATCATTAGCGATTGCTACACCGCTATATGGTTCACCACTTGCAAACAGTGATTTTCTAATGTTGTTTTCTTCTCTGGCATGTTTGAGAAGCCCTAAAAGGAACTTGATTGGTTGCCAGAAAATAGTAATGTGAACAGACTTTGAAGAAATCTGCAATTTAAAAGTGGGGAAAAAGTTTCCATAGTATCCATAACATGTGCTTTTTTGTTACTGGTTATATTTATCTTTTGTTCTTTTGTTTACTATTGCCGAAAAGACTGGACAAAAGGGTGTTGGACTTGAAGAAAAACAAATAATTAACTTGCACAATTTAAGTTTCTTATATTTACAATAAGATGCAAGTGTCTGAATCATAATAATGATTTTACCAATATTGACTAATGATATTGTGTTTAATCTTTAAATATATATACATAAAATCATAAAATTAAAAGTATGTTGTTAACATTGTGCCAATATTTAGTTCCATTGGATTATCTCCGTATTGTTTTAAAGTGAACTTCCCAATGGCTTCAGTAAAGGCATATAATCTATATATTCTTTTTACTGGAGACACGACATTGGAATGACATTTTCTTTCTGAGAAAAATCAACGTTCTGCAGATGGAAAGCAATTATTTTCCATTTTTTTTAATATCATCTGGGATTCATGAAAATATCATAAATAATTATATGCAAAACACAAATAAAATTCTGTTTCAATGATTAAAATTAAGGGAAATCATTCTTTCTAAATTGACAACAAATGAAATTTATCAAAGAAACTGAGAATGAAAATACTTGCATTTAAAGTGTAAAATATCCTTTTACAAAAATATGCCGGCATTATATTAAAGAATTAATAATAATTGACGCCAAGTCTTAAACCCAAAAATTAGATACTAAAATATAGTTTGCTACTTTGTAAATTGTAATACAAAATCCAACCTCAGCAATTTTGATTTATCTTGCAAATGTTTATCTCCCTGTATACATACCTGTAATGTAATTCTCCCTGTGTACATACCTGCAATATAATTCTCCCTGTGTACATACCTGTAATGTAATTCTTCCTGTGTACATACCTGTTATGTAATTCTTCCTGTGTACATACCTGTTATGAAATTCCAATGATCTTTTTTTCTGTTTCAGTTCTTCCATTAGATTGTAAGGACCTCCGTGATAACGGTCACACTAATACAGGGGTGTACGAAATTTATCCCTTTCGAAACAGGTCCTTTCCTCTCAGAGTTTACTGTGATATGGTAACAATGGACGGAGGATGGACAGTATGTTGTTTATTTAGAAGCTGCTTATATCCTGTTAACTGGAATCATTGATTTTGTTCTCCAAAGGATTGGTGTGATACCTGATACATTGCATATAGATCAACAAATGTTCTACATAATAATGAAATAATTAATTAATTGTGTAAATCTTTTCAAGGCAATTCAAAAACGAATAGACGGATCCCTGGCCTTTGAAAAGAATTGGACAGATTATAAGAATGGTTTTGGTGCACCTGATTGGAACGTCTGGATCGGTAAATATAAATCTTTGATCCGAAACAGATTTTGAGGAATGACCATTGATATGTATTCGACGATTTTCTTTTTACAGATTGTTATTGAACGCTATTAGATTCTTCCTTGGGATATATTTATTTACAATATGGAAAAATAATTGTATTGCATTTCACTAATCAATTAATTTTTTATATACCCTAATACAGGAAATGACGTAATCCATCAGTTAACAAAGGGAAATAACTCCTCCCTCTATGTATCCATCACACTAGAGAATGGTACAACACTGTACGAGTTGTACAATCAGTTCTCTGTTTCTGATGAAGCAGATAAGTACAGACTCTTTCTGGCTGGACCTGCTACGGGAACCTTAGGTACGTGAAAAGTGTACTTTACAATTCAGTAAAACTCAGTTATAGCGAAGTCCTGGGAATTTTGAATTTACTTCGTTATGTCCGTGATTCGTTATATCCGTAAAACGAATTCATTAAAGTATATATATCGAATTCGCAATACACATATATTCCTTTATGCTTACTGCCGAATATGTTCAGGGAAGTATAAAATACAAAAAGAAATACTTGGAGAACTGAACATTTTAGATGAATTTAATTTCAAACATAAATAATAATGAAAAATATCATGTCACTTCAATATACTTCAAATTTTGTGATCTTAAAAATATGTATATTGCGTTATTTTTAACTTCTACGGGATACAAAATTAATTCGTTATATCCGTAAATTCGTTATTTCCGTGTTGGTTACAACCACAAAATTTTACCAGGATTTGTAAAGAATTTTGCCGAGGATCTCAAAACACTTCGTATTATACGTAAATTCCATATATCCGTGTTCGTACCAAACGAATTTTACTGTACCAACACTGATCTATATCAATGTACATGTGAGATTGTGTTAAAATAAGGTTTTTGATATATATCAAAGGTAAATAACAAACAACTAATTATGCTATATCGATATCTGAAATATACAGACAAGAATATGACAATGCTGGACTTATTTGCGTTAAGAGAAATCTGGTTTATTCTGGCTTTGTATTTTATTAAAGCTTACCTGAGTTTAGCGCCTGTATACCAAATAGACATTTAGCATAGACCTTTAGATATTGTATTCAAACCAGATCGTTAGACTTCAGCTTAATTAAATCTTCACTTTTTAAAAATATGTTTAGCTGTTTGGGGGGAAAATTAAATTTCCTTTTCCTATATAATAAGAAAAACAAATATCTGATTGCGTATTTACAGACAAAGGAACTTTAGTTCCTTTATACTTTGTATCGTATTGTATTTTATACAGTGTAAATCTTAAATATTATATGTAATAACATTTTTATCCTTCATTACGTGTTTATTCCTATTTACATTCAGTGTAATTTTCTTGATGAAATCCATTGGAAATCTACATCATTTGCGTTATTTAACTTTCCACGTCACAACGACACTGACGTCTATTTATCACCAGTTCTGAAAGGCCCTTAATTCATAATAAAGATCAGCGAAATTCAGAATTTTGAACAGAGAAATGAGAGAATGTAAATATAAGCATTGAATTTTTATTTTTGGATGTCGTCGGCCCTATAACAGCACCTGTCCGTACGCGCGGTATTCAATTTGTCGGCACGGCCAGGTGCTGTTATAGGACCGACGACATCCAAAAATAAGAATCCAACGCTTAATTAAATGACTTTGTTACGTTTACTCTTACCATAGCCGCTTTCATTAAGTTTAATATCCCGTTCCTATTATGAAACACATCCAATATACACGGAGCATATTTACTTCCATCTCAGTGGTGACAATTAGTGTGTCATATTCTTAATTTTTATTTTCTTTACCCTACAGGAGACAGTATGTTAAACACCGGGACTTCTATCGTTGATCTGTCTGGGATGTACTTCAGCACCCCAGACAGAGATAACGACAGGTGGGATGATGGTAATTGTGCTGATTGGTTTGGAGGAGGATGGTGGTTTAATGTCGGTCACTTTGCTTTCCTCAATGGTCCTTGGTACCCGGCAGACTGGAACCATGCTTGGGCTCCTACTATTAAGACCGGGTCATCAGTGAGGGGGACGATGATGATGGTCAGACGTTACTAGGTAAATATCCTCCATTTCAGTACGGAACATCAGTGAGGAAGATGATGATGATGGTCAGACGTCATTAGGTAAATATCCTCCATTTCAGTACGGGACATCAGTGAGGAAGATGATGATGATGGTCAGACGTCATTAGGTAAATATCCTCCATTTCAGTACGGGACATCAGTGAGGGGGATGATGATGATGGTCAGACGTCATTAGGTAAATATCCTCCATTTCAGTACGGGACATCAGTAAGGGAGATGATGTTGATGAGCAGACGTAACTAGGTAAATATTCTCCATTTCAGTACGGTACATCAGTGAGGAAGACGTTGATGATGATCAGACGTCACTAGGTAAATATCCTCCATTTCAGTACGGTACATCAGTGAGGGGGATGATGATGATGATCAGACGTCACTAGGTAAATATTCTCCATTTCAGTACGGTACATCAGTGAGGGGGATGATGATGAGCAGACGTCACTAGGTAAATATTCTCCATTTCAGTACGGTACATCAGTGAGGAAGACGTTGATGATGATCAGACGTCACTAGGTAAATATCCTCCATTTCAGTACGGTACATCAGTGAGGGGGATGATGATGATGATCAGACGTCACTAGGTAAATATTCTCCATTTCAGTACGGTACATCAGTGAGGGGGATGATGATGAGCAGACGTCACTAGGTAAATATTCTCCATTTCAGTACGGTACATCAGTGAGGGGGACGATGATGATGGTCAGAAGTCACTAGGTAAATATCCTCCATTTCAGTACGGTACATCAGTGAGGGGGACGATGATTATGATCAAACGTCACTAAGTAAACATCACACAGTATTTATGCGTACCTTATTTATACAAGATCTCTATGTGACCTTTAAAATTTAGTCACATATGCAAATTTTTGGTCACCAAGTAATTTTTTTTCTTAAGCACCAATTTAAAAACTGATATTAGTCAATATATAGGGACATGTCCATTGCTAACTTTTAAACATCTTTTCTGCTCTTTGTAAAGAAATGATAATTTTTATAGTTCAGAAATTTGAAATGGTCGCAAATTTGGTGACTTATAGAAAACTTTTACGCGTCAATCATAATTTTAGGCACCATGGAGACTAAATTAGTAGCCAATTAGAGCCTGTAAACATGAAATATGAAGATGACGAACAGTATTCAATCTCGAAAGTCAAATGAAACAATACAAATTTGGAGCAGAGCAAACACGGACCTCAAAATTTAGAGATGGGATCAGGTGCCATGGAGGAGTGAGCATCCCCTGGCGACCGGTTACATCCGCCGTGTGCTCTCTGTCATAATTGGGAAAAAACGGGATAATGCATCTATATAAGCCAGAAACACTAACTGTGCACCGTTAAATCAGAATTAATGGTCACAAATAACAACTAAGAAAACATTTATTCTCTAATTTATACATACATTGTTTACATTTTATTGATTTCCTGAAACATTTCATCTGATATGATTTTTTATCATTTATTGTAGATGCTTGGAATTTTTTCAATTTCTGAAGAGTCAAATGTATATATTTATAATCTTTATATTTCTTTGATATATAATGCTTAATTTTTTCAAACTCTACAGATTCGGATTATAAGAAGATGCCACGCTTCGGGGCCACTTGGACGCTGAGGACACTGATCTGCTAAAAGAGACACTTTTCCCTTTGTGTTAACCATTGCATTCCTTTAAAATTGTTTTGGACAGGCATCTAGTATCCATTTTCGAAGTGGGAGGTGGGGTTGGACAAAAATTGACTGAAAAGCAAAAATTTAAAAATAAATGTCTGGAAAACTTTGACAATCAAAAATCATAAATGAAAAGTGTCCAAACTCAAAATATATATATTAATATATATATATATATATATATATATATATATATATATATATATATATATATATATATATATATATATATATATATATATATATATATATATAGGCGAGAGAGGATATGAGTATTAATCCCTTTTTCAGTAGAATTAATTTTGGGATAAATTAAATGGGAAGGATTGACAGAATTGCAAGAAATTATAGGTTGAGACGATTTGAATATATACAAAAAATGGGGACAACCGGCCTTTAAATAAACATTTTCATTCTAAATAAAGAGTAAAACGTTATGTTTGAAAAATTTGGGGCAATGCGCCCCCCCCCCCACCCACCGATACTACTTGCCTGTAATTGTAGATTACTTTTTAATGTTCTAAATTACATGAACTCTGCTTATAAGTCTTTTAAATAAACTGTAAACTACATGTAGAAATATTTTATTGTAATTTTAAAATACTGCCACACAGATATATCTGGACTGATATAATTTAAACGCATTATCAAGGATCTTTATACACACAATTAGGTACATTTTTGTCCATTATTATTATTATTTTCTGAAGAGTCTCTTTCCCTTCTTGTATTTTTTTCTCACCGTCACGGTAGCCAAGTCGGTAGAGCGCTCGCTCCGTGATCGGGAGGCTGTGATTTCGAATCTCGGCCGCGACTGACATAAGTGGATAAAAAATAAGTAGCAACTGTTCCTTCGCCAAGCGCTCGGCACTTTGAAGTTAAATTTGAGGGTCCTTCGGATGAAACCTGAAAAACCGAGGCCCCCTGTCACGGTAGGTGATGGCACGATAAAGATCCCTCACTGCTCAATGGCCCTGAGTGTCGAGTAAAGGTCTAAAGAACTACGCACTCTAACTCTCGATTCCCGCCTATGTATTACACCCATTTAATTCAATACTAATGGTCATTTGGTCAAAAAATCTTTGTTGAATGCAAATAAGAGTTCAATGGTAATTGATTAATATTTTTAATACCAGTGTTAAATAGTTAATTACTACGAATTCCAACTCTTTTTATAAGGGGGGGGGGGGGTAGACGATGTTTTCCATTGAAATCGTGCTTGAAAGCCTCAGCATATTTTTAAATATTCTTGGATATGGAAAAATGTTCCATAAATTTTTTCTTATGTTTTACGTAGATAAAATTAAACATATGTAATTGATAAAATACAACGTTTAAGCTGTAAACCCCTTCGAAATTTGTGAAAAATTGAGCATTGTTGAGGTTTTTTTGTTTTTTTTTGGTCAGTAAACATATGCCCCCCCCCCCCCAAGTGAAACAAAGAAAGCTTTTGTATGAATTTGTGAAATAAAAATCCATATTACCTGTAAAAAGAAATTTTTGTTTCAGGGGGGGGGGGTGTTTAAAAAACATCGTTTTCCGTTGATTTCTATAGAGAAAAACACACGTTTTACCAAACCTTCAGAGTTATCTCTCTTTCTTTTCCCAAATAAGTGATGTTTTCTGAAAATTCATTTAAATGTCTATAAAATATGAAAAATCCTTCAAATATGTTAACTTTTGAAAATTGACTTGGGGGTAGGCGGGAGATCAATGCTATCGTTTGAAGCCCTTCACCGGTATATGGTGACGTCTCTATATGAGTGAATAATTTTCGATTGGGACGTTCAGCAACATACAATTAATAAATGATATATCTTTATCCTCACAAAGAAAAATAATCCCTTAATTATAAGCGAATTGCGCCAAGTAAAATGCCTTCACTTGTTATGCTGTTGATAGTAAGGCATCCTTAGGGAGGTGTATCACATGGATATTTTTGTGTTTCAACAAGTAAAACTCAAATAACATGATCAACAAAATAATTCCTAAATGATTAATTAGTTGGGGCTAAATTGTTTATATGATAAGAAAAGTACAAGTTTAAGTATCTGTGTTAGAAATTTGATGCGCGCTTCCAATGCACACATTAATTGAATTGATGGGAGCAATAATACGCGCATCGAATAAATTATTGGTCTTATCAATTGTGCGCGTATCAATTTAATGGATGAGAGTAATAACTGATTTGATGCCAGCATCAATTAATTTATTTAAGGAATTATTTATATCATCACGTAATTAAAGATACTTTCAATAAAGGGATATTATGATAAGTTGGCACTCCACACAGAAATCATAGGGAAATAAATAGAGTGCTTGGCTTACTCCTTGCCCCTATGTTCCCATGTTACCCTTCTTAATGTCTACATTATTACATGTGCGGATATAGGAAAAGAAAAAATAATGAAAATAATAATATTTATAATTAATACATGTAATAATGCTAGTAATGATGGAAAGATAATGTAAGACAGGGTAAAAAAAATATTTTTAATATAAAAGTACAAATATTTTTCAACGTCTTAGCATCTTGTATTGCTGTCAGATGAAAAAATTAAGTATCCGTATTTGGTCTCACAAAGTAGTGTTCATTAATATATTTCTTATGGATATATTACATTGCTTTACATTCAAGTTTAAAATAAAATACGTCAGCTATATGAATAATTTTACAAAACATTCAGAATCTTCCATATAATGGTATACCTGTCCATCGTCCCAGTTCAACTGTTAGGCAGTGATTGGAAGTACGGTATTTTATTTAAAAAAAAATTAATTTTAGTGGCAAAATACTTGAAAACTTTTCACATTCAAAGTTTGATTTAAAAAGTTGATGAACTATTAGTGTTTGCACGCCATTTTTCGTATAAATTGATCCTGTATTCTTTGCTCAATGTTAAAGTAATAAATTTTGAGAAAAAGCTCATCTGATGATATTTTGCAACAGCCAATTTGGAAAAATTGTAATTTGGAGAACCTTCTTTGATAACTGGATTGCATTGGAATTTTAAACATATATGATTTGCTTGATGATAAGGAATATTTTAGACCACTTGACAATTTCTTCGTATATTATTGACAAATCTAATTGGCTATGGTAGTACAAAATTCTTCTCTTAACCACTAGGAATGCAAGGTGGACTTCAACTTAAAATCTTATGAAATATAAGACTGGATCCTTTTGTGATTAATAATATTACTGATATTAACTTCGCCGATCCTTTTGTTTGCAACTTGTAGTTTCAGGAATAATCGAGTTGCTTGAGCAGTGTTATCTTCCGTAGAACGTGGCAGTTTAAAAGGCCTATGATCTGCATATCCATAATCATAGATCCAAGCCCGCATTCTGGTGTCGAAAAATCCAAACATTGACTTTCTTTGACCTTTTCAAAAAAAAAAAAAAAAAATTAAGAACTTTCGAAGGGACAGAGTAAAGTTTGTTGAGAATGTGATGATGACTTAACTGTTTATTTACATAAGGTAGTAATGAATCAAAAGAGATATCATGTATAATAGGTTTTTTGTTAGACCGATGTCCATGGCTACTCTTAAGTCTCTGTGTATTGTTAAGAAATCCCATCACATTCACATTTCTACAATGTAGACTTGAAAGATTCCCAACGTTATTGTCATTGCCGTGTCCAGTTTTCAAATCCAATATTCTTCTTGTTGTCTACGGAAAGGTGTACTCAATGATGGGCTTTTAGTATGATGGTAAACCTTTTCTAGAATTAACTTTCATCGTCAAAGCTGTTGGCCCCTGTTTTGAATTTGAAATCTAAGTCCCGATTTTCCTTTATTAAGTGAACCCTTGGTTTCACCAACATAAAGAAGCACACAAGGGTAACATTCTATTCCGTAAAACAACATAATGTTTTAAATTTCAATTGGAAAACTTTACCTCCTCGGATTTTGACGAGATGCCGAGGTAGAGTCCTTTTAATATGCAACAACACACCAATTGTTAATATATTCATGTATTTAAGCACATTTTTCACTTTTATAAAGATTTCATAAATTACATTAGACAATCAGAAAATGATGAAAATGAGAAAAATACCATCTCCGTCTCAATTGATAAAGAATGAGGGTAACAATAATGCTCTTCTTATGCCAGTCGTAAGCTAATACGTTGCCCGAACTCTTAAAAAAAATTGATTAGATTTTTTCATCAAGTTTTCCTTGACAAACTGTTAAATACTTGCATTCAGATGTTAACATCCAGCCTTCATAATAATTATTTAATATAGACAAAAAATTGACACTTGTATTCGTTCATCGTCGCAAACCCCGGCCAAAATGTACGATCCCCTCCCATTCTGGCCGTGGTTGAATGAGAAGAGGATATATTTCGTAGCTCATTAAAATATTGACCAATGCACGTAAAGCATAGTCGGATAATGAACTTTGACGCGATCTTTCAATACCCAATCGCAGTATACGAAACATTTCTTGTATACTGTTGATGTCAATTGTTGATTTCAATTGCGATGGAAACAAATATTGTCATTGGCTGAACATGACGTCACAATTTAAAGGCGTAAATATTCAAGATTACAACACTTTTTGTGATCAAACAGCCACGGGTAGGAGAAAGCTATATGCGGACTCCGGACCGTGGCTTCAGACGATGGTATTCGTTATAGCAAAAGTGCTTTCTGTTAAGTGTTTTGTATAGATCTGACAGGCCGAATATTTGTTTAACGTTATAATAAACACTGCATTTCACTATAATAAGTCACATTTACTTTCTTTTTCCTTGTACATTGTTTCATGGCAACATGTCCTTGAAAACAGAACTGTACATATATGTAATAAAATTGCATTTTTGTAAGCCTCAATAGTAAATAAAGCATTTTTATGTCATTTGCATATATTTTTCAAAATATAAATATAATCTGATTAGTATTGATACGAGTTATACAGCAAGTGGTGGGTGAAAGAAGAAAAAGACAAGGAAATTCAAATGCCCATATCTTTACAATCAAGTATATATGCCTTTTTATTTAATTGATTTTAAAAACCTTAAGGATACATTTTTTCGTCATGTTGTGAGAAAATCCATTTACTATTCAAAGGAAAATAGACAAACAGGAGGAAATCTTTAGTCCCAACATCAATGATGGGGAAATGTTTTTTTTGTTGTTTTTTTTTTCTTCACATTTTTACTATGTCAATAATAAAATATTTTTTCTATATGCTTCAATATTTTCACCATATGAAAATAGAATTCGATTTCTTGATAAACTACTGTGTATTTCTAAAATGACAAAAATTTAAAAAAAAAACCCATTTTTTCTCTCAACAAATCTCTGTATGAAGAATTAAACGTCTACAATTGATGGTTAACCGAAAGTAAGCTGAAATTCTAAATATTTTATCTTCACTATAATTCATTTTTCAATGAACAACAAGAAACACGATCAGTGAGGTTTTATCATCATTAGAGTCTCCTTTATTTCATAACCATTACGAACTGTTGGAGTCCAAGGCTCATACCAGAATTGCGGAGACCAGGGACCGTTAAGAAATGCGTCGTGACAGTTATTAAACCACCAGCCTCCTTTTGTGTCAGCAGCACAGTTTTCACTAGCTCTGTCATTGTCTTGGTCTGTGGTGGAGAAGTACATTCCAAACAAATTATCGGTAGAACTCCACGTGTTTAACATACTGTCACCTGTAGAATAAAAGCAAATACTGTATGTGTACTGATAAAAAGCAGGCTTTTTTATTTTATGGGATTCAGCAGAGAGAATGATGCGCAAATTCATGATTACTGTTGATAATTGAATTAAATGAAGGATTCGATTCAATTCATAGTTTTGTGGCCAAATATCCAATCTGAAATTTTCAAGGCTTCCAGAATCGAGCTGAATTCAAGTGTGGCTTATATTTACAATGATACATGTTCGTGATTCTGCGTAATACTTAACTTGTTTTAATTCAATATCAATAACTGAAAGTTATTCATGAAACAAGCGAAACAAGTCTGTCTATCGTAGTAGTTATGAAAGTGCTAATAAAATGTAGTTATAAATATACCAATTAAAAAACTCAGGAAACGTGAATTCCTTGTAGAAATCAACAAGTACTCATCGCATACACATTATGTCTAGATTGTCACGTGAATTGCACGAGGTGTAGCTTTTGTTGACGTTATTGCTTTAACTTTGGCTGACATAATTGAGGGATTGACGTCAATATACTAAAGGGTATAATTTGGCTAGGTGGAAACTCTTTTCTTGATCAATAATACTTATACCTGACCGCTCATATATTCTAAGTATTATTACCCGTATTATTGATTTTATAAAAAAAAAAAATACTTGGTAAGCTTAATGGATTTCCAGTGATGATAATCTATTTTTAGGTTCCAGAAAATTACAAAGTCGTGCAAAAATGAAGAAAAAAATAATGTACCTTGAAAACACTTTTACCTTATCAGAAGTTTCTTACATTGCTATAACTCGGAGGGAAATACAGAAGTAACATAATTTTGCTGCGAAAAGACATGACATCATATCAAGGTAGTCAATGCTCTATCAAACAATTGGCATGTCTCCTTTTTGCTAATTCTCTCTCTCTCTCTCTCTCTCTCTCTCTCTCTCTCTCTCTCTCTGTAGATTGATAGTCAGACATTCTATTTACCTACCCAATGTTCCGGTAGATGGGCCTCCAAGAAAGAGTTTGTATTTGTTTGCCTCATCGGAAACAGAAAACTGATGATATAATTCGTAGAAAGTTGTGCCATTTTGTAAAGTAATAGAGACATAAAGAGATGAGTTCCTTTCCTTGGTAAGATGGTGAATGACGTCATTTCCTTCAATATCATTTTGTACAAATTCATTATTTATAATATAGATAAAAGTTTAATTCAGAATAGTTGTACATGTATTGTATTCTAGCCTATCAGACTGGAATATTACACCCACCCACCCACCTACACAGCCACCTACACACACACATCTATCTATCTATCTATCTATCTATCTATCTATCTATCTATCTATCTATCTATCTATCTATATATATATATATATATATATATATATATATATATATATATATATATATATATATATATATATATATATATATATATATATATATATATATATATATATATATATATATTGGAAAACATGTCTTTAAAAATTTACTTCTTTACATGCTCTAAATGATAAAAGGCTGTTATTTGGTAAAAAAGAATAGCGTTCAAGTATTTCAATGTAAATCAATAAATAATATAAAAACATAAGTAGAATTGCAAAAATAATCATGTCTATTATATGCTCCTTTGTTTACTAGAAATATATTTATTTTCAAAATGTGCACTTAATTGGTTCACAAAGGCATGTAAGTTTAAAAAAATATTTGAGTTGCAAATGTTAGGTTATCGAATGCTAATGCAGTGAAACTTTTCCAAACCCGTCCCCTTGAAAACCGGTTCTCCCTAAACATCGGCCGAATTAATAATTCCCGACAAAATTCTTAACATTTCTTTGAACATTTATTCTCATAAAACCGGCCGACCCTGAAAACCGGACACCGGCCACTTTTCCAAGAACAAAATGTAAGAAATATAGCTAATTTTTTCCTCATGATACCGGCCACTTTTTGATTGCAAAAATTATAATTGTCGTTGGCCAGAGTGTAAGTATTGACCTGCCAGAGGTGTGAAAAATACCAACCAGAGGTCAGAAGTGTGAAAAACTACAAACGGCCTCTTATGCTGTTAGGGTTCTCTTTTGTTTTATACCCGTGTTGTGAAGGGGTAGTCACCTTGCCAGACTACGTACGTGACCGATCTAAGTTGTGTACACATGATTAAGCTTCATGAATCATTAAAATATCAAACAACTATTGAATTAATAAAATATCAAACACATAATGAATAAACAAAATATCGCGCTGCATGTTGCATCATACTTTTAAATAGACATAAGCGGCCTTAGAATTGGACACTCAACAAAGACAAAAGTTGAGAAAAAAATAAATAATGTTTATCAAAATACACATTTCATGATTAAAAGAACAGAAATTTTGCTGAGAAATGTTGTAATTATTTACTTTTCACTAAGTACAAACAAATTTATAAATGACCTAAGAGATATCCATATACATGTAGATAGTTTAGGTATGGAGATACGTTTTTTGCAAATGATAAATAAAGTTCCTCTCCATAGTTTTTTTTCTGTTCTTATTTTAAAATTAATCTTTTGAAAATCAACAGGTATGTCGAAATTATCCTTACTAAATGAACAATGATCATGAATTTTTATACCCTCGGTATACATTAGGTACCTGCCGATAATTAATCTCGTGCTGACGACCGACAATCAGCTGGCCTGTTTAGAGAAGTTTTACTGTTGTTCAATACGATATCATATAACATTAATTTCAACAAAGTTAAGTTACACTCAGATAACAAGATATGAATTGAAAATGTGCCATAATTGAACAAATTAGCATTCCTTAAGATATTTTCAGATGTAAATGAGCATTTACCACTCAAGTTGGTAAATAAGTCTAAAGCGGACAAAAATAAGAATTTACCAATCCAATAAGAGAAATGTGGGTTTCCAAAACCCTTTTTGAACTCCTTCCACGTCTTGCTAAAGGTCACTGATCCACTGATCCGCTTCTGGATTGCCTAGAGTTTACAAAGTATTTATTAAAATTCTTGTCATTCTTAGCTGTAATTGTACTGTTAACCTTATTTTTCAATACATTATCTATTTGCATCATTTAAGGCACTGTACTATTTTTTAAAATCATTATTTATACTAAAATCTATTAGATGTTTTTTCGCCGATAACGGTATTTTTTTCAGAGGAAAATTATATACTAGGAAATTCCATAAACTGTTAGAGAGAGAGAGAGAGAGAGAAAGAAAGAGAGAGAGAGAGAGAGAGAGAGATCTTACTGTCCACCCTCCGCCTTCTGTCACCATGTCACAATACACGTTGACTTGGCTTTCGTTTCCAAAGGGATATATTTGATATACACCAGATTGTGTTTGTCCGTTAACCTTGAGATCTTTACAATCTGCATTTAGTTTTAACCCTGTTTGAAATAAAGCAGCAATTAAAAAAAAATGATTACCAGATGCAATCTTGTTGAATAGGTGTTCCGTAAGATTGACGATATCATTATATGGAAAAGTACATTGTTCTACATACATGTAAAACCCCAAATGACTAACTATATTCAGAAATACTTAAAAAAATAGAACATGAACACATCTTAATAGTTTTTAAGATACATACTGGTCTGTTTGTTAAGAGATATTAAAATTCTACGCATGTTACAGAGGCCATAATCGGAAAATAAGAAGGGCTTTTGAATTAATGGTTTAAGAGTTAAAGAAATTACATCGTTATAAAGATTTCTTAAATATTATTAGATTAGTGGTCCTGAAATATGTATACTATGTTTACGTCAGGTCAAGAATATATCACTGATTTCCATTGCAATTTAAGTTGTACCTGGGTATTTTTTGCCAATAAACAGTGAGGTATATGTTGCCTCATTCGAAGAACCGGTCTATGAAACTCGAATCCAAGACTTATGTATCGATCCTTTAACGCTATGTGGAATGACGCGAGACCTTCGCTATAACTACATTACCACGCCAGAGACTTAGTAAAGACTTTGCATCAGTAACTCTTACAAAAAGATAGCTTTTAAAATATGTTTATGTTTTGCCTGATGCATATTGCAGCACCGTTGCAAGGAGACCGGACCTCATTTAAATAGGAAATATTATTATTAGATTTTGCTGTTAGATAAATCCGACATAGAGAACTATAAAAAGATGCTTATCTGTAAATAATAATTTGTAAATTTGTAAACATAATTTATAAATTATGCGAATTTATGTCGTACAATTCGACCCAGTTTACATGCAGTTAGAGGTGGCATCGTCAACTTTGCTTGCTATAGTTATATTCTGAAAACCCTTTAAGACATTATTTAATTGCTTTAACTTTTCTTTTAGTTTAATTTCAAATTGAATTTTTTTTCCAGGAATTAAATTTTACTTTAAAGCCAATCACGATATTTCTTTTTATTTTAGCACTGAAATCGGATTTCAAAAATTATCCAAAGTGTTACATTAAGTGCACCATGTATTGAAAAAAAAAAGCATTTTATTTGTACTTACACCTCCAGCTTGAAATGAAATATTGTTATAATACATACTAGTTAATGTAAGGTTGGTCAGCAAATCTCTGATTTCCATGTTATCCTGTCGCAGTTGATCTACTACACGCTGGAGCCTTCTATGCTCGGTCAGATATGTTTGAAATTGTTCCATCTTTTCATTACTCTTGCACGCAGCAATATTATCCAAATCAATATACTGAGAATTTATACAAAATAAACTAGACATGAAGAAAATTGTCCACACTGTTGCCATGACTTAACTTTCTCGTTGTCCTGACGAAAACATTTCTTGTTTATATCCTCAAGTTTAAATATCCGCTGAACAGGACGTTTTTAAATAGTTCTATGTAATATAGCAGTTTTACCGCATCCCTTAAATGTTTAGTCATGAATTTCTTGGAACACAGCAAAGATGATTAATACTTCAAACAAGTTCCTTAAAGCATGGTTTTGTTATCAAAAGGTAACATCATTCTCTATGAATAAACAGAATACACAAATTTAATTTATTATATTTTTTCATAAAGATACAAAATCAGATCCTGTTCAGAGGTATCCTAAATTTTGGACAATCCTTGATTATTCGCAGATACTAATTTTTTATAAAACTTGATGATTTTAAGGATTTTCATGAATGATAATTTAAAAAGAATTTTATGACACGTTCCTGCAATGAAACAAAAAGAAATTAATGAATGAAGTTGATCCATTTAAAACCAATTAAAGAACGTCATAGTGTCTATACTTTTGGAATGTATATGCAGATATCAATAAAACCTTTTAGTGCAAATGCTCATTTATCGATATTCAAATTGTTTGTGGCGTCGGCTTGCCACTTAATAAATCCAATTTAAGATATTGTCAATCAAAGCGTTTTACTTTTCTGAAGAAAAAAAGGGACCAGTAGACCCAGATGATCACTTTTTAATTTTTTTTTTCTCGTTTATATGTTTTAAATTTCTTGGTTAATCTATTCCTTTGTGAAAGATCAGAGGATCGAGAGGCATGTCAATATTGCCTACAATATAGCTACAGGCAAAGATGTTTTGATAGATTTTGACATATTTTTTCCTCCATCGCAAACACTGGTTACTTCTGTGACCTGATGCGCGTCACAATATAAGGGTTTATATAAAAACGTCATACGCTATGACAAGTTGATTTTTCTTACTTTGATAAGTCAGTGATAAATTTGCATGATTAAAATTATTTTTAAAAATCCTCTCAAATGGACGGCGGGAATTGTCTTTGTTTATAGATCTTACAAATGCATCAATCTATACTCCGTTCAGCTTTCAAGGCTTAACTTTTTTTTAAACAAATAGGATTTTTTGTATATATTTAAAACCATATTTATTACAAATAATTATTTGGAAATTATTGAAACTAGGAATTTCGGGATGCGTTTGATTGACACAATCTTGCACTTTCACAAAGTAAACTTTACCCTTATTTCTTAAGAAATGTGGAAATTTTGTTGTGTATTAATGAAAAATATTAAAACTATTACCCAGAAAATTCAGAGTAGAAATATGAGAAAGGAAAACTAGCTCGACCAGTATTGTCAGTCCGTACTAGGTGATGTGTGCTGAGTTTAACAAATTGAACACATCCGGTGAAACGTAAACATTATCAAAAACAGAGCTCATGCCCTGTTTACAAAAACGGTTTACGTTTTACCGGATGTGTTCAATTTGTTAAACTCTCTTTTAAATTATCATATTAACAAATGTATAAATTCGACATTTATGATTTGCAAGAAAAAATAATATAAAAATGATATTTTACCCATCAAATCATTTTCATCGACTGCTTAATGGTGACTTGTTGTATCTTAAAGGTGGTTTAATGGTAGCTTAATGGACATTAATCACCAATAAGTTTGGATTCATGGTTGGGTAATGGTGACTTAAAGATCGTTTAGAAGCATTTAGCACCTATAAGCTATCTTTAAGCCAGCATTAAGCTACCATTAAGGACTTTGAGATGGCTTAATGGCAACTTAATGATGGTCATTTATTACTTAAAGATAGCTTAAAGATGCTTATTGGTGACTTAAAGACGACCATTTAGTCATCATTAAGGACCTATACGCCATCATTAAAACAAGCTTAAACACACACACACTTACACACACACACACACAAACAGAGAGAGAGAGAGAGGTTTACCTTTTTCGACAGTTTGCAATATCCTGTTATTAAAAAGGTTTGTAGATATCGGCAATATTTTGCTCAATTTTCTGCATTTCTCTTTTCTGCTCCTGACTAAGCGTACCAAGCTGTCTTTTTAACGTTTCTACAGCCTGTTGTAAAGAGGAGATTATTGTTTTTGTAGACTTTATATTACGCTTCACAGAAGTAACGTCTTCAACTAATGCCTTTACATCCCTGAACATGGCTAAACGGATGAGAGTTTCCTGGTTGATGATCTGTCGAAGAACATTGATCTCCTTGATTTCACGTCTGTCGTTAATTAAAGCTGTAGAGTTCGGATTGTTAGTACCGGTTAACAAGGAAGACACCATAGCTTTACAAATTGGAATAAAAATTGTAAACAGAAATTCATTATTTGAATTTAGAGGTGATCTGACAATACGAAAGAATGCGATGTTTGGCTCGGAGATAAAATACGGTATATATAACCATATGCTTGGCGGATTTCCCAAAAGCAACCCAGTTTTATCACAATAACGTATGACAAATCTTGTTATTTCATGTGCATAAGGATAAGCATATTATAACGGACGCTCTGTCTTATTGTTCTTGCCTTGTTTTTCTATTCTGAAATTTGGAAAGGGTATATAAGATGGCAGCATTATAGAGGATTTGAAACTCTGATATTTAAATCGAATAACGGAAATGACCCATGTTAAAAGTTTTATTTTTTGGTATTTATTTTACACTTGAATAATTGAGATTTTTTTTAAAGAAAAACCATAGAGAAACCGAGTTTTATATTTAAACAAATGTTTTAATCCGGCATTTATACTTGGCGAGATTAAATGAAAAAATGAAGATAACGAACAGTGATCGATCTATAAAAAATCTACAAATAAATCAATTCTGTAAACACGGATCCCCGGAAACAACAGAGGTGGGATCATGTGCCTAGGAAAGACAGTCATACCCTGTTGAATGGTCACACCCGCCAGGAGCCCTATGTATTGACCAACTATACGGAACATTCTGTAGTCAAATTTACTTTAAAAAAAGATTCACAATTGGTATGAAATAGGTTAGCCAAAATACGACCTAATGATAGGTCAAATTTGCTAACAAGGTCATTATAAAGACAATAGAATTTAAGAAATGTTGACCTTTTAAATTGACTGTTTAAATCCCTGTAACAGGAATGGGAAAAACTAATTCTAATTAATAAAACAACGTCGTCGATATGTCTGAATGTCAAATTGAAGGCCACGGCAAGTTCTTTTTTTCGTCTGCTGTAGAAGTTTTTATATGAATAGTATTTTATCTATTAATACAGAACATCGATTGCATTTTGGTGGCTTAAAAGTGACTTATAGATGTTTTAAATACATTAAGCATCTATAAATCTGGCTTAATATTGGCTTAATGGCTGCTTAAAGACTGTCTATCTACTTATAATCATTGCATTAGGTAGTTTGAAATGCCGTGATGGTACCTTAATGATGGCGAAAATAATAATTCAAGATGGTTTAAGGGTGCTTAATGGTAACTGAAAGATGACCTTTAAGCACCTGTAAGCCTTCCTCAAGCAAAGCTTAAAGGAAGTAATTCATCCTCTGGATTTTGCAGACTAACTTTACCTTAAAACATTGTCTAAAAAATGTGAGATCTTGTTTGCTCTCTGGCAATTGCGATTTTATCATTTGGCATGGATTTATAATACGCATGCATAAAGGAAAATTTTTTTTTTTTCATATTGCTATTTAACACGACGTTTAACAAAGCGAGCATGAAGAAAAAAAATATATATATATATATGGCTAACATTTTGTATTTAATAGTCAGTATTTTTTTATTTATAATTTTAAGTAAATTTTTAGTAATTTAAAAGTGTTATTGTTTTTTAATTAAATTGAGCAAAAACAGTATTCATCCTGGAATTCCGCGAGTATTGAAAATGCGTATAGTTCTTACTGTGTATTATACCGCACAGTTACTTGGTTTTATGTATGTTATAAGATATTGAATGTTGAAAATTTCCAGTAGCTCAAAAGTCCATTAAAAATCGGGACAGAGCAAATACTGACCTGAAAACATCAAAGGTATAAGTTCAGGTGGAATTGTACTGGTATACTGCTTTACTGCATCACAGGTGTCTCCTTTTCTCCTTTTCATTAGTAATTATAATTCATCAGATATATTCCGTGCTTTATCATCATAATGGTTTCCTTTATATCACTGCCATTACTGTCCAAATACCAATAGTAACTGTACTTCAGCTACACCTCAAAAACATCATAACACTCTTAGTGGGTCTTTATCATCATGCAATCTGTCCTTCATATAAATGCCATTACTACGTGTGGTGCCAAAGACATATAAACATTATGTAACGCACTTATTGATGCTTTATCATGATAAGAGTTTCCCTTATTACAATCTTATATCTAAGACTTGCTTGGATGCCAAAGACAAGTCATAAACATTCTGTAACATACGGAATGAGGCTTAATCATTATAAGAATCTCCTTTATATCACTGACACCAGTAACTGGTGAATATCAAGGACACGTAATGAAAATGTTTTGAAACAAATAGTGGAGTTTGATAAAAAAAAAAAATTAATTCCCTTATACATTATTGCCAGAAGGATCAACACACAACAATCAAGCATGTTTAACTCTCTCTCTCTCTCTCTCTCTCTCTCTCTCTCTCTCTCTCTCCTTTTGAAAGCAAAGCAGCACACCTCGTCACAAACCACAACCCTTGGGTCACGTAGATAACCTTCCAAATAAAATTTTATATAGCTTTTTTTTTTTTTAAATAAATAATCAAGTACGTTCGAGTACGAAGAAAGATGACACTGATTTAAATTATATATAACGTTTAAAAATATCAATTATCACAAATGATTGTTTGTCAAAGTAATTTTGTGAAAAAGGTAAAAATAACGAACAGTGATCGATCTAAAAAAAAATCTACAAACAATTCAAATCTGTGAACAGGCACATAAAACACAATAGCCCGGAAACTACAGGGGTGGAATAGGGTGCCTAGGAGGAGTAAGCATCTCCCGTTTACGCAGCTATGTTAAGGCTTCCCGAAGCTTTAAAATGCGCTCTAAACATAATATGTCATTGCGAGGTCGGTTTTGGTTTTAATTTATAAGTAATGAACTTTAGTACTTCCAATTAAGGGGTTTCTTCGGCTATATATTAACATATTTGTTATGATATCACATGACTTTGTTGATAACGTGAAGGACATATATAAATTTTTGAAGAGTTTCATATAAATCGCTTCGGCGCAGCTGATTAACACATTAATTATTGACATTTTCTTATATAAATAAACTCATCGTATCCTTGTGTATCCGAAGTATGCTTGGGAAAAGTCATAGTATTACTTGGGCACAAAATATTTCCTGAGAAATTCAACTTACCTAACTTACCTACAAATTTGAGGGTATTTCCACACAATATCGTAATCTGTATTAAACAAAGCCAACACACATTTTTCCAAAGCAAGATTCAGTTAGAGAACAACCTCTTGTTAAAGAGTTCCACAAAAATTCTCAGATTAATCCTCATTAATCACCTGCGCCGGACTCTATTATACACACAAAATAAATTCTACCTCCAACCACGGGTATAAAACAGAGTACGTTTCAAAAGTATATTTTTCATAAGCATTTTGAACATGCCGAATTTCAATCAAGGGTAGGTAAGCGGTGTATTTTTAAAATATTCAGACATACAAGATTTAAAAAACATTTAACGACCCGTGAATTTTGCAGTAGTTATCTAGCATTTTACATGCAGTTTAAAATAAAGTGTAAAGTTCTGACACTCTCCCAGTCATAACACCTCAAGTTTGCAGTGACTTGACGTCATTTTCCATTTTGACGTCATACTCTGGTAGTTCAGAGATGTGAAAGCACAGAGTGCACTGTGATATTCTACGGGAAGCCTTAACCTACCTCCGTACCGCTCATACCTGCTATGAGCCCTATCTATTGATCTGTAAGACGGAACATTCGCAGCACAGTTAAGGCTGCAAAAAGGGGGCAGAGCCTAATTTTTACGGGAAATATTAACTATGACATCATACAAAACCACCAATGATTAAAAGTACTACAGAATCAAATGATTTGCTATTTTAAACTGTACGAGACTATCAAACTACATCAAAACTTACTAAAACATGCTGTTTTGTCTTTAGTTAAATCCCACATAGCAAGGTGTAGACAAGTCCCTGATCGCAATGCACTTGTCGATGTGACGTCATTTCGTAAAACTTGACGCAGTTTGTATGCAGTGAGAGGCGGATCAAGTAATATTTTCATGACGAAAAATGTATTCTATGATTAAATAAAATACTATTTGCCGATATTTAAGAGGCCATTAACTTAATTGCAATCTTTTCTTTATGATTTTATTCATATATTTTCCGTACATTTCCTATTTAATTGATACTGCCATATATTTGTATGCGAGTACATCGGAGGGTAATGTAAGAGTCTTAATAAATCGATCTAGTGCAAGGTCATGCACCCAATGGATCATAGTAAGCTTTTACAAATAAACTCTAGACGTATTAAGGTATCTGAAAAGTGCTGCGATCCTGGTGAAATCTTGAAAATGAATTAATTTTACCTATATTTAATGCCGTTGACCTTCAAAAAATACAGCATGCGGTCATTCAAATATGATTTTAACAATGAAATAGCAGAATCCCTATAGGATCGCAGCACTTTTCTGAAACTACAATGCGTGTTGAAAATATTTATAAACTAAACTTAGAATTTTAACTTCGTTATGCCCTTGCACTAGTGAAATTTATAGGTGACCTCAATACTGCAAGTATATGTGCTAAAATCACATGACTGCCGCATCACGTGACAAGTCTTAATATAAAATCTTATCGTCCTCAATATCTAGTTGTTAACCATAATTACATTTGTCCGATATAAATAAAGTACTAAAAAGAATCGCCGTCCTGATTAAGAAATATATTTTTAATCACAAAAATTGCCGATATTTCCACTGCGCACCTTAACTGTACTGCGTTCCGTAAAGAACTATATATTGTTTTGGCCATTTTAGGCCCCTATTCAGAAAATATTTATATTTACTATGGCGATGATATGGCAAGTGTGTTACTAAAAATATATTTTAATTTGTTCAGGCATTCCGTTGCCAAGGAAGCCGTGGTCAAAAACAAGTACCTTCAGACCTTAAAATCTGGCATCTATTGTCATTTAACCAATCTTTAATTTTGATACCAATTACCTAGAAAATATATTTTAAATTAATCAGACATTCCTATGCCATGGAAACCGTCTTAAAAAACGTATTTCTTCATACCTGAAAATCTGGCTTTAATTGACATTTAACAAATCTTTAATTTTGGTAACATCTATAATATCTTCAGTAAATGTCCATATTAATACTTCGCTATATGCTAAGGTGACTGTATTACAAAGAAAAAAATAAATTGATAAACCATTCCGTTGCCATGGACTTCATCTTTAAACAAGAGGCCCAAGGGCCTTAACGGTCACCTGAGTATGATAAAACAATTTCAAGGATGCATAGAGTATAAAATGAACTGAAAGGTGAAGCTTTGTTGCCCAAAAGCAAGAAAAATAGGGTGATCATGATCAACAAAATAATTGGTCTTAATATTCATTAACAGTTCATAAATTAGATTCTAATCTGTTCCCCATTTATCACTATCACTATACAGTATATTAACAAATTATCAATGCTTCTGTACTATTTTAATCCCTTGTTGAAATCTCTTACATTGGCATCTCTTGGTCTTTGATGAATATTTAATAAGACAAGTTATTTTTGTCTCATTTTTATTTATCTACTACTTACAAGTCTATCTGATCATTAAAACTATGAAAGTACTTTTTGTATTATACAATTAAAGTTTTTGCAAAATTCTCTTATTCTATTTACCTTTCAAGTACATTATTTACAGTGATAAATTATCAAAAGTAAATGGTAAAGGGGAATAACTCCTCTCAGTAGAATACAAACTAATAGAGCCCTGGCCAGGACCAGAACACTTGACCAAATGGTCCAGATGTTCAAAAATCTGGTAAAAATTCCCTTCCTTATAAAAACTTTTACTCTGTTTGCCTCAGATATGCCCAGGTGCGGAGAAGATTTTTAAATAAATAATGCATTTTTACTACAGATTCGCTATATTATCAATAGAGCCCCCCCCCAACCCCCCACCCCCAAAACACCAGATCTTCTGACCCTGGGACCATATGTTTGCTCATCATCACTTTGTTTATCTGCTTAACACTAAGGAGCAAACAGGATTATTTAATAGAATTAATGCATTTTCACTAAATTATCAAGAGCCCCACCCTCACACCAGCACATCTGACCCAGGGGTCATGAAATTCACTCCTCGGGAAGAAACACACTTGCTCATCATAACTATACACTTAGCTTCTTTGCTTTTTTAACCAGAAGAAGAAAAGAATATTTTCAAAGAAATTTTGCTTTTCACTTTATAATCAATAGAAGCCCCCCCCCCCCCCCCTTCACCAGAACCCTTAAACCTGGGGTCATAAAATTCACAATTTTGGGAAGAGGCATCCTTGTGTATCATAACAATGTACTTTAGCCTGTTTAAGCAATACCCAGGGGCAGAGAAGATTTTCAAAGAAATAATTCACCTTCACTATAGGATCTATATAGCCCCGCCCTAGCACCAGAACTCCTGTCCCCAGGGCCATGAATTTCACAATTTTGGAAGAGGCATCCTTGCTTATCATAACAATGTACTTAGTTTGTTTAAATAATACCCAGGTGCAGAGAAAAAGATTTTTAAAGAATTAAAACATTTCACTTTATAATCAATAGAGCCCCGCCCTAACACCAGAACCCCTGATCCAGGGGCCATGAATTTCACAATTTTGAAAGAGGCATCCTTGATTATCATAACTATGTATTTAATATGTTTCAATAATACCCAGGAGTAGAGAAGAAGATTTTCAAAGGATTAATGCATTTTCACTATATAATCAATAGAGCCCCGCCCTAACACCAGAACCCCTGACCCAGGGGCCATGAAATTCACTATTTTGAAAGAGGCACTCTTGCTCATCATAACTATGTACTTAGTTACTGAATTTAATACCCAGGAGCAGAGAAGAAGATTTTCAAAAGATTAATGCATTTTCACTATATAATCAATAGAGCCCCGCCCTAACACCAGAACCCCTGACCCAGGGGCCATGAATTTCACAATTTTGGAAGAGGCGCTCTTGCTCATCCTAACTGTGTACTTAGTTAGTTTATTTAATAACCAGGAGCAGAGAAGAAGATTTTCAATGAATTAATGCATTTTCACTATATAATCAATAGAGCCCCGCCCTAACACCAGAACCCCTGCCCCTGGGGTCATGAATTTCACAATTTTGAAAGAGGCACTCTTACTCATTATAACTATATACTTAGTTAGTTTATTTAATACCCAGGAGCAGAGAAGAAGATTTTCAATGAATTAATGCATTTTCACTATATAATCAATAGAGCCCCACCCTAACACCAGAACCCCTGCCCCTGGGGCCATGAATTTCACAATTTTGATAGAGGTACTCTTACTCATCATTACTATATACTTAGTTAGTTTATTTAATACCCAGGAGCAGAGAAGAAGATTTCCAAAGAACTAATGCATTTTCACTATATAATCAATAGAGCCCCGCCCTAACACCAGAACCCCTGCCCCTGGGGCCATGAATTTCACAATTTTGGAAGAGTCACTCTTACTCATCATAACTATATACTTAGTTAGTTTATTTAATACCCAGGAGCAGAGAAGAAGATTTTCAAAGAAATAATGCACTTTCACTATATGATCTATATAGCCCCGCCCTAGCACCAGAACCCCTGACCCTGGGGCCATGAATTTCACAATTTTGGTAGAGAACTCAATGCTTATCACAATGATGCCAACAGTTTGACTACTTGATGTCCAGGAGTAAAGAAGAAGATTTTTAAAGATTGCATTAATTTTGGTGGTTTTAGCCCCACCCCTCAGGCCCCAGGGGGGCAGGGACCATGAAATTCACAATTTTTGTTCCCCTTCACCCATAGATGCTATATGCCAAATTTAGTAGAAATTGGTTGAGCGGTTTCAGAGAAGAAGCTAAAAATGTTCAAATGTTAACGCACGACGCACGACGCACGACGCACGCCGACAGACAAAAACGGATAGCAATAGGTCACCTGAGTGACTCAGGTGACTTAAAAACGTATACTTTCAGACCTGAAAATGTAGCTTCTTATGTCATTTAACAGATGTATAATTGTGGTAGCATCTATGATTTCTTCCGTAAATATCTATATTATTTATACTGTGGGATATGTTAAGGTGAATGTATTGCTAAGGAAATATATATTAAATTGATCAGACATTCCGTTGCCATGGAAACCATCTTTTAAAAAAAGTATACCTTCAAACTTGAAAATCTAGAATCTCTTGTTATCTAACCAAACTTTGATTGTCATAAAAACATCTTCTTCTTTTTTTTCTTTTTTTTTGATAATAATAATAATAATGATAATTATTATTATTATTATTATTATTATTATTATTATTAGCTTTCACAAGTGTACAAAGCAAAATTGTTATATATATATAAATATATAAACACTTATACATAATTATACACAATGAATTTCTTAATACTTTTGTTCTTACAGCAGTACAAAATTTACTTGTAACCGTGAAAGTTATTTTTTTAAATGGGGGGGGGGGTCAGCAGTGGTAGAAAAATGCATATATAGATATTGACAATCAAATAACAACTAAATATTCCATTACAGTTCGTCATAAAAATAGACAAGATTGTTCAAAGTGCATCACAGATTTTTTGCCAATGCCTTTCATATTCCATATATCTACAGCTTTGTAACAGCAAAACCTTTTCTATAAAAATTCTGTATATGATCCTCTTCAGTAGAATATCAATATTTAATTTTGGAACACTTTTATATTTATTAGCAAAAATAAATTGTTTTACAATAAGTATTATTAAGTTTTGTAATTTGCATATATATTCTTGTTTTCATATTTACCAAAAGGTATAGCTAGTCTGTCAAAACTACAATGAATATCTAATTTTTCCAAAATCCATTCTTCAATGCTACACCATAATTCTGTTACTTTGAAACATTCAACAAATAAGTGATCAATTGTTTCTATGTCACTTGAACAAAAAGTATATGCTGGTGAATCAATCAACTTCAATCTAAAAAGATAATAATTTGTTGGGATAATTCTATGTAATATTTGAAATTGAAGCCAGTGAAATTTAGATTCCTGAGTGATTTTGAAAGGAAGTTCAAATATTTTATGCCAATCTGCTTCAGCAAAGAAAACATTAATTTCCTTGCATTTTAAGAGAGAACTGATAGGCTCTCTCTTTTTATTGATAAATATGTTGTACATATCCTTACACCCTTTTTTGTTTCTATAGAATATAAAAATAGAATTTGGATTATTTGGTCCAATAGTCTTTAACCTTTTAATTTCCTCTATTCTTGCATACTTCAGTCTTTCTAATACAGCTCTCTTAAGACCATTATATTCAACAAAATTTGTTTTCACTTTTGAATTTACTATGGTATCAAAACTTAAAAAAATTACTATCATTATCAAAAGGGTCATGTAAAAAGACAAAGCCTTCATCAAAATAGCTTTTCCAGAAAAAAGATTGTCTGTTAATCATTATGTATGGGTTATTCCATATGTGTTCTGATAACACCTGTCTGTTTTCTTGGTGTATATTTATAAGTCTTACCCAGGAACTAATGACTTCTTTCCAAAAATCATTTGTTAATTTCTTTGTTAAATTTAGAATGTAATCTGTGCCCCTTATCCACAGGCTTTCAATGTCTGTTCTTAGTTCAACTTCAAACAGCTTTATCCATTTTGCATCTGAGTGAATAAGTCTTCTAACCCAACTTGATTTTAGAGCAGAAATGAATTCTGTGTAATCTATCATTTTCATACCTCCATATTTATAGTCCTGAACTATAACATTTATCTTTATCTTATGTATTTTACTATTCCATAGAAAATGAAACAACTCTGTCTCAAATATTTTTAGAAATTCAGATTAAGGATTTGGTAGGGTGAGAATCAGATGATTTAGTTTAGGTATAATTAAAGTTTTAATTACTGTTAATCTACCAATTGGGGTACGTTTCCTCATACTCCAACTGCATAACAGTGTTTTGACATCATTTAATTTTGTCATGTAATTTAATTCAAGATTTTCCTCCAAATTGACTGAAAATTTTATTCTTATAGATCACAATTTGAATTATCCCAATCAAGCTTCCACCGAGAATGGTGAAAAAATTCCTTTGAAAATTTCTTACTTCCAATCCAAACCATTTTTGTTTTTAGGAAGTTAATCTTTAACCCTGAAGTAATTGCAAAACAATCTAGTTCTCGAAGAATACCATCCATAGATGTAGGTGAACCATCTGAAATAAGAGAGGTATCATCAGCATATTGTGAAAGTTTATACTCTTCACCCTCAATTGTTATGCCTTTAATGTCTTTATTATTTCGAATTAAAATTCCAAGTATTTCTGCACATAGCAAAAAGAGATATGGTGAAACTGGGTCGCCTTGTCTACAGCCTCTTTGAGGAAATATATAGTCTGAAACAACACCATTTTGTATTACACTTGATTTAATATCATTGTAGAAAGTTTCAATCCATTTTTAATAGAGGGTCCAAAGTTGAAAAAGTCCAATGTTTGATATATAAATTTCCATGAGATTGTATCAAAAGCCTTTTCAAAGTCAATTAGCATTAGTAAACCAGGTATTTGATTATGTTCTGTATAATGCATCAAATCATATATCAGTCTAATATTCTCCCCTATAAATCTTGCCTTTTATAAATCCAGTTTGGTCTCTGTTAATTAGTTTATCTAATTCTGTTTTCATTCGTTCAGCAATACAACCTGAAGCTAATTTATAAGCTACATTTAAAGGATTAATAGGCCGCCAATTTTTTAAAAATTGTTTTGGTTTTCCTGATTTTGGAATACAGGTTATGATTCCCAGTTTATTTGACTCTGTAAATTGTAATAAATCATTTGAATTGTTTATTGTAATTAAAGTGCCCATATCCTTCCAGAAAAATTTTTAAAAACTCGCAAGTAAATCCATCAGGGCCTGGACTTTTATCATTTTTCATTTGTTTTAGGAAATGTAGAACTTAAAAATTTGTTACCGGTCCTTCAAGGCTGATTGATTCCTCTTCACTTAACTTAGGAATATCTTTTATATTTTTTCAATCTTTCATGAATATTTTCTGATTCTACATTTTCCCTTTTTTTATACAAACTTTCATAAAAAGCCTTTGTCTCCTCTAAAATATTTTTTTGAGTAGAAGCAACTGATCCATCATCTCTTTCTATTTTTGGTATTTGCTTACTAACATAGTTTCTTGATTCCAAACTAATAAAATATTTTGATGGTTTTTCTCCTTCCTCAATCCACTTGACCTTTGACCTAATACATTGCCCTTTGAACCTTATTTTTCTTATTTCTTCGATCCTTGTGCGCATGCCCAACATGTAAGACACACATTCCTGGCAGACGAAAAGTTATTGCCAAAAATCTGAAAATTAGTTAAATTCCGAAATTTAAAATGCAGTGATAGTAATTAAGATATTCTTTTGTGTGCTATGTGCGGATTTAAGTAATTTGTAGAAGGAAATAGATAGTTGCTAAACTCCTCGGTAAGTCAGTGGCATTGTTAAACGGTGAGCGATACTCATCCTCCCCCAAATACGTATATAGTGTCATTTATACTCGTGTCCTCACAATGTCGGATATCTCTATTAAAAAAAAAAAAAAAAAAAAAAAAAAAACCTGGGCTGGACAAAATAGACAATACGGATGAACTGTCAATGGAGCAAGATGAACAAATTAAACAGAAAACTGAAGATTTTCAACTGAGAGAAATTATGCAGGGCATTATCAGTATACAAACAACGCTAGCAAATTTCATGTTACGACTCGATGGTCAAGGTAAGCATTTTGATGACATTACAAAAGAAATTAGAGCAAAAAACTGTATGCAAGAGAGGCTAGAGAATGTCCAGGAGCAGGCCAACGACACTATCTACCTTGTAACAGAGTTGCAGGACAATCAGAAAAAAAATGGAGCGGGAATTAAACACACTCAGAGATTACGTGTTTAAACTTGAATATCGTGTGAATACGCAAAATAGCCAGATTATCGATCTAAAATCAAGATCAATGGAGAACAAAACTATTATAAGTGGATTGGAAGAAAAAAGACTTGAGAGAAAGTCCCCGGAAAATCTTGCCAATATCCTTAGAAACGTTTTCATCTCGGAAATGGGGATGGAGGAGGCAACAGTAAACGAATTCCAAATAAACAAGCTTTTCCGCGTGGGAGAATATGATGTGCAAAGAAAGTTCCCGAGACCAGTATGTGTAAAATTCACTGATAAGACTAAAAAAGACCTTGTAATGAAAAATATAAAAGTTTGAAATGAAAAAAAGTCAGATATTAGAATCGCACAACAGCAGCCAGAGGAGATCCGGGAAAGGAGAAAGCAACTCTACAAAATCCAAAGAAAGTATGCAGAACGTAACATCGAATCAAAAATTAAGGGGGATAAACTCGTATTTACTCAAAGTAACTCAATTTACCGGGAAAAAGTTGGACCTTTGCCTAGTGCAGACGAAGTGATTACAAATGTCGTGATCAATATTGTCTTTAGTACAGGAAAGTCAATAGACGATAACGGGAATCGGTTCATAGCACATTCAACGCATATCGACTCCTACAAACAGATCAAGAAATCACTGGTGGAAATCATGCGTATCGAGACCGTACCAAGTGCGAGTCACAATATTTACGATTACCGTTTCACAAGCAGTGATGGAGTAATGCTGGAAGGTTCAAATGACGATGGAGAGCATGGAGCCGGTAGGTTGTTATTAAAATCACTGGCCGACAACGAAATTAACAGTGCACTTATAGTTGTGTCACGATGGCACGGAAATAACATCGAACCCCGTCGTTTCTCGCATATTAATGAAGCGGGCCTCAGTGCGGCAAAGAAGTTACCAGTCTCAGTCTGATATAACTTAAAAACAAGCATAACAAGTGATTTCCAAACATTAATATAGTGAGCCACTGTTCTGAACCATTGTTAAACTAACATTGGGTGTGTTTTTCAAATATTCCGGAATATTTCTTTTCTACCCAATGATTCCGGCTTTTTTTTTTTAAATATACCATTTCCTGTTTTTGTTTTCGCAACTATTATCTTTTCGTCTCAAATTGCCTGCAACATATGTAAATATAAACTTTCACTTAAATACCACATTAAAAAGGGGGAGGGGGATCTATGTACATAGTCTCCATATTATCAAATAACTAAACAATATCTAGTTGATACAAAATAGTCAAGTCGTGATTTGTATTACCAGAGTTTTCTCTGCCACTGTTTATGTTATTAAATTTTAATCACAAATTTCTATGCTAACATCTTTATCTCTCTTAAATAGAAAAGTCTTTGTGCATAATATTCTCTACGACCGTTAGCATCTTTATTTTCTATAAATGTGCTTATTGGTAAGTTATTCTTATAACTTAGAGAGTTTTTGGCAAAATTTTTGCTCTAAAATAATCAACAACAACAAAAGGCATGTCTTCTCAGACAGTTCCAATATTATATGGTATGTTTTTTATTCCCTTTCTAACATCTTTTTTACATATATTTGTTTTGACAACTGGGGGCCAGCATTATTTTATCAACATTCAAACATTTATGGAACAGAATAAGGAAAATGACATAAAAATACTGACAGTAAACTGCCAAGGCCTGGGTGATATAAATAAAAGAAGTGATGTTTTTAAAAATTTAAAGGCTAAGAAATATAATGTGTATTTTCTCCAAGATACACATTTTGTGGAGAAAGATGAGAACATGATAAGAACCCAGTTGGGATATAAAGCTTTTTTTTAGTTCATTTAAATCCAATTCAAGAGGAGTTGCTATCCTATTTAATAATAATTGTGAATTGAAAATATGCAATGAGTTTAAAGATGATGAGGGAAATTATCTCATTTTACATGTTCTCATTGAAGACTTACCTTTTTTACTGATAAATATTTATGGTCCAAATTGTGGTAGACCAATTTTTTTTTAAGTTTATCTCACAAAATAGAGGAGGTAAACTCTTCCCCACACATTGTTATAGGGGGTGACTTTAATTTAATTTTTGACAAAGAGTTAGATTCAATGAAGTATAAAAATTTAAACAGTCCAAAATCAAGACTTGAAGTTTTAAGTCTTATGGATGCTTTCAACCTGAAGGATGTATATCGAGAAAATAATTCAAACTTAAAAAGATTTACATGGAGACGGAAAAAACCAATCAAACAAGCTAGGCTTGACTTTTTCTTAAAATCAGAATCTTTGTTCACTATGGTCCCTTTTGTAACTTACGAGAACAGTTATCGTTCCGATCACTCACCAGTTGTGTTAAGTTGTAAATTGAATGAGTTTTTTTTTAGGAAGAGGATTCTGGAAATTTAATAACTCTTTGTTAACTGATAATGAATTTGTTGAATAAATAAAATGTAAGATTGAAGAGGTCAAAGTTCAGTATGCTTGCCCTGTTTACAATATGGAAAGACTTAGCTGTCTAGATAATGATGTTATTCAATTTACTATTAGTGATCAACTTTTTCTCGATATTTTACTAATGGAAATAAGAGGAAAGTCAATCTCATATTCCACTTATGAAAAAAAGAAAACAATTGAAAGAGAAAAACAATTAGAAAAAGAAATATTTGAATTAGAACAAAATTTAACAGAACAGTCAATGAATGAACTTGAAGAAAAACAAACAGAAATAGAAGATAAAAACACTTCTTAATTTTGATACAGTCTCCAATCCCTTCGTTTCCGATTTTTTGTTTAAATTTAAATTTTATAGTAAAATTAAAACAAATATTAATTTTAACGAGAACTAGTTTTTGAAGGGGGGTGGGGATGAGTCATTACAAGGAATCAATTTGTCCGTCTGACCATTGGTCTGTCCATCAATGCTGTCGTTTCCGACAATAACTTGTAACTGAGAAACAGTAAAAGGTTATATTCTATATATAGGATTAGCTCTATCTTTGATTCGATGTCTTTTCAACAAATGAAACGTCATGGCAAAAACATTGACTAATTTGTGTTGAATTCATACTTTATAATGAAAAAATGGATTCACGTGCTTCACTAAACGTGAAGGTGACTAATGACTATAACCCATGGTCATATATAAAATTCAAGTCACTGACAGAAATAATATGTTAAATGCAATTAACTTGTTTATATATGTTATCATTTAAAAGAGGATATCAATAAGACTCAATCAGCATTATATTACAATATGAACATCATAATACTGTGCATAGTATAATCATATTTGAAGTGCAGAAATAACTAGTCAGACATAAAGTCATTTTAAATACTTTTCAAAATGAATTAAATGTATCAGATATAGGTTAAAATCACGCCTTAAACGATTGAGGGGCAGTATGAAAACCATTTATCCTTCTGTATTCAATAATTCAGAAGTGAGAAAAGAATTAGATTACTGGTCCCTGCTGACAAAGTAGTTAACAACATTGCCTTTGTTTGTAAGGCCCATTATAAAAACTGTATTTTAGAGGAACTGGGATTTAATTCTACAAGTGGTAATCCAACTTTTACCCATACCTCCCTTTCTAAGGAGGAAATTTTTCAAAATCATATATCAGTTTTGAATATTTTAATATTCCCAACAACTAAAATGAATTTGAATTACCATATCTATATTGGATTCCGACAATTCATAAAAATCCTTACAAACAAAGGTACATACCGGGATCCAGTAAATGTTCTACCAAGCCTCTTTCTTTACTCCTCACTAAGATATTAACAGTAGTGAAGGAGAAACTTCAAGAGTACTGTGCAACAATATATTCGAGAAGTGGTGAAAATCAGATGTGGATACTAAAAAATTCAAAGGAACTTTTGGAACATTTGAAATCACAAAATTTTACCAAAATTAACATCATAAAAACTTACGACTTTTAAACTTTATATACAACTATTCCCCACGATAAATTAAAGTCCAGACTTTCTGACATCGTTGACAGCTGCTTTTTCAATAAAAATGGAACTCGTAAATTTTCTTACCTTGTCATTGGTCATTTGCAAAATTACAAAATGTCAAAAAACAATCTGATTGTACACACAAGTACTCTGAAATTGACATTAAAAAGATGCTCGAGTTTCTGATTGACAGTATCTCTGTTGTTTTTTGAGACCAGGTCTTCCAACAATGGAATTCCCATGGGTACTAATTGCGTACAGTTATTAGCAGACCTATTTTTGTATTCATATGAAGCAGACTTTGTTCAGAATCGTTTACGAGAAAAGAGGAAAACACTTGCTATGGCCTTCAACTCGACAGTTAGATATATTGACGACGTATTGTCAATTAACAATGGTTATTTCCAATCTTATGTCGACACGATATATCCCGCTGAGCTTGGCTTGAGATAAAAGATACCACAGAGTCTGACACATCTGTTTCATATCTGGATATTTTATTAAAAAAGACGTTAATGGTAATCTAACAACCAAGCTTTATGATAAACGTGATGACTTTAACTTTTCAATCGTCAACTTCCCTTACTTATGCAGCAACATACCCTTATCACCTACATACTGGGTTTATAGCTCTCAGTTGATTCGATACGCAAGAGCATGCTCTACGTGTGAACAATTTCTAAAACGAGGTAAGTTATTGACAAACAAGTTGATGAAGCAAGAATATCAGCAGTTTCGTTTAAAGTCATCATTTCGTAACTTCTATGGTCGATACAATGACCTTGTCAGCAAATACAATCTATCATTAAGTCAAATGCTGACTGACTTTTTTCATACTAATTGTTATGCCATTATTTACATACTGAATTATCGACGGATTTTTCCGTTATTTCCCGATCATGACAAGGAGCACACGGCGGGTGTGCCCGGTCGGCAGGGGATCCTCACTCCTCCATGGCATGATCCCACCTCTGATGTCTTAGAGGTAGCTATTTCTTTCAACATTCTTGGGGAAGTACCCTCAGGACCATTTTTATCCAACATTTGACCATAGGACGACTGTTTTTCAGACATTTTGTTAAATTCCTTTCTAATGTACAAGTCTTCGTTTTTAAGTTAATATTGATACAAGTACATTTACCAAAGACCTATTAGAAATAAGACAAAACGATTTCAGAAATATTTATTTTCTTTCTTTTGATGGTATCTAAAACGTTGTTGTTAGAGATACCTGGTGCAATAACAGATTAGAAATTTTCTATACAAATAGGTAGTTCAACAAAAGAAAGGCAAGATTTTAATCTTTATACTAGTCTTATTGTATAAGATTCTTTATTTTGTCTTTTTTTCAGATGGCAAAAAGGAGTTGTGCTTATGCCATCGATGATGCAAGCTGAACTCGAGGCACATTACGAAGGGCAAACAATTCAGATGATATGGTAAGCAAGAGATTGTTCAGGCACCGAAAATATTGTACATCTCAATCAAAATATGATTGGTCAACTCAAGACAAAGTTTGGTTTTCTCGACCAATTGACCAGGATAACATTCAGTAGCTCAAAGTCTATTTCATTGAAAAATTGTCCTCTCCTTTATTGCAAAATAATTTTGAGATTAATGCAGATGACGTGGAGTTACGCAATATTTCAACTTGTTCAAGTGCCGCATACAATGCTAAGCATTTCTGGCAGATACCTTGGACTGTCGCTATCATTAACACACTTAAAGACGAGGCATGCTATTTTGAATTTAATCCTATAAATAACGGGTAGCAAGTGCAGATTTTTTTAAGAGAATCAGTAGAACTGTTAGTTGATTTTAACTTCAGTACCAGTTTTGCAGCTCGATTCTGTAATAACTGTAATCGTTTGATGATATATTCGGCAAACCGTATATCAAACTGTTGGCGTAATCCAGATGACTTATTACAGGAGACTGTACAAGTTGTTTACATGAGTCGTCAGTTAGGTATTGCCGAAAATATCTGATGTAGTAAGGATTCCAAAAAAATTTGTTACATTTTTCACTTACAAATATCCCAAAGCTTAAATTTTCATCAAAGTAGCATCCGAGATATTTTAATAAACGGAAGTGCATTAAAATCTGCGCCAACTGGATCTGGTAGAAGACACTGATAACATTTGTTGACTCCCGAACAAAAAAAATCCGTTTTACTTGGATTAAGTTTAAGTCTGTTCAAATTCATCTAATCATTAGTTTCCAATAGAACGGTCTACAAATTTTGTAATACGCGATGATCATTTTCTTGGGCCTATGGGTTAAAACTGTCACACACGGAGTGGTCTCCGCAAAACCAAGTAGCGGGTCTTCATAATATTCGATGAAATTTTGTAATGTACTAGCGTAGAATGTATAAAGAACTGGACCGCATATACAGCCTTGTGGAACAGAGAAGTCTAATTGTCTAGGTTACGATTTTGACGTATCTCTATGTACTTCGGCTGTCCTAGTGGAAAGATACGCAGCACTGTTAAGGCGTACTTCGAAGAAATCAACAGAATATAAACGTGCATAAATACATACCTTTTTAAATGAATTTTAATTTTGTAAAGTTACTATATTATCTTATGACTTTAACATTCTTTGAAATAACAGTGTATACCCCGCTCTGTACTGAATTTGGTTTGGTCACGTTATTTGATAGTCACGTGATAAATGCATATAATGTGTACTGTATGTAGGTCACAAACAAATTTCAATATCGCAATGGCATACCCTAGTTAAAATTAAAAATTAAAGTAATAGATTGTTTCTACATAACTTGTCGTTTATGGAAAGTGCTGCTGCTTTAAATAGAATTCGCATTTTATTAGTTTAAATTTCAAGTTATCTTGCTAATGTCGAAATATGTGTGACCTTTACCAAGCATTTTATATATTTATTAAGTTATGCTATCGATTTCAGGAAAGCAGCAGCACTTTTCAAGTTAAGGAATATGTCCATTATGTGTTTTCAAAAAATGGTCAAGATCTATTAAGTGTATGCCCTTGCGAAAAGCCGATTTAATGAGGCACCTCGGCGTGAAAGATGCACACCCTGTAGACAAAAACACGGTAGAATTAATTCAACACATTTTCTTGATATTTTTTTAAATAATGGCACTAAACAAACGTTTCAGATTTGTATTAATAGTCTACCTAAGATTTTCAAATAATATTCTGTTTAATAATAAAATGCATTTTTCACTGTGAAAAAATTACTTGATCCGCCTCTCACTGCACATAAAATGCGTCAAACTTTACCATGATGACGTCATGTCGACAAGTGCATTGCGATCAGTGACTTGTTTATATCTTGCTGTGTGGGATTTAACTAGAGACAAAAATGAATTCAGTGGTAAGTATTGATGTAGTTCATTACTCTTATGCAGCTTAGATTCGCAAATTATTTCATTTTCTGTTATTGTGAGGAATTGCTATATTTGTGTGATGTCACAGTAAACTTTTCCCGTATAAATTAGCCCCCGCCCCCTTTATGCAGCCTTAACAGAGCTGCGTATGTTTTAAACCATTGAAGTACTGAATCTATATATATTATAATCTATATATTATTTTTGAAATAGTATAGATTAATTAATAATTCATGTGGAATGGAAAATCTCTAAAAATGTGTCAGAAATGAATTTTAGAAACCTGAAAAGTAAACATTAAAAACATCAAAATATGAATATCCAATTCTCTCAGCCTTGACCAAGGGAGCACAGTTAAAAAAAACAGTTGATTAAAGCTCAAAATAGGTTGCAATGGTGACTCTACATGCTAAGAAAAAATATAAAGAATTTATTCTCTTATTCGCTGTTCTGTGGTTACCTTTCTTTAAATACAGTACACATTCATTTCTGGTAACTTACAGCTGAATTATAAATTAAAAAGGTGATGACTTAAGCTTTTCAATTCTCAAGTTCCTTTATTTGAGTTGGAAACAGTATTTCACTATCATCTGCATATAATTTTTATGTCTACAAACTCGTCTTTGTATCGGGCTTCAGCTTGTTGATTCTTTCGTCCATTGCAATAAAACTTGAATACAAAGAAAACAAATTTAGTTGTCTTTTTGTTAATTTTTTGTAGACCATAATTTATCTGTTCCCCTGTCACCAAATTATGGCAATATTTTCTCGTTATGTCTGAATTTATTTTATCTTATAATCTAGGAAAGAGTCGGTTTATCTGTAAGATGAGAAATGGGTTTATCTCAACAATATTTGCTAAAAAGAATACTTTAAGAGCAAAATGCTTCACTCATCTTGTACAAATTCCTGTATCTCTTTTATTAATACAAGGAACCTATCAAAGTAATTAATATTTATTCACAAATACGTAAGAACTATCATCTATTTTTGAGACATTTTTGGGGAGCCGTGGGGTAAGTGGTATATTCTTTAAATTTTGAATGTTTCATTATTTCTGGTAAATACAAAAAGCAATTTCTCTGAAATTCTCGCTTTTTCATTCTTTCTTGGAAAATTATAAAAAAAAAAAAAAAAAAAAAAAAAAAACTTTCCAAAATTTTCTTTTTTTATTGCGGTATTTGATATTCCTTTTATAAAAACGATGTTCTATTAAAGCGCCTTTTAATCAACGAAGGTTTTATAAATTGTTAAATAGATATAAACTTTTGCTGTCATGAATGTCACAAATAGCTGAGTAATCCATATGAAAGACAAAGATACAAGGAGGAACAATGACAGATATAGCAAAATCGTTTTATTGTTATAATGAAATATATGAAGATAACGAACAGTATTCAAGCTCAAAAGTCCATTATATAATACAAAATAGGAGCAGAGCAAACACGGACCTCCAAACATCAGAGGTGGGATCAGGTGCCATGGAGGAGTGAGCATCCCCTGCCGACCGGTCACACCCGCCGTGTGCTCCTTGTCATGATCGGGAAATAACGGAAAAATCCGTCGACAATTCAGTGTGTAAATAATGGCCTAACAATTAGTATGAAAAACGTCAGTCAGCATTTGACTCAATGGTAAATTGTATTTGCTTACAAGGTCATTGTATCGACCATAGAACTTACGAAATGATGACTTTAACCGAGACAGCTGATATTCTTGTTTCATCAACTTATTTGCCAATAATTTACCTCGTTTTAGAAATTGTACATACGTAGAGCATGCTCTTGCGTAACGAATCAACTGAGAGATATATACCCCGTATGCAGGTGATGAAGGTATATTGCTGCATAAGTAAGGGAAGTTGACGATTGAAAAGTTAAAGTCATCACGTTTATCATTAAGCTTGGTTGTTAGATTACCATTAACGTCTTTTTCAAGTAAAATATCCAAATATGAAACAGATGTGTCAGACTCTGTGGTATCTTTTATCTCAAGTTCACCAGGACATATCGTATCACCAGGACATATCGTATCGACATAAGAGTGAAAATAGCCATTGTTAATTGACAATACGTCGTCGATATATCTAACTGTCGAGTTGAACGCCACAGCAAGTGTTTTTTTTTTCTTTTCACGTACAAGATTTTGGACAAATTCTGCTTCATATGAATACAAAAAAAGGTCTGCTAATAATGGGGCGCAATTGGTACCCATAGAAATTCCAATAGATTGTTGGAAAACTTGGTCTCCAAAAACCACATAGATATTGTCAATCAGAAACTCAAGCATCTTTTTAATGTCAACTTCAGAGTACTTGTGTGTACAATCAGAATGTTTTTTAACAAAATAATTTTGCAAATGACCAATGACAAGGTAAGTAAATTTACGAGATTCAATTTTATTGAAAAAGCAGCTGTCAATGATATCAAAAAGTCTGCACTTTAATTTATCGTGGGGAATGGTTGTGTCTAAAGTGACAAGTCGTAAGTTTTTAAGCTGTTGATTTTGGTAAAATCTTGTGATTTCAAATTTTCCAAAAGTTGCTTGGTATTTTTAAGTATCCACATCTGATTTACACCACTTCTCGAATATATTGTTGCACAGTTCTCTTGAAGTTTTTTCTCCACTACTGTTAATATCTTAATGAGGAGTAAAGAAAGAGGCTTGGTTAAACATTTACTGGAACCCGCTATGTACCTTTGTTTGTAAGGATTTTTATGAAGTTTCGGAATCCAATATAAATATGGTAATTCAAATTCATGTTGGTTGTTTTGAATATTAAAAATATTCAAAACTGACATATGATTTTGATATAAATGTTCTCTTTTCATCTAGAATTGGAATTAAAATTCAACTGCTACTGACAATTCTTTTTCTTTTCATTTTTTACAAAACCTAAGTCTATGAATGCTTGCTTCAGTGTAATGATGGATTAATCTAGACCATTTTTTTTGGTTAATTATGGATGAGGAAGGGAGAGTTACACAGGGTAGCAATGAAAAACAAATATCTGTTTCAAGTTATTCATGCACCCTTTTCATTTCAAACTAAATAGTTCAAATTATCATGATATAGTCTTTTGTATTTTCATAATTGCTCAGTTGATCAATGTATCCTGAATTTTTCTTCAACAATTTAATCATTCGATACACTATACCGTAGTTGACAATCACCAAATACATTTAATGAGTCATCAAAGTTCGGTCTCTGCAATTTGTTCTAAAAATACTACGTCTTATAACCTCTCTCTCCTTGTACTGTACGAGGGCTGTTAGAAAAGTTCGCGGACAAGTTCTATGGTGAGCGCGCTATTTCCATGAAACCGATTAAACTCTCCAGATAAAAACTTTACCTATTTTCCAATATATATACAAAGATTTGGTGTTTTCCGGTGATCCTTAAAAAATATACAGCTATATTAGTTTGATAAAACATGCTTCACGGAGCATGCTACTTTTTTGCACGTTTACATTACATAGACTTTTTATTGAAATCAAAAATTGCACAGTTGTAGAGCAGAAAGCATTATGATATTTTACCTGTCGCTACAGTATTCATGAAACGTCACTTGCCGAAATTTTGAATTAAATTGGAGGGTGTATGACTGTTTTATAGCCATTTATAAATAATCAAGGCGTAAAAGCAAAGCCAAGAATGCGAACGTCATGGAACGTCACGGAGCCCCGAACTACTAAAAAATTATGTGTGCAGACTGGAAAATGTCTAAAATAAACTAAAATGCTTCTAGATGCTGCTGGAAATTGCCTACACGTACAAAGGACAAAAGTATTCAAAATGTAGTAGCTTTATAAGAATGGAAGGATTAACATTTTTAATGATCAACTTCATCGATACCTCAATACCCCACTTATCGCATGGACGTTGCGGCTATGGATTTTGCATTGTGTCCATACCTGACCTCTTAACTGCGTAGACTATTATTTTAAGATCTCACTAATGTCCGAAACAGCACAAAAGGCATTACAGAAGAAAAGTAACATGTCTTGACATAGATATTTAACTTTTCAGTAGAAAAAAGACAAGAAAATTCGAAAGAAATGAAACATATTTAGAACTATGAAAAAGCTTAACGGATTTGAAATCTGATTGTCACGTCACTTAACGTTAAGTTAATGCTCCGTGAATCCTATGACCGCATAGTAAAAATTGTTGTAAATTTTCAAAATTTTAGTAAATGGACCTGATTTTTTACATACTAATAAACAAAAGATAGGAATTTAATCAGACATAAGTCATACTTCACAGTACACAATAAACTTTCCGTAAAACAATGTGTCCGCGAACTTTTCTAACAACCCTCGTATAAGTTATGATAATTGTAACAATTCATGATGAACTTGTGTTCAAATCAACTGAATATTATTTATACAATAAAATATGTTCAAACTAAACTAAACCTTGTGTAAGTACTAAGTAATAAATAAGTAGTTTAACAGACACCCCATAACCCCGAAATAGTATGTAATTTATACCTTTACGTGTAGTAGAAAGTACGAAATTAATAACACTGCCATTTGTTGGAATGGAAAAAGGGGAAGTGATGTGGATGGCTGTAACATTGCAGAAATATTCAATGTTTCAAAGACATTATAAAGAACGTTTCATTTTTTTTTTTATTTTGGATATTTTTTTTAAGAATGATACCTCTTCTTAAGAACTTTAATGTAACATACGCAATGCGAATAATGGTTGAGGAATGATTATTAAGAAAATCCTACATTTAAAAAAATTCATAAGTTTATACACACACAGTTCTTAAAGAAGTTCGTGTACTGATGAATCAAGTTTTACTACTTCTCTGTTGAAATCTTTTTTTTTTTTTTTTTTTTTTTTTTTTCCAGAAAATTTTTCTATTCCTCATTTTTTTTTACATGCGTTCCAGCTATCAAAGATACGATGAAGTTAAAAAAAGTTTGGGGGTGGGGGATAAGGCAGGTTCAAGTCAGAGTTTCAGAGAATCTACCTAATTCATTTACATACCGTAAAATCAGTAACGTTGTTACGTGTAGAGTCCAAATATTGTAACTTTTAAAGAAGACATTGTAGGTATGTTTGTAAATAACATAAATCAAATTTAGAGACTGTACCGATTTGTTATACGTAACGTACGTTCGTTGTACTGCTTAAATGGACTATTGAGCTAACTGTTCGTTACTTTATTTTTCATGAGGGTGAAGAAAGAGAAGATTTGGGTTGATAATAGCAAACTATATAGCAGATATTTGAAAATGCATTTATTGATTTAAACAGCAAGTAAGGATAGATAAAGAACGAAATCTTTCCTAACATATACTCGTCGATCTAGACAAATGTACATACATATAGAAAATGAAGTTTTTTTATTTATCTGTTGATAAGTATTTCTCTTCAAATATAATTTTGTTTATAATTTCAAAATATACCTCCTTCTTCTTAACTTTTTCGATTTGTTTGCTTTTCTTATGTGTGATTTTCAATTTTTTTTTTTTTTTCAATTGTACAGGTCTTCCAACTGGAAGTGACCCAAAATACACCAAAAATGATGTAAATATAACCACCATCAAGGTATCTGTATCGAAGACTCGCCCTATAATAAAGATCTGATTTTATAGAATAAGCTTTCCTTTAGTGTCAAACAACCATTTATAAACTTGTTAATCAAATTGCCTGCCTTCAACATGTAAAATGTGATTAAGAATACTTTGAATGACTGTAGAGAAACAAAGAATTGGCAAATCATTCACATAAAAACAATTACTTGCACGTGTACTTTGTAACATCTCTTTAGGGCCGCACTGAATGTTTTTATACTCTATTTGAGAAGGGGGGGGGGGTATGGGCTTAGGCTCTGCACTATATTTTCAAGTATCTGCTAGACTTCGAAGGAAACAAACTTGCGTGTCTCGCCGGATGGCTTTTTTGTTTTTGGTTTGTTTGTTTGTTTGTTTTTTATTGTGCTAAAAGGTTTATAAGGAATTGCTTTTGCTTTACAGACCTACAAAAGAAAACTAATCAAAAGTTTGTTTCAAAGAAGACTGCTCAGTCAAACTTTTTTGTGCATTTTTTGCTAAGAATATAAAGAAAAAGTTAATATGTAGATCAATCTATAAATTGAGAGAAAAGGTATTCAAATAATACATATGTTTAATTTTTAAATACACTTATAAAACAAAGAGGTTTCAAACACTTTGCTACTCGAAAACATGACAGTTAAAAATGTGAAAGATCTGCTTAACAATTAGCATGCCTAATCTCTCTCTCTCTCTCTCTCTCTCTCTCTCTCTCTGCTTATTGATAGTCACATATTTAACCTATTACTTACCCAAGGTTCCGGTAGCTGGTCCTCCAAGAAAGAGTCTGTAGTTGTCTGATTCATCAAAAACAGAAAACTTATGATAATGTTCATTCAAAGTTGTGCCATTTCGTAATGTAATAGAGACGTAGAGGGATGAGTTTCTTCCCTTGGTAAGCTGGTGAATTACATCATTTCCTTCAACATATGTCTATAAGGTTATGTAAAGCATTCATATAGCAAAATATGTTTATTTTAGGATTATTGTTGCACAAAATATTAACCAGGATATGTTATATGTGTTAGTGAGTGAAAATCGTTTAAGCTCTTAAAATTTTAAGGGGTGTATATGATAAGTATATCATGAATTATGATAATTTAAATTTAACATAGCTAAATAAATGTGCATTCCTTGAGAAATGAATACATGGAAACAAATGAACATTGCAATGGGAATAGCATAAGCTTACAACAGATGTAAATAAGTATCTACCTATCCAATATGAGTCATTAGGGTGCCCGAAACCTCTCTTGTAGTTCACCCACGTTTTGTTAAAACTCACTGATCCACTCACCCGTTTCTGGATTGCCTAGCGGTTATCGACAAAAATAAAACAAAGCGGTAAAGTTCTATAGATATAATATGAAGTCCACTGTATTTCTCTGATAATTGTTTTCCTATGTTGTTTCATACGAAAATTTTCCTATATTGTTTCATACGAAAAAACTACTAGTAATTCAAAGAAATTCAGAGAGAGAGAGAGAGAGAGAGAGAGAGAGAAGGAGATCTTACGGTCCACCCTCCACCTTCGGATATTATATCACAGGACACGTCTATCCTGCTCTCATTACCAAAGGGGTTTACTCTAAATACACCAGACTGCCGGAGTCCAAGTATATAGAGGTCCTTACAATCTTTAATTTCTTTTAATTCTGTATGAAAAAAAGCCATTTAATTATAAAACAAATTCTAACTATACAGACTGGATATGAGTTTGAGTAACGAGAATGTCTTCTGTAAAATTGAATATAACATTCCATAGTCAAGTTCTTTCTATCACATCCATTTGAAACCACAAGTGAAAATAACATTTTCACAATAATAGTCTATTTATTGTCCTTATATAAACAAGCGCAAACGATTCCTGGCTCTGGAAATTCGCCCAATTCAGTGCCGTATTTTCTGGGGGGACAGTAGGCGTGCAAAGGCCATAGTGACGTCACAAACGACGCCCTCAAATAACGTTGTGAGCAATAGTTGCAGCGGCGGATCCAGCTGTGTTTCTAAGCGGGAAAAACGTTAAGTAAGCCTTTCGGCGAATGGATTATTATCGATTTCGACCGGATTTAATGTCTTACACACTACAAAATAAAGGCAGGGAATTTATAGCTTGTATTCCGGGGATATATATTTTTCAACCGCTGTCTAATTTATTCAATAATGGAATATAAAAGTAAATAATGAAAACTTTCAGTAGTGTTGATTGATTGATTGTATCTTGTTCTATGTCCAATTCGAGAATTTTTAACTCATATAGGGACGTCACCATATACAGGTGAAGGGCTTCGACCTTTGACCTTTGATTGGCACTCAGGGCCATTGAGCAGTGAGGGATCTTTATCGTGACAAGACAACGCATTCCGTGACACGGGACCTCGGTTTTTAAGGTATCATTCGAAGGACCAGCAACTTTCACTTCAAAGTGCCGAGCGCTTGGCCAAGGAAATCTTGCTACCTATTTTTTTTTTATCGACTTAGGCCAGTCGCGGCCGAGATTCGAACTCCCGACCTTCCGATCACGGAGCAAGCACTATATCGACTGAGCTACCGTGACCTTATTTCAGTAGTGAATATGGATTGATATTCAAGTGAATTGTAACGCTGACTTTCTTAAAGTTCTGACTTTATGCGAAGCGTGTACATGCTAAATAGCATATGTTGAACTGGCCGTTCAAATTTTCAAAGCATGCTAGACATCGTCATTATGAAATATCTTCAAAAGTAGATCAGAGGTCAAGTTGAAAACCATGATCATAAAGATGGACGGGCAGACAGAAATGTTAATAGAAAGACGTCTGGAAAGTGATCCCTAAGTGTTGGTTTTTTCTCTGCAGGCGACACACATTTTTATGCCCCCGGATCGAAAGATCCAGGGGGTATATTGTTTTTGTCCTGTCTGTCTGTTTGTCTGTTTATCTGTTTGTCTGTTTGTCCATTTGTCTGTTTGTTTGTCTGTCTGTCTGTTGTCAACTTTAACCTTGCCCATAACTTTTGATTGGTTGGAGCTATGACTTTCATATTTCACATGTGTATTCCTTGTGACAAGACCTTTCTTTGGGTGCCATCATATTTGACCTTTTGACTTTGACCTTGGAGTTTGCCCCATTTTTGCAACATTTTATGAGACTTTAACCTTGGCCATAACTTCTGAACAGTTGGTGCTTGGGGTTTCAAACTTCACATGTGTATTCTTTGTGACAAGGCCTTCCTTTGGATACCAACAACTTTGACCTTTTGACCTTGACCTTGGAGTTTGACCTACTTTTGAAAAAATTCAACCTTGGCCATAACTTTTGAACAGTTGGTGCTTAGGGTTTCAAACTCCACATGTGTATTCCTTGTGACAAGACCTTCCTCTGGATATCAACCACTTTGACCCTTTGACCTTGACCTAGGAGTTTGACCTACTTTTGAAAAACTTTAACCTTGGCCATAACTTTTGAATGGTTGATGCTAGGGCTTTCATACTTCACATATTTATTCCTTGTGACAAGATCTTTCTTTGGATACCAACTACTCTGACCTTGACCTTGACGTTTGTTTTTTATTTAAAAAACTTTAACCTTCGCCATAACTTTTGAACATTTGTATCTAGGTCTTTCAAATTTCACAGGTGTATTCCTCGAGACAAGACCTTTCTTTGGGTATCAACATTTTTTATCTTTTGGCCTGGATTTTGACTTGCATTTGAAGAAACTTTAACCTTCGCCATAAGCTGCCATACGGGGGCATCAGTGTTTCACAAACACATCTTGTTTTTTATGAAATGAAATGTAACTATTTGAACATTTTCATCACAGAACTATGATAGTCACTGTAACCCTGTAGAATTTTTAATTTTAATGCGAAATATCTTTTTGATATCAAATGAAAAAATAAAAACTGACAATCTTTAAAAATTGTAAGGAAGTTAAGAAGATTGAAATAATTGATATAAAATATCTTAACAACGAATTAAAATGTTGTTAAAGAAAGATAAAAAAATCGATATAACAAATTAATAAAGACGACAAAAAATCATATTACCTTATATATTTTAAGAAAGCCAGAATAAAAGATAAAAAAATCATTAATATGACTAAGCGAAGTAATACTAACGAGATAAAAAGTCATAACAAGAAGAAAAAATTCGTTGTAGGACCCTAAAAAGAAGGCATAACAAGAAGAAAAAATCGTCGTAGGACCCTAAAAAGAAGGCATAACAAGAAGAAAAAATAGCCTTTACCTTAACAGTCGACTTAGCATTATTATTTTTTATACATGTACTATAGTTTATTATAGTTACGATAATAGTTTTGCAAGAGTTCCATTTTTAATTGTAATAATTAATTTTTTTTACTTAATTCTCCTCCCCTGAGCTTGCTCATCACACTTCTGACTAGCCCCATCCCAAAGCACAAATCCCTGAACGTATGAAAACAATTCTAATTTTTATGAAAATATAAATATTTTTTTAAACAATTTTCCAGCTGAATGTGTACGAGTAAAATAGAGAGGACTTTAAATCATATAAATGTAAATTTTAAATGGAATTATGTCCAACTTAGCCACACCTTTGAAAGTAAATCGGGTAATGGATACAATCATGCTACCAGTTTGAATGCTTGTTCTCTGAAGAAGGTTTTCGAAAATTGCATGATTTTATTTTTTATGATTGTAGCCCCGCCACTCAGAGATGAAGAGACCATGAAATTTAAATTATAAGCAAAACTAATTTATCACTTTTACATATCACTAATCAAGCTGGTCAACAATGGCATTTATTTCGATCTCCAGACTGTAAATAACCTTTAATAAAAAAAAAATAATGGAATTTTCTGAATTATTCATATACCGGTACTTAGTTTCAACTGATTTTATAATAATGCACTCTTTTGTTAATACAGTGTGTAATCTCGTGGGCAAAATTATGTGCACAGAGAAGAATATGGGCAGGGGCGATACATGTACTACCCAGTATAAGCCCCCTAAACCTTTCAATGAACAAAAGAAATACCATCACTACATTACATACGTGAAATAAGCTTGTTCAGCAAAGACTTGTTTTCCTTATTTTCCTGCCGTAATTGATCATCAGATTCACGCTGAAGCTTGACAGTTAACGTAAGGCTGGTCAGAAAATCTTCTATTTTCTTGTTATCTAGCCGTTGTTGATCTACATCACGCTTGATCCTTCTATGCTCGGTAAGAAGTGTGTTGATTTGATCCATTACATCCTCATTATTTTTGCAGTCGTCTGTCTTATTCGGATAAATGTACTGAGAACGTGTACATATCAGACCCGACAACAAGATAGCCATCCACACTATAGCCATAATTTAAGCTTTTCGTCTTCTTCAGTTAAGCGTTTCTCATATTCACCAAATTAGTGAGACAGAACTATTTAATATGTTGAATGCACTTGATGTAAATAAATCAGCAGGTGTTGATTTTATTGGCCCTCGTCTACTAAAACTTTCAGCTAATGTCATAAGCAAATCCATTACACATCTTATAAATGCTAGCATCATTAATGGTGTATTTCCATCACGTTTAAAGAAAGCAAAAATTACTCCTATTTTTAAGAATGGTGACCATGCTGATCCAGGAAACTACAGACCTATATCAATTCTTCCAACATTGTCCAAATTAATTGAAAAGCACATAGCCAATCAACTACGGGATTTTACCACTACCTTTGATCTTATATATAAATCACAATCTGGTTTTCGAGAGTTTCATTCCTGTCAAACAGCATTAACAAAACTAACAGACAATTGGTTACAAGCTATGGATCAAGGAAATCTTGTAGGGATAACTTTTCTAGATTTTAGTAAAGCATTCGATTTAGTTAATCACAATATTCTGATAAATAAACTTAAGTTGTATCACTTTGATCAAATGTCAATTAAATGGCTTTATTCCTATTTAAGCTCCAGGACACAATGTGTGAAACTAGGTACATATTCCTCTAACTTCTTGCCCGTCACAGCAGGTGTGCCTCAAGGTTCTATTTTAGGGCCACTTTTATTTTTACTGTATATAAATGATCTTCCTCTACATGTAAATAATACAGATATTGATTTGTTTGCTGATGATGCAACTTTACATACATATCATAATAATGTGCATTCTATTGAAAATGCCCTAAATGATGATTTGTGTGAGATTGAAAACTGGTGTTCTAGAAATCAAATGATGTTGAATATTGATAAGACAAAATGTATGCTTATGAGAACTCAACATAGAAAATCTAAGTTAACGTCTTCAAAACTAGATTTGTGTGTATCAGAAAAAAGTTCATAAAAATGTTGAATCAGAAAAACTCCTAGGAGTACATATTGATCATTCATTGCGCTATAATAGTCATATTGATTCTGTTTGCAAGTCCTTGACATATAAGCTATTTACATTACGTAAAATCAAAAAATTTCTCCCATTACACACACGAAAACTTTTGTATAATGCATATATTCTGCCTTCTTTGAATTATTGTTTGACTATTTGGGGCAATGCTCCAGGTGCTGGCATAGAAAGAGTTTTTAAATTACAAAAAAGAGCAGCCAGAATTATATTAGATGTGGCACCAGATGCTCCATCACTACCATTATTTGTGAAACTTGGGTGGTTGACTATATATGAATTGATAGATTTTAACAAATACACATTTCTTTATGAAACACTTCATGGTATGGCACCTGATTATCTGAGAGACTCCTTTGAATTCATTTCCTCTAATAATTATATCCTACGTTCTGAATCCAATTATGACCTTAGTCTACCAAAGTATCGAACAAATATTTTTAAAAATTCTTTTCAATATTCAGGCGTTCATTTATGGAACAAATTACCACTACATGTACGTTTTTCATCAACTTCACAATCCTTTCGTAAAAATGTAGAAAAATTTATCATCAATGGACGCAACATTTCTTAATTTGTAACTTATTTCTATGTTTTAATGATATATACTTTTCTCAAATGCATTTCACCTATGTCATATACTTGTATTTTTTTGATTATTATACTGTTGTATTTATATTTGTACTATACATGCATAGAGGGCCCTGAGGAAGACTAGTGCTTTGCACTAATCGGGTTACCCTCTTTAAATAAAGTATTATTATTATTATTATTATTATTATTATTATATATCTTCTGAAAAGGAAGTGTTTAACTTTAACTATTTAATATTAATATCGATATTTTCTGCTTGGATCAAATGTTGAGCGGTTAATACATATGTGTCGTCTATTTGTCCATTTCAATTATTCTGATGATTAATCCACATCTAATATTCTATGATGTGTCCTACATTTGGTGCATTCATGTATGACTATATTATTACATTTTCAATGATGAAATACTAAAACCTCCTCGTTAATAAACGGTGATTTTCATGTATTTAAAAGTGATTTTTTTAGTGTGAAAAGAAGGTATTAAAGTATTTTTTTCGAATGATTTATGAAGATAACGAACAGAAATTAAGTTCAAAAGTCAACTGGAATAACAAAAATTTGGGAAGAACAAATGCAGACCTCTATTAGGTGTTATGGAGTAGGAAACATCTATTATCGACTGGTCACTCCCACAGTGTGCTTCTTGTTATCAAGCGGAAAAATCAGTTGACAATTCAGTGTGAAAATAAAAGCTTAACAATTTTATGAAAAACGTCAGTCATCATTCGATTTTACAAATATAGATTGAATATGCTAACAGGTGCAATGTGTCTACAATAGACTTTGTGAAATTTAAATGACATTTGTGATATCCTTGTATCATGAACTCATTTGTCAATAGCTTGCCTTGTTTTTAGAAATTGTTCGTACGTAGAGTACATGTATGCCCTTGCAAATTGAAAGAACTGGGGGATATAAACTCCTGGCAGGTTTTAATGGATAATGCTACATATATTAATTAATTTTGAGACAAAGAAAAAAAAATACAGAAAATTTCACGATTTGTTCTCTCTTTTACGAAGAACGTTATTAACAATCAGAGTAAATAAACTTTATGACAGAGACTAAAACTGACCAGGTTTTTCCATATTGTTGTGAAAATCCATGTTTACAATTTTGAAACTCATAGTCGCTTTGTTATGGCATCACAAAAGCTCTCAAATATCAGGCAACGGTTTTACTTACCCCTTTACAAAAAAAGAAGGAAAGGAAAAATTTTAAAAAAGTCAAGAACCAGAAAATTCAATGATTTGGAAATGAGTATGTAAATTAATATCATTCAGGATATAGGATGTAATTTATATTTTCACTCGTGCCTCGAAATGGCAAAATATTCTTAAAATTTTTTTCGTCCCGTAAAATATTCTTCAAAAACATTGAGTGTCCAATATTCTCTCGACTAGAAGCTTACGTATTCAATTACACTTCATCATTTTTAGGAATCTTCATGAATGATGACTTGAAACTGGGACTGTTTTACAGTTCTTGAAATGAAACGCAGTGAATTAATTGATATAAGTCAATGTACTGTAAAACAAAAACTTCAAGAATGAAAAAGGTGAATCGATTTTTGATCGATCTTAAAAAAAATATAAACAAAACAAATCTGTGAAGAGGGCGTAAAACACGGGTCCGCGAACATCCCTCATGTGGAGGTATGATTAAGTGCCTACAAAGAGTAAGCATCCCCTGCTCACCTGTCACACATGCCGTGAGCCCCATACACCGACCAGGGAGATGGAACACTTCGTAGAAAAATTCAGTAAATAAAAAACAAAGGTCTAGGAAACAAGTCAATCAAAATACGACTGAAGGTCATGTCCGTTTTCAGTTCATTAGAGTCAAAAGACATACAAGTCAGAGACAGTATTTACAAAAATAACCATTTCAGTATATATAATAATGAAATTGCCATAAGTATGTACAATGTTAAACGCGAATTTTTCAGTAATTTGTTTAAAATAAGCTTTTGCTGTATAAGCTTAGTACAAAATGATGGTACCAAGATAGAGACACTTAGATAACGAACACTTCTTTCACCAGTAATCTTACTGGACAGAGCTTCTGTACCAAAACTTGGGAAAATCTGAACTGCAAATCTTCTAATGTTGTCTACGGAATAGAATGTAATCTTTGTAGACTTATTTATGTTGGTGAAACTAAGGGATCACTCAATAAAAGAACATCAGGTCATAGATTTCAGATAAATAATGGGGGTCAGCAACTTTTATACAAACTTCAACATGCCAACAAAGGAATTGACGCGGTTAATATAAGTAATATTATTAATCACAAAAGGGTCCAGTCTTGTATTCCACAATATTTCAAGTTAAAGACTACATCTTGTATTTCCTACAAATATACATCGACTATTGCTTCCAAACTTTTTAATTACAAGAAAATTTTACAGGGCCTGGATATCGAATATCTGAATCATAATCCTCCATCGTGTTCATGTTCTTCTTCGCCCTATAACTATAGTCCTGCTGGACACGTTATTACTGGTGACGTAAATATAGTTAATAATGAGGATTTTAGATCACTAATTTTAAAAGGTCCTAAATTTAGGGAACCGCGATCCTTCAACTGGCGTCAGAATTTCATAAATATTATGGATTCTGTGGAGGACTACGCCAAGCGATGGGCCAGACATGAAAAAGAAGACCTTGACACTTTGTCAGAATGGATTAAATGTATCAGATATATGTTAAAATCAAGCATTAAAAGATTGAGGGGCAATATGAGAACCATCTATCCTTCTGTATTCAATAACCCAGAAGTGAAAAAAGAATTAGATAGATTACATGATCAGTACGTATTGATCCCTGCTGACAAAGCAGGTAACAACATTGTCTTTGTTTGTAAGGCTCATTATATTAAACGTATTTTAAAGGAACTTGGATTTAATTCTACAAGTGGTAATCCAACTTGTACTCGTAGTTCCCTTTGTAAGGAAAAAATTCTTCAAAATCATATGTCAGTTTTGAATATTTTTAATATTCTAAACAACCAAAATGAATTTGAATTACCATATTAATACTGGATTCCGAAACTTCATAAAAATCCTTACAAACAAAGATACATAGCGGGTTCCAGTTATTGTTCAACCAAGCCTCTTTCTTTACTCCTCACTAAGATATTAACAGTGGTGAAGGAGAAACTTTATACACAACCATTTCCCATGATAAATTAAAGTCTAGGCTTTTTGGTATAATTGACAGCTGCTTTTTCAATAAAAATGAAACTCGTAAATATACTTACCTTGTCATTGGTCATTTGCAAAATTATTTTGTTAAAAAACATTCTGATTGTACACACAAGTACTCTGAAGTTGACATTAAAAAGATGCTTGAGTTTCTGATTGACAATATCTATGTGGTTTTTGGAGACCAGGTCTTCCAACAATCTATTGGCATTCCCATGGGTACCAATGCGCCCCGTTTTTAGCATACCTTTTTTTGTATTCATATGAAGCAGAATTTGTCCAAAATCTTGTACGTGAAAAGAAGAAAACACTTGCTGTGGCCTTCAACTCGACATTTAGATATATCGACGATGTATTGTCAATTAAGAATGGCTATTTCAATTTTTATGTCGATACGATATATCCTGGTGAGTTTGAAATAAAAGATACCACAGAGTATGACACATCTGTTTCATATTTGGATATTTTACTTGAAAAAGACGTTAATGGTAATCTAACAACCAAGCTTTATGATAAACGTGATGACTTTAACTTTTCAATCGTCAACTTCCCTTACTTATGCAGCAATATACCTTCATCACCTGTATACGGGGTTTATATCTCTCAGTTGATTCGATACGCAAGAGCATGCTCTACGTATGTACAATTTCTAAAACGAGGTAAATTATTGACAAACAAGTTGATGAAACAAGAATATCAGCTGTCTCGTTTCAAGTCATCATTTCTTAAGTTCTATGGTCGATACAATGACCTTCTCAGCAAATACAATTTATCATTGAGTCAAATGCTGACTGACGTTTTTCATACAAATTGTTAGGCCATTATTTACACACTGAATTGTCGACGGATTTTTCCGTTATTTCCCGATCATGACAAGGAGCACACGGCGGGTGTGACCGGTCGGAAGGGGATGCTCACTCCTCCATGGCACCTGATCCCACCTCTGATGTTTAGAGGTCTGTGTTTGCTCTGCTCCTATTTTGTATTGTTTGATGGACTTCTGAGCTTGAATACTGTTCGTTATCTCCATATATTTCATTGAAGACACGCAGCTATGTTAAGGCTGTCAGAAGGCTTAATATGCATTAAAATATACATTTTATTTTGAGCAAAAGTTTAATTTCAATCTGTGATCTATGTATGAATTTGCAGTCAACTTGTGATGAGAGTGTAATTAGGTATTATAAAAATGCATTCTTGTGATGCCACATGACTTTGTTGATCACGTAACGGACACTTATAAATTCCTAAATGTTGCATAAAATCGCATCAGCACAAGTGCAAAACAACATTATTGCGAAAAATTTGTCACAAAAAGTGCTGGGGGCAGGTCTGAATTTTATTTGTTGAGAAAATATTCCACGAGAAATTCAACTTACCCATATAAAAGGGGGCATTTTCAACTCTTTATCGCAATTTATACGACATAGGATAATTTACATACAATCCCCCAGCAAAATTCAGCTAGAGCACATACTTCTCTAGTAGATTCACACAGAATATCTTCAATTTATCCTTATTTATCACTTGTGCCAGTCAAATATCTATACGATTTATTAATTCTAACTCTGTCCACGGATGTGTGAGGGGGAGCGTTTCACGGTCAATATTTTTGTTATTGTTTGAATATATGTATATCGGACAAGATGAAAGAATAACGATATCAAATTGCAAATGTTCAACATCATAACAGCACACTTAAGCTGAAAGAGGAATTTAGACGCTTGAATCAAACAATAACGCTAAAAAAATCTTAACATGTCAAGTAAAGGAATGTTAAAGTTATGACACTTTCCCCATCAAGTCAGCTCAAGTATGCAGTGACTTGACGTCATATCTAGGTAGTTCAGAGAAGTAACTACAGTTGGAACAGTTTGATATTTTATGGACAGCCTTATCCTAGCCGCGCACTTTGTCTTCTGGAGTAGTAATTCCCTTTGTATTTTTGTCGTATTGTGTAATAAAGTAGACATTTTAAAACAAAATGTATTGAAATATGGAGATAACGAACAGTATTTAATTGCTTAAAATCCATTTAAGCAATTCAAATCGGGATCAGACCAATACAGAAATAAAAAAAAAAATACATCAGAGGTGAGATCAGGTACCATGGGGAGTCAGCATCACGTGTCGACCGGTCACACCCTTCGTGTGCTCATAATTCATCTTTTATGACCCCGAATTCACAGAGATTGCATGTCCTTTTATCCCTTACAATTTTGTTATATCTTAAGATTAATTATGTGCAAATAGTCTTAATCTTGTTATTGGTACTCTATGCTTTAAATGTACTGATTTAAGTAAGACAGGAGGGCAAAATTAACAACAAAATGCTAGTACATGTATATGATCACGATCAGTACACGATCCGTATGTACACGTCGTCGCTGACGAAGCAGGACACAACATTTTTTTGTTTGTAAGGCTCATTAGTTGAATTGTATTTTAGAAGAACTATGATTTAATTCTGCAAGTGGTAATCCAGCTTATACCCATAGTGCCCTTTCTATGAAGGACATTCTTCAAAATCATATATCAGTTTTAAATATTTTTAATATCCCCAACAATCAAAATGAATTTGAATTACCATACCTATACCAAATTCAAAAACTTCATAAAAATCGTTAGAGAGATACGCAGCGTGTTCCAGTAAAAGTTCAACCCAACCTCTTTCTTTACTCTTCACTAAAATATATGCAGCAGAGAAAGAGAAAACTCGTAAATTTACTTACCTTGTCATTGGTAAAAAAAATCATTTTGTTAGAAAACATTCTGATTCTACACAGAGGTTCTTTGAAGGTTATATTAAAAAGATGCTTGAGTCTCTGATTAACAATATCTTTGTTGTTTTGAAGACCAGGTCTTCCAACAATCTGTCGGTGTTCCCATGTGTACCAATTGCGCCCCTTTTTACGCAGACTTTTTTCATATTCAAAAGAAGCAGAATTTAATCAAGATCTAATACATTCGAAGAAGAATATACTTGCTTTGGCCTTCAACTCGACTTTAGATATATCGAAGACGTTTTATTAATTAACAATAGTTATTTCCATTCAAATGTCATCCTTTGAAACTCAAAATATTAAATGCACTCACTTAATTAAATAAAGGCATTTCTAAATAGTTATGATCTCCTCGTTTTGTCTTAGTATCACTTTTTAATCGCTTTGAATCAAATCACATTTACATTTTTATTGGAACCTACTGAGAAGCCCTTCGGGCTTCACAGGATTTGATCACGTGACCAACCAAGCTCATTTCCCAGTGAACTTTATTAGCATTGTTGTTTATTATTTCTGAAATATAAATACCTGAAATGAAATCCTTTTAAGACAACACAAACTGAAATTGATGTTTGTTTGTTTGTTTGTATGTTGTTTAACGTCCCTCTCGAGAATTTTTCACTCATATGGAGACGCCACCACTTGCCGGTGGAGAGCTGCAAATTTTGTCCTATACTCGGCACTTACGGCCACTGAGCAGTGAGGGATCTTTTTTGTGTCAGCACCTACTGCGACACGGGACCTCGGTTTATACGGTCTCCTCCGAAGGACCGGTCCCCACGTCCCACAGTGGGATTCGAACCCGCGACGTAAGGATCAACTCCTTAATCCGCGACTCTAGAGCAGACGCTCTAACCACTGCGCCACGCGGGCGACAACTGAAATTGAAGAAAAAAAACATGAAATCACATTGTTGTGAAAATGTTCTTTGACATAAATGCATTCATTGTACATTTAATAGGGTTGTAAATATATCAGAATAAACTGATACTGATGTTTAGCCAAAAGTCATTATTTTAAGTAATCAGAAATTGAATATAAACATCTTAAAGAAGATCCATTTAAGACAAGATAAATTCCTTTCCACACAATCTTGCTCAGAAGTCTCACAGAATATAAAAGAATCTTCTTAATCATATCTAAGCTCATCTACAGAAGCCAACTCGATATTTTGTTTAAAATCGAAAGAGAAGCAATAAAATTGTCACTGTTAGAATTTAGGCGCCAATAGAAATTTAAGGCTCAATTACATTAGTCGCTAATTATAACCCTGCTAAAGTATGCATCATCAGGATTGTATTGCTTGTTAATCTGTGTATCATCTGGATCAAAATGCCTGCTAATCTATATATCATCAGTTGACGGGATTTGTCCATTAAATACTGTTCATATTTTACATTTAGGTTTAGGCATTGGATAGGATTCCATTGTGACCAATGAAATTGAAATGTAAGGCTTCCTCATATGTGTAGGGTGCAAAAAATACTCAAGTATAGAAAAGTATAAATTTATTTTATGGTTACATAGAATCTCAAGACAATTTATGATCTTCATACGTGCCAAACAACAAAAGAAACATTTTCAAAGGCATTTCAAAGAGCATTTGTTCTAATGAAGATAAATATCACAAATAATAAAAATAAAAAATATAAAACAAAGTAGATTAACACTTTTTTATCTTCATTTTTTAGATAACAAATTAGATCCACAAATATGATGAATAAGGGTCGAAAAAAGTCAAGCAGACATTGACCTTTGAGTTCATGGCACGAATGTTTTTTCTTCACTAATTCAGTCTGAGACTATTTTGAATAACTGGTTTATTTAATCTTGCTATATTTTCTTGCCTATTCAGATCTACAGTTGATTGCACCTGCCCACATCTCTGTGCATCTCTCGACTCGTCCTTCGATGTATAACAACATGTCATTTACATAGATACATAACGTAAACACATCTACGTCAAGTCAAGCCATAGTCGAACTGGTCTGTAGGTAGATTCACCTATATCACATAGAATGTGAATAAGGGACAAAGTCAAATATTGATTGAGACTGAGTTAGTACATATTGTAAATTATCATGATGATGTAGTGTTACTAGAATACTGATGATGATTTTATTTAAGAGGATAATTATGATTACCAAGCTTATTCTAGAAAATGTGGAAGAGGCGGAGATATTGATTTATTTTCTTGAACCACACTCTTGTTTAAATATAAAATTATAGAACATTTCCCAAATACTATCTTTAGGATGAAATTTAAAAAAAAAATGAGTATTTCTTTGACGACAAATCTATCTATTTCTTGCTTGTTTTGTATCAACTGAAATAAGCGTATTTTTTTATCAAAAAGAAAATGTTTGAAAAATAAGAAGAATCGGTTTATTTTATCGAAGATCTAGAAGAATCAAATTTTAGGTTCTTTATCATAGAATGTGCATATGTTGTAGGAAGTTTTAATACAGGGAGTGGAAATTTATACGATTACATCTTAAATAATAAGTTATAGAATGACGTAATTTATATCCTTCAACCATTTTCAGGCCATGACACGGATGTAACTTCACATTCTTGATTTATACAGATGCTTGAATTATTAATTTTGGGAGAAAATGTACTGATTTATGTTAAAGTACAGGACAACGTGCTGCCAATAGTATATATTAAAATGACAAAATATGGGAGTATAAAATTCTACGGAAGCCCGTTGAGGCCAGTTCAGAGAAAGAAATATTTTTTTATTGCGTTTAAACGCAATAAGTATTGCGTTTAAATGCAAAACATTGCGTTTAATCGCAATAATCATTGCGTTTAAACGCAAAAGATTGCGTTTAATCGCAATGTATATTGCGTTTAAACGCAAAACACTTTGCGTTTAATGGAAAAAGATTGCGATTAAACGCAATCTTTTGCGTTTAAACGCAATAACTTTGAGATTAAACGCAATGGTTTTTGCGTTTAAAAGCAATAATATTTTTGCGATTGGACACAATGATTTTTGCGTTTAAACGCAATAATATTGCCATTAAACGCAGTAATTTTGCGATTAAACGTAATACTTTTGCGGTTAAATGCAGTACTTTTGCGTTTAAATGCAATAATCTTTTAGTTCAAAAGCAATAATCTTTGTGTTTAAAAGCAGTCATTTGTACCAAACATTGCAGAGTACAGTGGACCCACGCATATTTATGTCTTTTATTTCTTTCTCTTTTTACTTGTGAGGAAATTGCGTATTGTTTAGCTTTATAGAATCAGGATTCGCCGAGCAAACGCTCTCTGAAACGATAAATCACTAATAAGAATTTTTAGAGGAGAAAAATAATGTCGGATTGTAAAAACAAAGGCAACCTAAGAACGGGACATGTCTTATGCTTATTATTCTCTACATTCTTAATGAAGTTTTGATCAGTTGCTCTGTTAAAAAAAACTGTCTCCTACGTTGTAGTCACAAGTTTAACCCATGTATAAAAGGATTTTTGGAAAGGACTGAGAAAATGTTGGAATTATGTACAACATGATGAAGTATTTAGACTTAAATGTACATTCATAACCCTTCCTACGGTTGCATACAGTAAACACAAGAATATATGTGATGGATTTATATGACGTCAAAATCATAATCAAATGAAAACAGATTGATCGATGTGTACTACATGTTCCAAATTGACAAGTGCTATTAATACCACTGAAACATTCTCTATAAGCTGTGATACACTTAAGCAATTGATCAGAGACTTTATTAAGAGTTTTGGGTTCTAATACATTTAAGACAATTAGGTTGTTAGGATTGTTTTACAACAATTTTCAAAAACTGTAAAATTTTGCAAAAAGACACAGCAAATCGGATCTTCTTAAAGTTGAAGTGTCGGATCCTAGTACACGTACATGCAATAATAAGCTTTGACTAATTCATGTTTGATTCTGAAACTACAGTATCACTGTGTTTATATGCAAAACAAATCCTTATAAGGAAGGATTATTGGGTTTAAACGCAAAGATTACTGAGTTTAATCGCAAAATTATTGCGTTTAATCGCAAAATTATTGCGTTTAATTGCAATACTTTTGCTTTTAATCGCAAAAGCTTTGCGTTTAATCTCAAAAATAATTGCGTTTAAACGCAAAAATTATTGCGTTTAATCGCAATACTATTGCGTTTAATCGCAATAATTTTGCCTTTAATCGCAATAATTTTGCGCTTAATCGCAAAAAAATTATTGCGTTTAAACGCAAAAATATAATTGCGTAAAAGCGCAAAAAGTATTGTGTTTAATTGCAAAAGTATTGCATTTAAACGCAAAAGATTGTGTTTAATCGCAAACTTTTGCGTTTAAACTCAAAGTGTTTTGCCTTTAAACGCAATATACATTGCGATTAATCGCAATCTTTTGCGTTTAAACGCAATGATTATTGCGATTAAAAGCAATGTTTTTGTTTTTGGTTTAAACGTAATAATTATTGCGTTTAAACGCAATAAAAAATATTTCTTTCTCTGAACTGGCCTTATCGGGCTTCCGTAATATTCTCTGTACCAAAGGTATTTATTTAGACATGCAGATAGGCTTGATACTATTATATTTTCAGTAATGGCAATTTCAATAGTATTTTTCTGATCACACATGCATTAGCTTTACATTAGAAACGTTGTTCAGGTAAGAAAGTTCTTCAATACATTATCAATCAATCACGTAGAATGTCTAATTAAACTGCAACGTTGATAGATGACATTAAATATCAACTCAGTACTTAGAGAAAATTCTGGTGCACTACTTGACTGTTAACAGAATGATTCTTAAAGGTCAGAAAATATAAACTATTTTGCTGAAATTTTCAGACATACTGTTTGTGATTTAATTTTACTATATTACAAAGTTATAGAAGGGGCATGTTTATGTAAGAGGGAGAAAATTAATGTTTATTTTTATAATAACATTATTTTGGGAACATTGTCACTTTTAATAGGATAATGAAATAAAGAACTTTGAATACAGTCAGCTTGTTATATTTATATGAAAATCACTAGATTAAAAGCACTATGAAAAATTATAGATTTGAGAAGTCATTTTGACATTTTAAAATTTTTAACATTTTTAAATATAGCTGTGTTAAAGCATTATATTAATCATGCACAAAGAAAGATTTGACTTAAGTACAAGTAAGTGCAATGTACAGTGTACATGTATCAACACGAATCCAAGGGACTTGGATGACATATGATATATCTAAAATGAGATTTTAAAAAAAGTAAAAAATGCAGAACTTGGATTAAAGTTTTGAAATTTTAATTGGTATGAATTATGAAAATAATTTCATATCATACTGTGCGAAAACTGCAAAGTTGACACATTCCATCTTTCTCAATTTTTTTAATGGAAAACAAGTTTGATTTTCAATTATGACTTTGAAAAATCATTATATATCCCTCTCTTCATCTTAACACTAAAAATAAGTGAAAAAATGGACACTATATAATATCGAAATATCTGACATGGTGAATTGATTTTTATTCAAATGGGATGAAAACCTTCTGCAATCTTGAAAAGCAAAAGGTAATGTTCTCACAGATCTGAGTTTATTTTGTGAGGTCTTAATCAAGACCCATACTCCTCACATAAATTATCTTTACTCATTCTTTCTTTGAAATATATATCAAGTTCAAGATATATGTATCATAGACATATCACATTAGATTCTCTCTCAAAAGTTTTAAACTGTTATCTGTTATATATGATAATATAAGGTCATAATTTGGAAAAGTTGCATTTATCCTTTTCCAAAGAAATGTGCTGCTGTCAAATTTTATTTCATGAGTTTTATATATGTATTTTAGCTCCTTTAACCTACAAAAACTTACTTTAATTCTGATTCTCATTTTTACTTTGCATTTAAGTACATGTAATCTTTCAGATTAACTTCAAACACTGAAACATGCGTCTTTATTAAAAATGAAGCATTGCTTCTGTAGTGATTTGTCTATTAACACCCCCCTCTCCCGATCATTCTTTATTTCACAAGATAGACAACTGACTTTGACATTTTGTTGGTGTCCTGTTCACATATTACTTGTATTAATCACTGCCAATTATATGCTAGGGAAACATTATGAGATTTGCCTTAAACCAGCTCTTGCAACTATCTATCCCCCATCTATCCCCTGAGACTACATTGTGACAGACTTCATGGACAGTGAAGACCAGTGCTGATGATATGATGATATCTGATTACTTCCTGAAAGTTCGTATCAGTCAGGGTCTAACAATAGATACAGATCTGCAGTTAGAAGATCGAATTAATTAAGAGAATATAACATTCTATAAGAGCTGATTAGACGATTTCAACTCCAACTCCTTAAAAATTAGGATAATATCAATATATTAAAAAAGACAAAAGGAATGTAGGTAATGTAAAGTGCTGCTAAAGCTGAATTGCTAGTCTCTAAGGCAGAATTTTATTGTTTAAATTTTGATTCAGAAATTACAAATCTTAGGCTAAAATATTTATAGAATGAAAAATTATCTATAAGTCAGTGTACTAAGAATTTTTTTTCCGAAAATTATTTTCCCACCTAAATTCTCAATCAAAAACTATATTTCTGCACTGCTGCTTTGGACACGAAGATATCATAGTATACTTTACTGTATCGCTATTAAGACTTATCTAAAAAAAAAAAAAAAAAAAAAAAAAAAAAAAAAAAAAAAAAAAAAAAACCTGCAAAGCACAGACATATATTAAGGCCCATAGGTGGCAATTATCCTAAAACACGAAATCAAATTGCCAACTGGTGACAAAAAAAAACTGCAGCTATTCTTAGCTATCCTTAGTACTTTAAAAAATGGAAATATTTCAAGCAAATCAAAACCGCATTCTATGGTCAATGTATTATTATCATATGATTTCAATTGTTATTGTGATGATGACACTATATGTCTAAAAACAGTGGAAGAATAACATATATGAAGTTGTCGAAGTATAGATTCCCAGTCCCTTAGGTTAATTATGCTCTTATTGGTAAAACATTACACACTTCATAGCAATCTTTTAAAAAAAAATAGATATAAAATTCATAGATAGCATAAGAATATTTATCATTTGGCCTCAAAAAAGTGTTTTACTTTTCACATTTTCTTAACCTTGTATGTGTCGTAGTTGTAAATGTTAATGCCTACAATGATCTGATTAGGTAATAAGGTCTTGACCGCTAATAGAGTTGGATAGATTGGAAGAGGCTATCAAGTTTTTACATTTATTGCTGAGTTTCAGTACTGGACAAATATCGGAATCAACTGACAGTTATTATAAGTCAGCAAGTTGGGCAGTTCCAATATTGAGTGCAGAATTTTATATTCAATTTATAGTTTCTTAGTCACGTCCTTTATGTAAACTGTTCCATGGTTATACAAATTTAAACTTTGTTAGAAACTTTGGAATCATTTATTAAAAAAACAAAACATAAACATGTGTATATCAGTCATTTGTTGTATAAGCAGAAATAATATGTTTTATTTTGAACATTTGTGTTTAACATATTCTTTTATAATCAAAAAAAAGTTAAATTGCGTCTCGACGTGGCCTTAAATAAAAATGTGTTTGACACTTCTGACCATTGAGTAGTAAACAATTTTTTTGTGCCTTTAACATGGATGAGGCCACAGAGGTATCTAATATTTAAATGAAATAAATTGGAGTACAAAATTTTTCAAACCGTCAAGGAAGTTGATCAATACATCCTCTTGAAGTGTACATATTTTTTTTCTTCTGAATATTGCAATATAAAAAAAGAAAAAAAGGAATGCAAAACATCTGAAATTGGAGTAGTAGAATAGAATCAAAGGAGAGATCGGAAAAGTCTTCCAAACAAACAGGATATTTTATGCCAAGATAATATGCACTGTATTTGGTATTAGATCAAAAACATTGTATGTACCAACGTTTCATTTTCACTCTTGACGAAAGTTACATATACCAAATTTTGTTCTTTCGAATTTTGAATTGTGATTTCAAGCCAAAAATTATGAGTCTTAATTAAGTCAGGAAATATGAATTTAATAACAAACTTTTTTTTTTTTTTTTTAGAAATTCTAAATCATTGCAATTAAAATAAAATTAGAACAAGAAATACTATAATTGAAATAGTATAGAATAATTAAATATTTAATGAGAGAGAATTTCTTTTATTTCCGTAAATTCTATAAGGATCTGTAAAAAACCTTTTTTACAACCTTGATTAGAAAACAAAAAAAAAAATATTAAAACAAAAACTATGTGTGGCCTCAGCTAAGTCCAAGAGAATTATTGATTCTATTAAGGCTTAAGTGAAGTACCTTGATATAATTCTATACGAGAGTGGTAAAGGCACGTGCTGATAAACACAAGAATTGAGCCACCAGGTGTATGAAATAAGTATGAATATCGATTTATGGCTATAAATGTCGCCTTTTTGCCTATAATCTAGAATTGAAATAAAGAATTCAAATGCTCGTGAAAATTCTTTTCATTTTCACAATACACTGTAGCTTAGTCAATAAATGGTTAAATAATCTACATCATTTTCTTGTTAATTATGCATTAAGGAGGAATAATAACACAGTTGCAATGAATGAAACGTGATCGTTAATGCCTTCCTTTTATTTCAAACTAAATAATTTAGTTTGCTTAAAATAAATGCATCCATATTTCTATTAATCAATCAATACTTTTTATACTATTGATGAAAACCACCACAAACCTTAAATATGTCATCAAATTTCGATATAATTTTCTTTATAATGAATGCCTGTTTATCATGCCTACTGTTATACATGAAAGAAGATATATATGCTAATAACACCAAATTAATATAAAAATATTTAATTGGAGAAAGGAACCCAAGCCTTTTTATTGCATTGACTGTCATATTTTACAACAAGTTTCTCATAATTTATTAACTGCACAGGAAATTAAAACAAAAATTAAAATAATGATGTTATAGATCATTTCCTTTGGTTCAAAACAACTGTTTTAGTGTTCCCAAACATTATCCGGTAACAAGTATAAATTTAACTCATCTGTAAACACACTATTTCAAGTCTAAATCTAACCCATCAATAAAATGAATAGATACACGATTCTATGTCCTGATCTACTTCATCTATATGCACAGTATTCCAAATTAACATCAATTTCTTCTTTTAAGATACTATTCCGTACACTCACTCTCAATATAAATGATTCTGACAAATGAAATATGCAGATAACGAACAGTATTCAAGCTCAAAGTCTATGAAAACAATACAAATCGGGAACAGAGCAAACACGGAAAACATCAGAGGTGGGATCAGGTGCCATGGAGGAGTGAACATCCCCTGCCTATCGGTCTCACCCGCCGTGTACTCCTTCTCATGATCTGGAAATAACTGAAAAATCCGTCGACAATTCACTGTGTAAATAATGACCTAACAATTAGTATGAAAACGTCAGTCAGCATATGACTTAATGATAGATTGTATTTGCTGGAACTTTCCTCTTCAAATTAATTCAAGAATAACAAATGAATACTCGTTGCAAAGAACCATAAGCACCTGAAAAAAGAGTTGACAAAACTAACTCATCCTCATTAGAAAAAACTGCAAATATATTTAGACTCTGATTTAAAGCATTTCCACAGACTCTTCGGAAAATTTTCATTCCTTTCATTTCTCCTCCTGGTCAACGTAAAGAATACTGGACACCAGGCACTGCTTTTCCATGTAGTTGCAATGAAAATATGGATAATGCGGGGAATTTTTCTAGTCTACGGTGTAAAAACGTGAATGAAATGAGACTTCTTAACAAAACACAGAGACTTAAGCGAAGTTATAGGCATCGGTCTTTCAATTAACCTAGTATACATGATGTCTCTTTTGACCGTAGATGTTAAAGCTTTTTTTAACTTCTGCAAGAAAATAACTATTGTGATCCAATACATCTTTTCAAAATTGATTGCAACCTGTATAATCGATATAACCACTATAGAGCACATATAACTTGTATAACTGATTAACCGATATATAAAACATGTTGCCTGTACAAACGAAATAACCAATTTTAAACTTTTTTACCAATATAACCAGTATATAATACATGTAACCTATAAAACCGATATATACAGAACATAAAACATGTAGACCCCTACCCTGTATTACCGATATAACCACTTTGTAATACATGTAACGGATATAAGCGATATAAACAGTATATAAAATATGTAACCAATATAACCGATATAACCACGTTGGCAATGAAGAGACATAATTTGTGGAAATGTGCGTCTGGTGCATCAGAATTGGTACCGTATATGCTTTATATGTAACGGGTATAAGCGATATAAAAAGTAAATAAATCAGCCCAGTAACATAGTACTTTGGTACTAGCTTGGAAATACGGATATATATTTAAATCCTGTGGTAAATTAAATATATATATATATATATATATATATATATATATATATATATATATATATATATATATATATATATATATATATATATATATATATATATATATATATATATATATATATATATATATATATATATATATATTAGGGATGGCAATCGAATACAGAATTGCTAATAGGTTAACCGCAAAACGTTCCGACCGATTAACCGATATATAATAATATATATATATATATATATATTAGGGATGGCAATCGAATACAGAATTGCTAATAGGTTAACCGCAAAACGTTCCGACCGATTAACCGGTTAACCGTATCAATATATGCATATTATTGATATACTTTTCCCCCTCTAGGTATCTCCATTCATGTACAAGAAGACTAACAAAGTTAAATCATTTTATTTGTCTTGATTCTTGATAAAAAAAAACTATACATGCTTATATATTTTATTTCAGTTTCAATAGACAAGAAAAAATATAAGAGTACCATGAATCATGTCTGCGAAATCAGATATATCCAGAGCAGATGTCACATAAGTTCATTCCGCATTGTCACCGTAATTAAAACTAAGTCTGAACTACGTCAACGAATTTACGATGTTTGTTTAGTAATTTAATCGATGGACAACTGCAAAAGACAAACATACTAATTCGCAGTGTTCCACCGTGATTTAATATCATTAAAGAATTACAGGACAGTCGGGGTAACGACAAGGTGTTTTAACAGTAATTAACACCTCAGACACAAAATGCTCAATTACCCTACAATCTCAATCCGGAGAAACATGATTACATCCAAGTCAGCTTGAATATGTGCGAACGCTGAATAATCAACGTTTATGCAGAGGAGATTTCTTTCTTCTGGAAATGAATTATAAGATATTGGAGTTTAAATTTACATGTATTTTATTTTTTCCTACTAACCGATTACAGATTTTCTAACCGATTGCCATCGTTCCGACCGAGTAATCGGTTAACCGGTTACAAATTGCCATCCCTAATATATATATATATATATATATATATATATATATATATATATATATATATATATATATATATATATATATATATATATATATATATATATATGTGTGTGTGTGTGTGTGTGTGTGTGTGTGTGTGTGTGTGTGTGTGTGTGTGTGTGTAAATATATGTAAATATATATATACAAAATAAAGGATTATCTCCCTCATGCATAGGTCTTATCCTTCGACGTATTTTGCTCCAGTTTTTGGCATCAATTTTAACTCTTCCGAGTTTTTTTTTATTTAAATATTTTCGATTTTTAACGTTTCGGCTTGAACATCACTGAAGAGACATAAATTGTCAAAATGCACGTCCGGTGCATCAAAATTGGTACCGTATATGCTTTATATGTAACGGGTATAAGCGATATAAACGGTATATAAAACATATAATTTGTATGACCGATATAACCACTTTGTAATAAATGTATCGTGTATAGCCGATAAAAACAGTATATAATAAAGGTAGCCTGTATAACCAATATAAGGGATCAGCCATTTCTGTATCAATATTCAAATTAATCAACTTCTAAACGAATGATTGCAGAAATTTCCATAGAAATGATTGAATTTAGAATAACATTAGTAAAAACTGATTTAAAGCATTTCCACGGAATGTTCTGTCAATTCTCAATTTCGTTCCATAGACAACAAGAAGAATACTGGACACTAGGCACTGCTTTTAATATATGGTTACAATAACAATATAGATAGGGTGGGGAATCCTTCAAGTCCACAGTGTAACAACGTGAATGTGATGGGACTTTTCAACAAAACACAGAGACGTAAGCATAGTGAATAAAAGATTAAAAGTAAATGTATTAGGTGGATGTTGAAGTATCCTGTCAACAAGAAGAAATCTGGGCACCAGGTACTGTTTTTCCATATGGTTGAAATGACAATATCGAAAGTGCGGAGAATCTTGCAAGACAACAGTGTAGCAATGTGAATGAGAGACGTAAACGTTGTCATAGACATCTGCCTTCAATGAACCTAATACACATGATGTCTCTTTTGAATCGCTTCCTTATTTCAATATAAAGGAAGGTCTGCATCACATCAACATTTACTCTGTTCCTTTGAAAGGTTCAAATTGCCTTTAATAAAGGGATAAAATAATTTCATACTTGGATTCTTGTACACCAAAATACAGTCTGGATACTGTGATTATGAATGTAGCCAATTACAGTTTTTTTTAAGCTGCAACGTTTACGGAGGACAATAATCCTTAAAAAATCCGTCTGTTCCTTAAACTTAAATTTGCTAACAAAGGAATTTACGCCATAAACATCAGTAATATTATTAATCATAAAAAGATCCGGTCTTATACTTCAACATATTTTAATTTGAAGTTCTCTCTTTGTTTTCCTTACAAATATTCATTGCTTTTTAATTACAATATATATATATATATATATATATATATATATATATATATATATATATATATATATATATATATATATATATATATATATATATATATATATATATATATATGATAATCTGAAACATATCTACTTAACGCCTTATTTCAATCTGTATATAAAGTGTCCGAAAGGTAGTGTAAAATAAACGTGTTTTAATCTCTCTTAAAGATCTTATATATCCAAAAATTTTAGATAAAATTGCTTTATTACTCTTGTTTAAAAGTCAGCGTGTTCAAAATATATACAAAAATATACGTTTGACATTTACCCTTTTATATACCCTTGGATAGAAGTAGAATTTATATTATGTATATAAAAGAGCCTGGCGCAGGTGTTTAATGAGGATTTATTTGAGATCTTTTGTGGAATCTGTAAGAGGAGTTTCCCCTCTAACTGAATCTTGCTTGGGAAAAATGTGTGATGGCTTTGTTTTAATACAGATGACGATATTGAGTGGAAAATACCCTAAAATTTGTTGGTAAGTTGAATTCATTGTGAAATAAATTTGTACCAGAGTAATAGTATAACTTTTCCCAAGCGCATTTCAGGTTCACAAGCATGCGACGAGTTTATTTATGTAAAAAAAAGTTAATAATATTTGTATTAATCAGCTGCGCCGAAGCGATTTATGTGAAACACTTAAAAAAAAGTAGAAATGACTGCCACGTGATCAACGAGGTCATGTGATATCGTAACAAATACATTTATATATAGCCTAGAGAACTCTCTATATAAATTGGCCGTACTTAAGTTCATAACTTACAAATAAAAATCGACCTTGCAATGCAGTGTTATGTTTTGAACGCATTTAAAGCTTTGGGAAGCCTTAACATTACTGCGGTGTTCATATTCTTCTTATCCCTACAAATAAAATCCATCTTGACACGTTATTATTGGCTATATAAATCTCGTAAGGTAGGTCCGGGCCTTCAAAAATTTCTGTCGAAAATTTTTTTTTTAAATTTGAATATCTTAAATAACTCATAATCTAACTAAAAACCCATAAAAGAATGCTTTTCCGTGTTTATTCTAATGGGATTTTTTTCTGTCTCAGAGTACATACCTCTCAAAATTCAACAACAAAATTCAACATAAAGAAGTTAGTGACCATCTCAAAATACAGGTACATTTTCTATAGGATTATATAGGAAAATACTATTTTTTCGCACTTCGGAGCAAATTATACAAATGCTACTATAAACGTTTTGCTCAAATTATATTATTTGATGAGTAATACTATATTTTACATTTTATGCAAGAAACACAAAATTCTAAGTGCAAAATTTCCATAAATAATATATATTTCATAACTTTTATGCACAATAACATTGTTAAAAGCACAGGCCTTTGGATCGCTTATATCAGACTTAAAAAAAAATTGGGTGTATAAAAAAGATAAAGGTATGGAATTCTTACATCGGATACCCACTTTCGCTGATAAAATACTTTTAAATTGAATACTCTAAAGTTTTAGTTTCTGTTCATATCTATTCATATCTATTCAAATATAATCAATCTACATTTCTACCAAAGTTTTTTTTCTCGACATTAGCTTAGGCCCTGGTTATTTGCACAAACTTTCAACATCATATAGATAGAGGATATTCAATGTTTTGTAGAAGAATATGGTATTTCACGAGTGGGACAGGATTTTTTGATATTTTCACGAGTGCGAAGCACGAGTGAAAATATAAAAAAAAATCCTGTCTCAAGAGTGAAATAAATTCCATATTCATCTACAAAACATTGAATTTACTGTTTATTACATTTTCTATGATTTTCCCTTTGCCTCTGTCTTTTCTTAACACAGTGTCATAGGCTTGACGTCATAGTTGAGCGGTTGAGACGTCATAGCTTAGCAGTTGTGAGATTGAAAACATTACATAGCATGGATTTTAGCAACATATTTGGGAAGAAATATGCCGTTTTAGCTCTATCAAGATGTTTAGTTACTAGCTCTATGTTATGACAGGCCAGAAAATTTTTTTAATTACTTTGATATCCTTTCACACTGTGAGAGAATATCATTTTGGTATCCTTTCACACTGTGAGAGAGTATCACTTTTATTCAATAAATAAATCACAGTATTTCACTGTTGAAAATGTAATAATTCATTTTTTTTTACTTCAGATCGTAAGGTTAAGTCAGTAATAATTCCTTTCGCGAAAAAAAAAAAATTAGAAAACGTTTGCTTCAACAACTTCACAGCCATGTTGTTTATAAATGTAAAAAGAACTATGATTGAACGAAATTTTCCCGGAATGTATAATATACCTTTTGATTTTTTTAAAGTTATACCGCTCATATGTTGGTGGTAACTTAGTGAGACCATATGATCAAATCAGATAAAATTTTGTAGAGACTGAGTGCTAATAAACAAATATTCAGAGAGTATAGAATAAATTTCGGGAAGAATTCGTCCCGTCGTTCACGCTTTACAATTAGTGTAACTATTCAGAGGCCCAAGCTAATGTCAAGTAAAAAAAAGTCAAATTTGGAATATGATTTCAGCGTATCTCGGAAAGAATACGGAATTTCGGAAAGAACTTTGGCAGTAATGTAGATTGTTTATATGTGAATAGTTATGAATAGAAAGAAAAGTTTTAGATAATTTGATTTAAAAGTATTTTAATGGCGAATGTGGGTACCCTATGTAAGGAATTCCATACCTTTATTTTTATTAACACCTTAATATTTTAAAGCGATCTAAGGGCCTGTGGTTAAAAACAATTACATACTTTTTGTATTCTTATCCATCATCCAAAAAAAAAACTATTTCGATAGATATGTAATACCTAGAATTTAAAATCGGAGTATAAAATCAAAAGAAAAGGGGTCTGTGAAAGTATGGGTCTTCCTTAACAATGAAGACCTAAAATTACCAATATTTAAAAGTGTCATTTTTCTAAGTGAACCCTCTCATTCAGTTGTTCAAAAAATGAAGATAAAAAGATAATCGTCCATGTCAGTACAACCTGGGTCAGAAGTTTTATGACTATCTCTTAATGCTATGAATGTTCACGATTTCATTGCAATATAAATATTTATATCATATTTTATTATCTCCAAAAAATCTATATTTCATTGATTAGTACGGAATACTTCACCAGTAGCCAATCACTTTTCCATAACAAATAAAGGCTCTGGTATTTATTCTTTGCGGCTGACGCATCAATTTACAAATTTTCACAGGTTCTCAACACAGAGTGCAGTATGAGTATTTTTTGTGTTTTCTGTGTAACTGTCCTTTTCATTATAGTGTCTCAAGCTACCAAAGTTTCGAAAAATAATGCCGCAAAGCTGGAATTCGATAATAAAAAGTCGGATAAGGACCTCTCAGAGGAATATGACGCTCAGTCGTTGTGTGTATGTACTACAATGTGTCAAAATAAGTGTCGCTTCTTTGGTTTTAATCCAAGATTGAAGAAATGCCGTGTTCACTGGAGGGCCTTCACTTCCGGAATGTCGGACGAGATTGGATGGAGATACTATTCTCACGATTGTATGTTTTCCTCTTACTTTAATTTCGTTTCTATACAATTCATGAAATACAGTTACTTGGAATGCGTATCAGCGGTTATAATCGCATTCATAGCAGGTCCAAGAAATTCTTTATCTTTTGTTTGTTTGTTTGTTTGTTTGTTTGTTTATGTTGTATGCCCTCGTATCGAAGATTTGGGGGTATATAGTTTTTGCCCTGTCCGTCCGTCTGTCTGTTTGTGTGTTTGTCTGTTTGTCCGCAAAAACTTTAACTTTGCCCATAACTCTTGATTGGTTGGAGCAATGGCTTTCATAATTCACATGTGTATTTCTTGTGACAAGACCTTTCTCTGGGTACCATCATATTTGACCTTTTGACCATAACCTTGGAGTTTGACCCAGTTTTGCAAAATTTTACCAAACTTAAACCTTGAACATAACTTTTGAGCAGTTGGTGCTTGGGGATTCAAACTTCACATGTGTAATCCTTGTGAAAAGACCTTCCTTCAGATACCAACAACTTTGACCCTTTGACCTTGACCTTGGAGTTTGACTCACTTTTGAAAAACTTTATCCTTGGCGATAACTTTTGAACAATTAGAGCTAGGGCTTTTTTATTTCACATGTATAATTCTTGTGAAAAGACCTACCTTTGGATACCAACAACTCTGACCCTTTGGCCTTGACCTTGGAGTTTGACCTACTTTTGGAAAACATTAACCTTGGCCATAACTTTTGAACGGTTTGTGCTAGGACCTTCATACTTCACATGAGTAATCCTTGTGAGAAGACCAACAACTTTGACCCTTTGACCTTGGCCTTGGAGTTTTACTTACTCTTGGAAAACTTTAACCATGGTCATAACTTATGAACGATTGGAGCTTCGGCTTTCATATTTTACCTGTGTATTTCTTGGGGGAAGGCCTTTTTGGGCACCATTAGTTTTGATCATTAGACCCTGACCTTGATTTTTGATATACTTTTAAAAAAATTGAACCTTTTCCAAATCTGTTCAATGGTTGCAGCTATGGCTATCATATTTCACAGATTTATTCCTCGAGACAAGACCTTACTTTAGGTACCAACATATTTGATTTGCATTTGAGAAAGTTTAACCTTTGCTATAATTTACCATGCGGGGTTTCAGTGTTTCACAAACACATCTTGTTTTTTTTTTTTTTTTTTTTGTTTTTTGTTGTGTTTTTTTTTTTTTTTTTTTTTGTTTATTGTTACTTTTGTTTGTTTGTTTGTTTGTTTGTTTTTTTTTTGTTTTTTGTTTGTTTTTTGTTTGTTTTGTTTGTTTGTTTGTTTGTTGTTGTTGTTGTTGTTGTTGTTGTTATTGTATGAATTCACCAGTCAGGACTAACTTTATTCTGGAAGATTATTTACTGAGTAACTTTAAAATTAGTATCTAGTACCCGCAACTGGTTTGTTTTTCTCAGTTATATTTAATCCAATGTATTCTTCATGTATCATATTTTGTGATTCTTAATTGTCTTTATCTAAGATTAAAAAAAAGTTTTCATTTAGTTTTAGTTGTAATAATGAATTTCTATTGCTTAGAAAAAATAAGAGTGTGTAAAGGGGCGTGGACACAGTTGCATTATTTACATTTTAAAGTTCTATGCTTATTCAAAAAATGAAACCAGGTATATGAATTGAACTTACATGAATATTCTTAGAATTCAATGACAATGATATTTTTTTAAATCACGCCAATCATCTGTTTAGTAAACAGAGCACGAGCTCTGTTATTGTTAATTTTACGTTTCACCGGTTGTGTTCAATTTGTTAAACTCTGCACACATCTCTGAGCACGGACTGACAATACTGGTGAGTTGGTTTTGCTTTCTCACATTTCTAATCTGAATTTTCAGGATTATAGTTTTATTTTTTTTTCATTAATACACAACATAGTTTGTATTTATTTTAAGTATTAAGGATAAAGTTTACTTTGTGAAAGTGCAAGGCTGTGCCAATCAAACGCGTCCCGAAATTCGTAGTTTCAATAATTTCCCGATAAAAGAAGTTTCTGAACGCACTTTTTATATATTTCCGTGTGAAATGCTAAAGCAACATATAAGATATGATATTATACAGAAAATGTGATAAAATATGAACTTCAAATCTTTGTTCGGGCCCTTTTAATGCATTAACGGTGACGATGCTATTAAAAGCAAATATCTTTAGATATTATGTATCTACTTTTTAGTGCCTGTATACGGATATTTTCTTATTCAAATTGTAATACGATTTTGAGTGGTTAACAAGTTCCGTGTATTCGGCTGAATAGGTTATAAGAAACGAGATGCATTGTCTCTCTACACGTTTACAAAAACGAAAATGAAATGCATAAAATAATAATCACAATATAAAACTCCTATCAGTACATGTATTATTACAATATTAATAAAACCAGTAATTTTTTTAGCATTCAAGTCTCAAAGTCATCTTCTTTGGTCGCCTTCGTGCTTACAAGTTCCAGTCTGCACAAAACACCTTTATCCTAAAGCTGAATGGAATATCAATTGAGGAAAATCCCTGTACACTATTGATTAAACATGGATAACTAATAGTATCTACATATACGTAAGGTAGAGCCTATGTCGGAAGAGTCTTTGTTACAAGATTTTCAAACTTATATTTCAAACTGATAAATTAGCATTCGCTTATCAATCACTTAAAAATATCTGGTATGTTTCCTTGTTATTAAATGTAGCGTTGCCTGTGGTACTTGGAATTGTAACGTTTTCGCCGTAATGAGTTTGTAAGATAGGATAAATATGGCTAATTATGGTATGGTTTTAAAAAGCATGGTTGCGGCTAAGATCCGGTCTCTTAATTTCTGGTAGCGAATTTAATTATGAATAACCTGGTAGCGTTTTTATTTACGAAAGAAATCAACAAAAGATAATAAAGTTTTCAAAAATTACAGTCTGGTATTCAAAAATTTATGATAGTTAACAAAATCAACAACAATATATGTTTATATATATATATATATATATATATATATATATATATATATATATATATATATATATATATATATATATATATATATATATATATATATATATATATATATAGTCGCACAACGTCACTTGCTAGAATTACTGGGCCCCGAAATTCGGATAAAATTAAAGTTAATTTCTAATACCTAATTTCATAAATAATAAATGATATAAATTTCAATTATATATACCTTGACATTCAAAGATAATCTGAGAGCGACTAAAAATTGAATAATAAAGAAAAATCCACAAGAGTCTGGTCTGGAAAAAAGTAACTCTAAAAATTTACACTTTCGTCCACTAGAATCCCAAAACTTCAACTGACTACAAGAGTAAACGTTAACGCTAATGTGACGTAACATAACCAAACGTGACGTTGCAAAACCCAAAATCACGACACATTTCAGGTAAAACCTATACATAATTTCCCGCGACCGGAAGTAATGGAAAATGAAAGTACAAATATGTAATGACTTATAAATAAGGTAAAACAATGATGTACAACGAATTTGAATGTAGTTTAAACATATAATAATGATGAATGAATCTTCCGGTCGGTATAAATTAAGATCACAAATAGATAAACACACATTTTAATAATATAGTAAAAATCATTACATGTACATCAAAATTGTTACATCATGATAATTTTACACCGCGACTACATATTTTCAGCCAATTTTAGGGGTACTGGTCACAAACAGAATATGAAAAATCACAAAAATACTTCTTCAAACATCGTCGTTTATAGACTTTATTAACTGAACCGTATTAAACAATGTTATTCAAGAATAATTTCTTTCATTTGACGAAAAAGATTACGTCCACATTTCAACGAATATAGGTTCATGTGCTCAATATTTTTTGCGTCAAATTACCACCTTAATTTGTAAATATTTTTCAGAAGTCTTTGTCAGAATGTTTTCAATCTTTAATATGATGAAGAATATACCCAAATAATTACAAAAAGCGATTAAAATATATCCCTTTCCCCGCAAACTAATGAGAGACACTCTATTTATCTATACTTCTTTTGTTGACATTTTTGCACTTACACAGGATTTAATTATTAAACTACTGTTTTGGGGTTACGTTCGGATTACATTGTGAATATTTATCAAAAAATGTATTATTTTTTTTATTTAAAATGATAATATTTTAGGGAAACATTACTATCTTACACCAACCATCATGAATAATTAAAAGTAAGTATGAAAAGGAATGCACGACATTTCATGATAGACATTACAAAATTTACACACAATCTTTAACAAATTTTTGACTCAGACACATTTCATCAAGATATTGCACTATTTAGATTTCTTAGGATTTTTGCATTCCTTCAAAATAGTTGCATGCCATTCACATTATCACAGGTATGTAACTTCATTACATTAGACAATCTTGGTTTAAAGCCATAAAGTACGGGAAAAAGTAACATTTAATTAATTATGATGTCATAATGGATCTAGCACTACAAAGAGGACTAAACTCATTTACTCGATATGACGTCATTCGACGTAGGTTCTACGTTAATGTCCGTGCCTGTATGCCCCTGTGTATCTACATCATGGTTCCTATAGAAACCATAGGCGCTTGGTTTCAAACTGGTGTATGTTTGTATTACTTAAGGAATGTTTTTAAGTTTTGTGTGAATTATTGGTGTGTAAATCACACAGACTTGTCACGTAGGCATATTTCATGAAGCGCACCAAAAATGTACTCAGTGTTTGAATTTCTCGCTGCCCTATATCGTCATATTTTTATTAACGTCTCTGTAGCCTCATTGTGACGTCACTTTAGCTCGAGTTTTGACGTCTATATTTCTACGCGTGAGTATACACAAAAATGACTTTCAAATCAATTTCAAAGTTGGCTTAGTAGAAAAACACAGCAAATGTAAACATATGTATGTGTTTTTCTAGGTGTGTATAAATACACTCATTAAAATAAAAATAAAAAAAAAAGCTGAAAAAATATCATATGACTGTATATAAAAATTAGAAAGGTACGACAGTTGCCATATTAGATTTCAGGGGGTGTTTCGGTTCACATTTGATTTTAATCAATATCTACACTTTTCCTACCGGTGTTGGGTGAGACCTAGCTTCAAAAGTGATTGAATAACGCCCTTTAATCGTCTGCCAATTTGAACTTGCCGTATAAAACATGCAGTAAGCCAAAAACGTCCTCGATACCCAGCACTGAAACTGAAAGCAATGGAAGTGACGATTTCTAACTATGTATAATCTAGAGGCGTCCCGGAATTACACTGACAATCTAGAGAAAACACGTTTGGCGTGGTTTCTGACCTCCATAGATTTTCCACGTAATTCCGTATATGATAGAAACATGATCATTATCTTGTCTTATAAAATCATCCTTTTAGCATTCTAAAAAGTGCTATTTTAGCATTTTCTTCTGTTTCAGCACTTTCTTTGGACTGTAGCGACCTTCGTGATACTGGTCACACTAATTCAGGGGTGTACAAAATTTATCCCAATGGGAACATCTCCCTTCCGGTCAGAGTTTACTGCAATATGGAGACAATGGACGGAGGATGGACGGTATGTAGTTAATTTCAAAACTTTCTTTAATCTGTTAACTGGAATATTTAGTTTCGTGCCCAACATTTTTCTTCACTTTTTATTAGATAAATGTATATTTATCTAAGGTAATTCAAAAACGAATAAACGGATCCCTGAGCTTTGACCAGATGTGGACAGATTATAAAAATGGATTTGGTACTCCGGATCAGGATGTCTGGATCGGTAAATATGAATGTCTGAATTGTTACGAACTTTGCCTTATGATCTCTGTGGCTAGATTTGAAAATTGACAGATTATGATATTTTAAGTTACTTAAATATACAGACGACGATTTTCATTCAATGTTTGTTTTTGCTCTCTAAAGTTAAAATAATTGAATAAATTAGGAAAATCCTCCTGATTGAATAATTCTGTCTCCTAAATTGAAAACAAAATAATTAAATATCTAAGGAATCATAGGATGTTATTGTATGTATATTGCTTTGGAATGAAACCTGATTCTTTTCTGGGATTTATTTATTTACAATATGAAAATATGTGTCATTATATTGCAGAGTACTCTTCAATTAATTTCATTAATACCTTAAAACAGGAAATGACATAATCCATCAGTTGACAAAGGAAAAGAACTCGTACCTCTATGTTTCCATCACACTAGTGAACGGTACAGCATTGTACGAGTTGTACAACAAATTTTCTATTTCCGATGAAGCAGGGAAGTATCAACTGTTTCTGGCTGGACCTGCTACGGGCACCTTAGGTAGGTGAAAAAAGTTGAATATGTACTTAAAAACCAGAAGAGAGAGAGAGAGAGAGGAAAATAATTACAAACACTGATCTATTTCACTTTACATATGACCGTTCACAGTATCTCAGTCGGTAAAGAACATTCATTCCTGATCGGGAAGTCGTGAGTTCGAATCTCGGCCCCGACTGACCTAAGTTTAAAAAAATGGGTAGTAACTGTTCCTTCTTCATGCACTCGGCACTTCAAAGTGAAAGTTGCGGGTCCTTCGGGTGAGACCTTAAAAACCAAGGCCTAGGCCCTGTGTCACGGCGGGCGTTGGCACGATAAAGATCAATCACTGCTCAATGGCCCTGAGTGCCGAGTAAAGGTCAAAATTTGAAGCTCTTCGCCGGTATATGGTGACGTCTCCATATGAGTGAAAAATTCGCGAATGGGACGTAAAACAACAAACAATCAATCAATTTACACATGGCAGTGTATTAAATAACGTTTGTTGATTTAAAAAAATATCAAAAGTAACAAACAACTAATTATAATTTAATTCTTGAACGCTGTATTTGGTTGGATTAAAAAGCACTTTATATCGTATAAATTGGGTTGCCTGCGTCAAAAACATGAATTGTTTAATGAGTTCATTCAATCATATAATAAAACTGGGTTTTTTTCAGTTTATACGATGAGGTGTATCGGGTCACAATTTTCAGGTAAACTCAAGGAAAAAACATATTTTAAACTGTCCTTTTTTATGAAAAATGAAGACAATCAGGTATAAAAAGGGCCTTTTCCATCTCAGACAAAGGAAATTTATCAATATTGCCAAAAGTCTCTCAGAAAACAGTTTTTCATATCTTCTGGACCTCTTCTTTAAAATTATATTCAATCGAAAAAAAGGTATATGGGTTATATCTGAGTTGATTTCAAATTAAATTCAATGAAAATGTGTCATTTTCTACATAATTCTGGTACAGCCGTAAAGTACTGGAAAAAGTAAGCTTAAACCAATTATGGCGTCAGTGTAATAACCCGTTCCTATACTGTAACACATCGAATATTCATGAGGCTTATTGTCTTCAATATATTTACATTTCCAATGTCTTTGTCCGAGATAAAATTTCAAATAGTAACAAAATGTGTCTGTGAAACACTGATGCCCCGTATGGCAGCTTATGGCGAAGGTTAAAGTTTCTCAAATGCAAGTCAAAATCCAGGCCAAAAGATAAAAGATGTTGTTACCCAAAGAAAGATCTTGTCTCAAGGAATATACCTGTGAAATTTGAAACCCTAGCTGCAACTGTTCAAAAGTTATGGTGAAGGTTAAAGTTTATTAAAAGTAAGTAAAACGTCAAGGTCAAGGTCAAAACTGTTGGTATCTAAAAGAAAGTCTTGTCACAAGGAACATTTATGTGAAGTATGAAAGCCCTAGCTCCAACCATTCAAAAATTATGGCCAAGGTTAATTTTTTTCAAAAGTAGGTCAAAGTCCTAGGTAAAGGTCAGAGGGTCAAAGAGGTTGATATCTAGAGGAAGGTCTTGTCACAAGGAATAGACATATGAAGTTTGAATACCCAAGCACCAACTGTTCAAAAGTTATGGCCAAGGTTTAAGTTTTTCAAAAGTAGGTCAAACTCCAAAGTCAAGGTCAAAAGTTCAAATATGATGGTACCCAAAGAAAGGTCTTGTCACAAGGAATACAAATGTGAAATATGAAAGTCCTAGCTCCAACCAATCAAAAGTTATGGGCAAGGTTAAAGTTGACTACAGATAGACAAACAGACAAACAGACAGACAGGACAAAAACAATATACCCCCGGGGGCATAAAATACTTCATTTCTGCATAAATCTACTGGTTCATCGACAGGCGTGGTGGAAAAAAAAAATCACGTGCGGGACGTGACAAATAGAGACAGAAGCGAGGCCTGTAACACGTGAATTTGCAGAATCAAGAGCATGTTAATATAAGGAATAACTGTCAGATTTTTTGGTTTCATGACGATGATCAACCGATTGCAATTGGCTTGTGTGATAATTTTATGCATAAACGCCTTCGGTGTTTATGCAAATTATCACGCACGCCAATCGACTGATCACATAATGAAACCAAAAAATTAGACAGTTATTCCTTAAATCAGTGGTTACAATAAGTGTTTCACATTCTTAATTTTTCTTATTTTTTATTTCGCTTTACTTCTACAGGAGACAGCATGTTAAACACAGGCTATTCTTGGGCTGATCAGTCTGGGATGTACTTCACCACCCCAGACAGGGATAACGACGGATGGAGTGGTGGTAACTGTGGTGTTAAATGGAGTGGAGGTTGGTGGTTCCACGCCTGTTACCGCGCCTACCTTAACGGTCAATGGTATTCGGCAGACTGGTCGTCCGATCCTTGGGGTACAATATCGACTGGACAGTCTGTGAGGGAGACGATGATGATGATCAGGCGTCACTAGGTAAACAATGTAGATTATAGTCATTATTTATGCGTTATTTATAGTTAATTATGAATGATACATTATTTATAAATTCCTTGTCCATGATCTATAAGTAAATTATTTATATATAATTTTTTATGCATACATTTTTATACATGTATATTTATACATAATTTATTTACATTTTAATGACTTCTTGAAACATTTAAACTGATATGATTTTGTGTCATTTATTCTAGATGTCAGAACCGACTAGATTAGCATTAACGGTCGCAAATAACAACTGACAAGATAGTTATTCCCTAATTTATACATACATTATTTAAACATACATTTTTTATACATACGTTATTTATACATACATTATTTATAAATATATTATTGGTGAATTGGTTACAATTGACACAAACCTGTTATAATGGGGTGATAAAGATTTGTCTGTATTTACTAAAAAAAAATATTTTTGCTGCTGTCCATAAATTTAATGATGAAATGTAGATTTTAAACTGACGTCTTATTCACTTATATCACTTGAAAATATTATATTTTAATGTATTATTTGCATGACATATTGTTATATTTAAGGAGAGGAACCAGTAAATTGCAAGAACTTGTTTCCAATCCTTTTGATTAATTCAATAAAATATTTTCAAAACGGTACATTTTTTTTACCTCATTATTCTTACCTACATTTTTTATACCTACATTATTTATACCTACATTATTTGTACCTACATTATCTATACATACATTATTTATACATAAAACATTCACATTTTTATGATTTCAACAAAACATTTACACTGATAGGATTTTTAGATGCTAGGAATTTTATACAATTTTTGAAGGATGAAATGTATATGTTTATAATCTTTATATTTCTTAAATATATAATTCTTTATTTGTTTATTTGTTTATACTCAACAGATTCGGATCATACGAAGAAGTCACGTTTCGGGGCGCCGTGGACGCTGATGACACTGTTCTTCTGAACATTTTCATTCTAAAAAGAGTAAAACGATAATTTAAAAAAAGGGGGGAAAACCCACCCACCCAACACCCACCCCCGATACTACTTGCCTGTAATTATACAGTAATTTTTAATTTTCTAAATTAAATTAACTTTGCTTATGCTTTAAGTGTTGTAAATAAACTGTAAATTAGAAATATTTTGTTGTAATTTTCAAATGCTACCCCACTGATATATCTGGACCGATAAATTGAAAATCGTATTATCAAAGATCTTTATGAACATAATCAGGTTCATTTTTTCCAAAATTATTATTTTTAAAGAAAAAAATATTTTCCGTCTTATATATTTTTCTCTTCTTAAAAAAATATTATCCCCTACATTATAAACCAATTATATGAAGGAAAATGCTTTCACTTAGCTTGCTTTCGATAGTGAGGCTTATCATCGCAACTCATGTGATATTGAAAAGTTACATCTGGAATTCATTAAGAATGTTTTATATGTTAGAAAAAAAACAAACACGGCCATGATGTATTTTGAAACAGGCTGACTGCCTATGAAGACTGTACGGCAATTCCGGATTTTCTCTAATTTTGGTTTAAAATATTACAAAATAAGAATTGTATTTTGAGATCATGTTATGAGAAAATGTTAAAGGAAATTGAACAACCAATGAACAAGATCACGAACTGGGCTTCCAATATTAAAGATAAATTATTCGAAATTGGGTTAGGATACATGTGGACTGACCAAGAAAGAATTTGTTATAACAGCCATTTCTTGATTATAGAGCAAAGAATTACTGACACCTATGTACAGAATCTCCTTGCAGATATCAATAGGTCATCTAGATGTATGTTATTTAGGAATATTATTGACCACTTCAAACTGCAATATTATTTGGTAAAACCTATTTCTTCCATTTATAAAAAGCAAATTAGCAAGATAAGACTGTCATCACATAATTTAGCTATAGAAAGTGGACGCCATAAATATATATTACGCGAAAATCGAATATGCGAATTATGTAGATGTGAAATTGAAGACGAATTCCATTTTGTTTTAAAATGTCCACGATAGAGGGATTTACGAGTAATATTGAAAAAAATTACTGGGAAAAACCATCTATGTTTAAATTCATACAGTTGTTATGTGCACACAATGACAAGGACCTTTGGGAAAGTTTCTGTACCATGCTTTTAACTTACGTAATGAATGTCTCACTGTCTTATAAACAATCAAATAAAATGGTTTGTACATTCTCCACCATTAAACTGAATGTATAATTACTATGCTGTTAAAAAAGACCTGCGCTATGCCTTACTGTTTATATGTTATAAATTTATATTGTATACAATAAGATGTATGTCTTACGTAATAAAGTGAATTGATTTGAACTCACAATATGTTTTGTGTTTCAACTAGAGAAAATCAAATGATATGATCGAAATAATACCTAATAATTTTGTGATTAAGCACAATAATGTTTGCATTTAAATGCAATAATCTTTGCGTTAAAACGAAATAATTTATGTGTTTAACCCCCTTCCCCGCTGTCATGCATTTTAACGCATATACCATTTCCTATTTCTAAAGCATAATCACGCATTTACCGTTTTCCCGCAATCACGCATTTTTCATTCACTTTCAAAAGTACAACTAATCTTCAATTTAATGCCAGTTCCGTTTTATTTTATAATTGCTTAAATCTCACAAAAAAAGATTCTTATTGAAATATTACATCATAATTATTCATGTAAAACTGTACCGCGCTATAAAGTGCTTGCGGGGGAAAATAAATAGTGATAGTTTATTTATAATTGAAAATTAATTGAAAGCACTATAATAATAAAATGTTTTTAAATGTCTCTCAAAAACATTGAAATAACTGATTGTTCTTATGTTGGAAGGCACCTCGTTCCATATGGTAGGTCCTGATATAACAAAACGTTATACGTTGAAGATCTAATGTTAAGCATTTCTGGCAGATACCTGGGACTGTCGCTATCATTAAGACACTTAAAGACGAGACATGCTATTTTGAATTTAATCCTATAAATAACGGGTAGCAAGTGCAGAGTTTTAAGAGCCTCAGTAGAACTGTCAGTTGATTTTAACTTCAGTACGAGTTTTGCTTTTCGATTCTGTAATAACTGTAATCGTTTGATGGTAAATTTCGGCAAACCGTATATCAAACTGTTGGCGTAATCCAGATGGCTAATTACAAGAGACTGTACAAGTTGTTTACATGAGCCGTCAGTTAGGTATTGGCGAAAATATCTGATGTAGTAAGGATTCGAAGAAATTTTGTTACATTTTTCACTTACAAATATCTTAAAGCTTAAATGTTCATCAAAGTAGCATCCGAGCTATTTTAATAAACGGAAGTGCATTAAAATCTGCACCAACTGGATTTGGTAGAAGACACTGATAACATTTGTTGACTTCCGAACAAAAAAAACAAATCCGTTTTACTCGGGTTAAGTTTAAGTTTCAACTAATCATTAGTTTCCAGTAGAACGGTCTACAAATTCTGTAATACGCGATGATCATTTTCTTTGGCCTATGGGTTAAAACTGTCACACACGGAGTGGTATGCGTAAAACCAAGTAGCAAGTCTTCATAATCTTCGATGAAATTTTGTAATGTACTAGCGAAGAATGTATAGAGAACTGGACCGCATATACAGCCTTGTGGAACATAGAAGTCTAATTGACTAGGTTACGATTTTGACGTATCTATATGTACTTCGGCTGTCCTAGTGGAAAGATGTGTTTTTAACCATTGAAGTACTGAATCTATATATTTTATCCTTTATATTATTTTTGAAATAGTACAGATTAATTAATAATTCATGCGGAAGAAAAAATGTGTCAGAAATGAATTTTAGCAAACCTGAAAAGTAAACATTAAAAACATCAAAATATGAACATCGAATTCTCTCAGCCTTGACCAAGGGAGCACAGTTAAAAAAACACTTGATTAAAGCTCAAAATAAGTTGCCTTAACAGAAATCTATACGCAATGGTGACGCTACATGCTAAGAAAAGAAATAAAGAATTTATTCTCTAATTTGCTCTTCTGTTGTTACCTTTCTTTAAATACGGTACACATTCATTTCTGGTAACTTACAACTTAATTATATATTGAAAAAGGGATGACTTTAGCTTCTCAATTCTCAAGTTTCTTTATTTAAGTTAGAAACAGTATTCCACTATCATCTGCATATATTTTTTTATATCTACAAACTCGCCTTTGTATCGGGCTTAAGCTTGTTGATTCTTTCGTCCATTATAATAAAACGTGAATACAAAGAAAACACATTTAGTTGTCTTTTTGTAATTTTTTTGTAGACCATAATTTATCAGTTCCCCAATCTCCTAATTCTGGCAATATTGTTTCGGTATGTCTGAAATCATTTTATCCGTTAATCTAGGAAAGAGTCGGTTTATCTGTCAAATGAGAAATGGGTACATTTCAAACAGTATTTGCTAAAAAGAATATTTTAAGAGCAAAATGCATCACTCATCTTAAACAAATTGCTGTACCTCTTTTATTAATACAAGGAACCTATCACAACAATTAGTATTTGTTCAAAAATACGTAAGAACTATCATCTATTTTAGAGACATATTCAGGGAGCCGTAGGGGTAAGTGGTAAATTCTTTAAATCTTGAATGCTTCAAGTATATCTGGTAAATATAAAAAGTAATTTCTCTTAAATTCTCGCTTTTTCATTCTTTATTGGAAAATTATGAAAAAGAAAACATTCCAAAATTTTCTCTCTTTTTTAATGGCTGTATTTGATACCCCTTTAAAATACGATGTCCTATTAAAGCGCATTTTAAGCAGCGAAGGTTTTATAAATTGTTAAATAGATATAAACTTTTGCTGTCATGAATGTCACAAATAGCTGAATAATCCATACAAAAGACAAAGATACAAGGAGTAACAATGACAGATATAGCAAAACCGTTTTATTGCTATAACTGTTCTTTTTTCATCTAGAATTAGAATAAATAATTCAAATGCTACTGACAATTCTTTTTCGTTTCATTTTTCACAAAACCTAAGTCTATAAATACTTGCTTCAGTGTAATGGTTGGATTAATCTACACCATTTGTTGGTTAATTATGGATGAGGAAGGGAGAGTTAAACAGGGTAGGAATGAAAAACAAATATTATTTGTAAATTATTAATGTCTTCTTTTCATTTGAAACTAAATAATTCAAATTATCATGATATTTTATCTTTTGGTTGACCACAATTTCTCAGCTTATCAATGTATCCAGAATTTTTTTCAACAATTTAATCATTCGATACACTATACCGTTGACAATCACCAAATACATTTAATTAGTCATCAAATTTCGGTCTCTGCAATTTGTTTCAAAAATGCTACATCTTATAACCTCTCTCTCCTTGTACTGTATACGTTAGGACAGTTGTAACAGTTCATGATGAACTTGTGTTCAAACCAACTGTATATTATTTATGCAATAAAATATGTTCAAACTAAACTAAACCTTGTGTAAGTACTAAGTACTAAATGAGTTTGGGGATTATTCCTGGTTAGTGCATCTGACATGAACATGGTGAACCATGGGGTAAAGCAGAACTGCTGGAATAAATAATATTAATAACGATGACCTATAAAGAAATACTAACATCAAAGACAAAGTAAAGCCGTTTAAAGCCTCATAACCCCGAAATAGTATGTAAGTTATACTTTTACGTGTAGTAGAAAATACGAAATTAATAATACTGTCATTTGTTGGAATGGAAAATGGGGATTGATGTGGATGGCTGTAACATTGCAAAAATATCAAATGTTTCGAAGATTTCATAAAGAACGTTTCAATTCTTTTTTAAAAGTTCGGATATTTTTTTTAAGAATGATACTGTTTCTTAAGAACTTAAATGTAACTTTTTATGCAATGCGAAAAATGGTTGAGGAAAAATGATTTTGAAAATCGTGCATTAAAAAATCATAAGTTTTACACAAGCACAGTTCTTAAAGAAGTACGTGTAAGGATGAATCAAGTTACATTAACTGTCTGTCAGAATGTATTGTCTGAAAATTATCTATTCCTCAATTTTTTACACTCGTTCAAGCTATCAAATATACGGTGAAGTTAAATAAAAGTTCTATTTACGTGGGGGGGGGGGGGGGGGGGGTGGGCGCATAAGGCAGGTTCAAGTCAACAGCTTCAGAGAATCTACATATATCTCATTTAAGTACCGTAAAATCAGTAACGTTGTGATGAAGTCCAAAAGTTGTAACTTTTAAAGAAGACATTGTAATTATGTTTGTAAATAACGTAAATCAAATTTAGAGACAGTACCGATATGTTATGCATAACGTACGTTCTTTGTACTTCTTCAATAGACTATTGAGCTAACTGTTTGTTACTTTATGTTTCAAAAGGACGAAGATAGAGAAGATATGGATTGACAATAGCAAACCGTATGCGCGTACTTGTTCGTGTAAAATACAAGTTAGAATTACGCGTACGCACTTTCGTAACTCTTCGTGTATAGTAATGTATGACATGTAGGTGTGCCTGTGAATAATTAAAATACAATGGTCTTATCGTGAAATTCTTTTGTAAATCATTGTTTGAATAAATAATATGCGTGCATTTATTTCAAATGATTTGTTTTAAATTTTTCTTGTGTCAAAAAATGGTTTAAAAGTCAGTATGTTCTAAATGTAAAACTCTATAAAATTATATTGTTTTAGTGATCAACATTTACTTTTTTTCTGTCAGTCTACAAATTAAATATTCAGATATTTCAAAATGCATTTATCAAATAAAGCGGCAAGTAATGAGAGATAAAGAACGAAATCCTTTATAACATAATACTTGTCGATCTAGACAAATGTACAAACGTATAGAAAATCAAGTGTTATTAATTTATCTTTTGATAACAATTATTTCTAGGAGCTCTTCAAATATGATTTTGTTGATAATTTCAAAAGATACCTTCTTCTTACGTTTTTCAATTAGTTTGAGTTTCTTATGTCTGGATTTCATTTTATTTAAATTTTTCAGGTCTTCCACCTATATGCACCTGAGAGTGAAGATGAACAATGCAGTTTGCTAAAGGCAAATTTTCACCCCCCCCCCTTTGTTTTTCATTTTCTTTCCCCTAAGCATCTTAAATAGTACAATATACGGGAATATAACGTATTTTTAAAAAAAAAATTCAGCAAAAGACAATGAAGGAAATGACAAGTTGTAAACAAGCCTGAAGGCTATATTTTAATTACTCCAAGTCATGAAGATTAAATTAGAGATCAAATTATTTTTCAGACGTTCTAATTGTTGAAATAAAAATAAAATTAGAAATGGAAATATATTATCTTTGAAATTATATAGACTAATTTATATATTGAGAGAGAAATATATAAATTACAAAATAATATTCATTTTAAAATGCCGAGAAAAGAATTTTAAGAAACTTAAAAATAAAAACCATATAAAACATGAAATTGATTAAAACTCATATGAAGTTTCTTTTATATAATTCTACACGACAGCGATAACGCTACTGCTGAGAAAAAAATAATTTATTCTCTCACTCGCACTTCAGTAGATACCTTTCTTTAAATACTGCAAAAATTTTCCTTCTTATGGTAACTTACAAATGAATTATATGTAAAATTAGAATGAGTTTATTTTTTTCTATTCTCAACTTCCTTTATTTAAGTAACAATATTCCACTATTACCTGTATAGGCTATTAAAGCATTTTTTTCCTTAAATGAAATCAGAGGTCAAGTGCTATAAATGTTCAGGATTCCACTGCAATGTAAATGTCTATATCAGATTTCATAATTCCTGCTTATGATCTACTATCATATTCATCCAAAATAGAATCGATATATCGGTGATTAGTAAAATAGAGAATACGTCACTAGTAGGCAATCACTTTTCCGTGATAGATCAAGGATCTGGTATTTATACTTTGTGGCTGAAGCATCAATTTGCAAATTCTTACAAGAACGCAGTAGTTTATTGTATAAACACAGAGGACAGTATGAGTGATATTTGTATAATTTGTTTAATTGTTGTCTTTTTTACGGTGTCTCAAACTACCAATGCGTCTTTAGAATATACCGCAAAACTGGAATTTGATGATAAAAAAAATCAAACAATGAACTTTTAGGAGAATATAACTCTCGGTCGTTGATCGAGTGTGGCGTGAATTGTCAAAGAGAGTGTACATGTAGATTTTTTGGCTATAATCCGAGCTTGAAGAAGTGCCGTGTACACAGGAGAACTTTCACTTCCGTAATGTTGGACGAGACCGGATGGAAATACTATTCTTATAACGGTATGCATTGCTATTATTATCATTCTCTTTTCACACTATATTTCACACACACACACACACACCCTCACACACACACACACACACACACACACACACACACACACACTTGTTAAACGTGTCAAACGGGGATAGAGTTTAACGACTGTCAAAATATAGGGGATTCCTTTATCTTTCTCTGCTCACAGGCTTAGTCACACGCGCGCTTACGTCTTTTGCAAACACACCATGAATGGAATTGCTTGCAAATATTTTCTGTTCTTCTATAAATAGTCTTTGTGTCATAAAGAGAACAGTTTTAAACAATTTTTAGCGATAGATAATATTAAAAGACCTATGGAAGTCGGATCGGGATGTTTTGAATTTTTTTTTAATTACTTATCCGAAAAAAAACTATTCTCAGACATTACATGGAACTGGAAAAAATTAATTCAATTGTTATCAACAAAATTTTACAAACTACTTATACCACCATCTTTTTTATTTTTTGCCTTTCAAACAATTGTATAAAATACTTAAAATACTAATATAAGATGCATCTTCAGTGTTGTCTAACGCCGCACGTCAAACATGTAACAGCCATCGCCATTACGTTATCATTTTCAGTTCACCATCAACAATTTATCCTCTCAAATGCTTCTATTTTTTTATTATTATATTTACTGCCATTTTGCCAAAAATTGTCTTATTTTGAGTTGGAGTATTTAATGTTTGTTTTTTTTTTTAACTTTGTCCAAATGTTTATTTACTTAATCATTTTTTGTGCATAGATCTAATGTATCGCCAGATTCAAAAGTAAGTGACGTAAAAGATTGACTATTCTTCTTCTCACATTCTTCTTCCTCAATTGAAAAGGTGATAAACTTTTAACCTGACTTAACGCCAGACTTGAGTATTAATGCTTATAAAGGTAATAGAAGTTATATTAAAGATACCAGAGTTGCAGAAAATACCAATGTTAATGGAAATCAATGGATGGAGAGATGCTAGGTAGATGAACATGGATGGAGGATGAGCCTTTCACGTCACTTCCTTTTAAATTCGACAATACTCTAGATATACATGTACGCAAATTGAAATAAATTGCAGTATAGATATTGTATATATTTTTGTAATGGGATACCCCGAAACTAGACGCTGCGGTACAATGAATAATCAAATGCAATATGGAAATTTAAAACTTGTTTTAATGAAATAGCTCACAACTAAATGCTCTAGCACAATTAAGTTGGGAGTGTGCTTGAAAAAAGTATTTGTGAGATATAAAACAGATTTATGGATGAACTATAAAATTGAACTCCAAAGGGAAACATCATAAGGACATCGGTAAATGCTTGCCCCTCGGCGATAGAGGAGACCTTATGATGTGTTTATTTTAATATATCTAAAAATAATGCATATATATCGAAATGATTTTTAAGGCAATAGTCCCAAAAGCCTTTTTATCCTTTTGATTTTTTTTTTTGATAACTTTTAATTTTTAAATACTGTAGAGCATCTGTGACATTACTTTTCGATCATCCCTCGTTAGTTTTCTCAATGTACAACGGATCAATCAACAAGTTCGAAAATTTAATGTTGACGACATTTAAACACTACGAATACCATCGATGTTGAACTGAACATTGAGATTTTTTTATAAAGATTTTATACATATTTTACGATATAATAGATTAAAGGAAAAATCCGCATATCTTTTAGATAATAAAATAATTAATCAGAATCAAATCGTAGGAGGTTATCTTGATTTGTCGTGCCATTTCACTAAATTTCATTTTAAGTTCATGTATGTATTTATGGGACTTTGTCTTGTCATATAAAATCGTCCATATATGTAGTTTCTTCATTCTTTTTCTTTTTTTCTCTTTTCTGTTTAAGTTTATCCTAGAGATTGTAAGGATCTTCGTGGAAATGGTCAATGTATGTCAGGTGTATACGAAATTTATCTTTATGGTAGCAGCCTGGGTCCTCTTCAAGTTTACTGCGATATGAAAACAATGGGTGGAGGATGGACGGTATCAATTTATTTCAAAATTCTTTGAATATCATGAAAATTCGAATAAGTAATTCCATTGTTAAAATACCTGGTAAAAAAAGAGAAACATATATATTCTGAGGACACCTTAGTTGCATATGAAATTTACAACTTTTTATGAGAAGAATGATTATACAAATTTATAACTTTTAAAGGTAATCCAAAAAAGAATAGACGGATCTCTGAGTTTTGACAGGAACTGGGCAGAGTTTAAGAACGGTTTTGGTTCACCGGAACAGAAAGTCTGGATCGGTAAATTTGAATATCTGGTTTGCTGCCAAAATTAAGATCCTTGGTCTTTTAAGTGAAATATCAAATTTGAAAGCGAATCATAGATCAGACTTTAACACTGGGTAATCATTGAACTTCTGATTATTGAATTATATTCAAAAGTTCCTGAAATAAATTAATTGGTGATTTCAAATAAACTTTAATACAGGTAATGACGTAATCAATCAGATGACAAAGGGACACAACTCCTCCCTCTACGTTTCCATCACATTAGTGGATCGTACAACACTATATGAGTTATACAACCAATTCTCTGTATTTGATGAAGCAGAAAACTACAAACTCTTTTTGGCTGGACCTGCTACGGGAACCTTAGGTATGCGTATAGGTGTAGAATGTATCTTACAGACTAGAAAAAGGAAGAGAAAGGGAAGAGGGTGTTAGAGATCAGAAGAAATGAAAATTATTCCATACACTGATGTTTATATTAATTTAAAGGCTACAGTGTGTTGAAGATAAACATAACAAAAGTGACTTACGACTTATTATGTTACATAAATATATAATAGAAAATAAACGTTTTTTTAATTGAAATTATCGAACACTCTAGCATTTAAGTTCTATATACTTTGTATATATCCAAGTCTGTTGTTTTTTTTAATACTGTATCTGTAACTCTAACTCATCCCCCTTCACATGTTTACTCATATATGAGACCTTGCTCATTTATATCTCTTACCATAGCACCATTTCATTATACTTAATAGCGCATTCTTATTAAGGTCTTCCGTTTCCAACGGAAGACCTTCTACTGATTGTGATGATTAAGATTATTCTTTTTTTTTTTTTTTCCTAGACGCCAACTTTGACGCTTCATATCTTCCTCATTTTTAAACAGATTTTGTTCAAATTTTCAGAGCTTTTAGACTTTACAAAACACTGTCAGAATACCGTAATACAATTCGGAAATTACCTTCTGTTCACGAGTTATTCCCCTTTGATTGAATTTTGCACGCCTCCCATTTCCAGACAAAGGCTCAGAAATGGTTATAATTGGAGCACAAAACCCTTTGAAATTGAAAAGAGGAAGCATTGAAGTTGTGCACATCGGTTTTTTTTTTTTTTGATTTTTGCATTAAAAATGGCGCTAGAGAGGGGTCAAAAGTTAGAACGCGGAAAACAGCAAAAAATTTGACATATTTTCCTTTATATCTTGAAAACTAGAAATATTTTGTTAAGACATGTAGAACAAAAGTTGCGCATAATTGCAAGGGCTTTCATATTATACTATTTAAAAGGGGCTGGCCCCTATGATTAGGGATCTTGGGCCCTTAAAAGTTTTTGCTTTATAACTCAAAAACGGTAAATATTTCGATCTGGATCTTGGGAACAAAATTGTTCTTTTACACCTTTTTGATCTAATGAAAATGTTGTTTTGTTCGAGTATACCATGGGTATTGCGTAATACGTATTAGAAAGCAGGCCAGGTAAACAGGTAACGTTTTTCATTCGGCAAGGAAATTAGACCTCTTCATGTGTATAACTTAAACAGACTTGCTATCAATAATATGCCCTGCGGTATTTAATGTTAATTTTCTTTTTAATAAGGTTTAAAACGTGGTTTATGGTTCACTATTAAATTATTTATTACAACTAGTCTTTCTTTTCTTCTTTTTTAAATTAGGTTAATAGTGTTCAAAAGCGGAGAATATTAAATCTATCTTTCTACGTTTATTATTACAACAAACTTTGTAAGTGATTTTAAACTGTATGCATTGAATAATTCACGATCATTAGCTGTATGCATATTACGGTCTCCATGTTCAGCTCGATGTTTAGTTATGTAACCCAACGCGCGAATCCCACGCTGTTGATCGAGGTCACCAGTGTACTAGCCACCTGTGACCATAAACAAAGCTAGTATTTGTGATCGCGTATAATGTCAATTTTGTGCAAAGAGCTATTAATTAATGGAAAGTTATGTTTTTAATTATATCGAATCAGTAAGATTACTTTACCGATCTTTTATAATCTTAATTCCAAACACTGGTGCATAAAAATCATTTTGAATTTTAATCGCTGTTTTTGTCTGTTCACGCAACAATACATTTAAAAAAAGTATTGCTCTATCCCGTGTTGTTGTATTTTAATTCATCTGCAATTGTAATTGAATGGGGGCTTCGGTAAATAATTGTAATTACTACGCATGCTACGCACATATTATTTTTACCACCACTCTTGTGAATGTCCATTTATTATTTATAGAATTAAATAAACATTAACATAAATAAAAATTCCTTCAAATATACATGTACTATAATTCAAGTCTTTGTAATATAGCAAACAGTTTCATCCGTCTCTGCCGCTTTGTGTCTTTAAGTGTTGTAGTCCAGTCCTCGTTTACATACACGTGGCCACAGAGAGCCGCGGGCACCTCGATGTTGAAATACATTGTTGCTCTACACCGCACAAACAACTAGCATGTACATGCAGTGTAGTAATTGGCAAAGATTGTTTGAAAAATATAAACTCGCATGTGTTCGCTACGAAGCATTCATTTTAAAATTTTATTTACATGTAGATACCTTATAAGAACAAAATAAAGTAAATGTATAACGCCTAGAACAATGTTTAAAAATTAAAATACAAATATCGTGTGCTCGGAAGGGAAGATGGCTTGAAAGGGTGTGTCTGTGAATGCTTAGATCTAGCAAAACACTTCGCAATGTTAAGCATACTTGTGGCCAAATCCTTTAAAAGTGGGGGCAATCCCTAATCCTCGCACCCTTTCTTTTTGAATCTAAAAATATATACCATACTGAGAGTTGTATATAGAGCGGGAATGTTATTTTATTAGTCCTTAAAGGCACAACTTAAGAAATGACTTATAAATTTTTTTTTAGATAAGATTGTTTCGTGATACAGCTGTGATAAATCTTAGGAACTTCTAAAGTTATAACTTAGGCATATCTTAAGATAACTTAGGAAACGTTTTTGAAACAGGCATGTCAAGCATTCAGTCAGATCTATTACGACGTCCATATTACCATATAAGAGAATGAAATTTTGTTTTGTATATAAAGTGGTTATTACAAATATGCGTGTTACAAAAATGTATGTTGAAATCTTCAAAAGCTATCGAATTATTTGCATACGTGTACTCGTACATATGAACATTGATCAACACTGATCAAGTGTATACCGGGACCCGGGATAGTCTTATTATAGCTCTTGCTTTGTCAAATCATTACTTTCATACCCCTTGCATTTAAGAAAAACAATGTTATAAAAAAAAATAATAATCTGACATATAACAAGTATACATGTAGCGTGTGCAATTTATTTGGCTAGGGGCATGTACACACGTGGTTCGAAACTGTAGGGGGCTACAAATGCGGCCATAACTAGTATATTTTTGAGGTGTTATAAAAAACAAATAATACTCACAAAAGCTTATAAAATTGCCGTTCTATCGATACCTTATATGCCATGTTTCATCCACCAACAACGCCACGACATCGATGAGAAATACGTTTCTACACGGGCATTTTCTTCGAAAAGGATAGGAAGTTAATGAATTAAAATAATTAATTCTTTTAGTTAACGCATTATGTTTACCTCTTTATTTGTTGTATGCAATAAGTATAGACCTTACTAGTAATGACTGTTTGGTTGTCACACCTGTGCATGTGTCGTGCGAGGTACAGCGGTAAGGTAAATTACCGAGAGTCGCGATGTGCGGGGTGATTCGGAATACCCTAAATGACGGTGGTCCATTGAATTTCTACTAGTAAATCAACCTGTCAAATCTAACATGGGCCCACATAATACGACTAAATTCGTTTCATGAATGAACTGGTTCTTAACAAATATATGTATAGTATACAATATCTTTTCTTTAGATCTGTTTGTTTATTATTTTCAACCACAATCTGCAGTACATGTATAGTTACACGAAATCCATGCACAACGGCGCTACACCTGTCAATCAAAATCACTCGATATTGTGAACTCAGTCTGGTGTTACGGCAGCATTTCCGAAGTGATTCAAAATATTCTATCGGCTAATTCTAATTTTTCGCGTTGAATAATAATATTTTGGAACAAAGTTGGAATTAAGGCTGGAGCTGCATGCTGTGAATTTATCACACCTGCAGTCTGCAGTCTTCCCTTCTTACATGTATATGAAGCATCTGTTGAGTAATGAATCAGAGAGCATAATATGCGGAACAAGTTTGATTGAGATTTTTACTTTTCCTTTAAGATAAAATGATTAATAAGATAATTTATGCATCTAATAGATACATATAAATGTACATGTATAGCTTTTTAAAAACAAGAATCTGTAATTGAAAATGTGAAAGTGAAGAGTTTAGGTAATAGTTCTTAACCAAAATTTAATGACAGTTCATTCCTTCCTAGTCTCTATATAACTTTTAATTACGGCCGTGCCCTCTCCCCTTCAAAAGATGTCTAATACATGCTTTTAAATTCTGTTTATGTATCAAGAAATTTCCACAGGTACTTGTGGACAGGATCCCCCCCCCCCAAATTCAACCCCAATGTTTGTTGGACATTTTTTTCCACAAATTATATTTATTACACTTATTCATCATGTGTACCATAGGAAAAAATCGAGTACAAGTACCTGTGGAAATTTCTATTTGCCCCCCCCCCTTCCCAAAAAAACTGTAATTGTTTTCTACGGGCTTGACAACACGTACTTGTGGACAGACCCCACAAATTATATTTATTGCACTTACTCATCATGTGTACCATATGAAAAAATCGTGAAAACCCCAAAATAATCGTTCCACACAAAAAATGCCTCACTATGTATAGTTAAAACATTAATTTTTCATATTTCTTGATGAAATTAACATTAATAAAATCAACACAAAATTAATACCGTATTACATATCACTTGAATTTATCATAAAGCAGAAAATCTGTTCTGCGGGCTTCAAGGCCAGCTCAGGAACCTAAAGATGTCCTCATTTTCCAAGTCCAGTACAGAACGTAAATTAAATGAAATAAATCACACGATCACTGGGAAGAACTCAAAGAAAGAAGACTCTTGAGGAAAAGATATTTTGATTCGACTTATAGACTGAAATAAACCGATATTCTCTTTTTGCCACTCTTTCCTGGTGCCCTGGGACTCTGAATGTAGGATCAGTATTTTTCTCACAGGTCCGTTGTACGGATTGTACGGGGGGGGGGGGGGGGGGGGTGGCAGACCTTCTGAAAATAGTCTTTTGTTGTAGTTTTAATATGTAAATTTTGATTTAGTTGCTGCTTGCACCCTCCCCACTCTTTGTTTCTCTACGATCATACATAGGCGAATCCCAGCAAAAATGTAATGACCCCCCCCCCTCCAACACACACTTTTTTTTTAAATGTGTATTGCGATAGGACTTAAAATTGGAAAACATTTTCTGTATATCTCTACATCGAAAAATATAAAACAAATATTTTTTTTTATATTTCCTTTTTAAAACAACATAGATAATTATGCATAGCTAATTAAATACTGAATTAAATATTTATCTTTGCAGACAATATGCTCTGGGTTATAGAACATGATGTGAAAGCGTATCGTAATGCACCTTGTAATCCGTTGGATTTTCAGATTTAAGGCCAATGCGAAAACCTAAAGACGCCGACATTTTATTATGCTACTGTAATCGAAGATCCGGGGGGCATACAGTTTTTGTCCTGTCCACCTGTCTATTTGTCTGTTAGACTGTGTTAGCCTCTTTGTCCGCAAAAACTTTAACTATGCCCATAAAATTTGATTGGTTGGAACTACTGCTTTCATATTTCTTATGTGTATTCCTAGTAACAAGGACTTCCTTCAGGTACCAACATATTTGACCTCTTGACCTTGAACTTGGAGTTTGATCCTCTTTCGCAAAATTTTACCAAACTATAATTTGGCCAAAACTTTTGAACAGTTGGTGCTATGGCTTTTATACTTCACATCTGTATCCCTTGTGATAAGTCTCCTCCTTGGGTATAAATATGTTTGACCATTTGACCTTGACCTTGGAGTTTGACCAACTTTTAAACAACTTTAGCCTTGACAATAACTTTTGAATGACTAGTACTAGGGCTTTTATATTACATAGGTAATTTTCTTGTGACAAGGCCTGTCATTGTATACCTTTAATTTTGACCATTTTACCTTGACCTTTGATTATGTCCTACTTTTGAAAAACTTTAACCTTGGTTTTAACTTTTGAACAGTTGGTGCTAAGGCTTTTTTAATACCACATGTGTATTCCTTGTAACAATTAAGACCTTCCCTCAAGTACAAACAATTATGTTCCCTTGACCTTGGAGTTTGACCTTTTAAAGAAATTAACCTTGGCCATAACTTTTAAACTGTTGCTGCTGTGGCTTTCATACAAGTATATATTTCACAGTATATTCTTTGTTCAAGACCTTTATTTGGGTAATAACATTTTTTTTTTATCTTTTGATCTTGACCATGGAGTTTGACTTGCATTTGAGAAACTTTTAACTTTTGCCATAAGATGCCATATGGGGGCATCAGTGTTTCAAAAATCACATGTTGTTCAGTATCCAAATTGGGCATAAAACATTTACAATGATCCTTTAAAGCAGTGAGTTGAACCTAATAAATTACGACTATAGAAATTATGATAATTTATTTCGATGTATGGTCTAAAAAAACGTTTATTATACCTCTGTGAAAACTAGCTTACAAGTGAAAAATCACTAGTAAAATAGAATTTGATTGGCCGAGAATGTCACGTGTCCATCATGTTTGCCCTGCAACAAAACGTCGTGTTTCACGATTGTGACGTCACAATTAAACGAGTGAGGAGTTAGATTGTTTATAGCGACGCTGCTAACTTCGTTCGCGCGGTAACAACAACTAAAAATTCACCCCAAAAAATCACCTTAATTAATGGAATTGCATAGAGATATTAGATTAAACGTTCTTTATTAAAATGTTTGCACTTTTCAAAATTCGTTTATGGAAATACAGCTAAAATACGTCATGAGACGTCACAGTCTAGACGTTCCAAATGTCTCGTGCTGTTTGAAGAGGTGGATCTTAAAATTAAGTGAACAATGCACTCGCCCAACGGTCGCACCGTCAGCATATTATCGTTGATTGATTGTGTCGATTTAAATGTGTAAAAATGTAATGGTGTTTGAATGTTACTGGTGTGATCACACAAACTTGTCACGTAGGATTTTTTTTTAATGAAACGAGGCTATTGGTGTACCTGTAACTTACATCTCTTTCATATCGTTCTCATCAAATGCATGTTTGCTTTATTCATTGGATCTCCTTTGTAATTCCTGCATTTTGGTTAATTCGGTATTATAAACAATTTATTGCATAATAGTGAGGGAGACATAAAGATTTCTTCGCAAATGAAAAATCATATTTCTCTCGGGCGTTGCCTTCGGGGAGTATGATTTTTCATGGGCGAAGAAATCTTCAAGTTGCCCTCGGGGAATATGATTTTTTATGGGCGAAGAAATCTTCATGTCTCCCTCACTATCATGCAATAAATGCAAACTGTGAACTTGTCAACTGCGAAACACACAAAAGGGTATCGCTGATATCATACAGAGTGTATCATTGCCTTGATCAGGCCCATAGGAAGCAAATTCAGAGGTTTTTTTTTTGGGGGGGGGGGCACAGCCATACATTTTCAGTTGACAGTTGAGGGGGCACTACTACCATAAATTTCCTGACAAGCAAAAAAAAGGTCACCAACTACCAAAAATTCCTTGACAAGCAAAAAAAAGAAGGTTATCAGACGTTTCTATCGAGGTGGCACAAGCTATAGTATCTATGTCTACTATAGTAATCTATATATCGGCAAAATTATTGGGGGCACGCCCCCCCCCTCCCTCGGTTCCTACGGCCATGTTGATTAAATTTAGGGTCACTAAGGAAAGAATGTTTTGACTGGATGAATGGTCTGAAAGAACATGTGTTAACTTGTCGAGTCGGTAACACAAAGATGGGGTTTGCTTATAACCAGAGTGTGTCATGGTTTGATGCAAGGTCATTTGAACGAGTTCAAGGTCATCAACGGAGAAACAACATTCCTTAACTGTCTTTCTACTGGTGAGACATTGCAAGTTGATACCCCTTACAAGATTGCTTATAACCTTAGAATGTGGCATGACCTTGACTCAAGGTCACTTCTTCCTGTTCGCAGCTCCAACGGAAGACCTACTCGTTGCTTTGCAACGAGCTCTGCTCTAGTTTTGTATTCTATTACGGTTATCGCGAAGATCAGAGAGATGCCACGGACATTATTTTCCAATAAATCACAATCGTTATCGAGAAATTATCAATAAATTCAAATCGGTTTCCTCTAGTTTTGACTGTGTTTCACTAGGAAAAAGATAGAGGTGTCTTTTGATTGTGATGCAGATTGGTGGAGAAAAAATTACTTTTTTTTTTAGAATACATCACACTTTTTCTAAAGCTTGAGATATAAATGAACGAAGAGTAGTACTCTGCTATGACGATGCAAGACACATCTCATGACGTCCAAACCTAGCTTCTGCATTTCTCTATAGAGAGGATCAAGTATTCGCCGTAGTAGAATAGAAATAATTCCCCTAGTTGTCGGAATTGTTGGAAATTATACCCCGTAATTTTGTTGGCAAATAAAAATCTCGCCCTTCGGTCTTGGTTTTTATTTGCCAACAAAATCTCTCGACTATCGGGGTATATTCTCCAACAATTCATCCGACGAAGGAATTATTTCTTAAATACATCCAATGTACATGTAGTTCATTTCTGATATTCTCAGTATTGACAATCAGTGTGTGATATATACTTTAAATTATCTTTTTTTAATTTTACAGGGGATAGAATGTTAAGCACAGGGTTGGTTTACAGAGATCTGTCTGGGATGCCATTCAGTACCCGAGACAGAGACAATGACAGGTATGAAGGTAACTGTGCTGTTTATGCAGGAGGAGGAGGCTGGTGGTTTAACGACTGTTACTTTGCCTTCCTTAACGGTCGCTGGTCCTCTTCAGACTGGATCTACCCATGGTATCCGCCAGTGTTTTACAGTAATTCTATAAAGGAGATTGTCATGATGATCAGACGTCACTAGGTATATTCTTAATATATACATTATATATACCTTGTATACATTATATACATTGCATATATTGGGTCTTCCCATGGTATCCGGCATTGGATTATGGTAATTCTGTAAAGGAGACTGTCATGATGATCAGACGTCACTAGGTATATTCTTAATTATCTATACCTTGTATACATTTACTTTCTCACGTCACTTACAAAATTATACATTCTTACTATGCACATTACTTACTTTTTAATCATTTTAATCATTTTTTAAAACATTTAAGTTGAAATAATTTGTTTCATATATTCTGGATTACGGGGGTTTTATATAATTTCTTGGGAAAGATGCTTTGCTTACTATCATATTTTAGAGAAATTTCTTTGTTTATACTCAACAGACAGAAGTTTGAAAAAAAGCCAGAGATTGCGGTTCCATGGACACTGAAAAAGTTTTATGACAAAAGAGACACTCTACCACCTGTGTACATTATTACGCTCATGTGTTTCTCTTTTTCTGCTGAAATACTTTCCTGAAATTATAGATTCTTGTTACTTTTCTATATTAAATAATGTTCATGATGTATGATAATAAGTGGTGTATATAAATGGTAAACTAGAAATGTTTTCTTGTAATTTTCATTTCCTGTCACAAGAGAGGTCAATTGGTGCAAAGTCACAACGAAGACTAATATACTGTAAAACTTATCACCAAAGCACTTTATAAATACAATTAAGTAATTTATTCTCATTGTATTTTACGCAATGGTACAAAATTTTTCAATTAGACCAATGTTCTATCAAATACACTTTTATTATCACAAAAAAGGACAACTACCAAATACATCAGATATGGGAAGGAAAATGCTTCCATTCGTCTTTGTTTTGGTAGTAATACTAATATAGTTTTGGCGTGAACTGAAAAGACGAACAGTGATCGGTCACAAAAAAATTAAAAACAATACAAATTTGTGAACAGGGCATAAACAAGGGCTCCCAGAAATTCAAGAGTGGGATCAGGTGAACAGAAGTAGTAAGCAGCACCTGTTACACCCGTGGTGAGGCCTTTGTATTGATTAGGTAGAAGGAAAATTCTGTACTAAATTCATATTTAGTATAAAAACAAAGGCCTTACAACTGGCATGAAATAAACTACGAAAAATTTGATAATTTATGTTTTTTAACAAGGTCATAAAGACAGCCATAGAATTTATGACATGCTGACTTAGAACGAGGTTCATTATTGGTTTCAGAAGACAAAGCGTTCATTTCACTTAACGAAAATGAAAATCCCTGTTATATGATCAATAAGATTAAGGAAAGTCAAATTGGAAATTTCAGGTATTATCTGTTTCATTTGATACGTGGAACAATTCAGTTGAGGAGGTTGGATCCTGCTAATATGTTTTTGGATTTTTTGATACATGTACGTGGAACAAATCAGTTGAGGAGGTTGGATCCTGCTAATATGCTTTTGGATTTTTTGTCAGATACATTTTGAGTGTCTACATACATTCCTAATTAAAAATCAATGCCAAAAAGGGTGAGTACGTTCAAGGGCTAGAAACTACCCATGCACTATATTACTATAGGACACAAGGATCTGAAAAAACTCAATTCAGAGTCATCCTCTGGTGACCTTTCTAATAGAGATGTTTCTGAATATGAATCGAATCCGAATCTGAAAATGAATCTGAAACGAATCTGAATCGGAGGGATCTCGATCCCGATTTGAAAACTGGAAAAAGATATCAGTACAAGAAAATTTCTTAATTATACAATAAATAATATAAGTACATGTATATGAATATTGATATTTTTTCTGTGATTTATTTTTCACATGTACGATGACGAGGAATATATGGAATTTAAATACGAAAAGTGTTAAACCTTTTCTTCCTCCTTTTGAATTTAACAAGTTCATAATTACTTTTGCAAAATACAAGTACATGTATTTTTATTCTTCTGTTTTATTTATTTATTTATTTTTTGCATTAATTTTGTTTGTTTGTTTTTTGTTTTGTTTTGTTTGTTTGTTTGTTTGTTTTTTTCATGGAATTCCATATACGACAGCCAACTGCTTACTGCCAACTGCTCACAGCTTACTGCCAACTACTCACTGCCAACTGCTCACTGCTTACTGCCAACTTCCACTGCTCATAGATGATATTGCCTGTTTTGTTATCTTTAATACACATGCTTAATTGAATAAACTCTATGGTAGATTACAATAATATTTATTACAAAAAATTGGCGGATTCAGGAATTTTTAAACAGTGAAGGCAAGGAAGAAATACTATAGGTGGAAAGAGTTTTCCATCTTAAATACAAAACATTTAATTCCCATATTTCCTTGCAAGCAAATAATTCAATAGATTTTTTGACGGGGTGGGGGGTGGGGTATTAAAGGTTTATATACGTCAGAAAAAATGGGGGAGGGGCAAACTTTTAATAGGATCTTGAGTAATATTTGTTGGTATATGCATTTATATCAGAAATACTAATAAAAAAATCATAAAGGCCTTTTACTATATGTAAAAACAGTTGATTTCAGGCAAGGAAAAGCAATATCAGTGCGGGGGGGGGGGGGGGGGGGACCCAACATAATTCCCTTGACAAGGAATAAAATAAGTTAAAGGCGTCTTTAAGGAAGGAGAACTACTGTACAGTATATGTTGGAAATTAATTTAGTGGGTACGTCCCCCCCCCCATCACTACCACCACGAATGTTTTTACAGATCCAACATTAGCAATTAAACCGATTTACATAAGACACATATAAAAATTCCCAAATAGAGGTACTTTTCTTAAGAAACACCGAAAGATATTGCTAGATATTTTACACTAGGGAAAAGTTATGTTATTATAATTTTCAGTAATATTTTTAGTATAAATACATATACCAACAAATGTTACTCAAGTTCGTTCTTTTGTCGTATGTGACCCCCCCCCCCTTCCCGCGTCATAAAAAGCTACCAAAAAAATTATTTGCCTGCAACAAAATGCAGAAATTAAATGTTTTGTTTTTAAGAGGAAATACTCCTTCTTCCGATTTACTCCTTCCTCGCCTGACAGTTTAGAAATTCCTAAATCCGCCAAATTTTGTTATTATTGTAAGAACTACGCACGCTAACTCTCGATTCCCGCCTACATTTTCCATCCATTTAAATCAATGTAAATGGCAATTTGGACTTTAAAACTTGTTTGAATGCAAAGAAAAGTTCATTAGTATTAAGTACTAATTTTAAAAGCCAGTGACAAAGAGTTCATTGCTCTTAATTACAACTCCTTTCATAAGGGGGTAGAAAATTTTATCAATTGAAATCAGGCTGAAAACGTAAACATTACAAGATTTTCAAATACTCATGGAAATGGATAAATGACTTTTAAATCTCACCGTATGTTTAACTTATGTAAAATTCAACATATGAGATTGATAAAGTACATTTTTTTTATTTGTTATCTCATTTGAAATTGGTAATAAATGACTATTTTCCTGTTTTTAATCTTTAAACACGTGACCCCCCCCCCCCCCCCGTGAGACAACAAAACCTTTGGAATGAATTTGTGAAATAAAGTTTTCAATTCATAAGAACTGAAAAAAAAGATTTGTTGTTTCGATGGGGAAGATGTTTTGTAAATCAATTTCCATTTTCCGTTAATTTCGATGGTGAAAAATTTTCTCAACTTAGAGACTTACATCTCTGTTTTCCCAAATAAGTTATGTTTTACATGCGCGGATCTAGATGGGAGGGTCGGTGGGGTCCGGACCCCCCCCCCCTCCTGGAATTTGTAGATTTATTTAATGTATATACTAAACCAACTAAAAGTGACCTTGGACCCCCTAGAAAACGCGGATCCGTGTTAAGTTGGTATGAAAAGTCATAGATATGAAGATAGGAAGCATAAGTAGTTAACCCCCCCCCCCCCTCCAACCACCACCACCACCACCACGAAATAAGTTTTTCACAGTTTGGAAAGGAGCTTAGGTGTTTTTTTTTCTTGTAGGGAAATTTCTGGGTTGAATTTTTTTTTACCGGGGTGGACCCCTCCTGGAAAAAATCATTTTATAAAAATTCACATAATATCAATATAAATATGAAAATTTATTCAAATATGTGTGGCAGTTGGCAGTAAGCAGTGAGCAGTTGGCAGGAAGCAGTGAGCAGTTGGCAGTAAGCAGTTGGCTGTCGTATATGGAATTCCATAAAAAAAACAAACAAACAAACAAACAAACGAAACAAAAACAAACAAACAAACAAACAAAATTAATGCAAAAAATAAATAATAAAACAGAAGAATAAAAATACATGTACTTGTATTTTGCAAAAGTAATTATGAACTTGTTAAATTCAAAAGGGGAAGAAAAGGTTTAACACTTTTCATATTTAAATTCCATATATTCCTCGTCATCGTACATGTGAAAAATAAATCACAGAAAAAATATCAATATTCATATACATGTACTTATATTATTTATTGTATAATTAAGAAATTTTCTTGTACTGATATCTTTTTCCAGTTTTCAAATCGGGATCGAGATCCCTCCGATTCAGATTCGTTTCAGATTCATTTTCAGATTCGGATTCGATTCATATTCAGAAACATCTCTAATAAAAATATTCATTGAAGTTTTGAACAATCAGAGAGCTAAAAAAATGCAAAAGCAAATACTAAATATATTAATGGACAGAAAAGACTATTGTCATTCTGTTGACAGGCTACCGAAAACAGGCTACAATTTTCCATTCGTTTATCATCGGAACTTTTACCTGAGTAAGTGAATTCCGAGATGTTTTTAAATTCTTGCCAGCGAACGTTTATTGAATGATTGGAATTTCACCTGAAAATGACCCTGAATGGAGTTTTTTTTAGATCCTTGTGTAGAGATCTCTGTCAGCGGATCAAATGATCGGATTATAATCGGTTTGAGAATATAATTGTTATAGATATCAGAGACATATGAAAATTTTCCGACTTAAAGAAATTTATCACCTAACACCACTTCCCTCCCCAAGAAAAAAATCCAATATATTTGATTGTTATACAGTACATAGTAAATAAATATCTAAGCAACTGACAAGTTCCTTAGATTAAGAAATCACGTACATTTAGCAATTCTTACCAGATGGGTAAAGCATTATGCACATATAACATTGCAAACTTTTAATCTTTTTTTCTGCTTAGCAGAACATGTTGAAATATGCACAAAACCGAAGCTTTGTTTTACAAAAACATGGTGAATTTAGATATATTAAGATAAAATTATTACGGCTGATTGAGCGGGAGGCCAAATAATTCACAAAATCCATAAGAACGAACAATTATCTGTCTTTGTCTAATTGTTTTTTTTAAACGAGACTACACCATAGTATTAAGTATGATACTTGGATGATTCCCCAGGAAAAAAAATCACAACTTCCAGAAAGTATTGTGGTCATTAACGGAAAAAAAAACGTGATTCTTCTAGCAAAAAGGGTAGGAAATAAAAATGATTTTCTTTTGCTAAATTTATAACATAACTTTTAATTTCTTTCTAGTAATCTTAAAATAGCTACAGTTTAATAAAGGAATTAGCTGCAATCTTGATACTTCAATATCTAATATCAAACAAATGTAATTATGGTTATTAACTCAATATTGAGGATGATTAGATTTTCTACGAATTTCGACTTCTCATGTCATTTGGCAGTCACGTGATTTTAAACCAGTTACGTTAGAGTATTAAAGTCATCTTTTAATTTCAATAGTGGAAGGGCATAACCAAGTTATAATTTTTAGCTTAGTTTAATATTTATAACTCCCACTGGAGTTTTTGGGAAGTTCCACGATCCAATAAAGATTCTATCCCATTGTTAAAATCGTATTTGTATGAATGATTACTAATGTTTTGCTGTTTAACTGAGTTCAATATAGAAACCATTAATTTTTATTCAAGATGTCATCAGGAGCGAAACACTTTTTAAATACCTTTATACTTTCAGAGTTCATTTTTGGTAGCTTGCTGTGAACCACTGTATGTATGCTCTTGCACTAAATCAGTTTATCAAGACCCTAACATTATCCTCCAATGAATCTTCATACAAATTTACGGCCGTATCGGTTAACTAGGAAATGTACGTAAAATTTATGAATCAAATCATAAAAACACATTGCACCCATGCAAATGGCCTCTTAAATATCTCTACTTGTTTTAATTGATTTGTTGACAGAACGACCGTTAGAACGAGCGCAGAAACCTATATTCAGTTTTCATTTCGATCGGGCTCTTCAAACCGCACGTGACGTTTAGTACATCTAGACTCTGAAGTCACATGACGTCGAGTGTAAGTTGCATTACCAAAACGAAGTCTGAACAGTGCTAATTTTAATAAAGACGGTTTAATCTACTAATTATCTGCTATATATCCATCAAATCAAGGTTTATATTTTTCTTGGAACTTCTTGTTATACTGCGAGAACGTTGTTTGCGGCAAGATGCAATTCACAAAGCATTATGGGACCACAGGTAATTCATTCAAATTCATTTGGATCAATGCGCAAAGTCCGAAATTTCTCTTCACGCTGCTCGCTGTGCTCCCTATTATATCTGTAATAACTTCATTTTTTATCCTTCATTACATATTTATTCCCTTTTAAGCCACTGTGTTCCTTTATTTCTCTTACCATGTCACCGTGTCATTATATTCAATATTCCGTTCTTATTATGAAACACATTCAATATACACTAGTGTTTCATATTCTTAATTTTAATTTTCTTTAATTATACAGGTGACAGTATATTAAACACTGGGTCTTCATTCAAAGATCTGTCAGGGATGTACTTTAGTACACCGGACAACGATAACGACAGGGCTGGATATAATTGTGCTGTTCATTACGCTGGAGGGGGAGGATAGTGGTTTAACAACTGTCACGATGCCTTCCTTAACGGTCGCTGGTCTCCAGAATACTGGCGTGAGCCTTGGACTCCAATTATTCAGTTTGGGACATCAGTGAGGAAGACGATGGTGATGTTCAAACTTTATTAGGTAAATATCCTCCATTTCAGTACGGGACATCAGCAAGGAGTTTGATGATGATGATCAGACGTCACTAGGTAAATGTCTTCCATTTCAGTACGGTACATCATTGAGGGGCGAGGATTATGATCAGACGTCACTAAGTAAACATCACACAGTATTTATGCGTAACTTATCTATACCAGGCCTCTATTTGACCTCTAAAATTAAGTCACAAATGCAAAATTTTAGTCACCAAGTAATTTTTTTTTCTTAAGCACCAATTTAAAAACTGATATTAGTCAATATATAGAGACATGTCCTTGCTAACTTTCAAACATCTTTTCTGCTCTTTGTAAAGAAATGATAACTTTTATAGTTCAGGAATTTGACGATCACCAAGTCAATTTAAAATGGTCACCAATTACGTGACTTATAGAAATCTTTTACGCGCCAATCATAATTTTAGGCACCATGGAGACTAAATTAGGAGCCAATTAGAGCCCTGTAAACATGAAACATGAAATATGAAGATGACGAACAGTATTCAATCTCGAAAGTCAAATGAAACAATACAAATTTGGAGCAGAGCAAACACGGACCTCAAACTTTAGAGATAGGATCAGGTGCCATGGAGGAGTGAGCATCCCCTGGCGACCAGTTACATCCGCCGTGTGCTCTCTGTCATGAATGGAAGAAAAAACGGGAAAATGCATCTATATATATGCCAGAAACACTCAGTTTGCACCGTTAAATCAGAATTAATGGTCACAAATAACAACTAAGAAGACATTTATTCTCAAATTTATACATACATTATTTACATTTTATTGATTTCCTGAACCATTTCATCTGATATGATTTTGTATCATTTATTCTAGATGCTTGGAATTTTATTCAATTTCTGAAGAGTCAAATGTATATATTTATAATCTTTATATTTCTTTAATATATAATGCTTTATTTTTTCAAACTCTACAAATTCGGATTTTAAGAAGATGCCACGCTTCGGGGCCACTTGGACGCTGAGGACACTGTTCTGCTAAAAGAGACAGTTTTCCCTTTGTGTTAATCATTGCATTCCTTTAAATTTGATTTGGACAGGCACCTAGTATCCATTTTCGAAGTGGGAGGTGGGGTTGGACAAAAATTGACTGAAAAGCAAAGATTTAAAAATAAATGTCTGGAAAACTTTGACCATCAAAAATCATGAAAAAAAAATGGGGACAACCGGCCTTTAAATAAACATTTTCATTCTAAATAAAGAGTAAAACGTTATGTTTAAAAAATTTGGGGCAATGCGCCCCCCCCCCCCCCGATACTACTTGTCTGTAATTGTAGATTACTTTTTGGTGTTCTAAATTACATTAACTCTGCTTATAAGTCTTGTAAATTAACTGTAAACTACATGTAGAAATATTTTGTTGTAATTTTTAAATACTGCCACACAGATATATCTGGACTGATATAATTTAAAATGCATTATCAAAGATACACACATAAGGTATGTTTTTTGTCCATTATTATTATTATTTTCTGAAGAGTCTTTTTCCCTCGTATATTTTTCTCACCGTCACGGTAGCTCAGTCGGTAGAGCGCTTGCTCCGTGATCGGGAGCCTGTGAGTTCGAATCTCGACCGCGACTGACATAAGTGGATAAAAGATAAGTAGCAACTGTTCTTTCGCCAAGCGCTCGGCACTTTGAAGTTAAAGAGCAAGAGCCACTTAGGGGAGTTATGGCCCTGAGAATTTCTGTAAAATCGAAACTGCTCAGTTTTGGTTGAAAATGCAGTATTTATTACTTGGGCCCTTGGTGATTGTGTATCTATTGAACATGACGTAATTTTCTCTCTAGTTAATGCATTATGACGTCATAAAATGCGTCATTTTCCCCATTTCCTATAAATTCCCTCAGAAATGGCCAAAAGTTGAGGTATTTTTTCAATATTTCATATAGAGCACAACCTCCGATCCAAAATATGCAATTAAATAATGAAAGATCTGTTTCTGAAGATCACAAAACATGTTTTAATTTTTGGATCGTGGGCTGTGCTCATATTTTAATTCTTTGCTGCAGGTAGTCAAATACGCATGTTTTCTGCAAAATTCAAGAACACTGCATTTTCTCAAAGCCTGTTTTCCTATACCTGGATTCTCAAAAAAATGTTAATAGGAATTGAAAGCACTAAGTCTCTACTTTATTTTGATATTTGAAATGAGACGGAGGGTGATAATCAATTAATTGATATAAGGACAGGGCGGGATATAAAGCAACCAGACAAGCCTTAGAAGATGCCTGGAGTGCTGCAAATAATGTAGCTACTTATCTATCGAGGAAATTTTATGGCCATTTTATGGATAAAGAAAACCTAGCTCTTTGCGGGTCCTTCGGATGAGACCTTAAAAACCGAGGCCCCGTGTCACGGTAGGCGATGGTACGATAAAGATCCCTCACTGCTCAATGGCCCTGAGTGCCGAGTAAAGGTCTAAAGAACTACACACGCTAACTCTCGATTCCCGCCTATGTATTACATCCATTAAATTCAATCCTAATGGCAATTTGGTCAAAAAATCTTTGTTGAATGAAAAGAGGAGTTCAATGGTAATTGATTAATAATTTTAATACCAGTGTTAAATAATTAATTACTACTAATTCCAACTCTTTTTATAAGGGGGGTAGACGATGTTTTCCATTGAAATCGTGCTTGAAAGCCTCAGCATATTTTTAAATATTCTTGGATATGGAAAAATGTTCCTTAAATTTTTTTTTTGTTTTACGCAGATAAAATTAAACATAATTTGTGAAGAATTGAGCATTTTTGTCGGTTTTTTTTTTATTTTGGTCAGTAAACATATGCCCTCCCCCTCCCCCGTGAAACACAGAAAGCTTTAGTATGAATTTGTGAAATAACAATCCATATGACCTGTAAAAAGAAATTTTTGTTTCACGGGGGGGATGTTTAAAAAACATTTTCAGTTTTCCGTTTCTATAGAGAAAAACACAAGTTTTACCAAACCTTCAGAGTTATCTCTCTTTCTTTTCCCAAATAAGTGATGTTTTCTGAAAATTCATATAAATATCTATAAAATATGAAAAATTCTTCAAATATGTTAACTTTTAAAATTGACTTGGAGGTAGGCGGGAGAACAATGCTATCGTTCGAAGCCCTTCACCGGTATATGGTGACGTCTCTATATGATTGAACAATTCTCGATTGGGACGTTCAGCAACATACAATTAATAAATGATATATTTTTATCCTCACAAAAAATATAATCCCTTAATTATAAGCGATTTACGCCAAGGAAAATGCCTTCACTTGTTTTGCTGTTGATAGAGAGGCTAAATTGTTTATATGATAAGAAAAGTACAAGTTTAAGTGTCTGTGTTAGAAATTTGATGCGCGCTTCCAATGCACACATAAATTGAATTGATGAGAGCAATGATACGCGCATCGTAAAAATTATTGGTCTTATCAATTGTGCGCGTATTAATTCAATGGACGAGAGTAATAACTGATTTGATGCAAGCATCAATTAATTTATTTAAGGAATTATTTATATCATCAAGTAATTAAAGATACCTTCAATAAGGGAATCTTATGATAAGTTGGCGCTCCACACAGAAATAATAGCGAAATAAATGGAGTGCTTGGCTTACTCCTTGCCCCTATATTCCCCTCTTAATATCTACACTATTACATGTGCGGATCTAGGAAAAGAAACAAAATAATTTGAAAAATAATATTAATAGGGATGTCAACAAATATTCGATTCCTCGACTATCGTTCGATCATATCGACTATCGACTAAGATTTATTTACTGGATTATTCGTTAAATATTTCCTACCTAGTAGCAATTTTAAATTAAAGGTAATAAACTTAGATTCTCCTAATTCATTTATTAACAGATCAATGTTCTCGTTAGTAAACTCAGGGGGAGGTTAAACTGTTCAAAGTAAATTATTTGCATGTCAATTTATGATCGGCAAACATGCCTCCAAAATCTACGGTCTAAATCAAAAGTTATGTGAAAATGAACTTGCATTCTGTAGTGGAACATCAAATATGATGTATCATATTACATGTGAATATGCTGAATCCGTCAAACGTAGCGATATATTCAAGTGAAACTTTCCCAGTAAATTCTTCGCAAAAATGTCAAAGTGCGGAGCCAGAAAAAATGTTGCTATCACAAACTTGATCATCAAGAATTGTCTACCTCTTATTGCTATAAATGGAGAGAGCTCACAAGAATGATTTGGTACTATAGATCCAAATAATAAAGATCCATATAATAAAGCTTCAACCTGCAATTCCATAAGATCTCGCTTAACGCAACTATTCATGAAGAATAATTCAACCTGCAATTCCATAAGATCTCGCTTAGCGCAACTATTCATGAAGAATAATTCAACCTGCAATTCCATAAGATCTCGCTTAACGCAACTATTCATGAAGAACAATTAAACAGCTGTTACATAATTGTAAATGCATTTAAACTGGGGGAGAGTTATGAGCGTAATTAAATGGTCGTTTCTTTCTGATATCAATATCATGCAGTAATTTCAAGATTGTTTTGATTTTTTGCACAAAATCTCATAATTAAAATTTATCGCAAGCTCTTTCTCTCTCTCTCTCTCTCTCTCTCTCTCTCTCTCTCTCTCTCTCTCTCTGTTTTAATAAGTGGGACGCTTTAATAACTGTTTACCAGTCAAAGGGCACAAGACACTTTCAAATGGCTTCAATTAACGGGTACATGTACTTGCGTTATGAAAAGAAAGAACAAATGCGAGCGTTTGATATCCTTTATTTAGATTAATGTGCAGTAAATATCATATTTGAAATCAAGTACATTGAATACATATATGGATTACTCAGAAAGTATTTATTATTCACAAATTCGTTGAACAATGGTGATAGCATATATTAAATAGTGTACAAGCAATTTGTAAAAGACAAATAGTGAAAATGACATGAAAAATTAATTTAATTTCGAGTACTCGACTATCGTTCGACTAAACCCTTCAACTATTCGAATAAACTGAATAAAATTGACATCCCTAAATATTAATAATTAATACATGTAATAATTACTAGCAATGATGGAAAAAATAATGTAAGACATGGTAAATTAAATATTTTTAATATAAACGTACAAATATTTTTCAACGTCTTAGCTTGGCGGTTTGAAAAGCCTATGACCTGCATATCCATAATCATAGATCCAAACCTGTATTCTGGTGTCGAAAAATTCAAATATTGACTTTCTTTGACCTTTTAAAAAAATAAATTAAGAACTTTTGAAGGGACAGAGTTAAGTTTGTTGAGAAGGTGTTCAAGACATAACTGTTTATTTACATGAGGTAGTAATGAATCAAAAGAAATATCGTGTATAATAGGTTTATTGTTAGAACGATGTCCATGGCTACTCTTAAATCTCTGTATATTCTTAAAAAGTCCCATCACATTCACATTTCTACAATGTAGACTTGAAAGATTCCCAACGTTATCGACATTGTCATTGCTACCTTATGGAAAGGCTTTGCCTAGTTTTCTAATCCAATATTCTTCTTGTTGTCTACGGAAAGGTGTACTCAATGATCGGCTTTTAGTATGATGGTAAATCTTTTCTAGAATTCTAAATTTCATTGTCAAAATAGAATGATCAGGTTAATTTAAGTGCTTGTAGAGAAGCTGTCGGTCTCTGTTTTGAATTTGAAATTTAAGTCCCGATATTCCTTTATTAAGTGAACCCTTGGTTTGACCAACGTAAAGAAGCACATAAGGGTAACATTCTATTCCGTAGACAACACAATGTTTTAAAATTCAATCGGAAAATTTTACTTTCTCGGATTTTGACGAGATGCCGAGGTAGAGTCCTTTTTAATATGCAACAACACACCAATTGTTAATATATTCATGTATTTAAGCACATTTTTCACTTTTATAAAGATTTCATAAATTATATTAGTCAATCAGAAAATGATAAAAATGAGAAAAATACCATCTCCGTCGTAATTGATAAAGAATGAGGGTAACAATAATGCTCTTCTTATGTCAGTCGTACGCTAATACGTTGCCCGAACTCTTAAAAAAAATTGATTAGATTTTTTCATCAAGTTTTCCTTGACAAACTGTTAAATACTTGCATAAACATCCAGCCTTCATAATAATTACTTCATATAGACAAAAAATTGAAAATTGTATTAGTTCATTGTCGCAAACCCCCGCCAAAATGTACGATCCTGTCCCATTCTGGCCGTGGTTGAATGAGAAGAGGATATTTCGTAGCTCATTAAAATATTGACAAATGCAAGTAAAGCATAGTCGGATAATGAACTTTGACGCGATCTTTCGATACCCAATCGCAGTATACGAAACATTTCTTGTATACTGTTGATGTCAATTGTTTATTTCAATTGCGATGGAAACAAATATTGTCATTGGCTGAACATGACGTCACAATTTTAAGGCGTAAATATTCAAGATTACAAGACACGTTTTGTGATCAAACAGCTACGGGTAGGAGAGAGCTGTATGCGGACTCCGGACCATGGCTTTAGACGATGGTATTCGTTATAGCAAAAGTGCTTTTTGTTAAGCGTTTTGTATAGATCTGACAGACCGAATATTTGTTTAACGTTATAATAAACACTACATTTCACTATAATAAGTCACATTTACTTTCTTTTTCCTTGTACATTGTTTCATGGCAACATGTCCTTGAAAACAGAACTGTACGTATATGTAATAAAATTGCATTTTTGTAAGCCTCGATAGTAAATAAAGCATTTTTTGGCATTTGCATATATATTTTTTTTTCAAAATATAAATAGAATCTGATAGTATTGATACGAGTTATACAGCAAGTGGTAGAAAGAAAGGAAGAAAATGACAAGAAAATTCAAGTACCCATATCTTTAAAATCAAGTATATATGCTTTTTATTTAATTGATTTTTAAAACTTAAGGGTACATTTTTTTCGTCTTGTTGTGGGAAAATCCATTTGCTATTCAAAGGAAAACAGGCAAACAGGAGGAAAATTTAAGTCCTAACTTCATTGATGGGAATGATTTTTTTCACATTTTGCTATGTCAAAAATAAAATATTCTTTTTTATTCTATATGTTACAATATTTTCACCATATGAAAATAGAACTCGATTCCTTGATAAAGTGTTGTGTATTTCTAAAATGACAAAAATAAAAAATTAAAAAAAAAATTAAAAAATTCTCTCAGCAAATTTCTGTGTGAAGAATTAAACGTCTACAATTGATGGTTAACCGAAAGTAAGCTGAAATTCTAAATATTTTATCTTCACTATTCATTTTTCAATGAACAACATGAAACACGATCAGTGAGGTTTTATCATCATTAGAGTCTCCTTTATTTCATAACCATTACGAACTGTTGGAGTCCAAGGCTCATACCAGAATTGCGGAGACCAGGGACCGTTAAGGAAGGCGTCGTGACAGTTATTGAACCACCAGCCTCCTTTTTTGTTAGCAGCACAGTTTTCACTAGCTCTGTCATTGTCTTGGTCTGTGGTGGAGAAGTACATACCAAACAAATTATCGGTTGAACTCCACGTGTTTAACATACTGTCACCTGTAGTATAAAAGGACATATTGTATATGTACTGAAAAAAGTAGGCTTTTTCATTTTATGAGATTCAGCAGAGAGAATGATGCGCAAATTCATGATTACTGTTGATAATTGAATTAAATGAAGGATTCGATTCAATTCATAGATTTGTGGCCAAATATCCAATCTGAAATTTTCAAGGCTTTCAGAATCGAGCTGAATTCAAGTATGGCTTATATTTACAATGATATATGTTCGTGATTCTGTGTAATACTTAATTTGTTTTAATTCAATATCAATAACTGAAAGTTATTCATGAAACAAGTCTGTCTATCGTGGTAGTTATGAAAGTGCTAATAAAATGTAGTTATAAATATACCAATTTAAACAAATCAGGAAACGTGAATTCCTTGTAGAAATCAACAAGTACTCCTCGTATACACATTATGTCAAGATTGTCACGTGAATTGCACGAAGTGTAGCTTTTGTTGACGTTATTGCTTTAACTATGGTTGATATAATTGAGGTATTGACGTCAATATACTAAAGGGCATAATTTGCCCAGATAGCATGACTACGTTGGCCCAACGTTGGCTAATGGTTGGATCGTTGGCCGATGGTTGGCGTTGGGTGTACAACGTTGGCCCAACGTTGGGCCAATGTCAACATAACACTATTTTACTCAAAAGCCGAGGTTGGTTGGGGATCCAACGTTGGGCCAACGTTGGGCCATTGTTGTTAGCTTGTCACCCCTAAGTTGACGGAGTTTGTTGGGAGACTACAAGGTTGGCCCAACGTTGGGCCAATGTCAACATAACACTATTTTACTCAGAAGCCGAGGTTGGTTGGGGATCCAACGTTGGCCCAATGTTGGGCCACTGTTGTTAGCTTGTCACCACTAAGTTGACGGAGTTTGTTGGGAGTACACATTGGGCTAACATTGTGAATTACGTCCCTATTTTGATACATTTTGTTGGGTAGACAACGTTGAGCCAACGTTGGGGTGAAGTCAGAATTCAGGGAACAGGGTGAAGTGTTCTTTATATAATCGGACAAAGACAGAGAGAGTGAAAGTAAAAGATAAAAAATAGTTAATTATATGTATTTAATGTTACACATACCGTGTGTTCTTAATAAACATGCATGGTGATGTATCAAGCTATTTAAGGTCAGACGATACGTTCCTCAAATATCTGTTTTGTATATCTTCGTATTGTATGGAAAATACTCAAAATCTTAAATACTTTCTGATTTCTAAACTGATTTCTAATCGTCTTTGAAAATTGAAACACTAAAAAGCGTGATATTGGCAAATTAAGTTTTTTCCAAAAGGATTTTATAGGAAACAACATCCTCCGGTATCTTGCACAAATGCCTGGTAAGGTACCTCAATTTTTTGCGAGTAAACATATGAAAGTAGTAATACTTCAATGACAAAATCTTAGAAAAAAAATATATATTATTGAGGAACGTATCGTCTGTCCTTAACGTAAAATATGCTTAAATCTTTAAACGTAGTAATAAATTAAATGTTTTTGAGAATCACATAAACATTTATTTAATTATGCATAAATCTAAATTAACTTAATTGCATGTCAAAAAAATAAAATGAAAATATAAGACGAACACACTATATAAAGACTCCCATTACATAATTTTTCTAAAGTGTTGGATTTAGGGAGCATATTCCAAGATAAGAGCACATTTTCTGACCAAGCAATTAGGACAGGGGTTTTCACAGCGTGAGACTGGCCAGTTTCTATTGTAATCGTGATATCTGATAGGACGGGATGGTCAAATCTGCATCTTTTTAGCACGTCCAACATTATAATCACTGAGGTTTCCCACAGAAGAACGTTGAAGGTGTTATGTAAAAAAGAAAGCTTTAAATTTGAAATGTGTGTTCTTTGTGTGGATTTTTAAAGCTGTGTCAAGACATTTCATATACAAAAATGTAAGTACCATTTACCTCAAATTATTTCAGATTTTAATGCACAAAATGCAAAGTTTGTTTATCTAAACATGCTAAATGCAATCTTTTATCTTTTTTTTTTCTAAGCTTGCTTAAGTTTTATGTAACTAGTTCAGTTGCTAATTACTGTGCCTTTTCTGCATGATGTATAAATCATAAAATAAAACGTATCATTGTTACCATTAAAATCTAATTTGTTCACGGTTAACAGCTCTTGAGCTTCATTTTTGAAAAAATGGTAAAATAAGTGCATCAACCGGGACTGTAACAAAGGAAAATATATAATCACCTCCACATTCCAACTGCATTTGGATTCATAAATTTTATTTATTTTTGAATACATATCTTTGAAAGTTTGGCTGGGTCAGTTTCATAATCATTTAGACATCTATAAAATTCTGTCATATATTTTCTATCAAATGTTAAAAAAAGAAATCAAGAAGTTATTACTTGGTGCATTAATGGAAAGCAAATCTCTTCTTTATAGATTTTAATTCTCATTCTATTTAATTGGTGGAAATAACTTTGCGACTAAAGAGGAGAGTATTTGCTGCCAAAGTTCTCTAACAAAATTGCAAGGAATTCCATTGGATGGGCAAATGAGGAAAACCAGCTTTTTCAAAGATGATGGGGATTTAAAAAAGTAAGTAATAAAATTTCCCCCAGAAAAATACTATAGTCGTACATTGCTACTAAATGTAGAAAAATATAATAAGATTACTAATTTAAAAAAGAATACAAAATAATTAAAATATCCATTGTATTAATAGTTTCTAATGCAAGGAATGAATTACTATGAACTTGTATAAAGTACGACTTTACTTTTAGTTTTCAGCATTTCTCTTTATTTTGAGATTTGCTAAATGGATTTAACATTTATCTATTTAAAAGGAGCTGTTCGAACTAACTGCTTGTGTGTCAGATAAATTTCTATGGAAATTAGCAATTCCACTGCATGTGATCATGAAGGAAGAATGAGTACAGACAGGGAAAGAAAGAAGGAAATGCGTTCAAAAATGAAACAGAGGACAGTGATTGGTTATTAACCTGTTAACAAGTGAATTTGCGAAAAAAGTGTATATTAACAATAAGTGGAAAAGTTTGGAAATTGATTCTAGATACATATTTTAATCTTTAAAAAGGGCAAAATTATTTATTGTTTTAATTATTTTCAAAATAAATTTGTTATTTTATACTTTCATTTGCTTAATTCCCTTGTGTAGAAACAATTAATTCCATCACTAATAATTTATTTTGTTCTGATTAAATATAAGAAGTTAAACAAGCCTGTTATTATTTTTTATTTATTTTAGCTAACTTGTATTTTCAAGCATAGGATTGGAGGTAGATTTTTTTTCTGATTGTAGAGACGATCGGATTAGTTCATTTGCAGATTTGTAACAATTTAATATGACTTACACATTAGGCCAATGTTGGTCCAATACATCGGGCCAACATTGGACCGATGAGCAAACTGACATTGGGCCAATATCATTTCCCAACGTTGGCCCAATGTAATCAATGACGTTGGCCCAACATTGACCCAATGTCGCATTCATTGGGCCAATGTTGGCTCAATGTTGGACCAATATCTGTAGAATCACACTTTACATTGGGCCAACGTTGGCCCAACATATCGGGCCAATATTGGGCCGATGAGCAAACTTACATTGGGCCAATGTCATTTGCCAACATTGGCCCAATGTAACCGATGACGTTGGCCCAACGTTGGCCCAATGTTAGCTGGCTATCTGGGTGGCTAGGCGGAAACCCTTTTGTTGATCAGTAATACTTATACCTGGCCGCTTATATATTCTAACTAAGTATTATTACTCGTATTATTGATTTTTGAAAAAAAAATACTTGGTAAGCTTAATGGAATTCCAGTGATGATAATCTATTTTTAGCTTTCCAGAAAAATACAAAGTCGTGCAAAAATGATGAAAAAAGTAATTTACCTTGAAAACACTTTGACCTTATCAGAAGTTTCTTACATTACTATGACTCGGAGGGAAATACAGAGGTAACATAATATCAAGGTAGTCAATGCTCTATCAAAAAATTGGCTTCTCTCCTTTTTACTAATTCTCTCTCTCTCTCTCTCTCTCTCTCTCTCTCTCTCTCTCTCTCTCTCTGTAGATTGATAGTCAGACATTCTATTTACTTACCCAATGTTCCGATAGCTGGGCCTCCAAGGAAGAGTTTGTATTTGTTTGCCTCATCGGAAACAGAAAACTGATGATATAATTCGTAGAACGTTGTGCCATTTTGTAAAGTAATAGAGACATACAGAGATGAGTTCCTTTCCTTGGTAAGATGGTGAATGACGTCATTTCCTTCAATATCATTTTGTACGAATTCATTATTAATAATATAATAATATGTTTAATTCAGAATAGTTGTACATGTATTGTATTTTAGCCTATCAGACTGGAATATTACACATCCACCCACCCACCCACACACACACACACATCCACACACACACACACACACACACACACACACACACACACACACACACACACATTTATATATAAATTGGAAAATATGTCTTAATTTAAAAATTTACTTCTTTACATGCTCTAAATGATAAAAGGCTGTTATTTGGTCAGAAAGAATAGCGTTTAAGTATTTCAATGTAAATCAATAAATAATGTAAAAACGTAAGTAGAATTGCAAAAATAATCATGTCTATTATATGCTCCTTTGTTTACTAGAAATATATTTATTTTCAAAATGTGCACTCAATTGGTTCAGAAAGGCATGTAAGTTTAAAAAAAAATGTTTGAGTTGCAAATGTTAGGTTATTGAATGCTAATGCAGTGAAACTTTTCCAAACCCGCCCCCCCTGAAAACCGGTTCTCCCTAAATATCGGCCGAATTTATAATTCCCGACAAAATTCTTAACATTTCTTTAAACATTTATTCCCATAAGACCGGTCATCCCTGAAAACCGGACACCGGCCACTTTTCCAAGAACTAAGTGTAAGAAACATAGCTAATTTTTCCTCATGATACCGGCCACTTTTTGATTGCAAGAATTATAGTTGTCGTTGGCCAGAGTGTAAGTATTGACCGGCCAAAGGTGTGAAAAATACCAACCAGAAGTCAGAGGTGTGAAAAACTACAAACGGCCTCTTGGGGTTCTCTGTTGTTTTGTACCCGTGTTGTGAAGGGGTAGTCACCTTGCCAGACTACGTAAGTGAACGATCTAAGTTTTGTACACATGATTAAGCTTCATGAATCATTAAAATATCAAACAACTATTGAATTAATAAAATATCAAACACATAATGAATAAACAAAATATCGCGCTCCATGTTGCATCATACTTTTAAATAGACATAAGCGCCCTTAGAATTGGACACTGAACAAAGACAAAAGTTGAGAAAAAAAAAAATAATGTTTATCAAAATATTCATTTCATGATTAAAAGAACAGAAATTTTGCTGAGAAATGTTGTAATTATTTACTTTTCACTAAGTACAAACAAATTTATAAATGACGTAAGCGATATCCATATGCATGTAGATAGTTTAGGTATGGAGATATTTTGCAAATGATAAATAAAGTACCTCTCCATAGTTTTTTTCTGTTCTTATTTTAAAATTAATCTTTTAAAAATCAACAGGTATGTCGAAATTATCCTTACTAACTGAACAATGATCATGAATTTTTACACCCTCGGTATACATTAGGTACCTGCCGATAATTAATCATGTGCTGACGACCGACAATCAGCTGGCCGGTTGAGAGAAGTTTTACTGTAGTTCAATACGATATCATATAACATTAATTTCAACAAAGTTAAGTTACACTCAGATAACAAGATATGAATTGAAAATGTGCCATAATTGAACAAATTAGCATTCCTTAAGATATTTTCAGATGAGCATTTACCACTCAAGTTGGTAAATAAGTCTAAAGCGGACAAAAATAAGAATTTACCAATCCAATAAGAGGAATGTGGATTTCCAAAACCCTTTTTGAACTCCTTCCATGTCTTGCTAAAGGTCACTGATCCACTGATCCGCTTCTGGATTGCCTAGAGTTTACAAAGTATTTATTAAAATTCTTGTCATTCTTAGCTATAATTGTACTGTTAACCTTATTTTTCAATACATTATCTATTTGCATCATTTCAGTCATTTAAGGCACTGTACTATTTTTTTAAAATCACTATTTATACTTAAATCTATTAGATGTTTTTTCGCCGATAACGGTATTTTTTTCAGAGGAAAATTATATACTAGTAAATTCCATAAACTGTTAGTGAGAGAGATTAAGAGAGAGAGAGAGAGAGATCTTGATCTTACTGTCCATCCTCCGCCATTAGTCACCATATCACAGTAAACGTCTACATGGCTTTCGTTTCCAAAGGGATATATCTGATATATACACCAGATTGTGTTTGTCCGTTAACCTTGAGGTCTTTACAATCTGCATTTAGTTTTAACCCTGTTTGAAATAAAGCAGCAATTAAAAAAAAAATGATTACCAGATGCAATCTTGTTGAATAGATGTTCGGTAAGATTGACGATATCATTATATGGAAAAGTACATTGTTCTACATACATGTAAAAGCCCAAATGACTAACTATATTCAGAAATATTTAAAAAATAGAACATGAACACATCTTAATAGTTTTTAAGATACATACTGGTCTGTTTGTTAAGAGATATTAAGATTCTAAGCATGTCACAGAGGCCATAATCGGAAAATAAGAAGGGCTTTGAATGAATGGTTTAAAAGTTAAAGAAATTACATCGTTATAAAGATTTCTTAAATACTATTAGATTGGTGGTCGTGAAATATGTATACTTTGTTTACGTCAGGTCAAGAATATTTCACTGATTTCCATTGCAATTTAAGTTGTATCTGGGTATTTTTTGCCAATAAACAGTGTGGTATATGTTGTCTCAATCGAAGAACCGGTCTATGAAACTCGAATCCAAGACTTATGTATCGATCCTTTAACGCTATGTGAAATGACGAGAGACCTTCGCTATAACTACATTTCCACGCCAGAGACTTATTAAAGACTTTGCATCAGTAATTATTACAAAAAGATAGTTTTTAAAATATGTTTATATTTTCCCTGATGCATATTGCAGCACCGTTGTGACTACAAAAAGGAGACCGGACCTCATTGAAACAGGAAATATTATTATTAGATTTTGCTGTTAGATAAATCCGACATAGAGAGCTATAGAAAGATACTTAATTAGGTACACTTGCGAATTTATGTCGCACAAGTCGACGCAGTTTACATGCAGTTAGAGGTGGATCAAGTAATGGCATCATCAACTTTGCTTGCTATAGTTATATTCTGAAAACCCTTTAAGACCTTATTTAATTGCTTTCACTTTTCTTTCAATTTCAAATTGATTTCTTTTTAAAAATTATCCAAAGTGTTACATTAAGTGCACCAGGTATTGAAAAAAGGCATTTTAGTTGTACTTAAACCTCCAGATTGAAATGAAATGTTGTTATAATACATACTAGTTAAGTTAAGGTTGGTCAGCAAATCTCTGATTTCCATGTTATCCTGTCGCAGTTGATCTACTTCTCGCTGGAGCCTTCTATGCTCGGTCAGAAATGTTTGAAATTGTTCTATCTTTTCATTACTCTTGCACGCAGCTATTTCATTCAAATCAATATAATTAGAACTTGTATAAAATAAACTAGACATGAAGAAAATTGTCCTCACTGTTGCCATGACTTAACTTTCTCGTTGTCCTGACGAAAACATTTCTTGTTTATATCCTCAAGTTTAAATATCCGCTGAACAGGACGTTTTTAAATAGTTCTATGTAAGACAGCAGTTTTACCGCATCCCTTAAATGTTTAGTCATGAATTTCTTGGAACACAGCAAAGATGATTAATACTTCAAACAAGTTCCTTAAAGCATGGATTTGTTATCAAAAGGTAACATCATTCTGTATGAATAAACAGAATACACAAATGAAATATATGGAGATAACGAACAGTATTCAAGCTCAAAAGTCGATCAATCAATACAAAACAGGAGCAGAGCAAACACGGACCTCCAAACATCAGAGGTGGGATCAGGTGCCATGGAGGAGTGAGCATCCCCTGCCGACCGGTTACACCCGCCGTGTGCTCCTTGTCATGATCGGGAAATAACGGAAAAATCCGTCGACAATTCAGTGTGTAAATAATGGCCTAACAATTGGTGTGAAAAACGACAGTCAAATGTAATTTATTATATTTTTTCATAAAGATACTGAATGAGATCCTTTTCAGAGGTATCCTAAATTTTGGACAATCCTTGATTATTCGCACATACTAATTTTTCATAAAACTTGATCATTTTAAGGAATTTCTTGAATGATAATTTAAAAAGAAGAATTTTATGACACATTCCTGCAATGAAACAAGAAGAAATTAATGAATGAAGTTGATCCATTTAAAACCAATTAAAGAACGTCATGGTGTCTAGACTTTTAGAATGTATATGCAGGTATCAATAAAACCTTTTAGTGCAAATGCTCATTTATCGATATTCAAATTGTTTGTGGCGTCGGCTTGCCACCTAATAAATCCAATTTAAGATATTTTTCAATCAAACCGTTTTACTTTTCTGAAGAAAAAAAAAGGGACCAGTAGACCCATATGATCACTTTTTAATTTTTTTTTTTTCGTTTATATGTTTTAAATTTCTTGGTTAATCTATTCCTTTGTGAAAGATCAGAAGATCGAGAGGCATGTCAATATTGCCTACAATTTAACTACAGGCAAAGATGTTTTGATAGATTTTGACATATTTTTCCTCCATCGCAAACACTGGTTACTTCTGTGACCTGATGCGCGTCACAAAATAAGGGTTTATATAAAAAAGTCATACGCTATGACAAGTTGATTTTTCTTAGTTTGATAAGTCAGTGATAAATTTGCATGATTAAAATTATTTTTAAAAATCCTCTCAAATGGACGGCGGGAATTGTCTTTCTTTATAGATCTTACAAATGCATCAATCTGTACTCCGTTCAGCTTTCAAGGCTTAACTTTTTTTAAACAAATAGGATTTTTGCATATATTTAAAACCCTTTACAATATCTATTACAAATAATTATTTGGAAATTATTGAAATTATTGAATTTAGGGACGCGTTTGATTGACACAATCTTGCACTTTCACAAAGTAAACTTTACCCTTATTTCTTAAAATATGTGGAAATTTTGTTGTATATTAATGAAAAATATTAAAACTATTACCCAGAAAATTCAGAGTAGAAATATGACAAAGGAAAACTAGCTCGACCAGTATTGTCAGTACGTACTGAGTGATGTGTTCAGAGTTTAACAAATTGAACAAACCCGGTGAAACGTAAACATTATCAAAAACAGAGCTCATGCCCAGTTTACAAAAACAGTTTACGTTTTACCGGGTGTGTTCAATTTGTTAAACTCTCTTTTAAATAATCATATTAACAATTGTATAAATTCGACATTTATGATTTGCAAGAAAAAATAATATAAAAATGATATTTTACCCGTCAAAGCATTTTCATCGACTGCATAATGGTGACTTGTTGTGATTTAGGGTGGTTTAATGGTAGCTTAATGGACATTAATCACCAATAAGTTTGGCTTCATGGTTGGGTAATGGTGACTTAAAGATCGTTTAGAAGCATTTAGCACCTATAAGCTATCTTTAAGCCAGCATTAACCTACCATTAAGCGACCATTAAGGACCTGTAATGGCTTAATGGCAACTTAATGATGGTCATTTATTACTTAAAGAAAGCTTAAAGATGCTTAATGGTGACTTAAAGACGACCATTTAGCCAACATTAAGACAACCTTACCACACAAACACACACACACTTACACACACACACACACTCAATGAGAGAGAGAGAGAGAGAGAGAGAGAGAGAGAGAGAGAGAGAGAGAGGTTTACCTTTTTCGACAGTTTGCAGTGTCCTGTTATTAAAAAGTTCGTAGATATCGGCAATATTTTGCTCAATTTTCTGAATTTCTCTTTTCTGCTCCTGACTAAGCGTACCAAGCTGTCTTTTTAACGTTTCTATAGCCTGTTGTAAAGAGGAGATTATTGCTTTTGTAGACCCTATACTACGCTTCACAGAAGTAACGTCTTCAACTAATGCCTTTACATCCCTGACCCTGGCTAAACGGATGAGAGTTTCCTGGTTGATGATCTGTCGAAGAACATCGATCTCCTTGATTTCACGTCTGTCGTTTATTAAAGCTGTAGAGTTCGGATTGTTAGTACCGGTTAACAAGGAAGACACCATAGCTTTACAAATTGTAATGAAAATCGTAAACAGAAATACAGACTTCATTATTTGAATTTAGATGTAATATGACAATACGAAAGAACGCAGTGTTTCCGCTCGGAGATAAAATACGGTATATATAACCAAATTATTGGCGGATTTCCCAAAAGCAACTCAGTTTTATCACAATAATGTATGACAAATCTTGTTATTTCATGTGCTTAAGGATAGGCATATTATAACGGAAGTTCTGTCTTACTGTCCTTGCCTTGTCTTTCTATTCTGAAATTTGGAAATGGTATATAAGATGGCAACATTATATAGGATTTGAACCCCTTTGATATTTACAGTGAATATCCGGAATGACCCACGTTTAAAGTTTATATACCTGGCATTTATTTTACACTTGAATATTACAGATTTTTAAAAAAAAAAAAAAAAACCATAGAGAAACCGAGTTAACAAATGTTTTAATCCGGCATTTATTCTTGGCGAGACTAAATGAAAAAATGAAGATAACGAACACTGATCGATCAAAAAAAATCTACAAATACATATAAACCAATTTTGTGAACTTGGCATGAACGGATCCCCGGAAATAATAGAGGTAGGATCATGTGTCTAGGAAAGATAATCATCCCCTGTTGACCGGTCACACCCGCCATGAGCCCTATGTATTGACCAACTAGACGGAACATTCCGTAGTCAAATTTACTTTTAAGAAAAAAGATTCACAATTGGTATGAAACAGGTTAGCCAAAATACGACCTAATGATAGGTCAAATTTGCTAACAAGGTCATTATAAAAACAATAGAATTTAAGAAATGTTGACCTTAAACCAGGCATAGGAATGGGAAAACTAATTTTAATTGATAAAACAACGTCGTCGATATGACTGAATGTCAGATTGAAGGCCACGGCAAGTTCTTTTTTTTCTTCTGATGTAGAAGTTTTTATATGAATAGTATTTCATCTATTAAAACAGAACATAGATTGCATTTTGGTTGCTTAATAGTGATTTATAGATGTTTTAAATACATTAAGCATCTATAAATCTGGCTTAATATTGGCTTAATGGCTGCTTAAAGACTGTCTAGAGGCAGCCTTTAAGCGCCTAAAAACTATATTTAAGCCATCATTAAGCTACCTTTAATCATGCATTAGGTAGTTTGAAATGGCTTCATGGTACGTTAATGATGGTGTAAATATTAATTCAAGATAGTTTAAGGGTGCTCAATGGTAACTTAAAGACGACCTTTAAGCACCTATAAGACTTCTTCGAGCAAGTCTTAAAGGAAGTAATTCATCTTCTGGATTTTGCAGACTAACTTTACCTTAAAACATTGTCTAAAACATGTGAGATCTTGTTTGCGCTCTGGCAATTGCGATTTTATCGTTTGGCATGGATTTTTAATACGCATGCATAAGGGAAAACAGTTTCTTCATATTGCTATTAAACCCGACTTTTTACAAAACGAACATGAATGAAAAAAACAAAAAAAAAAACAAAATATATATGGCTAACATTTTCTATTTAATAGTCAGTAATCTTTTTTATTTATAATTTTAAGTAAATTTTTAGTAATTTAAAAGTGTTATTGTTTTTTAATTAAATTGAGCAAAAACAGTATTCATCTTGGTGTTCCGCGAGTATTGAAAATGCATATAGTTCTTACTGTGTATTATATCGCACAATTACTTGGTTTTATGTGTGTTATAAGATATTGAATGTTGAAGATTTCCAGTAGCTCAAAAGTCCATTAAAAATCGGGACAGAGCAAATACTGACCTGAAAACATCAAAGGTATAAGGTCAGGTGGAATTGTACTGGTATTGTACTGCTTTACTGCATCACAAATGTCTTCTTTTCTCCTTGTCATTAGTAATTATAATTCATCATATATATTCCGTAACACACATAGCGATGCTTTATCATCATAATGGATTCCTTTAGATCACTGCCATTACTGTCCAAATACCAATAGTAACTGTATACTTCAGCTACACCTCAAAAACATCATAACACTCTTAGTGGGTCTTTATCATCATACAATCTTTCCTTCAAATAAATGCCATTACTACCTGTGGTGCCAAAGACATATAAACATTATGTAACGCACTTGTTGATGCTTTATCATATCGCAATCTCATATCTAAGACTTGCTTGGATGCCAAAGACAAGTCATAAACATTCTGTAACATACGGAATGAGGCTTAATCATTATAAGAATCCCCTTTATATCACTCTCACCAGTAACTGGTGAATATCAAGGACACGTAATGAAAATGTTTTGAAACAAATAGTGGAGTTTGATAAAAAATTAATTCCCTTAGGAATTATTACAAGAAGGATCAACACACAACAATCAAACATGTTTAACTGTCTCTCTTGCTCTCTCTCCTTTTGATAACAAAGCAGCACACCTCGTCACAACCCTTGGGTCACGTAGATAACCTTCCAAATAAGATTTTATATGGTTTTTTTTTAATTTATTTATAAATAATCAAGTACGTTCGAGTACGAAGAAAGATGACACTGATTTAAATTATATATAACGTTTAAAAATATCAATTATCACAAATGATTGTTTGTCAAAGTAATTTTGTGAAAAAGGTGAAGATAACGAACAGTGATCGATTTAAAAAAAATCTACAAACAATGTGAATCTGTGAACATGCACATAAAACACAATACCCCGGATATTACACGGGTAGAATAGGGTGTCAAGGAGGAGTAAGCTTCTCCCGTTTACGCTCATACCTGCTATGAGCCCCATCTATTGATCTGGAAGACAGAACATTCTGTAGACAAAGAACTATAAATGGTTTGGGCAATTTTAGGCCCCCATTCAGAAAATGTTTGTATTTACTATGGGGAGTGATATGGCAAGTGTATTACTAAAAAATATATTTTAATTTGTTCAGGCATCCGGTTGTTAAGGAAATCGTCGCCAAAGACACGTACCTTCAGACCTGAAAATCTGGCATCTATTTTCATTTAATCAATCTTTAATTTTGATACCAACTATAATGTCTTCAGTAAATGTCTATATTCACTTTGGGATATGTCAAAGTGACTGTATTACCTAGAAAATATATTTTAAATTAATCAGACATTCCTATGCCATGGAAACCGTCTTCGAAAACGTATTTCTTCATACCTGAAAATCTTGCTATAATTGACATTTAACAAATCTTTAATTTTGGTAATATCTATAATATCTTCAGTAAATGTCCATATTAATACTTCGGGATATGCTAAGGTGACTGTATTATAAAGAAAAAATATTTTAAATTGATAAACCATTCCGTTGCCATGGACATCATCTTTAAAAAACGTATACTTTCAAATGTATAATTGTAGTAGCATCTATGATTTCTTCCGTAATGTCTATATTATTTATACTGTGGGATATGTTAATGTGAATGTATTGCTAAGGAAATATATATTAAATTAATCAGACATTCCGTTGCCATCTTTTAAAAAACGTATACATTCAGATCTGAAAATCTAGATTCTGTTGTTATTTAACCAAACTTTGATTGTCATAAAAACAATCGTTAATTTTGATACAGTCTCTAATCCCTTCGTTCCGATTTTTTGTTAAAATATACATCTCATAGTAAAATGAAAATTATTAATTTTAACGAAAACTATTTTTTGAAGGGGGTGGGAGATGAGTCATAACAAGTAATCAACTTGTCCGTCTGACCATTAATCTGTCCATCAATGCAGTCGTTTTCGACATTAACTTGTAACTAAGAAACAATAAAAGGTTATATTCTATATATAGGATTAGCTCTATCTTTGATTTGATGTCTTTTCAACAAATTAAAAGCCATGGCAAAAACATTGACTAATTTGTGTTGAATTCATAATTCATACTTTATAATGAAAAAATATGGATTCCCTTGCTTCACTAAACGTGAAGGTGACCCAAGACTAGCATTTATATTGCAATATGAACATCATTAATTCTGTGCATAGTATAATCATATTTGAATTGCAGAAATAAGAAGTCAAACATAAAGTCATTTTAAATACTTGTCAAAATGAATTAAATGTATCAGATATATGTTAAAATCACGCATTAAACGATTGAGGGGCAGTATGAAAACCATCCATCCTTCTGTATTCAATAATTCAGAAGTGAAAAAAGAGAATTAGATAGATTACACGATCAGTACGTACTGGTCCCTGCTGACAAAGCAGGTAACCACATTGTCTTTGTTTGTAAGGCTCATTTTATAAATTATATTTAGAAATTGTTTATACGTAGAGCATGCTCTTGCGTATCGAATCAACTGAGAGATATAAACCCCGTCTGCAGGTGATGAAGATATATTGCTGCATAAGTAAGGGAAGTTGACGATTGAAACGTTTAAGTCATCAAGTTTATCATAAAGCTTGGTTGTCAGGTTACCATTAATGTCCTTTTCTAGTAAAATACATGTATCTAAATATGAAACATATGAGTCAGATTCTTTGGTATTCTTTATTTCAAGCTCACTGGAATAGAACGTATCGACATAAGAATGGAAATAACCATTGTTAATTGACAATACGTCGATATACCTAACTGTCGAGTTGAAGACCAAAGCAAGTGTTTTCTTCTTTTCATGGAGATTTTGAACAAATTCTGCTTCATATAAATACAAAAAGGTCTGCTAATAACGGGGCGCAATTGGTACCCAGGGGAATTCCATGAATAAATATTGAACTGAGATATTTCTTAATTTATTTCCGTCAAGCCTCTAAGGATTTGTGAATAATAAATTTAGCCTAAAACTGTGAGTCTTAATTTATTAAATATTCAATTGACAGAGAATTCTCCTTATTATTTTTTCTATTAGGTCTTAAGATTTCTAAGAAATAGATTTTTAGAAAGTTGATTATTAATCAATGAAATATTAACATCAGATACTATGCATGGCCTCAGCTTTGTCCAAGTGAATTATTTATTCAATTTACGTCTATATGAAGTTACTTAACTACAATTTTATACGAGGATGGAAAAGACACTTGCTGAGAATAATCAAGAATGAATCCCTCATTGTAGATCTTCTGGCGTTGTTTTTCTTTGAATATAGTAGAAAATTATTTTTTTTCTATATTTCCCTCGGGTAATTTTTCGGGTAAAAATGTAGGTGGTTACTTGTTAAGATAGCATTCCTGATTAAAACCAACGACAAGAATGATATTGTTTTTAAATAGCCAACAAATATTGTAGAAACTCTCAATGGTAATAAATGATGACATCAATGACCGAAAAGTAAATTCATTTATTAATTTTTTTCAACATCGTAAACATATACCATTCTAATGCACGAGAGATTTTAGATAAGTTTTAAGTATTCTAAACCGTTAAATGTTGTCAACATTTTGAGGTTTTTGTAGTAGAATACCAAGGAGAGAGAGAGAGAGAGAGAGAGAGAGAGAGAGAGAGAGAGAGAGAGAAAGATATATTCGTTCAACAAATAGGGTTTTTTATGCAAATCAATTAAAGCAAATATTCAGTATATTTGACAAAACATGTTTTGGTTCCATTTGATTTAGGTCTACGCTTGTCTGTCGTAGCTCCATTTCATTTAGGTCTACACTTGTCTGTCGTAGCTCCATTTCATTTAGGTTTACGCTTGTCAGTCGTAGCTCCATTTCATTTAGGTCTACGCTTGTCTGTCGTAGTTCATGTTCTCGTGATTTCTAGGAAACAAATTTATTTCTTAAATGACCTTTTGATACTTGTCCTGAAAAGAATTTTAAAGAGCTAGGTTCACTTTATGCATAAAATGGCCCTGTCCTTATGTCAATTAATTGACTTTTACCTTCAGTCCCTTTTCATATATCAAAATAAAGTAGAGACTTAGTGCTCTTATTTCCTATAGCAAAATTTCTTTTTGAGAATCCAGGTATTGGAAAGCAGGCTTTGTGAAAACGCAATGTTCTTGAATTTTGAAGAAAACAGGCGTATTTGACTAACTTCAGCCAAGAATTAAAATATGAGCACACCTCTCGATCCAAAAAATTAAAACATCGCGGCTATGATAAGGCTGTCCGAAGAATGTCACAGTGTACCAGCCGTAGTAACTTCTCTGAACTACCTAGATATGACGTCATAATGGCATATGACGTCAAGTCACTGCATACTTGAGCTGACATGACGGGGAAAGTGTCATAACTTTTACATTCCTTTCACATCACATGTAGAATTTTTTTACCTTGATGTTTAATTCATGTGTCTGGATTGTTGTTTTAAGACTGTAATGATGGTGAATATTTGCAGTATAAATATCGTTATTACTTTTTCTTGTCTAACATGTACGTATTCAAGCAATTGAAAAAAGGATGTGAAATGCCCCCCTTACGTGTCTCTAGACAGAGTTAGAATCTATAAATCTTATATATATTAGACTGGCACAAGTGAATAATAAGGATTAATTGAACATATTCTGTGTGAATCTACTAGAGAAATATGTTTTCTAACTGAATTTTGCTGGGGGATTGTTTGTAATTTATCCTATTTGTATAAATTGCGATGAAGAGTGGAAAATGACCCCTTGTATGTGGGTAAGTTGAATTTCTCGTGAAATATTTTCTTATGAAATAAAATTCAGACTTGCCCCCAGCACTTTATATATACCCAAGAATACGTTTAATTGATTTATATAACAAGCCGTTCACAATAATTTTGTTTTTCACTTGTGCCGATGCGATTTTTGTGCAACATTTAAGAAATTTTTAAGTGTCCGTCACGTGATCAACACAGTCATGTGACATCACAAAAATGCTTTTTTGTAATACCTTATTCGACTTTCTTTACAACTTAACTGTGTAAGTATACATAGATTACAAATTGAAATCAAAACATTGCTCAATATAAAATAGTATGTATTTAATGCATATTAAGCCTTCGGACAGCCTTAACCTAGCTGCGATGTTTTATGACCTTCAGAAACAGATCTTTCATTATGTTATTGCATATTTTGGATCAGAGGTTGTGCTCTATATGAAATATTGAAAAAAATGCTTCAACTTTTGGCCATTTTTAAAGGAATTTTAAGGATATGATAAAAATGATGCATTTCATGACGTCATAATGCATTGACTAGAGAGAAAATTACGTCATGTTCAGTAGAAACATGGTGACCAAGGGTCCAAGTGATGAATACTGCATTGTCAGCCAAAAGTAAACAGTTTCGATTTTTCAAAAATTTACAGGGCCAAAAAAGGCCCAAAGTGGCCCTTGTTATTTGCTAGAATTTCATCATAAAAAATAGATGGATATATAATTCAGTCTGTTTCCTAAAATTTTAGCAATGATTTTTTAAATTAAACAATATATTTTTAGATAATCTAACAATTACCGAAATGTTTAAGCTTAAAATTTGAATTGTTAAATATAAACAAACTAAAGGTTCTGATTTTTTTTCATTGAAGGAGAGGAATAAAATCGATGGTAAAAATGGTGTAGAGTATTTATATATCAAATTGAAAGTCTCTAGGTTTTAGCGATAATATATTTTGCAAAATAAAACAAATTGCTGAAATTATATTTAAGTACTATTTTTATATGCATGTGCATATGACGATTTTTTAATAAGCAACTGTATCTACCTTTTGTTGAAAAAAAATTTCAATGCTGCTATAGGTACATGAAGCACTGACGTACCGGTTTAAGGAAAAACAAATTCTTAAATCATCAAGGTATACTTAGAGAATGAGCACTAATGCTTAATCATAAAATATGAAAATGCATAGATATGCTCAAAGTCAATTTAAACAATACAAATTATGAGCATAGCAAACAAGGATCTCTGAAAACAAACAAGATCAGGTGCCATGGAGGAATGCCCTGTAAACGGTCATATCTGCCATTAGTATTCTTTCTCATGATCAGGAAAGCAGTAAATCGGTAGATAATTCAGTGTGAAAATAATTGCCTAACAATTCGTATAGAAAAGGTCGGTCAACATATTACTTGTACACAAGGTCATTGTGTCGGCCAAAGAATAAGAAAAATATGACTAAAAGAGATTCTTGACATCATTATATAAAATCAACTTATTTGTCAATAGCCTGCTCAGCTCCTTTAAGAAAAATGAGCGTTCGTAAAAAATGATCTTGTGCATCGAATCAACTTCTAGACAAACCTGATATGCATGTGATAATGTTATATTGCTGCATAAATGCCGCAGCAAGAAACCTTTTCTTTTCATTCATAAGTTAAGAAAAACTGCTTCCTAAGAATACAAAAGGGGTTTGCTTATAACGAAGTTTGTACCAACTACTTGTAGGAGGACCTGATTTCCAAAGACTACATAGATATTATCAATCAGAAACTCATTCTTTTCAATATCAACTTTGGAGTATAATTTGTGTACAATCAGAATGTTTTTAACAAAAATTAGTTGGCATTTGACCAATGGCAAGATATGTAAATTAATGTGTTCAATTTTAATTGAACATAGAACAGTTGTCTATAATTTCAATAAATATTGTCTTTAATTTATCGTGATAAAGTGCTGAAATAGCATACGTCTTCATTTTATAGATATTGGTAAAACTTTGTGATCACAAATTTAATAAAAGTGGCGCAGTGGTTAAAGCGTCTAGAGTGGCGGAGTAAGGAGCTGGTCCTTACGTCGCGGGTTCCAATCCACTGCAGGACGTGGAGAACGGACCTTTGGATGAGACCGTATAAACTGATCGAGGTCCCGTATTGCAGTAGGTCCCCTACTGCTCAATGGCCCTGAGTGTCGAGTAGGTAAAAATTTGCAGCCCTCTACCGGCAAGTGGTGGCCTCTTCATATGAGTGAAAAATTCTCGAGAGGGACGTTAAACAACATACACATAAACAAATAAAAATTCTTTTAATCTTTTATGTGCACACTTCCGATTAACAACACTTCTCGAATATAAAATTGTCTTTTGTTTGAATATGTAACTGTCAGTTCTTATAAAGAATGTGATTAATTATATCAAAAGTTGCTTAGAAGAAAAGAAAAGATGTTTCTTTTCTTGATATAGTTGATAGTACATCAATCGTTTACATTATTTTGATACTGTTCATTAAAAGCCATTAAAAATGCACAGAGAGAACCCAAAGAGAAAGTCCAGTTCAAATGTTTACCATCGCGATTTCTTGAGGGCCATCTTAAAAGTTGTCAAATTTTACTATTGGAACCTATGGGAATTTGTTGGAAAAACGCCAAATTATCACATTTTCCCTAATTTTTTTTTTTTTTTTTTTTTTTTTTTTTTTTTTGTATTTCTGTCCTAGGGATTTCGTTTTCAGTCAAATACATGAAAGTAATTTTTTAAAAAAAATCACCAAGTTGTGAAATTTCAAAAAAGTTGACCATCTGGTTTGGTCGGGAATTATTATAAAGTTTATTTTTCCGAATGCCCAATATCTCTAAATTTGCAATATTGCGGCATGCATTTTGTATATATCGGCACAGATGAATTATTTTGGTAAAAAATAACAATGTTTAGATTGCTGGTATGTTTCCTTTAATAGTCTATCAACAGTGTTTAATAAAATGTCCATGGACGTGTTGAATACTCAAGCGAGTCAAGCGTCATTCTTCAGTCATGCATTACTTACAGATCCGAAAAACAGTGACGTCGTGAAAGCTGTTTCAGCATTTATTCCTAAATATTTCTTAAAAGCACATTTTAAGACCCATAAACGTTACAGATTATGTTCATTTTGTGTTACAACCGCAAAACTTGGATAGGTGTTACATCTATGTTGCAGATACGACTGCATGAAACGAAAAAAGTGCGAATTAGTGGAATAAGACTCGGCCTCGTTAATGCAACACCCATTATCAATAATCAGGAATAACGAGAGAAAAAGGTGAATTAAAGAATTTAAAATAATAATAATTTAAAAAACACACACACACAAATATTTTTTTACACATGCAGTATATTTAGGAATAAATATTAAAAGTTATGATAAAAAGCATGATGCAGCAGAAAATTACACTTCAACAATCAAACCACTACACTGACAGGAGTTTAGATGCCTGTTTTTTCTTTGTTATTAAAAAAAATGTTGAACTCAAGACCTACCATTTTTTTTCAATTTGATTTTTACAAGATGGCTTTCCATACAAAAGAAGTTAATTGTAGTTGAAGTGAAAAACCTTGTTTATATTATGTTCAATTTTGTTCAATTTTTTTTTTTTTAATTAACTATTTTTTATTTTTTTATTTATTTTTTATTCATTTATTTATTTATTTATTTATTTATTTATTTTTTGATAGATTTTATGAAAAAAGTAATACTTAAAAAGTTCTCTCAGGATTTTATTTCACAAACATACATTAACAAAAAATAAATAAATTAATTAATAAAAATTATAAAATTCAAAAAAAGGAAGTAAAAAGGTGAAGCAAAATTTGATGATTAAAAAAAAATGTTCAAACAATTACAATGTCCACATACCATTAAATTGCAACCATAATTAAAAATATGTCAGTATTGTTTTTTTCTTTATATTGAAACTTATTTGGAAGCACACAGGAATTATCGTTGACTCTAAACATTTAACATATTGTTTTTATAAGTTTTTAACCTTAATTAAGTTAAAAGTTTACAATCAATTTAACATGGTGGATAGAATTTTTGCAATAGTTCATTGTAGATTGTTCATAGGTACATGTGGTTTGAAGTCTGGTAGACATCGACATTGCGTTTGTATTCTATGAGTACATGCACGCAAGTTTTGGTCCACAATCTACTCTCTGTCCATCATGCACCATGTGTCCCGAGTAGAAACAGCTGGCTCGCAAAAGAGAATCGTGTCTCCCTAGTCCCAGGCTAATAACATTGATCTCTTAATTAGACAAGCAAACTGATCAAACCTATTTCCTGGTTCAGGCACACAAGACATAGGATAGTTCTCTCCGATGTGTGGTATTGTGCGGAAATGATGTTAATAATACATAGGGCCGTGTATTGAGCAAACTAAAAATTGCATCAATATGATATTTTATAAAGCAATATGCAATATATTTGATTCTTTTACATGTCTATGAAGAAACTCTTGTAAATCATATAATGCAAAAAGTTATTAAATAATGAGTGTTTTATAACCCATTTCAAAGTTCTTTTCTCACTGTAATCACAAAATATACTTGTATAAATTTAATCTTTTAACGATTGTAAAACTGTTAAAATATAGTTGTCTATGTATCTTGTTATAATACTATAAGATGTCCCATCTCCTTAATGTTTATGTCATTATTAATCACTTTTAATTCAAAATAGTAAAATATAATCTTTGGTGCTTGAATTTCTAATTTTTTTTCACAGAATTATAAGAAAACAGCATGCCCGATATTGGAAGTTCTTTTTCGATACGATCTTTCTTGAATATCCGTATGATACAATGTATTGACACAGTCCTACAATAATAATTGCATACATTTAATATCTGCATTTATTAATAAATGTGTGTTTTCCCTTCTGTTTTAAACTATAATGTACAGAAAAACTAACAAGAGGTCACTTGGACAAAATGCTTGTTTTTGTTATTCTCTCCTGCCATTCCTTTTTTTTCCATATTTTTTTTTTCAAAATGATTTTGACCTTATATTGTGGCCATATAAAGGACCTATGATTTTGTAATATTTGATCCTCAATTTTAACTACGCCCTAAAGTCAAAGGTTAATAATTTAAAAAAACTTAGGAATCTTTCAATATTGATATGACTTGTGTGATTTTGTTATATTCTTTTAAATTGTCTATATATTCGTACATATTTAAAAAAAAATCAGTAATTAATTCAAATGAAAAGTTATGTCAACTTTTAACTATTTTGTGATGCATAAAAAATTAGGGTAACATCCGATGTTGAAAGAAGTGTAAGTGACACAAATTTTAGCGATACCAGTAACCTTGCTAAGAATGCCAAAATTGATTTGTTAATTTTTTTTTTATTTTACAGTAATTACAAATAACAAAGTTATTTCTTAGATATTTAATTTTAAATTATACAAAATTACAGATTTGGTGTGCTTACCCATTGACAGTGGATATAAAGATTGGTGGCTTTGAAGATGTAGGATCAGACCTTGTGTTTCTTGCACGATATCTGTGGATTCTCCACAGCCAAAGTTTTGCAGCTTTTCTTACCTTTAAATCCATACTTTGAACAAAAAATCCACGTAAATATGCTCCTGGAAAAGCGGTGTAGGAATGCGTTTCATGGAGAATGGACTGACTTAGATGGGGATAATAGTGTTAACAGTAACATTCTCCAACGACCTAAAAAAAGGCAGAGGTGAATGCATTCGAACATCTTATTGGAAAGAAGTTTTAAAACGTGAATTAATATACTAACATTTGCTATGGCTTGTTATACAGCACCTTAGCAAAGAAGTTGGTTATTGTGATAAAACAGCAGAAGTTTGAAGGAAAATACCTGAATAAAATTGATCATCAAGTAGAGCAACAGAGAAGAAAAGAAACTACAAAAGTTTGCAGCAGATGGGGTCACATCAACCTAAGAACAAAAAGAATATGTGGGAATGAGATGTGCAGAACCAACCTGAAACATGCAGAAATTTCAAGTCAGTACCCTGATGGCAAAGGAACTTTCGAAACTAAAATAACTATGGCAGAACCAAAGATGTCCGAGGTGCGAATTGCAACTGACAATACATCTGGACTGAGTTGCTCAAAACACTGGTTAATTTTGACCCTGGTTAAGTTAGCCGGTGGTTAAATTCTATACCACTAGCCAACTAACCACTGGTCAAATATCTGTTGCTCAAAATAAATTAGCCTCTGGTTAGTTAACCACAGGTTTAAATTTTAGAATATCTTAAGTACATGCAAATTAATTGTCAAATATTAATACACAATGTTAGACTTCATTACAATTAAATGCTGTTTTGTTGCATTGTGTGTTGTTTTGATTTTAACAATATATAAAATTTATATTTTTGCAAAATTTAAAAACCCTAAATAATTCAAGGTAAGGTTTATTTCAGGGAAAGGGTTTTTAGGCTGAGCACAGATTTTGTTCAATGCATACTAATGCTGATAAGCATCTTAAGTAAATTTTTGTTTTCCACGAAAAGTTGTAAAAGATATAAATAAAAACAATGAGTCAACATCCGTTTTTTTCACACAGTGTATAAAACAGTTATAGATAACGGAAGTTTTTTTTCCTCCTAAATTTTCAGTATTCAGGCCTTACTCGGCGTAAGTACATTTAATTTACTGGAGATTTCTTTTAAAGAGAAAAAAAGTAATTAAACAAGGCATCTACTAATTTGTCTTCCCTATTTTATTTATTGTACATGTACTTCCACGAAAAACTAAGAAAAATCAATAAAGTAAGATAGAACCTAATAGCTTTTGAAGGATCAGATTAGAATTTTTTTATTCATGTGGACAAAAAAAAACGCAAATCATTCTTTCATATTTGAATATTTTACTGCTCAAAGAAGAAAGGTGCCAATTAACCAAACTGTGTGACAAACGAGATGACTTCAGCTTTTCCATTGTCTATTTTCTTATTTATGTGATAATATTCAGCTTACTTGCATTTGGCGTTTACATCTCCCAACTTATTCCATGCTCAAGAACAATCACATCTTAAACGAGGCATATTACCGACAGATAAGTTGATATTACAGGGATTTTTACAACCTCGTTAAGTCCCCCGCTTGGTGCAATGACTCGAGCGTTTGCTCTAGAGTCGCGGTGTAAGGAGTTGATCCTTACGCCGCGGGTTCGAATCCCACTGCAAGACGTTGAGACCAGTCCTTCGGATGAGACTGTATTAACCAAGGTCCCATGTCGCAGTACTGCTGGCACGAAAAAGATCCATCACTACTCAATGGCCCTGAGTGCCGAGTATAGGTCAAAATCTGCAGCCCTCCAGCAGCAAGTGATGGCGTCTCCAAATGAGTGAAAAATTCCCGAACTTTATGAGCAGAGAACTTTTTTTCCAAAAAGATTTCTTATTCGACAAATAAAAATTCAATGTAATTGTTCGAACAAATTATTTTATTTAAAAATAGAATAGAGCAAGTTTCAATATACCATTGAAAGGCGTCGTTTGTAAGTAAAGAAAGTACGTACATGCAATTGATTTAACATAGGTTTTATTTAAGAAATGTATTTAATTTTTTAAGATTCATGAGGACATGAACTACGACGCTTCACGCTGGCATATTTCATGAAGCGCTAATGCGCCAGTCTTCGAATTTGCAAAGAATCTTAAGGAAAAATATTTAGAAATGTAAATATAAAAATAAATATGTTTTTCTTTTATTTCCCCTCAACATGAAGAAGTAACAAATACGAAATACTTTTTAAAAAAAAAAAAGAAAAAAAAAGAAAGATTTTCTCTTTATTTACACAGTTGTTTGTTTTTCATGTACCTGATTTCCGATACTTCTATCAAAATATTAGTAATTGCAAACACTTTTCATTACCTTAGACATCTGCGCAGTCTACTCAGCGATTAAGAGTGTTCGATTTGACCATGATGCCCTTCATCCATTTTATGTTACTTATTGTTATCAGGCTTAGCAGGTTTGTACTTAAAAGAATAAGGAAACGGTCTAAAAGGGACAATTTATAGAATCGATAAAATAATGAAACATAGAGTAACAACGCCAATAAACCGCTGCATAACAAATTAAAGGGAATGTAAAGCATATGATGAAAACATAAACGAATGCGAGCAATGACAAAAACATCGGACGCAATAAAGTTGCTTAACTTACCAGTAACTATGAAATATGAATTCTAGAATTCAGATCAATTATCAAACAAAATCAAACTGCAATAAACTAATTTGGGAAACCAGTGACAGGCGGGTTTGTCTCATTGTCTTTATTTACATTTACCTTTTCTTTTTTTTTCTTTTATAGTGATAACAATCATGTGATAGCAGTTGAGTTTGATTTCTTTATTTTGGCACTTCAATGGCCAGTGACATTTTGTAAAATTCAAAACGTAAGTCAAATTTAAATTCTAATATGTACCATATATTCCGTATCCCACAAAGCCAGTAGAACTATTTTTCTCTTTTAAAATATTTCATCTTAACACATATTTGAAAATTTTGCACAGTGCAGCAGAGACCCGCCCAATAACTGGACTATACATGGACTTTGGTATGCAATGTTCATCATTATCATTTCACTAAAGTGAAAAAAATCAAATATACATTTAACTTTTCGTTGGGATAAACACTGCATGAGTGTCAGTAAATTCACACTTACAATAAAACTTATTGACCAGTATTCAACTTTCTTCAAAATTGTGCAATTTCCTCTTTAAAGCAAAACGTATTCATCTTCATATCCTTAATACACTGTGTATTTTTAATTTAATTTTAAAAATTATTTGGCATAGTGGTTTATTTTCGATATAGAATGTAGAAACATTGAATTGGGTGTAACCTATTAAAGCATTTAAAGTAAATATTTCATTTTGAAAATCATAGATGTTGATACCAAAATCTGAAAATAAGAGGTTTTTTTTCAGTTTAAACTCTACTAAAATGTACAAATGTTATTTTGACGTATTTGTACACATTTTTACATATTAAGGCCTTCAAATTTTACGCCTCCATTTGTGACTGACTGCAAACATAATGAAAGTTTTAGCGAGGAAAATATTCCAGAGGTAAGTTTATTTTCTATTTCCGATGATGGATATACATGTATTATATTGAATAGAAGCAATACGAAAGACGATTAAATACTAGTTACAATAAACTTGCATTTTATTTGTTTTCAGATTACTATTAGCGCCATGAATGAGGCATGGCCAGATCTGAAATCAAAGGATGAGAATAAAAAATTTTGGTAAACACTCATAGTCTTTTCTTAATAAAAACAAAGATATGTTTTGCAAAATAACCGGCTTTCTTTCTACATCTTGTCAACTGAAATGAAAAATAATCAATCAAATAATGAATAATCATTTTTCAAATTAAAAATTTATACCAATAAATATGTTATATGATATTAAAATATGTTATATGCATTCAATAACCTTAAAATCTAATTGGAAAAATAGAACACATAGAAGAAAAAAAATAGAAATAAAATAGAAGAAATATTGAAAATATATTGAAAATTGTTTAAATTTTTCATTAAAAAGGTTAATGGTAAAAATAAAAATAAAATCTTAATTAGACACTCTAAACTGGCTACATAAAACTTGTTAGAATTAAAAAATCGAATGGCATCAGAAGCTGATAATAATGATTATAAACAAATTAAAGTTAAAAAGAGGAATTCAAAATTGACAGGTCACATGAATGGAAAAAACATGGAACATGCGCCGATGTTAACGGAACAAGGTCTTTGGCGGAATACTTTACAAAGGCTGTAGAGTTGGCACACAGTTATAGTATTTATAGGTGTGTAAATCTGAAGGAGAAAAATACGAAAATTAAGTCTTAATAATTTCGTTTCTTAGTCTGCATGTTGGGGTCTTAAAATTAGAATATTTGAAAAATACATTAAAAAAGGAAGAAGAAAACTCAAATTACTTGTTTCCAGGAATTAAAAAGAATTTAATTTAATTTAATTAGAATGGATATAAGACTAACGTATTAGAATAATTTCAATAAAAAAAGGCATTTTCCATATTTTCCTTTATTAACTTTATAATGATATGAAAGTATCATTAAGACAAAGATTGAGAAACCAGCAAAGACTTGATATGAAATACTTGTATTGCTATATTTTTTTTTTAAATAAAGTCACACATGGTAATCATTCTTCCTCCTTGCAAAAGTCAGCCCCAGCTTATTTGTTATGATAACACTTTTATATATCATATAACATTTCTTTGATTATCTTTTTTATTTAGTTTTCTAGAGAAAAGTAACATAACACCAAATGCAACAACATCTTACAGGGTAAGCACGTTTTAAACTAAGAAAACATTTTTATATGATTTTTATTAATATTCATTCAGTACAGAAAGATATTTTTGATTCAGGTTCCTGTTATAGTAGACGGAATTATAAAGGAAACAAAAGCTAATCCTCATATCATATACACACGCATCAAAGATGTAAAGGTAAGCACATATCTGTTACCCCTAAATTATAAAAGGTTTATCTCTTTGAAAGAAATATAGGTTTGCCTGCTTCTTATCTCTCAAAGTAGCAAATTGATAGAGACTGAAAGTAAGGTATAGCAATCATAAACTCAATAAAGATCAAAACAAATTGAATGTACTCGCAAACTTTCCAGTATCAAACATAATCAATCTAGGTCTAGGTCACTTCAGGATCAAGGTTATATGTTTGGTCTTTGTCATTGTTCAACACTCACAACGTTGTTCCATTTCATGTACCTGACAGGGTTTTCTTTGTTTCACAATACCCGTTTTTGGCATTTAACAAAGCGGGGGGGGGGGGGACAAAACGATAAAAATTTAGTTAATATAATCAGGATTACTGCGTAAAAATTGAAAGTGCTCGCCCATATGATGACCATTGAAGACTGTTAAATTATTGATTGTATTTTCCAATTTGCTTCTGATTTGTATTGTTTTAATGGACTTGTGAGCTTGAATACTGTTCGTTATCTCCATATATATTATCTAAGCGCTTCTTTAATCAACACGTGACCACAATTTAATTTCAATTTGACCAACAGCTCACAAGTTATTAAAACTAATTTGACGATACCCTCCAAAATGTTCTCCAAAATTTCATAACCTTTGTGAGACAAGAGAGATCAGAATGTTTTTGCGCATCTGTCACAACTTTGATTCTTCTGTTAGTGATTATTCTATTAGTGCATTTATCATTCTCTTACGGAAGTTTTTCCACACTTCCAAATTAAGCAGAAGCCTCAGTTGCATCAGAGTTGTTGGGGATAATTTTTAACCTTCTTAAACGAAACAATGATATTGTCAGCAAATGCAATCTATCATTAAGTTGCATATTGAGTGACGTTTTCCATACTACTTGTAAGGCCGTGATTTAAATACTGAATTGTCTACGGATATTTCCATTTACCCGATCCTGAAAAGAAGCATTCGGTGGGTTTGAAAGGTCAAAAGAGGTTGCTTACTCCTGCATGGCACCTGATCATATCTGTGAAGTTTTAGATGTTCCTTATTTGATCTGCTTCCGATTTGGTTTGTTTCAATGGACATTTCAGCTTGATTACTGTTCCCTTATTTTATTTAGTTTTTGTTGTTTTTTGCATATATATATTGTGAGCTTCAATGAGACAAATAGCAAGAGAAATATAGAAAACATGGGCATAAACAAGTGGTAAAATATAGTGTAAAATCTGATTGGCCAATAGTTATACAGTTATATAGGCATAATTTTTTTTTTCAATTAGTTACTTTATGAAGTATGATGTACATATAGGTCTAAAATACAAAATGATGGATTAGCAAATGAAATGGCGCTTGTACTGGGTCATAATATATGAAATTCTGAGTCTTTTTTTTTTTTTTTTTTTGGAACACATATTTACAGTCCAGCAATAATTAACACTAGATGTCTTATTATTTTACGTCAATGTTTTCTATTTCAGACTAGTTTCTGGATATCTGAAGTCCGGCTTTGTTTTAATAAAACATTCAGCATAATAGCTTGCAAGAAAAATAATGGCAAAAACAATGTTTTTTATCCACCACCTTCATCTCAAACAGCACCTTCACCTGTCCATGGAGGAAAGAAAAACACTTGCAAGAATTAAAAAAAAATCGATTTCTGATCATGAAACGTCTTTTTTAGTGTTAGATTTGCAAGAATAGTTAAGATGTAACGGAATAAAATGTATATTTTAATTAATGAATTTCTTCCAATATTATAAACTATAGAATACCGTTAACCAATTTGAAGGTCTCGACATGAAATAACCATTAAATAATAACATGTATGTTGTCCACGTCGCAACATTTCATAGTCGATGGTGAATTTCAATCTGAAGAATAGCGAATAAAGATGTTGCGAATAATAGTTGGTTAAGAAAAAATGGGTCTGAGTTATCTTTCAAAATAAGGAGTTAATAATGCATAAAGAAAGATATGTGCAGAAATATAGAAATATGAAAGAAGTTCTATTCAAATTTTATACATCACATTTCATTTTTCACAATGCTAGTATTGACACAAAAATGCATTTGATATTAAGTGATAGAATCTCTTTTATGGTGTCTATCCTAACCTTTTTTGATTGGTTTTCAAATATGTGCACCAATTAGATATTTGTTGTCAAATTGAAATTTATGGAAAGCATGTAAGAAATAAATAACGTACAGAACGTTTGTTAGAGAGGTTCATTATATGTTCTGTATATCAACTTTAACTCAAATTTGCATAGGTATAGCTTGCTTTGTTTTCCTACAAAGGACTTATTTTCAAAACTTTAATAATTTAGATATTGTTACTGAGCCATCCTTCTAGATTTCTTCGAAAATGCTTGCCCGATCATGACAAGGAAAACACGGTGGGTGTAACCGGTCGAAAGGAGGTGTTTACTCCTCCAATGCCTTTGATTCTACCTCTGAAGTTTTAGTGGTCCGTGTTTGATCTGCTCCAGAATTGTATTGTTCCAAGAGACCTTTAACCTTGAATATTGTTCGATATCACCATATTTCATTTTAACCACCGAACATTTATATCTACTGGTGGACAGTCTTGTCGTTCGGTAATAACGAAATGATACTGGCAGACGCTTCGCCCAGATAAAAAGGTGTCATTCTTTTGAGTCTATAAGGGACACAGAAAAAATGTTCAATCATATAATCCTCAGGGATATTAAACATTTGTCATATGTGCAGTCTTCAGACTTCCAGGTTTGGTATAAAACTAATAGTTAAAAAAAGGAGAGGATGCAAAGTTTCTTCAGGTCTTCTAACAATATGTCCGAATTCGCATGGCTACCATTTGTGTCCAGTTATAAGCAAACCTATTTTTTTCCTTATGAAGCAGAATTTCTTCAAAATCTTATACCTGAGAAAGAAGAAAACACTTGCCGTGGCCTTCAACTCGACATTTCGATATATCGATATTATCAATTAACAATAGTTACTTCGATTCATATGTCGACTCAAAATATCTCCGTAAGCTTGAACAAAGAGATACCACAAAGTCTGACACACCTGTTTCATATTTGGATATTTCACTAGAAAAAGACGTAAATGGCATGCTCAACAACTAACAGCAAAATTTAACGATTAACGTCATGACCTTAACTTCTCAAACGTTCCCTTACTTATGAAGTAATATTACCGTATGACCTGCATATGAGGATTATGTCTCTCGGTTGATTGGATACGGATCCGAAGTGCACATTCTACGTACGAACATTTTCTAAAACGAGACAAGCTAATGATAAAAAAATTATGAAACAAAAATATTAACAGTCCCTTATAAAGCCATAGTTTTGCAAGTTCTATGGTCGGTACAATGACATTGTCAGCAAAGCATTCTATCATAAACTCAAATGCTAAATTACGTTTTTCATAATAATTGTTTGGCCATTATTCACTGAATTGTCGACGTTTTGTTCCTTTTTTTTCTGATTATGATATTTAATGGATTTTTGAGATTTAATACTGTTCGATATCTCTATATTTTGTTTTAACCACCGAATATGTATTTCTGCTGGTGGACAGTCTTTTCGTTCGGTAGTAAAGAAATGATACGGGCAGACGTATCGACCAGTTTAAAAAGGCATCAATCTTTTGAGCTTATAAGGGGCACAGAAATGAAATTCTGTTTCATACCGTATAAGTGGAAATTTTAGCGAGACTCAAAGTTAGCGAGTTGTACTTAAAAATTGGCATTTTAGTTTTAGCGAAAAGTAATTTTAGCGATTTTTAAATGCTCACTAATGAAGATATTACAAATAAAACTCAATAAATTTTTAGCGGTATTCAATTTCAGCGATCCCAGCACCCTCGCTAATAATGCCAAAATTAAATGCTCGCTAAGAATGCTGCTTATACTGTATCTGGATATTTTACTAGTAAAAGACGTAAATGGTAACCCAACAACTAACAGCAAAACTTAACGATAAACCTCATGACTTAAACTTCTCAATCGTCAGGTTTCCTTACTTATGAAGCAGTATTATAGTATGACCTTGGGTTTATGTCCCTCAATTGATTCGTTAAGCATGCGCATGCTCTACGTATGAACAATTTCTAAAACGAGACAAGCTATCGACAAAAAATAAATTTTAAAACAAAAATTTTGACAGTCTCTTTTAAAGTCAGACTTTTGCAAGTTCTATGGTCGGTACAATGACCTTGTCAGCAAATCCATTCTATCATTAACTCAAATGCTTACTGACGTTTTTCATAATACACATGTAATTGTTTGGCCATTATTTACTGAATTGTCTATGGTTTTCCCCGGGTTTTTTTTTCGATTATGACAAGGAGCACACTGCGGTTTTCACCGGTCGCTAGTAGATGCTCAGTCTTCCATTATACCCGATCCCACCTCTGATGCTTTAGAAGTCCGTGTTTGCTCTGCTCCTGATTTATATTGTTTTAATGACCTTTTGAGCTTAAATCTACATATTTCATTTCTATGGAGCCAATAATCGTCTTAACAGCGGTATCTACTGTAACATGTTTTGTCCAGTTTAATGTTGTTCACTGTACATTTAAACGTCTTTTATTTTTCTTTTATCGGCAGAATGTTACCACATATTGTCAATTGTTAAGTCTTTACATATGAGATGGGCACTTTTCCGTATGAACAACTGAGATGATTAATTTGAAATCACAGAAACAAATTTAAGCATATGATTTATGAGAATCAAACTCTTTATGAAAACTCTCAAACTATACTAACAATGCGAGTATGCTTAATTGAAGGTAAAACTATTTGTCACTGCGGTCTATGCGGTTTCTGGTTTGCATACAAAAATATAGTTATTGAAAAGAAAACTCATAAGAGGACAAAATCTTTCTGTATTGCTAGAATAAAAAAAACATGTATCTAATATAATATATAGCAATATATAACAGTACTTTAAGTATCTTACGTTGATATAAGAAAATGAACTCAGAAAATACACTTTCAAAAAATATCTTCATATTAAAAAAATATAAATAATTTTTAAAAAAAACTGTCTTAAAAGCGTAAATGGTCTTTAACCAAAATATGTAACGTCTATTTGTTTTTAAGATAAATTACAGAAAGAAAAGAGTGAACAATTCAAGCCAAATGCCGAATCCGAATTAAAGAGGATTTAATGCTTTAATAAAAACTATTATGCCTTATGAGGAACATGTATCGTCTGCTATAACATGGTCATCAGTAAAGACATAAACAAAATAAAAGGGTGGATGTCTACTCTTTAAATATTAAACGAGCATTATAGTTCGAGCGAAATAGAAATAAAAAGAATTATGAGGACATTGAGAAAGCGAAAAATAATACTTGTCACATAAATAGTAGTCAATATAAATTCATGTTAACATGAATAATCAAATTGAATTTATTTTAAAAAAAATCATACATTCGATATAGCATACTGAACTAACGAAATAATCACACAGGCTTTTTCGTCATGTCGAGAACAGTATTGGTCTTTTCTATCACGTCGAGAAAATTTTATAAAAAATACAAAAACGACTTTTTTAATAATACAAGTTTAATTCAAAATGTTGAAGATCCATGATCAAAAGTCGGTATATGATACAAAATTATGTTTATAAAGTTTTTTTGGTCGTTAATACTTGCTGGAAATGTTGGTATGTATGGATACATCTACATGTAGTGACGTACAAAATTTATTTATCTCTTGTACTCTGCGCATGTATATAAAATATACTTGGAATATAAGGAAGAAGTTGTACATAATGATCTGATTATTGTTACTTAAAAATAGTTCATATCTGTTGATAAATCAAGTAAGAAGAGGATGAACATAACATTTTTTTCCTCCTTTCGTTTATTTAGATATTGGCATTTTTGGCTGCATTCCAAGATTCCTATTCAACAAAAGAAATTTTTAATCTTATAAGTGTAAATAATTTGGGCATATCACTTTAAGATCCAAAAACCTTTAAAAATCGTGAGTACACAGGGAAAAGTGGCTCGCATGATTTTCATGCGTTTGCCTTTTCACATGAAATTTATGCGAAAATCATACAAAAATCATGTGAAAAGTCCCACATGCGAATTTCATGTGAATGTTAACACACAAATTTCATGCGAAATTCATGCGATTTTCATGCGACTGAAATTTCGCATGATATTCATACAAATTCCACTTTGTGTGTTATTCATGTGAAAATCATGCGATATTCACACGAATATTATGCAATATTTATACCATATGAGGAAAAGCAATGAACAAAAAATTTAACATTTCAATGTTTATTTAGATGCATCTGTCACAGTGAGTGGTAAAAAATTGCCAGTCTCTGATGATCCCAATATCATATTGTTTGGATGCTCCTTATGAATCCATTAACATTAATGATGGCTGTGTTTAAAGGCAGTTTTTCAATCTTTTTTTCGGTCTTTTGTCCTGACAAGCATTTCCTACAAAGAAATTAAATCATAAAAATTTTTATTATTTTACTACCCATACCGATGTTCAAATTGTTTCACTCAAAGAGGCTAACTCCTAGAATTACTGAATAGGACGTCATTACATACAATAAATTCCATGATATCACCTGAAAGGTCCATGTTTTGTCAACTTGTCTATGTTAAATTGCACTGGTACTATATGTTTTGAGCAAAACAGAAGACCCTATGTTTTGTACATTAATAACTGCACAATAGAGGCATATGTCAGACATCAGAATATGTTATTGTCCAACTCTCTATATAAGTAGTGTTTTCCCTAAGAACCAGCTACCGGCCGAATTGATCGCTTCAATTGATAAAAATGCCACTTTGAAATAAAAAACAAAATAAAATCTAATTGTTGTAAGGTCCACAGAGATTTGTCATAAACCTCAACCCAAAGCCCGATACAATTGATCTCTAACCCTTTACTTTGAAATAAAGGGAAAACACTGTATAAGGTTGTTATTGGAACCAATTGTTCAAATGAGATATAATAGTCCATTTTAGTTATGATATTCCAATTGGATTTATGAGTTTTACAGACATTACAATGCTGAAAAGAGGATTTTTTTTAATCTGCATAAAATAATAAGAATATATCAAATGCAACAGTTTATTACAAGGAATTTTTTTTTCAAAACCCTCACATTTGTGAGATTAATCCCCAAGAAAATTGGATCTTTTGTGGAACCTGCGTCCTAAAATATTTTGTGTGATACACTGTAAAAGTCGTGTTTACAAGTCTCTGCACATGTGTCAGAACAATATACACAGTAAAAAAAAAATCACTTTTCATGTTAATTACTCACTCAAAATTTAGCAAAGACTTCAAATAGTTGTCGCTTAGCATAAAAAATGCATAACTTCATTATGTCTTCGATGAAACGGAACCATTCGATTCACTGGCCGTGTTACGTTGAACCTGAAACGAAAACGAGATCCGAATTTACTCTGAAAATTTTCGTTGCAAAATGAATATCAATAAGAATCTACATTTTAAACACAAAATATGACAAACAATTAATAGTACATACATATTCACCGTCGTTTCAAGGGATAAGAGCACATAAATCCAAAAGGAAACTCTGGAACAAGCCACAGAAGGGTACACTCTTTTTTTTCTGTAACAGGAAGTGCAAGTGGAACCTGGCTAATTCGGCCAATCAATTTCGTATTCATCACAGAATCGGGAAATATCTAAATAACGGTAATTTTTGTCCTTTAAACCTTTATTTTGAAAATCTATTTCCACGTCGAAGTCGGAACTTTGATGACTACGGGGTATACACTTATTTTACGAAACCAAAAGTAGTTTTTTTTTTTTTTTATGGAATGCCGTACGTCACATATTACGTCATCATACGGCTGAGAAAGCAGACAAGAAAGAGCAGAGTAAATTCAACAGTGAACTGCGTATTTTCTGTAAGTTTGTCATATTTTTATCATCTCCTTTAGCACCAGATGAATGTAATATAATTTATTGAATTATATGTTGACAACTTAATAAATAGATATGTTGAAATAAGATGGACCTGGCACAGGCACTCTTTTTTTCATAGTGAACTAGGGTACTGTTTGAAACGAATGCCTGTTGCACCCGGGTCTGGTGAAAACCGCACCAAGCAATATACACCACTGCTGAGAAATATATATGTAGATTAGGATATACCTGATATAGATTTTATTTTTAATCAGACTGTAAGTCAATCATTTTGTTCTAAAAAAAAAAAGATACATAATGGAAGGGTGGCCTGGAAAAAAGTGGGTGTGGTCTTTTATCCTCTTAGCTCCCAATTCTTCAACTCTACTATTTTAAATTTCCTTTTTCTTCCTCTGTCTGACTCCAACCTTCCCTATTTCTTCCTCTCCAAACTCTCCTTTACACCTCGCATTCACCCCATCACCGCCAGTCAAAACATTTATTTGTAAATGTACATGTATTCACAAAGAGGTTACTCTCTCTCTATATAGAACCATGATATTTATATAATTACTACAATGTACTAATGACATGCACAGTGGGGCCCGGCACATCTGTTTAGATACATTGTAGTTCATGATCACTAGTTTGCAAATAGTGAATGAGTTGTGTCCCTTTGTGGGGTCTTTTTTTCTTTCCATGTGGTACAGTCCACTATAATCACTTAAACAAAAGGTCAAGACTTAAAGAATGAAAAGAATAATGTTTTCTTTGATCTTTTTGCCACCAGGACAGGCATTGGTGTGTGCTGTGATAAATTCACAGTGTTTTAAAAAATTACTTTGAAGGTAGAGGCAACTCAATTTTGAGGCAATCAATATTAAAGATACAAATACTATTCTGATGTGAAATGACAGTAATACAACCAACAAGTAACAAATTTTATGGGTTTATTCCAAAGATGACAGCAAAGGGCTAGACAAGGGATATAGCTTTTGAAAAGTGTGGATTAATCATTTTCAATTAAGAGAGCTACGTTCATTTATTCTTGTCCAAGATTTGATATTCATTTCTGTACAACTGTTTGGAAAATCAATATTACTGTATTGTATATTGCATGATGCATGGTGCATATTCAAGTTCAAATTGCAGGGTTCGACACTAACCTTAGTCCGTTAGTCTCAGACTAATACATTTTCATTCGGACTAATAAAATATGTGGCTAATAAGTCCGAACGGACCAATAAAAATTTCTGAAAAACAATATCAATAAATTAATTACCGATGTCCGATTCTCGACAACTTTTACTGGAAAACCCCGCGTGTATTTTTAGATTTCTAGCTTTTGGCGGGTAGTTACGCAATGCTGGGTCAATTCAGCGCTTAATTTTTCGACTGATCGATATGAAGTATAAGGTTTTAGCGATCATGATTTAGTATGACACTTTAAAGAAAGATTTTGGACGTTTTGGATGTAATGTAAAGACAAAAAAAAAATAAAAAATAAAAAACGAGATCGGGAATACGATCGTATACTTGCTGATTGCGAGATTTCAATGAATCTGTGGAATAATATATTAATTTCACATAAATACTTTGTTTATTGTTTATTTCAAAAAATAATACATATATTAATTGTCACGTTAAATTAATGTTAAAAAACATTGATGTTTCTTTTTTTTTCCTTTTTTTTTTTTGACGGACTAATAAAATCGCGTGCGGACTAGTAAAAGTAATGAAGCACTCGTCCGGCTGGACTAAAGCCTTAAAAAGTTAGTGTCGAACCCTGAATTGTGGCCCCAGTGTCCATCGGAGAGGGTGGGGGCTAGAATTGGACTACACTAGGAGGTTAGTTATAAATGGGGATAAATATAAAAAAAATGTTTACATTTCATTGTATAATTCATTGAGTTTGAAGTTTGACAATCTGTTTGCAATAATAAAAGCAGTGATGTAATATAGTTAATTAATTAATTTTTTTTGATTGAGCTAGAGATAAAAATTATTTATTTAGGAGGAGCACTAATGCCACTGTAAACATATTTAAACATTTTTAATTGAAAATATAACAGAATTAACTCAGTTCTCATAAAAAGAGTTGCTTATATAAGTAAATCACAGTTGTTTTAGGAATTAAACTTTTATGCATTCCAAAATACCACAGGTACTTGGGTCTTGGTTTATAAATATGTATGTACATGTACCTTATTGATATGTAATAAAAGTACTTTTTTTTACATATCAATAAGGTACATACATATTTATAAACCAAGACCCAAGTACCTGTGCAAAATACATGCAGATATATAGAGAAGCTTAGTTATTAGAAAGCAAGTCTGAGTAACTTTCCTATAAATGAGTTGCACTGTGTATTCTATTTTGTGTTTACTAATGACATGTTTGGGAAATATTTACTAAAATGTTGTATTCTAAATTAACTTGCAGGTATTTGCTAGTGAATGAGCAGATGGTCCCCCATTATACCACACTGATAGCTTCTCAAAGATTATATATATGTTACATGCAGACAGGTAAAAAAAATCTAGCATGAAATATTATTGCAAAGGTATACATCAATATATATATATATATATATATATATATATATATATATATATATATATATATATATATATATATATATATATATATATATATATATATATATATATATATATATATATATAAATAATGTTGTTATTTATAATTATGTGGCTGACATACTTTTCTCACCATTTTATTTTCGCAACCTGTCTGCTTTTCTGCGACTACTCCATGCTGCTTTTCCGTGATTGGTTTTAAGCTCACCTAAGCCGAAGGCTCAAGTGAGCTTCTCTGATCAAAATTTGTCCGTCGTCGTTGTCATAAACTTTACACATTTTCATCTTCTTCTCCAGAACCACTGAGCCAATTTCAACCAAACTTTATACAGAGTTTCCTTTGGTAAAGGGGTATCAAATTTGTTTAAATGAAGGGCCACACCCTCTTCCAAGGGGAAATAACTAAGAAATAGTAAAAATTGGGTGTGGGTATTTAAAGATCTTCTCATTAGAACCACTGGGTCAGAAAGATGAAACTTATGTGAAAGCTTTCTGACATAATGTAGATTCAAGTTTGTTAAACTCATGACTCCTTGGGATAGGTGTGGGCCACAATGGGCGATCAATGTTTTACATAGGAAAACATGAAAAATCTTTAAAATTTCTTCTTTTCAGGAACAGTAAAGTCATGATTGGTGATTTTTATATAGAAGCATCATTAGGTAGTGTAGATTCAAGTTTGTTCAAACCATGACCCCCGGGGCTAGGGTGGGGTCACAATGAGTGAACAAATTTTTACATAGAAATTAATATATAGAAAAAATCTTTAAAAATCTCCTTCTCAAGAACAGTAAAGCCATGGTTGGTCATATTTACATGGAAGCATTGTCAGGTAGTATAAATTCAAGTTTGTTCAAATCATTACCCCTGGGGGTTGGGAGGGCCTTAATGGGTGATCCAATTTTTCTGTAGGCATACATATATGAAAAATATTCTTCTCAAGAACAGTTAAGCAGTGATTAGACATATTTATATGGAGGCATCCTCGATAGTTTAGATTCAAGATTGTTCAAATCATGACCCCAGGGGTAGGGAGGGGCCATAATTGGTGATCAAAGTTGAAAATGAGAACATATAGGAGAAATCATTTAAAAATCTTCTTCCTAAGAATTGCAAATCCATGATTAGCCATATTAATTCAGAAGCATCCTCAGGTAAGGTATATTTAAATTTGTTCAAATCATGTCCCCTGGGGGTAGGGTGGGGCCACAATAGAAGATCAAACATAGAAAAAAAGCTTGTTAAGCCATGATTAGTCAAAGAAATATGAAAGCATCCTTAGTTAGTGTAAATTCAAATGTGAATAAATCATACCCCCCTTTCCCTGAGGGGAGGGGATATTTGTGATCACTAGCTTATATATTTAATCTTTTCAATACTAAACTGATTTCTGCTTTTTTTTATTTAGGCAATGTGCTCAGATGAGCGATGTGGCCCATGGGCCTCTTGTTACTATATGTTATGTTTTATCTCCTTTCTTTATACCTCCTTTCCACGATTATTAATTGGTCACAGTTAGCAATTAATACCAACGGTTGCCGATATTTACCAGTGTATTTAGCTGTAAATTCCATCATAGCATTCGGTGGTGAGTACTAACTCACATTGTTATGAAAATTGAATGGATCTTGTGTTTTACACTGGTCAGTGGTAGGTTTTAGATGTTATGGAATTTGTTCATACAGAAACAAATTGTAATTATATAGGATGGATTTTCAATCTTTGTTTTAAATTCCAGCACTAATGGTTTTAAATCTAAATGTTCTTATCTAATGTTTTACAAGACTTATCCTGCATAAAATCCTACTTCCACCTCCCTGTGGTAAGCAAGGGGCAACAGGTTTTACCTGGCTAATGGAAGAGGTACAAGAAAAAAGTTGTGGAAAAGCAAAAATATAATTGCGGAAAAGCAGTATAAGGCCGCGGAAAAGCAGGATTTTTTTCCTGTGAATTATGTGAATCAAACTAGCAGAACCTTAAGCATTCAGGTTATTTCGGCTTATCTTGTATTTCTTAAATATATTCTGCTAATTTATAGAATAAATGTATAAAAATGCGGTGGTACTAAGGAGATAATTAACCAAATGCTATTGAATTGACAGTATCTGACATTTTTAAGTTTCACTCTTAGGGCACAGTTAGCATGTCATCACAGCTTCAAATACCAGAGTACCTATATCCTCAGAAGATACATCATGCAAGCAGATTTGTCAATGGTGCATGTAAGTAAATACATGTATGATTTTTTTTGGGGGGGGACAATTTAAATTTGACATTAAGCTGAGCATATTTAATTTTATTATTCCCACCTAAACCAGAAGCTTTAGTAAGCCTTTTCATTCAAAACTTGTCTGTCTGTTGTTGTAAAGTTTTGCATTTTCCTATTACATATTCTCTAGAAACACACCTAAATGCCAGTTTTAACCATTGCAAACTTGGCCATTTAGCACAACTCACGTTTTGTCTATGTCTCAGATTAAGGAAATTCGAGTTTTAACAGAAATGTACAGACTAACTATTTTCCAAGGGGAGAGCATTTAGGGATAATGAAAACAGTGATGTGGGTGTAGTAAAACATTGAATTTTCTCAAAAGTCAAGATCATTGGGCCATATATTATTGGTAAAAGCTAAAACTTTTTTGCCCCTACCATGAAGTTATATACTAGCTCCTACAAAGAAATTGTAAGGGTGTCCTGGAATCACCATGTCTGTTTGTCTGTCTGTAGACATGTTTTGTCTGGAAATTATCTTTTAAACCACTTTATAATAATGCCCCAGTAATCGAAGAGTCGTGAGTATATAGTTTTTGCCCCGTCCGTCCATATTTCACATGTGTATTCATTGTGACAAGACCTTCCTTTGGGTACCTACATATTTGACCTTGACCTTGGAGTTTGACCCACTTTTGTAAAAATTTACCCAACTTTAACCTTGGCCTTAACTTTTGAACAGTTGGTGCTAGGGTTTTCAGATTTCACATATGTATTCATCATGACAAGACTTTTACTTGGGTGTAAATATTTTTGACTTTTTGACCTTGACCTTAGAGTTTGACCCACTTTTAAAAAACTTTAACCTTGGCAGTAACTTTTGAACAGTTAGTACTAAGGCTTTGAAATTTCACAGGTATATTTCTTGTGACAAGACCTTTTTTGGATATCAACATATTTGACCTTGACCTTTGAGTTTGACCTACTTTTGAAAAACTTTAACCTTGGCCATAACTTTTGAACAGTTGGTGCTAGGGCTTTTATATTCTGCATGTTTATTTCTTATGACAAGGTCTTCCCCCTTAATACCATTGATTTTGCCCCTTTGACTTTGACCTTGGAGTTTGACCCACTTTTAGAAAACATTAACCTTTACCATAACTGTTGAATGGTTGGTGCTTGGGCATTTTTGATCTCTCGACCTTGAAGTTTGACTTGCATTTGAGAAACTATAACCTTTGCCATAAGCTGCCATATGGGGGCATCAGTGTTTCAGAAACACACCTTGTTTTTCCCTACACTTTGTAATTATATACCATTGAACTAACTGGTAACAGGAATTTACAGACTGATTTGTCAAACTTTTAAAAAGAGGAATAAGAGAATTAAATTCTTACTTGAACATGACTTTGTAACCAAGAAAACAATCTGAGGCTCATAACTGATAGAAAGGTAGCTTGTGTCCAGAGATGAGCCAGTTGACCCAGTACCAAGGGCATTTTAGATATGTTCAAGGTCAAAAGGGTACAAATGTATTAAATTATTTTTCAATCACAACTCTTTAATGGAAACACAGTAGACATACCTGAGACAAAATTTGCTTGTGACTCAAAGTTATATCCCAAGTCTTACATAGGGAAATTTGAACTAGATATGTTTTTAAAAAATAAAATAATCATAACTTTTATGAGGATATATACTAAATACAAAGGTTGCTTAATTATGACTAGAGGCAGTGAAACAACTCTGCATGTTGGTCATTTAAGCAATGTAAAGGTCACAGGAATTCAAGTTTAAATTCTTGGCCATATAACATAATTATATAATTGTATGTTGAAAAAAAGTAACCGCCAAAGATCATACTGCCCTAATTGTTGATTATGATCATTAGATATGCCATTTCCAGAACAGAGGTCATAAGACAAGATCAAGTTCATAGATTTGATAGAAGTATTTCAGAAAATACAATTTTTTATTGGAGTAGTATCTGGAGAACATACTTGGCATACAGGTGATTATGACCAAGAGGTATTAATCCTACTTAAGGGCCAAGGGTAGTCATAATTGATTTAAAAAATATATTGTCCATTATGAATTTCAATAACCTGAGATTGTTTACTTTTGTATTTTTAGGTATAAAGACAACACCCTCTTAAAAGAATCCTCAAGATAAAGAAATCTTATGTGATGAGAACCTCAATAAAGAAGATAGAAAAAGATCAATGATTTTAGTTTTCAATGTAGAAATTAATGTCACAAATGTCTTTATTTAGTCAGGGAGTCCAGAAAACAAGTTTTGATTCTTTCAAATTCAAAGTTACTTTTTGTATAATCATGCATTACTTGTATCTGGATTAACTGACTAAGTAAGAAAAAGAGAAGATATTAAATCCATGGTACTAAATGTTCAAGGAAAATTCATTTGCAAGAAGCAAAAATTCTGTTTCCAAGGAAGAACGATAGAATTAATGGATTGAGCTTTGGGAGGCACTCATAGATAATGGCTTGATATTAATTTCTGGGGTACGAAAAATATGCTTGTCTTCGCATGATATTCATATGAAACGTGGGTTCTTTTTTCACATGAATTTCGCATGAATTTCTTTTCGCATGATATTCGTGCGGATTTCATGTGAAAATTGCATGATATTTTCGTGCGAATATCATGCGTGGTCCTTGTCGTCTCCTTCTCATGCGAAGAATTCGCATGATATTTGTGCGAATTTCATATGAAATACACGCGAGCCACTTTTCCCTGTGTAATATCCTGTTAAGCATAAATATACACAGTGAATATATGTGCGAGAGTATTCCTGACAATTAGGGAACAAGGAAAAGTGAGAAGATGCAGAATTAAACGTCTTTGGCTGTATATATGCAACAAAAAAAACTTACTTTGATGTAAGTCATCCAATATGTCTACACTGAATAAGTGATCACATGACCTTCAGCCGTCAAAAAAAATTAAATTAAAAAAGAAATTTAAAAAAAAACCAAGTAACCCCTGTAAGTTGACGGAAAATGGAGTGTACTAGTAAATGAACGTAATATATAGTAGATAAAGTGTTCTCTCAGACAATCTTCATCTACACCTGCATGTAATATGTAGTAGATAATGTGTTCTCTCAGATTATCTTCACCTGCACCTGTATGTAATATGCAGTAGATAAAGTGTTCTCTCAGACTATCTCTACCTGCACCTGCATGTAATATGTAGTAGATAAAGTGCTCTCTCAGACTATCTTCATCTACATCTGCATGTAATATGTAGTAGATAAAGTGTTTTCTCAGACTATCTTCATCTACACCTGCATGTAATATGTAGTAGATAAAGTGTTCTCTCAGACTATCTTCATCTACACCTGCATGTAATATGTAGTAGATAAAGTGTTCTCTCAGACTATCTTCATCTACACCTGCATGTAATATGTAGTAGATAAAGTGTTCTCTCAGACTATCTTCATCTACACCTGCATGTAATATGTAGTAGATAAAGTGTTCTCTCAGACTATCTTCATCTACACCTACATACGTTTTGCAGAGGTAACAACTTTAAATGGCTTAACGAAACATTTTCCATATTTATGCAGAGAAGCAAAGGGTCCGTGGGAAGTTATTCCGTGGCCAAACATGTTACAATAGTACTAGCAAACAAGACATATTTTGCGAATCCTTACTTACTTGCTTCCACAGGACAGGAAAGAAAAGTCAAGAGACAGGACACGCGATTTTTTTTTAATTAGAGAAATGGTAATTAACAAGTTTTAGTAAAAAGTACGATAATATTGCACAAAAGATTCATTAAGTTTATAAAGAATCTTACGAAAAAGGACACGTGATCCGAAACCCAGGAAGAAAATACAAAATATAAAATGAAAATAAAATAAATGAACGAATATACCAAAATGCGGAAAAGTCAATGATTGTTCCCATAACAGATAATTACGCTGTATACTAAAGATGTATAATTACGCAATACACAAAAGACGTACGAATTAAGAATGAAAATGTAAAAATAATATTTGTAAAGTTCAAATTGCATATACCATATATTACAGAATTTTTATATAATCAAAATAATTTTGAAGGAGCGACCGTCTGATTTATTCAGAAGCACACATTCATTCATTCATTCATTCTCATGAAAATTTTAAAGTTTGGTATCTAGTTAAAAAATGAATTGTAAATGTGTATCATGATCTGAGAGATAAGTGTACAGATAATGGTTTTATGAATTATTAAGTCATTTCTTCCTGCTGAAAATGTAGAAATTAAGTAAAGAAGTTTGGCCATCACTATTCTTTAAGTAAGCACTTGAAATAGGTCACAACATACTTTGAGCACGTGTTTTGTAAACAAATGAATGTGTATCGCGGAATTCCTCTCCCATTTAAACTATAAAGAGAGAAGTAGTTGAAAAAAGTAACCTTAGGAAAATGTTAAAATAAACATCCTTGTCGAGAATTTATACTAGCTTGAGTGAAGAATAATCTTTCTAAGAAAACTCTCTACACTGTATACTAGCGTTCTGATTCTGTTGTGTTTTTCTGCAACTAGAGAGATCAGTCCTTTAATTAATTTGATCTAAATTCAAATAAATTCAAATCTATAGTGTATTACTTAATTTGTAATCAATTCAAGCACTCCAAACATTCTACAAGGTTATGATAAATTGACTTAACATTTTATTTGTATGTATTTTCTTCACTGAAGTAAACAAATCCTGATTTCTATTCATTGATACTTTATTATCTTCGTACAATTTCCCGGGAAGTAAATGCCACGTACGATATATTGAAAATTCAATAGATATGTTCACTATTTACGTACACCTTTATACAATGAAATGTGGAAAAAATATTTTCTTGAGCATGTGATACGAAATAAGTGAGACAACAAAACCTAAAGACTTACATGAGATATTCTTCTTTCTGTAAAATTGCCAAAGGACTGGATGAATGACATGTACACTTTTTTGAAAAAATAAACCAGTCGTTATTTTACTTGCGTATCTTGCACAGTTTTGTACATGGAAAGTCGGGCAAGTCATTTTATGGAGATGTTATTGCGCTTGGTGATTAAATCACGTAAAGACCTATGATCTTTGGAAATCTTTATATAGGTATGACTTTTTTGCATTTTGCATGTTTATATAATAGAGAAATACCACAAATGTTTATATTTTTTGATAATTGAATATGTATTGCGATGACCGACAGAAAAGATTTATTGTTGCAGTCAGATACATGTGCTCATTACGGAAGCGTAAAGGTCTCTACACTTGTTTTGTTATAACTTGTGCATTATCTTCATTATATTTTATTGTTTTATCAACACATAAAGTGTTATAACTCCTGATTTATACACATATTTTGAATTGTATCTACATCATTTAAGGAACCTTATTTTATTTGATTGATTTTATTGCTATCAGTTATATCGGCTTCAAAAAATGCTGATTTCAAGATATTGACCAAGGCAAGATATTTAATCCTATCAATATAGTAAAGTCGATATTTAATATATCCTTTGGATACCAACAACTTTGACCCTTTGACCTTGACTTTGGAATTTGTCCTACTTTTGCAAAACTTTAACCTTGGCCATTACTTTTGAATAGTTGTTGCTAAGGCTTTCATACTTCACATATGTAATCCTTGTGACAAGACCTTACTTTGGATACCAACAACTTTGACCTTTTGACCTTATATATATATATATATATATATATATATATATATATATATATATATATGTATGTATGTATGTATGTATGTATGTATGTAGGACTCCAAAGTCCGATGGTGACGAAAAGGTCCGATGGTCTTGCCAAAGTCCAATGGTCTGCGCGAAACCCCGATTGTTAGACGTCTGCGCGGACGCCAAAGTCCGATGATCACGCTAAAGTTCGATGGCTCGTTTCCTGTGATACACGTGTGCTCAAGCGCGGTGGTCTGACACGCCAAAGTCCGATGGTGTGGAGAAACAATTAACATTTATGACGTCACAATATTGCGAAGTCAATCCTCGACGCTATTGTCCGTAATTCAAAACCAATAATTTAGGATGAGACATTGAGTCATCGAATACAATTTGACTGATTTTACTTAATGTTTGCACTCACCTGAGTTATTAGGATTAGTCCTTGCACACCGCTTGGCTGATAAGGGTTAGTCCTTGTGCACAATTACACTGACTATAGGATGGGTTGCACCCACCCAAGACATTAAATGTTAATCTTTGTACACTATTCGATTGAGTAGTTTTAGTCTCGCACCCCAAAAGAGGTTTGACTGATCAAGGTTAGTTTCTCTCCCATCCAGGATGTTACAGACTTTTCGAACGATTAGGGTTAGCCTCGCACACATCCAAAAGATTAGGGTCGGACTCGCACCCATCCGAAAGATTAGGGTCAGCCTCGCACCCATCCGAAAGATTAGGGTTAGCCTCGCACCCATCCAAGAGGTAAGGGTTAGCCTTTTTGAGTTCGGGGGGTGGGAGGGGGTGGGGGTTTCAAGACTGTGGAGGTTCATGTGTGTGGTAGATCATATGTTTACCACATTAAATGTTTACAGAGTAATTAGCCAGAGTCACGTTTGCAATATTGTTACTTTCGATTAATCCAAGTATAAGACTAGTACTTAATGTATTTATGTATGAAACATTGACATATGGGAATGGGGCACCTGTCGTTAATTATTTTACTCATAACAATATACTTTGCAAGCATATAATTTTTATTTCAAAGGGAGATTTGATGATGTTTCTTTATAATATTAATCATGCCCCCATAATCGAAGATTCGGGGCATATAGTTTCTGCCCTGTCCGTCCGTCCGTCTGTCTATCTGTTTCTCCGCAAAAACTTTAACCTTGCCCATAACTTTTGATAGGTTGGAGCTATGGGTTACATATTTCACATGTGTATTCTTTTTGATAAGATCTTTCCTTGGGTACCATAAAATTTGACCTTTTAACCATGACCTTGGAGTTTGACCCACTTTTGCTAATTTTTTTCAGACTTTAACCTTGGCCATAACTTTTGAATAGTTGGTGCTAGGGCTTTCAAACTTCACATGTGTATACCTTGTGACAAGACCTTCTTTTAAATGCCAACAACTGTGACCTTTTGACCTTGACCTAGGAGTTTGATCTACTTTTGCAAAACTTTAACCTTGGCCATAACGTTTGAACGGTTGGTGCTAGGGCTTTCATTCTTCACATATGTAATCCTTGTGACAAGACCTTCCTTTGGATACCAACAACTTTGACCCTTTGACCTTGACTTTGGAATTTGACCTACTTTTGCAAAACTTTAACCTTGGCCATTACTTTTGAATAGTTGTTGCTAAGGCTTTCATACTTCACATATGTAATCCTTGTGACAAGACCTTACTTTGGATACCAACAACTTTGACCTTTTGACCTTGGAGTTTGACCTACTCTTAAAATACTTAACATTGGCCATAACTTTTGAATAATTGTTGCTAGGGCTTTCTTACTTCACTTATGTATCCTTGTGACAAAACCTTCCTTTGGATACTAACAACTTTGACCCTTTGACCTTCGAATTTTGACCTACTTTTGAAAGACTTTTTTTAACTTGACCATAACTTTGAACGGTTGGTGTTAGGGCTTTCATATTTCACATGTGTATTTCTTGTGAGAAGGCCTTTCCTTGGGCACCATGTTTTGAGCATTTGAACTTGACTTACTTTTGACTTACTTGTTTGACTGTATAATTCATTTTTTTATTAATTAAAATGATGTTAATTGATATCTGCTTCATTCGGGACAATCTAACTGATCATACCCCCCCCCCCCACACCTTCACCCCTTCTTCTTCAATACGTTTTTTATCTATATTCATTCGACAAATATTTGACACTTTACACATGCTGCATTGTACATGTGCCACCATTAAAATCCCAGTGATATGACGTTTCATCAGAATTCCCCCGCCCGCGAAGTTAATTCGAGAACAACGTAGTTCATACTTATTTTAGACACTGAGGAATTTTCAGTAAAAAATCTGAGCTGCATTTGCATCTGCATTCTTGCACTGCAAAATATTCTTAAATCAAAATGCAACGCAGTTCACTTGAGTTATATAATGATGTTACTATAAATGGTCATTAACAAAAGTTAAGAAAGAGACAAAACTATTCATGCATGATGCATTTAACTCGTGCTCGTGAGTAAACATATTCACGTTTATATTGCTCATGTTGCTAGCTTTTTAATACATAAGTTTATGTATGTTAGTACACTTCAATCAATTAATTGTCGAGATATTTATTACTCATTTTCTCTGATAAATTTTCCCTCATAATATGTTGATTTTCGTAGCAACTTTTCCAATGTAGGATTGAAGGATGGATGAAAGGGAACATTAGTTTGCATCAACCTACACTATTTATGAGTATTTGTCTGTAACACTTCTGTCAAATATATAACTTCACACTTTTACTCTTATATTCTTATCTTTGATGGCTATGTTTATTTTAATTATCGAAAAAAGATAAAAGAAACAAGAGGCCCAAGGGCCTTAACGGTCACCTGAGTATGATACAACAATTTCAAGGATGCATAGAGTATTAAATGAACTGAAAGGTGAAGCTTTGTTGCCCAAAAGCAAGAAAAATATGGTGATCATGATCAACAAAATAATTGGTCTTAATATTCATTAACAGTTCATAAATTAGGTTCTAATCTGTTCCCCATTTTATCACTATCACTATACAGTATATTAACAAATTATCAATGCTTCTGTACTATTTTAATCCTTTGTTGAAATCTCTTACATTGGCATCTCTTGGTCTTTGATGAATATTTAATAAGACAAGTAATTTTTGTCTCATTTTTATTTATCTACTACTTACAAGTCTATCTGATCATTAAAACTATGAAAGTACTTTTTGTATTATACAATAAAAGTTTTTGCATAATTCTCTTGTTCTATTTACCTTTCAAGTACATTATTTACAGTGATAAATTATCAAAAGTAAATGGCAAAGGGGAATAACTCCTCTCAGTAGAATACAAACTAATAGAGCCCTGGCCAGGACCAGAACACTTGACCAAATGGTCCAGATGTTCAAAAATCTGGTAAAAATTCCCTTCCTTATAAAAACTTTTACTCTGTTTGCCTCAGATATGCCCAGGTGCGGAGAAGATTTTTAAATAAATAATGCATTTTTACTACAGATTCACTATATTATCAATAGAGCCCCAACCCCCCACCCCCAAAACACCAGAGCTTCTGACCCTGGGACCATATGTTTGCTCATCATCACTTTGTTTATCTGCTTAACACTAAGGAGCAAACAGGATTATTTAATAGAATTAATGCATTTTCACTAAATTATCAAGAGCCCCACCCTCACACCAGCACATCTGACCCAGGGGTCATGAAATTCACTACTCTGGAAGAAGCACACTTGCTCATCATAACTATACACTTAGCTTCTTTGCTTTTTTAACCAGAAGAAGAAAAGAATATTTTCAAAGAAATTTTGCTTTTTCACTTTATAATCAATAGAAGCCCCCCCCCCTTCCCCCTCACCAGAACCCTTAAACCCGGGGTCATAAAATTCACAATTTTGGAAGAGGCATCCTTGTGTATCATAACAATGTACTTTAGTCTGTTTAAGCAATACCCAGGGGCAGAGAAGAAGATTTTCAAAGAAATAATTCACCTTCACTATAGGATCTATATAGCCCCGCCCTAGCACCAAAACTCCTGTCCCCGGGGCCATGAATTTCACAATTTTGGAAGAGGCATCCTTGCTTATCATAACAATGTACTTAGTTTGTTTAAATAATACCCAGGTGCTGAGAAAAAGATTTTTAAAGAATTAAAACATTTTCACTTCATAATCAATAGAGCCCCGCCCTAACACCAGAACCCCTGATCCAGGGGCCACGAATTTCACAATTTTGAAAGAGGCATCCTTGATTATCATAACTATGTATTTAATGTGTTTCAATAATACCCAGGAGTAGAGAAGAAGATTTTCAAAGAATTAATGCATTTTCACTATATAATCAATAGAGCCCCACCCTAACGCCAGAACCCCTGACCCAGGGGCCATGAAATTCACAATTTTGAAAGAGGCACTCTTGCTCATCATAACTATGTACTTAGTTACTGAACTTAATACCCAGGAGCAGAGAAGAAGATTTTCAAAGGATTAATGCATTTTCACTATATAATCAATAGAGTCCCGCCCTAACACCAGAACCCCTGACCCAGGGGCCATGAAATTCACAATTTTGGAAGAGGCACTCTTGCTCATCCTAACTATGTACTTAGTTAGTTTATTTAATATCCAGGAGCAGAGAAGAAGATTTTCAATGAATTAATGCATTTTCACTATATAATCAATAGAGCCCCACCCTAACAGCAGAACCCCTGATTCAGGGGCCATGAAATTCACAATTTCTGAAGAGGCACTCTTGCTCATCATAACTATGTTTTTAGTTAATTTCTTTAATACCCATAAGCAGAGAAGAAGATATTCAAAGAAATAATGCATTTTCACTATATAATCAATACCCCCCCCCCCTTCACCAAAACCCCTGACCCAGGGGCAATGAAATTCAAAATTTCTGAAGAGGCACTCTTGCTCATCATAACTATGTACTTAGTTAGTTTATTTCATACCCATAAGCAGAGAAGAAGATTTTCAAAGAAATAATGCATTTTCACTATATAATCAATAGAGCCCCCCCCCCCCCTTTCACCAGAACCCCTGACCCAGGGGCCATGAAATTCACAATTTTGGAAGGGGCATTCTTGCTTATCATAACTGTGTACTTAGTTAGTTTATTTTATACCCAGGAGCAGAGAAGAAGATTTTTGAAGAAATAATGCACTTTTACTATATGATCTATATAGCCCCACCCTAGCCCCAGAACCCCTTACCCTGGGGCCATGAATTTCACAATTTTGGTAGAGGGCTCAATGCTTATTACAATCATGCTAACAGTTTGACTGCTTGATGTCCAGGAGTAAAGAAGAAGATTTTTAAAGATTGCCTTAATTTTAGTGGTTTTTGCCCCACCCCTCAGGCCCCAGGGGGGCAGGGACCATGAAATTCACAAATTTTGTCCCCCTTCACCCATAGATGTTATATGCCAAATTTGGTTGAAATTGGTTGAGCGGTTTCAGAGAAGAAGCTGAAAATGTTCAAATGTTAACGCACAACGCACGACGCACGCCGACGGACGAAAACGGATAGCAATAGGTCACCTGAGTGACTCAGGTGACCTAAAAAGAAAAGATTTTACGAAAGAAGATATTATAGTAGAATCATTAAAACGTAGTAAATCCGCTCGTAATAAAAAAAAAATGGAACCATGCATTATATAATGTAATATTTCTTCCCTTAGGGCAGTTATGTTAGTTTAAGAGTTGTTGTAAAATGTGCTTTAAAAATAAAAATTAATTTCATTACAACATGTATTGGTAACGATCCTCTAATAAAACTAATGTCCAAATAACTGTATTTCTCATCTCTCTTTCTTCGCTTCTCCGATTTAAATACCATCTCTATCTACGATATGTCGTAAAAGTTTCCCGTGAGTAAACAAAAACGATTTTTGCGGAAAAATAACAGAATAACATAATTAATATTCATTACAAGATCAAATAAATTAATTCTTTTACCTATATCATATTAACGATGCATTTATTGCGCATCACGTGATTACAACTACTGCCCCGATTTAAGGCAGTTGGAGTTGCGCGGTGAACTTAAAATTAACAGGATCGAACTCTTTTAAAGTAATTTCACAGAAATTTCTATTTTTAGTAACCATTTCAACAACCGATGCACTAAGTTATGTATCTTAGTGTAATCTACTTACGTGCCAACATGATATACTGAAATCAAAGCAAAATTGTAGGAGTAGAAGCGTTTTAAAGAAATTTCACAGACATTTCTGTTTTTAGTAACCATGGCAACACCGTTCATCAAAATCAAAAACCGATGCACTATGTAATGTATCTTAATGTAGTCCACTTGTGCCAAGTTATATTGAAATCAAATGAAAACTGTAGGAGGAGTAGCGTTTTAAATGGATTTCACAGAAATTTCTATTTTAAGTAACCATGGCAACACCGTTCATCAAAATCAAAACCGGTGCATTAAATTATGTATCGTAGTGTAGTCTACTTGTGTGCCAAGTAATATTGAAATCAGACTAAAACTGTAGGAGGAGTACCGTTTTGAAAAATTACAGTTAGACGGACAGACGACGGACACCTTACTATCGCATAAGCTCTTCTGGTCTCTGTCGAGTGGAGCTAAAAAATCAGGCTGAAAGTTACAAAAATTTGACACTTTTTTTTTTTTCGTTTTCTCATCATACAAATTTGACATTTTTTAAAAAGTAAATTCATAGGACCTTTAAGGAAGGTGCCTTTTTTTTGTTTACAAGTGATTTATTTATCAACGAATTTGAGGGTCATGCGACATTACTTGTCCTATCTTGTTCTTTACAAGATTTACTACGCGAGTGAAATCTAAATATAGTTTACGGACATGTAATATCCAAGGTAATATTAGAGGGCTAAGTTTGACCTCTAAGTAGGCCTTTCGAAGTTTGTTTGCAAAATTTATTAATCTTTAAAACATAAGTATGACATCATCCTTTGTTCTTTTAATACTTTCTATTCCTTGAAAGGCCTAAGAGAGTCCAATAAGTTACCTGTAACCGTCCAATAATTTATTAAATACTGTCCATTATTAAAAATAATGGACAGTATTTATGGGGTCGAAGGACACATGGTCACATGACTTTGTTAAACTACGTCATAGTCTCCATTTATATAAGTGCAAAACGTGTAAAGCCTCAGTTCTTGTATAAATTTTTGACATTTGTTTTCTTCAATTACCATCTTATATTAAAAAAATAAAAAGTTTAACATTCTTGTAAATATTAACAAGTTATGAAAAAAGATTGATCCACCCCTCTGTTTCTTTAAACTGCATGTCCAACAAGTCGGTGACGTCATACACGATCTGCTAGTACAGCAAGATCATACTCGGTGAATACAAGGGCGGTATTATTATGTAAAAACAGGTCATAATCAGTATATGATGAAGTATTTTGAGAAACGGGGAACACAAAAAATTATTTTTGCATGGCTGATGACGGAAATCTTATGTAGGTATATCTTATTTTGCTTATTTAGCTTAAGTGTGACGTCATAGTTGGTTTTTTCCCATACTCGAGAAATGTAAACATGAAAAGTTTTTGACCTGCTTATGTCGTCTTTAACGATGTCCTGTGAAATATTGAGGTCAGCTTCACCATTCGAAATTTTTACAGTTAATTAATAATTTGAAGGACTTGCATTTCAACGTAAATTTAAAAATATTGAATGATAGGATTTTTTGTAAATTACGTTTTTTGTTGTTTAAGTTGTCTTAAAAAGTTCGTAATTTTCCCTATCCAGATGCAGTGTGATAGATGAAACTTGCCTTTTCGAATTTTACACCCAATTCATACTCTGAAATATTTTAAAAGATACATGTTCACTTACATATTTTTTATATATGCTTTAAAAATCCAATTATGGACAGAGTAATGAGCCCGGAAACATGGAGAATTAAAACTCCACTTAGATACTGTAGGACATAATATTTGTCAATCAATATCTCTAAAATAAGGTAAGACACCTAATGATATAACTGCTTTAAGATATGTGGGACATACTTATAAGAAATATACAAAATATAATAAAAAATTGAATGACAAGTATTTTTTCAGCTAAAGGTCCTTCTTCCCCTTAATAACTTATTGGACGGCAACATGTAAGTTAATGGATTAAGAAAGCACAACAAAGACACAAATTAGTAATAAAGTAATGAATCCAAAATGTTTCACAATGTAATGAAATATATATTCCTAGTCAGAGAAACAAAAATTGTAAATGATGAAATGTATATTCCAAAATCACAATGAAAGTCAAAACTTAAATTTGAAGGAAATATCTCCAAATTCTATGTAACTTGCACCACCAACACGTTCGGGGATATCACTTCTCCTTTTTTTTCCTGGCAAAAATCAGTTGCTACTTCTTTCTCACTAGAACTCCTAATAATTTTCCTCACTTTCTGCAGGATAACATCGTTTCTTCTGTTATAGGAATGCAAGGGTGTTTGGTCAATAGCCTTTGCCCCATTCGTTTCTGATCCAGCGATGGAAAAAATAAGAATTTTGTTGATTTCTTTATCACCCAACATCGTGATGTCCTTAAGCATGAAAACATCAACGTTGGGTACTGTGCAACATTCTCCCTGACAGGTAAAGAACACAGTCACTGCCCATTTATAATTCTCCGCTTTCTGCAAAAAGCCTTTTCTAAACCATCTAAATATTGTTGATTTAATTAAGGAAGTCTTTCTACGTTCCCTTTGTTTTTCTCCATCCTTGAATAGCGTTCGCCAAGTTGAGAAATATTTTTTTTAAAAATTGTGCACTTGGAGTTCAAATGTATTTATCTTGACAATCCTAAGCTCAAAATCCAAAAATCACTAGAAAAATGACACCTATTAGTAATTTGTTCATCATATCTGAATTTGATTTGCGTCAGAAATATGCGTTCTCCCTCGGAAGAAGACATGCTTTTAATTTGAAAATCACAAGAAATTGATTTTGATATCTCATAGCATTGTGGTTAAGTATTCATAATTCGTTTATTTAAAATAAGCACTTACCTGTAACTGTCCACTAAGTTAACAATTACAATGAATGTAAGTTTCTTTTGATTGTCAGCAACCTTTACCTGAGAGAGTCCAATAAGTAGACAATGCTTACTTAATACAATGGATGAGAAACAATTCTAAGAGAGTACATTATGAACACAACAGAGTAAATGTTTTAAGTAGGTTATAGGCCTCAAACTGCCCATTCTGTGGGAAGAAAGAACTATTGTCGGGCCTAACGGCCCTCCAACAGTTCTTTCTTCTGACAGAATGGACAGTTTTATATAACCTTAACCTTTACATAAGGAGAGGTAAAGAATATGAACATACTTCTACAACAAATGGATGTAAGTGGAAGATACAAATGATAAAAACAAAGGGAAACATAGGTAATCAAAGATTACAAAGACCACCTCGACCAATGTTATCTGTAAGTAACACAAATCTCACATCATATTTTTTTTTCTAGTTAGTATACATTCCAAGATCAATATCATGTAAGTTTGGTTTAAGTAGGACTTAAAGTTATTTAGAAATAGACCTGCTCAAAACACATTTAAACTGTTTACTATTCAAAGAACTTTTGGTCAGTTCAAACATCCAAAGCAAGTCTGGAAGATGCACCATCTATGCAAGTTTAATCATAACAGGCCATAATATTATATACCTACACCAAACAATTATACCCTGGTTACTCATCTCAAAAATGAAGGTCAGATTCAGAATCCAAAGCAAGTCTGGAAGTGTCTATCCCTAGATATATCATCCATGCTAATTTTGGTTTAAATATGGCTAAAATTCATTCATGTGGAAAATCTAGGTTGGATCCAGCATCCGAAGCAAGTGTAGTAGTGTCCAACCCTAGATGCATCATCCATGTAAGTTTGGTCCAGGTAGGGCTTATAGTTATTGGGAATGGACCTCCTCCTAAAACTTAAACCGGGACGCCGACGCTAACGCAGACGTAATAGCATAGGCTCATCTCGACTTCGTCTTTGTAGAGTGAAGCATTTCAATGTTTGACATTTCAACACCATTCACTTCCTACTACATGAAAATGACCTTCATGTAAATCATATACGGTACCAATTTTGATGCACCAGATGCGCATTTCGACAAATCATGTCTCTTCAGTGATGCTCAAGCCGAAACGAAGGAAATCCAAAATGTTTAAATAAAAAAGACTTGGAGGAGCTGAAAAAGGTGCCTAAATTAAGTGCAAGTTTATGTCTAAGAAAACAATATTCGTAATAAACATTTGCTTCTTAATTATGATTTTAATATGAAACCACCAAATCATCTGGAGCTTGGATCAAGTTCAAAACAAAAACATGTAAATTATAATTATCAAATCCTACAAACACTTGCAAAATTATCGAAATTTTACCGAGTTCAAAAATTCTTTAAATTTATACACAGGTGAATATAACATTTTATGAGAAATACCCATAATTTGAAGCATGCTTGCTTTCAGGCCTCAATACTGATTCCAGAAAACATTATTTTTTTTTATAGTTTTAGTTCATTGGAGGCTTCTAAATTAAAATTTCAGATATATTTAACTTATTCTTCAAACATATTGTCACATAAAATCATTTTTAATCTGATTGGTCTATCAATTTAAATTACACACATGTTATTATTCAAGTATTCAAGAAAACATTCTATGATTTCTACTTTTAATTGGAAGCATGCTGGCTTTCAAGCCTCCCTACTGCTGCTTTAATGTCTTTCATATCAGACCACATTTCTTGCACATCCGACATGATTGCCTTCACCATTTCATGCTGACTTTCTATTTTAACCTTTTCTATAATAGCATCTTCATCTTCCTCTTTTAAGGTCAGTTTTTGAATGTAATTAAGGTTATCCAAGTATTTCTTTCCAGTGAAGGTTTCAAGTCTTTTGCAGATATCTGACATCATTGACCAGGTGTCATCGAATTCTGTCTGAGGGGTGGAGGCTGAACTCACATGCGCAGTCAAATTGTTTCGGATTAACCTAATTCTCTCGATGTCATCACCCACCGTAGTTTCTCCTGCAGCAGGCATACTGTTTCCTCCCCAGGTTCCTTTTGTCGGTTTAGGGATAGTTGAACAAATGTTTCTTATCAAGGTGTATGTTAATGAAATATCAAAACTCTTATAACCAGAACTTTTAGCTTTTTGCACGAGATCCTTTTGATCTTTGTTTATTTTGATTTGTGATGATTTCACTTTGTTTTCAATGTGGGAAGGTGGTACCTCAAACTCTAGCATATCTCTACATGCCTGAATTAACACATCATTTGTTGCCATTCCAAGTTTGGCAAATCTAGATCGGCCTCCTAGGTCTTGTCCAGAGGTAACTGTAGCGCTGGCAGCACTCGTCTTTATCTGCAAAAAAAATTCTTTCAGTTAATCTGATAAGGCCATCTTAAACAAGACACAAACAATTCAATATAAAGTAGAATAAGAAAAATCGTTTAGCTATTTTTTTTATTAACACGTTTAAGCGAATTGATGTTCAAGCAGCTTTGGCAACGGGATGCCGCATGATTCCAAGGGATCTCAAGGTCATCAATGAACATAATAAAGAACGTAAATGAACGATGCGTATCCGTTTTCACATGGTATGCTACTTGACAACTTTGTTTGAAAATGTAAGGCCTGAAAAAGTCGGAAAATTTAGTTTTCAGACGGACATCGTGATTCTTCGATATCCCTTTTCAAAAAGAAGTTGTTCTGGTCATAACAGCATGGCAAGAAATAAAATATTTTTATCAAAATACTTAGTTATCACAAATTTTATGCATTAAATGATTAAACCTCTAATAAATCAAATATTGCTTTACAAATCTTCTTATATTGATATTTTTTGTTCAATGCACAGCAAATATAAGCAATTCAAAATATATTAAGCATTCATAGGAAAGAGGGCATGGACTGTTTCTGCAAGGCACTATCACTTTCAGATGGCTTTATTATAAATAAATACCTGACAGAGAGGTTTATAGCTTCAGACATATTTTATTACTAGTATCTATTAGCTGGATGCTTCTGTTGTCCTCTATATTACATCAAATAGCCTAATAACATTATTTGAGTCTTTTTAAAAGAAATACAGTTTTTAAACCAAATTTAATTTATATGAAGCAATTTGCATTTTATAAGAGTTACCTGTATCCAATATTTTGTGATGTTGTTTGTGTTGACAGGATGCTTCTTGTTTGCCGGGCAGGATGGACACAGAAAAGTGTCTCTGATAAACTTACATTCACTGATGACAGTGCTTTCTTTGCTATCACAAAATCCAGTAGGTTTACACTTGAACGCAACATGGAATTTGGAGTTCTCCTCGAATGTGTTGGAAAGTTTGTGTAACATACCCTCTATGTTTTCTCTAATCTGGTGACAAATTGAAACATCAACTTCTCCCTCCACAACAAACACTTGCAACTGAATTTCTGTCTGTGTCATTCCAAGCAGAATATTATGGTGCATGTCCTGATACATGAATACAGCCGCTGTTTGATAAATACATTTCTGGTCTCCATCAGAAAAAATCTCCCAAGGAATCTGAATGCAAGTTGCTATAAGACGATGGAAAAGGCCGGCAGGAAGAAGATCAAAGCTGTAACAAATGATGGATGAGGCAGTGTACGATGAAAAGTATTCCATACGAAATGGTATTTTGTTCATACAGGGAACGTACCATTTTTTGTCACTCAATTTAGCTAAGAGTCCTAACTTCTCCATGTACAGCATGATATCATCTTTGTGATCAATGTAACCATTGTTGTTCATCCTCCATATAGCAGACAGCAAAGTGTCTTGTAACTCTCCGGCTTCGTTGAACTTGTCCCACTCTGAGGCAAGGTGAAACAAATCCTCCTTTGCATGGTTTTCATCTGTTATAACATTTTTAAATGCATCTGCAAACCATTGAACATCAAGAATAATTACAACATTGAGGAATTCTTGATCAAAGTGTAAAATTTCTCTACTGTCATGGAAGAACTGCAGCATAACATTTATATCTTCTACAGTCTGGAGCTTTATTCCCTCTGGCAATGCATCATTGAATCTCTGAAGTTCAGCTTTGTTCAAAATCTTGACATTTTTCTTTTCCTGAAAGAATTTTTCAAACATAGCCCAAGATTGTGGAAGCTCTTCACCCCAGTGATCAAGTTTGCGAACAACATCAAGAATTGACAGTTTGATTTTTTTGATACTTTCATTGTCATGGAATCCAATTGCAAATTGCCTCTTCACATCAAGATGTTTGTGTAACGTTTTCTCCCTCATTTCTAAAATTTTCCATATTTGTCGAAAGAACAGCATTTTCTCCTGTTGAAATAAATCCCCTTTTATATTATATGCAATTGACAAGATTAAGAATTGAAAAGCTTAAGAGGCAGTCAACCGAAAAACCAGGCAGTATTGTATTAATAGGCGGCACATCGAATGTGAGGAATATTTGATATTTTATTCAAAACAATATAATGTAACCCAAAAGGAATAATGTAATTGAAGATTTGTTTGATAATTGCTTATTTAGTAAAATATCCTTCTGTTTTGTGTTTTTGAATGCTCCTATATAAACCATTGAATGTGGGTCAGAAACAAAGAACTTTAATTTCTGATACATTTTTAACAGGACTATAATTCACACTTAACTAAATCTAGAAATATTTCAACTTTTTGTTTAAAAAAATAAAATCGGTGGGAAAAACACTTTTGATAGTAGTTTTCTGGTAAAATATAAGGACGTTTTTATGAAATTTTGCGATGCAAGAGTTATCTCCCGTGGCATCGGTAAATCTGCTCAACACCTTTTTATCGGAATCCTGGTGAAATATTTAGAATCGATTCACTAAAGAAAATAATTAAACAAAAAACTAAATAATTTATTTTCAAAATATAATTCATTTTCGCCTCCAGACGTAATATTTAGATTAAAATTGGCTCTATTATTCAGGTTGAATCCACGTTTCCATTGATGTATCAGTGACGTCATATACCTGACTAATATTGCGTCACAATGAAAAAGTTACAAGTTTCCAGAGAAGTTTGTAAATTCTTTGCGTAAAAGTGTAAAGAAAAAGATTTTTTAAAAAATGATTTCTCTTTTCTGTTTAATTACTCTTCAGAGTGCATTATTCTAAATGTTAAATAATATTTTAATATCAAAATGTATTTTATACACGGGCGGCGTCTCAGCTAGATGACGTTTTGATAAGTAATTTTATACATGTCTGAGAACTAATTTTTTTTAACTGATTTACTAGGATATGCGTAAAAATAATTAATGAAGTATTTATCAGGAACATTTCTTATAAAATTGGGAATCAATGATGAATGTTTTAGATTTACGCAACACTTAATTCAACGAAGTTGAGATGTTTACTTCATGATATTTGTAAAAACTTAAATATATTTATCTATGCAGTCAAATCAAAATAAACAATCCGAAGTACGATTAAAAATGAAAAAAAAAAAAACCTGAAAAATAAGTTATAAAAATATATTTATTGAGTTAAACTACTGCTGAACTTCCCACTATAATTTGGCACTAAAACGGAAGATGGTTTAGTGAAACATTTCGTTTTTTTGTTGTTTTTTTTATTTTACTTATTTATTTTTTTAATTTGGCGATTGAAACAATCACACACTCACATTTAATATGGAGTTTAAACATGTGACTATGTTGGCCAATTCTAAAATGTTTTCACGTTTATGAAACCAATTTTTAAAAATAATGTTGGCCTAAACCCCCCCCCCCCCCGCGCTTTTTGCTTGCGATTTATCGGCTCTTGAATAATGATACTATATATGAAAGAACTTATTTTCTTATTTATATAAAATCAAATTTTGTAAAAGAGGAAAAGGCTTTACAGATGACAGGTAAGAAAAAACTTGGATAAAGTCGAGACTGTACACATAAAAATATTTCCTGTATTTAGGCAAGTTTAATTTCGCCACTGATAGAATTTACTCTTTAATTCCTGAGGAAATAAAAAAGAAATTTTACTTAGAAATAAGATAAATAATAAAGCTAGAAAGCTGTCTGCTCTCATTTGTTGCATAATGCATGTATAAATACTTTTTTTTAAATACCGAGTATCCATTAAGAATTCAATCAGATGTTTTACATGTAATCTTCATGTACGTAAAAGACATTAGTAATTTAAATAATATATAAATTTGAATCTATGGTTACACACATTTAAAAACAGTTAAGTGACTGAAAAGAAATAAAAGACAAGCATATTTATCTGATCAATTAAAATGAAGAGCCAAATTTAGGAAATGTTTCTAAATTTACAGTAAAAACCGATCCCGATCCGATCGAAAATAATGCAAAATTAACAAATTTATCAAACTAAAGGCACCTGCCACCTATATAACATGTTAAAAAAATAAATCAAGTAAGTTTTTACTCATATAACAACAAAAGAGCCAATTACAATTATAGCATTTTTTTCTTTATATAATTCCGGTCGGGATCGGTTTCATTTGGGAAAATTATAAAAAAAAAAAAAAAAAAAATAGGTAAATTTGACTCCTTTTATTTCTTTCAATATACCTGTTCCCACTGATTTTATTGAGTGATTCAAAAGTTTGTACTTTGTATTCATAATAACATAAGAAAAAAAATCTGTCCTTGTAATGTATTGGGTTTTATAACGTAATGAAAATTGGATACTGAATTCAAAAAGTTACTTGCTTAACTCAAATTTGGACCATATAATTTTTTCTAAAGAAGTATAAATTGGAGTCTTATTCATTAATAAAATAAAAGATAAGAGTCTATGCTATAAATAATATTCATCGACACATCCAGCTTTTGAGTATCTGTTACATATACATGTAAAACAAAATAAAAACGTAGTAATTTTTTTACTCTTATATTGACCTTTTTGCACTTAAAATTAAGCATTTACCAAAAATAGGACTAGAGGAGCACTAAAATTTTTTTTAATGTTGCCATGTGTAAACACTTGCTTTAATAAGTCTACATGCAAAAAATAATTAAAATCCATGACATGCGATGTGCCACCCATTGCCTGGTTTTTCCGTGGACTGCCTCTTAAATATTAAAGTGATATGACTTGGAACAAAACTGAATACACACTACCTGAAGATGCTTCTAAATTAATATGACTAATAATGGCTTTGTTGTTTTAAGAAGAGAATTTTTATTGATACAATACATATATATTCTTTTGTATAACATGATCTCCTGTTATGGCCCCTCTATTCTCCTGAGGGTCATGATTTTAAACAAACTTGAATCAACATTAACTGAGGATGATTCTTTATTACTATGAACTACTTTGCTGTTCTTGGGAAGAAGAATTTTAAAGATTTTCCTATGTATTCCTATGTAAATTTTGATCACCTTTGTGGCCCCATCCTACCCCCGGGGGGTCATGATTTGAACCAGCTTGATTCTAAACTTCTGTGTGAATACTTGCTCTTAGGTACATGCAATTCTGTAGTTTAATTGGGAGAACACATGAAATATTTTCTACAAATGTCAATGTGAAATGCTATTCACCCCCTTTTGTGACCCATTCTAAGAAATATGGTCTCATCTTGAAGGATTTTACTAACTGCACTACAGTACAGTCATGTTAATATTTTAATCATTTTTTGTGATCTAAAAGTTTTCCCCCAAATATTCTAGTTGAAGCTTAAAAAAATATTTTTTTCTAAGGAGGCTGTGTGGCAAACTTAAGTTTAGTGGAAAATGGCCTAGTGATTTTGAGAAGTAGCTGCATATGCTAAACTTTTAATGAAAGACAGACCAACAGAGGTGTACAAAATATGTTAAAAAAAGCTCACTTGAGCTTTCAGCTTAGATAAGCTAAAAACTTTAAAACGATGTTTTTATTCTTCGCAGGTGAGTTAAGGCTAGGTACAGGCATTTCTATGCAAAAAAACTAATTAAAAAAACTAATTTCTATATCTATTATACAGAGAAAGTTAAAACTTATTGTCTAATACACACTTGGTACCCAGGACATGAGATAGCCAGAACACATTGTGACGTCATATTATGACGTCATTGTTCTTTACTACACAAACTTATAAAGGACATCATCAAAAAAGCTTTGGCGTAAGAGCATGCTCTATTTTATTTAACTGAAATAAGATATATTTAGAAGCAAAGTATTCCAAAGATTGCTGGTATTGCTGCACAAATATCAACAGCTCAGTTGTATAATTTCTATTTGTAAAGTTTTAAGTTGAATCAGGATAAAAATGTACAGTACGGTATAAGTTTCCTCAAATTCCGATCAAATGAGAAATTGCCTAGGATTTGTGCAGCAGTTTTATTAATCTACAGAATATTCTTCTTAGCATTATACAATTTTTATGTAAAATTAAATAGGGTAATCCCCTGCGCCGAAGCCGTTTTGTTGATGTGTTTTATTACCTCCAGTAGGTAAGAACAATGATGTCGTAATATGACGTCCTAATGTGTACTGGCTATAACGTACGGTGGGTACTAAACATGCATAAGAAAATAAATCAAAACTTTCTATGACTAATAAATATACCTCTTATGCGTTTTTATTAGCTCATTTGCATAGAAACGTCTATTTCTAGCCTTAACTCACATGCGTTCTATATGAATTTAAGGCTTTAAAAAACTTGATACATCATTCTTATGGTTTAATCTAAAACCGCCCTTACTACAGATCCATTCAATTATCATTAAATTTAAAAAAAAAAAAGGTTTCTCATTCTTTACCTTTGATTAGAGGTATAACAAAATATTCAAAACTCTTGCACACTTTTTGTCAATTTTTTGCTCTAAAATTCACTATTTAAAAAAAACACATCTATACTTTTTTGACAATATACGGTATTGACTTTTATTTAGTAGATGCAAAAAGTTTGTACCTTTTCTGTTTTGTTTTCACTGTGTGTGCCAACCAGGATGACAGGAGCCTTATCACTGCTGTATTGATGAATGGACTTCATCCAGAATTCAAGGTAATCTAAAATTAAAAAAAAAAAATACATAGAGTAAACAAATATCCCTTAGATAAAATTGGACCTTATCATTTTTTCAGGTAAAATGCAAAACTATCATGTGAAAAATAAAATATACAAGTACAATGGCCTTTCACTTTTTTCAATATTTTATCATTACCCAAACATAAATGTAGAGGCTGAAATTTTGCTATCAGTCTTTTCATATATTCTGACTGGCAATAGACTGCAATATGCATATGTAAAGAGACTTGGAAGTGTAGAATCTGGCATCAATTTATCTATAGCATTATTATGTTTTGACAATTAATAAATTCTTTCTTTTACAACCTTGAGATTTTTTAAAATTCTTTAGGATGTTCAAACAGAGAAATTGGCTAGTGAGATTTTCAAACAGATATCAGAGAGATCGTATTAGCCAAATGTATATCAATTGTATAATTGTAGTTGTGTCAATGCTTATTTTCCAATAATATTTTCAAGTGATATCCTTTTAAAAATAGATTAAACTGTATATTTTTAATGAATCTGAGGGGAGATTGAAACAGCATTCAATACTGCACATACAACAATCGTAAAAACAATTGTAATTCTTGAGTTGGTTTAAAATAGTACCTCAAAATCACACTGAATATATCTGTAATGACTGTTGGTCATGATCAAAATCAATTTTTGAGACAAATATTATTAAGATTTCTGTGCTCATCTTGAGAAAAGGTATGGATCATTTTAGAATTTATATATACAACGTATCTTTCCTACTCGAGACTGTTACCTTGGCTACATAACCAAGGTCATAAAACGGCTTTAAGAATTCCTAGAATAAACATGAATTTCTGTTTTTTTTCCATTGCAACCAGAAGTATCTAACGAAACTGTAGCTCTACTGGTTTGAACTTATAACAAAAGAAGATAAAATTTGTACTTGGACTAAAAACTTTGCAACAGCAATAAGTAGAATAATGTTCCTTGGTTAAGTCTCTTTTTGTGGAAAGATTTATTGCAAACAGAACAAGAGGCCCATGGGCCACAACGTTCACCTGAGTAACTTTGGCCCTGCTGTTCTTCATCTGATTTTCAGCTTGTAATACGTATTGTGGCCCCGACCTATCCCTGGGGGTCATGATTTGAACAATTTAAATTCTACACTCATCCAGGATACTTCCTTGTAAGTTTCATCTTTTCTCATGCAGTGATTCTTGAGAAGGAAGATTTTTCCTATATATTTCAATGTAAAACTTTGATTCCCCATTGTGGCCCCATCCTACCCCCAGGTGGTCATGATTTGAACAAATTAGAATCTACACTACCCTCAGAATGTTTCCATGTACTAAGTTTCAGCTTTTCTGGCCCAGTGGTTCTTGAGAACAAGATTTTTAAAGATTTTTCATATATTTCAATGTAAAACTTCCCCATTCTGGTCCCACATTACCCATTGTTTTGTTTATTTTTATGTTGTTTATATTCCCTCTCGAGAATTTTTCACTCATATGGAGACGCCACCACTTGCCGGTGGAGAGCTGCAAATTTTGTCCTATACTCAGCACTTACGGCCATTGAGCAGTGAGGGATCTTTTTCGTGCCAGCACCTACTGCGACACGGGACCTCGGTTTATACTGTCTCATCTGAAGGACCAGTCTCCATGTCCCACAGTGGGATTCGAACCCGCAACGTAAGGATCAACTCCTTACTCTGCGATTCTAGAGCAGATGCTCTAACCACTGCGCCACGTGGGTGACTGATTCCCCATTGTGGCCCCATCCTACCCCCGGGGGTCATGATTTGAACAATTTAGAATCTACACTACCCCAGCATGCTTCCCTGTAAGATTCAGCTTTTCTGGCCCAGTGGTTCTTGAGAAGAAGATTTTTTAATGACCCCACCCTATTTTTGTCTTTTCTCAATTAACTCCCCTTGTAAGGGTGCTTGGCCCTTCATTTTAACAATTTAAACTCCTCTTCACCCAAGGATGCTTTGTACCAACTTTGGTCAAAATTGGCCAAGTGGTTCTTGAGAAGAAGGTTAAAATGTGAAAAGTCTACGGACGGTCTGACAGACAGACAGATGGACAGACGACGGACAACAGGTAATCATAAAAGCCCACTTAAGCTTTCAGCTCAGGTGAGCTAATAAAACTGTACAAGGAATAGCCTTTTAAAGGAATTTACTGACTACGGAAATTTCGATTTTAGCAACCATGGCTACATTATTCAAAATAAAAAAAATGATAAAGACAATTTTGAACCTCAGTGTAGCCTACTTGCATGCCAAGTTATATAAAATCAGACCTAACTGTACGAAGAGTAGTGTTTTGAAAGTATTTCACAGAATTTTTTTTATTTCTAGTAACCATGGCAACACTGTTCATCGAAATCAAAAACCGATACACAAAATTATGTATCTTTATGTGTAGTCTATTTGTGTGCCAAGTTATATTGAAATCGGACTACAACTTTAGACGGAGAAGCATTACGAAAGTATTTCACAGAAATTTCTATTTTTAATCCACTGGTCCCACCGGCAAAACTGGTAAATATTTTAAAAGCTCCAGTAATTTTCTTCATGCAATCGGTCCGAGTGACCAGTAAAAAAATCGACCTTTCCGGAATTTTAACCTCTTAATGTGCAGTTTTTAAGCTTAATTGTGAGAACGTCAAAACGTTTGAATCTGGGTGCATGTATGATAGAATAAACTCAAGCACTTTTAGGACAGTTAGTTTTTTCTCAAAACGTTTCATATTCGGTAATAAAAAAAAGAAAACCTAAAATCCGAAATAGTGAGCGAAATTGAAAATGAAAGAGACATGTACATGTAGTTGTAATTTTCTCTTAGTGAAATGTATAACTGGTATGAAAACAAATTTTCAGTTTTTGATTTTTTTTAATTTTAGTATCTCAAATATACATGTATGCTGATGGACCAGTGGATATTTGTGTGGTCCAGTGAATTTCACTAAATCACTGATCCACTTGACCATTCAATTGTTTTTCTTTTCAAAAACTCTGAACACTGTTCATCGAAATCAAAAACTGATACATGTACAAGGAATTTTGTATCTTAGTGTAATCTTCTTGTGTACCAAGTTTTACTGAAATCAGACCAAAACTGTAGGAGGAGGAGCGTCTTGAAAGTATCTTTAAAAGAAATTTCTATTTTAAAGTTACCACAGTAACAGCGTCCATTAAAATCAAAAACTGATGCAAAGAATTATGTATCTTAATGTAGTCTTCTTATGTGCCAAGTTATATTGAAATCAGACGAAAACTGTAGGAAGAGTAACATTTTGAAAGTATTTCACAGAAATTTCTATTTTATAACCATGGCAACACTGTTCATCAAGATCAAAAACCGATACATAGAATTATGTATCTTAGAGTAATCCACTTGTTTACCAAGTTATATTGAAATCAGACTAAATCTGTAGGAGAAGACACATTTTGAAAGTATTACACAGAAATTTCTATTTTTAGTAACCAGGGCAACATCGTTCATGGAAATCAAAAACTGATACAAGAAATAAGATATCTAAGTGTAGTCTATGTGCCAAGTTTTACTGATATCAGACCAAAACTGTAGGAGGAGTAGCATCTTGAATGTATCTTACAGAAATTTCTATTTTAAGTAACCAGTGCAACACCATCCAACGAAATCAAAACGTAATATATAGATTTATGTTTAAGTGTAGTCTTCCTGTGTGCCAAGTTATATTGAAATCAGGCCAAAACTGAAGGAGGAGTAGCGTTTTGAAAAATTGTTTACAGACAGATGGACAGACAGACAGATAGACAGATGGACGGACGACGGACACCTTACTATCGCATAAGCTCTGACCAAAAGAGCTAAAACCAAAATTATGCTTTGAATTATAATCCCTCAGAAGGGAGAAAGAAAACTTTATTCATTCTCTTTTATGTCCCATAAACATTGTATAATAAGAGGCCCATGGGTCACAATGCTCACCTGAGTCACTTATATTAGTAAATTTTCTTTATTTTACTCCTAAAGTTAAAGAAAATATTTTGCAATTTATTTTAATGATATCATCCTATGTACTAACTCTGTTGTAAAACTCTGATACTCTATTGTAATCTCAATACTTTCTCAAGGAATCTAATCTGAAGAATAAACTTAAACATAAACTGCTAATGGATGCTTGCATTAAAACATGCTTTATTACGGGTTTGATGTTCATTAGAGAAGAATTGTGAAAAAAAAACTTTGTGAAGCTTTGATCTCGTATTTAAGACCACCCCAACCCCTGGGGATATTGAATTGAAGGAATTTGAATCTACACAGCCTAAGGATACATCCGCATTAATATGACTGAACATGTATGCCTTTTTATAGGTCTTTCCAAAGCTATATTTATGCGAAACTTTGCTTGCCTATAGTGTTTCCACCCAAGCCCTAAGATTTGAATAGACTTGAAAACATGATGATGCTTCCATATACTGATGAATAATTACATAAGGCTTTTCTGATCCTACGATTTTTCCCAATTTATTAATATAATGCTATGATTCCCTGTTGTGGCCAACCCTAGCCCAGGTGTCATGATTTGAACAATTTGAATCTACACAACCTGAGGATGACTCCATATAAATCAGACTAATTATTGCTTCTTGCGAAGATTTTTAATTTTTTTCTATTTATTCAAATATATGTAAAACTTTGACCGCCCAGTGTAGCCCCACCTTTGCCGAAAGGGTAATGGTTTTAAAAAAATGAATCTTAACTATGTAATGAAGCTTTAATATGTTTCATCTTCTCTGGCCCAGTTATGTTGGTAAAAGAGGATTTTAAAACATGCCAATATATTTTTAATCATTCTAAATTATCTCCCCCTGAAGGAGGACATGGTCCTTCATTTGAACAAACCGGAATTTAATTTATTCAAGGGTGCTTTGTGGCAAGTTCATTTGAAACTAGCCACAATGTTCTTGAGAAAAAGTCGAAAATGTGAAAAGTTTAAAAACCAATAGACACCAGACAAAACACTTTATATGACAGACGACATACAAATGCCGTACATCCTTCAATCAGGAAACCTCACTTGGACCTTCTGCTCATGCCAGTTAATAATTTTACCTCTGTGTGTCCATCCCTTGTATATTGAGCTTTCCTGTCTACAAACTTCTTCTCCAACCTTATCATCGAACTCTTTTTCCATATTGAGCACCAGAATGAAGAATGCTCGTGGACTCAGAAAAATCTGGTGTGAGGCATAATATGCACACTGTCCCGCAAAGTCAGTCATGGTAACTTTTTTATCAGGATCATCTGAAAGGTCTTTTGTAACTATCTGTAATATTCCAGAAAGTTCTGAACTACTAGGGAAATCTTGATTACCTTCAATGGCTTCCCTTCCATTAGATGTAGCAAAGATCTGTTTATATGATGAGGTACTTTGAATGTTGGTTTCATCATGGGACATCTGTCCACGATATGATGCCTCTGCAGTAGAACCTCCACTATCCAATGGCTCTACTATATCCAACATTTCCACATCAATGGCTTCTTCCACAGGATTTTCAGGATCACTAAGCTGTTGGTTTGTTTCCTCAAAACTAATCTTAAAGCGTTGCTGCTGGCTCGAAGAATTTACTACAAAAGGCAAAATAAGTTAGACAATTTTATGTGCTGTCATGCAATTCCTACGAAAGTTAGACTTCTTTTTTTTTAATTCTACATAGTCTTGAAACTTATTCAGAGACAAATTTAACATTGGACTAAAATTAAAGACCCTTAATGTAAACAGTTTTTATCACAAGGGCAAATTGAAGCATGTTGTATGGATATTTTCTCCACTAAATATTCATTAAAACAAATTTGTATACAATAAAACATGTAAAAAGTTTATAATGACATTATCCAGGGTTCGACACTACCATTTTTAGGCTTTAGTCCGGCCGGACTAGTGCTTCTTTACTTTTACTAGTCTGCATGCCATTTTATGAGTCCGTAAAAACTCACACACACATCAATGTTTTGTACATGTTGTAAAAGTTAATTTAAAAATAAACATTGCAATGTACTTTTTACACTTTTTTGAAATAAACAAAGCATTTACGTGAAAAGTTTTATTCCAAGATTTGTTGAAATCTCTCGATCAGGAACTAAGATCGTATTCCCGATCTCCTTCGTTTTTCTCTATACATGTACATTACATCCAAATGTCCGACATATTTCTTTATGTGTCATACTTAATAATGATCGCTAAAATATTTAATTTCATATCAATCAGTCCTAAAATTGAGCACTGAATTGACTCGAAATAACCTAACTTCCTGCCAAGAAGCTAGAAAGCTAAAAATACATGCGGGGTTTTCCAGTGAAAGTTGTCGAGAATCGAACATCGGTTATTTATTGATTTTTTTTCAGACATTTTAGTCCGTTCGGACTAATTTGCCACAGATTTTATTAGTCCGAATGAAAATGTATTAGTCTGAGACTAACAGACTAACGTTAATGTCGAACCCTGTTATCACAATGACCCCTTATACATTGCAGGTAGCATAAGGTATGCTCTTGTACATGCATGGCTTTTAATATTCTGATGACTGACGAAAAATTCATTGTGGTGAAGTACTTTGTGATAAAATATCTTTCGTCAAAGTAGGTACATTGTATTCACAGCAAGCATTCTTGCCAATACCGTGATATGCTGTATATATACAATTTTTGAAACAAAAGACCATTGTGCCTCAACACTAACCTGAATCATAAATCATCTGTGACAAATAGATGTGAAAATTAATCCCTGGTATAATATCAGTAAATAAACAGTACCTTGGATGCTATCTGTCACATCAAAAACATCTGTGTGGATGTCGACTCCCCTGGTTGAACTGATATTTTCCTTTATTTCTTCCAGGTCAATCCCCTTTAGTCTCTCTAACAATGTTGTTTTACCACTACCAGCACACCCTATTATCATTCCAGAGGCATGGTACATGGTTGTCTTCCCTTTCTTTAAATTCTGGATAAAATTCATCACAGATTTGTCTCCCCTCAAAATAACCTGCATTGGTATTCCGACTATAAAGACAAAAGCATTTGCAATTCAATGCTGAAACAGAGTCAATTACATAATTACATGAAAAAAATTGTTGGATACCTGTAACTGTGTTATGTAGTGTTCAGTTAGTACTCTGGTTAATCATTCGCGTTTTTTTTTTCATACATGAAAATATGACAAGATCTGTAAAAAGTTTGTTAATTCAATTTTAACTTTTTTGAAAAAAATACATATATAATGGAATGGAAAAGCCACTGAATCCAATTTCTAAACACTTCCATAACCTAAATAAAAGCTTGTGATATGCATCAGTTACTTTTATGGTATACCAATTAATGATCATTATCACGTTATTCCGTTTGCTTATTGCTTATGATTTTCCAAAAGAAATGTTCATGCATTTTACATTAAAAAAAAAAGAATTATAACCTGCATAACCTGCGAGGCAAAATTGCTCAAAAGATATTTCCACATGACAAATGAAAGACATATCCCATTCAGAGTTATTTGTTCTATAAGTAGATCCTTCAACCTTAACATTCATGAATTTCTTTATTTTGAAATCAAATAGACATACACTTGCTGAACGCCAAATCATGTACTGTTGGGTCCTCCATTGTTGGGTGCTTGAAAATGTCCTCTCCAAGTCTTTCTATCAATTGCTCTGTTTGTTTTGGCAATAACCAGCAAAAGACTTCATTCTCTTTTGGAGGGTAAATCCATGATCTGCAGTACTCAGCTATATTTCCTTTCTCTGCCTGAGTCAGGAAGATATCCACAAATTTTGAATTCCTAGAGAATTTGAGGAAACTGATATCTTTGAAGACATCAGAAGAGAACCTAACCTCTGATTCATTGAATTTCAGAACTGGTTTGTATTTTTCTAAGTCTTCAAGAGTAAATGGCTTAGTGATTTCCTTGGACTGAAAACTTTCGGCAACAGCATTGTACTTGTTTATCCATTTTCCTTCTCTCATGTTAATTTTGTAAGAATTGGAAAGAAGAAGGCACATCAAGAATGCATTTCCACCTACAAAATTAAATAAAGAAATGCTGTTGATATCATTGAAATATTGACCATATTCAACAACACAGCTTTAACAACATCTTCAACAACAATAGCCTTAACAATAATTTTATAGTTTTTTTTCTGCCAGTGACCTTGAGCTTGCAGGAATGACATTCTTCAAGGTCAGGACACACCCGTAGGGAATACACAATCTTTGTACATGTACTAAGTATGAGCTTCCATTTTTTTATTACATAGTTAGAGCCTTGAAAAAAATTATATAATTTTTTTCTTTGAGTGACCTTGAACTTGCCAAAAAGACCTTGCAACAAGATCCAAACACACTCTTGGGTCATAAACATTCTCTGTACCATGTATAAGCTTCCAATGATTTACAAATTTATATCCAGAATAAAATTTCATGGACAGACAAACTAGGTAAATCCTATATCCTTCCACAAAATGCTGTCAGTCGGTAGAGGGCTTGCTCCATAATCAGAAGGTTGTGTGTTTGAATCACGGACGAGACTGACCTAAAAAAAATATGTAGCAACTGTTCCTTTGCCAAGCCCTCTCCTCGGCACTTTGAAGTGAAAGTTACCGGTCTTTTGAATGAGACCTTAAAAACCGAGGCCCATGTCACGATAGGGCTACAGCGCTGGCACAATAAAGATACCTATCTACTCAATGGCCCTGAGTCATAGTGTCGAGTAAAGGTCTAAATTTGAAGCCCTTCACCGGTATATGGTGACGCCTTTATGTGAGTGAAAAATTCTCAAATGGCACGTAAAAGAATATACAATCAATCAATCAGTCCTACCTCAAATTTGTTTGCAAGGGTAAATCAATGCAAAATAAACTGACAGAAGAAAAAGAAATAGGACAAGAGACCCAAGGGCCAATTTGCTCACCTGAGCACATTGGCTAGAAAAAAGAAATCAGTTTAGTATTGAAAAGGTTAAATATATGTGATCATAAATAACAGATTTATTTACATTTGAATTTACACTAACTTGGATTAACATAGCTTTAGAAGATTTTTTTTATATGTTTGATCTTCTACTGTGGCTGATTCCAACATGTACCCAGAGGGGCATGAATTGAAAAAATATAATAAACTTTACTCTAAGATGTATCTTAATTAATATGACTATGCATTAATATGATTTGTTATTCTTGGTAAGAAAATTTTGATGACTTTGATCACCAATTATGGTCCCTCCCTTCCCATGGGGGTCATGATTTGAACAATCTTGAATGTAAACTACTTGAGGATGGTTCCATTAAAATATGTCTAATCACTGATTTATGTTCTTAAGAAGAATATTTTTAAAGATTTTTTCCTATATATTTCTATGTAAAACTTTCAAATTTGAATGCCAATTGTGATCCCCACCTAGCGCAAGGGGTCATGATTTGAACAAACTTGAATGTACACTACCTGAGGGTGCTTCCATATAAATATCACAAATCATGGCTTTGCTGTTCTTGAGAAGAAGATTTTTAAAGATTTTTCCTATATATATTCCTATGTAAAACTTTGATACCCAACAAAATAATTCGTCTATTACTCAATAAAAAAATCTTAAAGTTGTTCTATTTAATTGCCTGCACTTGCCTCCATTTGTCGCTATCACCATTTTGTCTAAACAAAGCAATAGTGCTTGAGCACTCTTAGAAAACCAATCTCATTCCCTCTAACATTGACATCTGCGAGAAAATTTACTAAGATATGTTCAAAAATATGGCATTTTCCCCCATGTATTTATATGTAAAACTTTGATCGCCCATTGTGGCCCCACCCTACCCCAAGGGGTCATGATCTGAATAAATTTGAATCTACACTACCTCACAATGATTCCACATCAGTTTCATATTTTCAAGCACAGTGGTTCTTGAGAATAAGCTTTTTAAATGATGCCATTAATTTTTCACGAAATCATAATTATTTCCCTTTGGAAGAAGGCATGACCCTTCATTTGAACAAACTTGAATCCCCTTTACCCAAGGATACTTTGTGGCAAGTTTGGTTGACATTGGCCCACTAGTACTGGTTCTTGAGAAGAAGATGAAAATTTGAAAGGTTTACAACGACAACAATGACGACAGACAACAGACAAATTTTCTTCAGAAAAGCTCACTTGAGCCTTCGGCTCAGGGGAGCTAAAACAAGAGGCCCATAGGCCACATCGCTCACCTGAGCACTTTGGCTAGGAAAATGCAGAAATCAGTTCAGTATTGAAAAATTTAAATATTTAAAGTGGTTATGGGGGGTGGGGGGTGGGGGTATGATTTGAACAGACATGACTAATAATATCTTTGCTGTTCTTAAGAAGAAATTTTTATTGATTTATCTTTTATATTCCTATGTATAACTATAATCCCCTGTTTTGGCCCCTCTATACTCCTGGGGGTCATGATTTGATCAAATTTGAATCTACATTACCTGCATACCTGCATAAGATGCTTTTATTTTATTATAAAAAATCACGGTTTTGTTGTTCTTGAGAATAAGAATTTTAAAGCTTTTCCTACCTGAGGATGCTTCCATATAAGTATGATCAATCATGGCTTTGCTGTTCTTGAGAAGATTTTTGAAATTTTCCCTATGTATTCCTATGTGAAACTTTGATCGCCCACTGTGGCCCCACCCTACCCCCGGGGGTCATGATTTGAACAAACTTGCATCTACACTTCCAGAGGATGATTCCATATAAATATGATCAATCAAGGCTCAGCTGATCTTGAGAAGAAGATTTTTTTAGATGTTCCCCACCCTACCCCTTGGGGCATGATATGAACAAACTTGAATCTATACTTCCTGCGGATGCTTCCACATAAGTTTCATATTTTCTAACACAGTAGTTCTTGAGAATAAAGTTTTCAAAAGATGCCATAAATTTTTCACGAACTCGCAATTATCTCCCCTAGAAAAAAAAGCACGGCCCTTCATTTGAACAAACCTGAATCCCCTTAACCCAAAGATACTTTGTGGCAAATTTGATTGAAATTGGCTCAATGGTTCTTGAGAAGAAGATGAAAATGTGAAAAGTTAACAACGACAATGACAACAGACAACGGACAAATTTTGATCAGAAAAGCTCACTTGAGCCTTTGGCTCAGGTGAGCTAAAAACACACTTTTCAGTATTAGTTTTTTAACTTTCAACTGTTTTGAAAACAATGCATGGACAATCGCTTTCCAAGAATTGTCAGAGCAGTTGAATGCATTCATCTAAAGGTTTTGGGACTATACACAACAACTAGCTGATGTGTGACCAAACGGTTACTTTTTAAAGAAAATAACAGAGAAGCATAGCTTGGGTAAATGTGATAATTGGTCATAATTCAACACAATGTGGAGTAATAACATTTATCCATACCTCAGTATAAGGTGCTGAACACTTAAACAATTAAAATACAGCTTTGGCTTAGAAGTGTTCAAAAGCAGCGATGTTTAAACTAACTTTTAAAGGGTTTCCTTTTTAAATGTCAGTAGTTCAATTCTACAAATAAGTTTATATACTTGGGAATTTTATTTTTCTCTATTTTAACTAAAATGCTGACTTGTGAGAACTTGCAAAAAACGAAATAGCTTCAGAGTGTTCTTTCAAACTGTTTATCTACAAATTTTGACCCGATAATAAGCACTCATGCAAATCAAAACAATACTTCAAACAGAAAAATGTCATAACATGGAGGTATCCCATAGAACCTTAATCAACCTTTCCGTTGCATTAATTACAGTGATAAAACGCATGTGAGTTAAGGCTAGGTATAGGCGTTTCTATGCAAATGAGCTAATAAAAACGCATAAGAGGTATATTAATTATACAGAGAAAGTTTTTATTCATTTTCTTATGCAATTTTAGTACCCACGATATGTTATAGCCAGTACACATTATGACGTCATATTATGACGTTACTGTATGATCTTCCCTATTGGGGGTAATAAAACACCTCAACAAAACAGCTTTGGCACAAGGGATTACCCTATTTATTTTTACATAAAATTTGTATAATGCTAAGATGAATATTCTGTAGATTTATAAAACTACTCACAAATTGTAGGCATTTTCTCATTTAATCGAAATTTAAGGAAACTTATACCGGACTGTACATTTTTACCCTTATTTAAGGTAGTAGCCCTTTCAGATAACTTTTGCAGGGCAAATTATTAAATTTTGGCGAAGTTTTTGATGACAGATAATTAAACGATGTATAATAAACAACTGCTTTTACGTCATATTTCACCAAAATTTATCATTTTGCCCTGCAAAAGAGCAGTACCGCAGTTATCGTGAAACAGTCTATTAGATGTTGTGTATGAATTAATACAAACACGTCTGTTCACTATGGCTACATATTATTAACTGATATACATTAACATGCATAAAGCTACAACTCTAGAAATTCACAGACTATCAAATAACAAGTTCTGCAGAGCTAGCGATTTCAATATAAACAATTTAAGGTTAACCCCTTAGCAACTGTCAAAATCAATTACTGTTCTAAACATTGTTTTATTTATGTTGGAGATGCATATGTGAACTTTAGAATATAGAAGTTAAGATCAAGGAAGATATAACATTTCCTCCCATCTAATTTATGAACATAAAACACTTGTAGTATTCAAAACAAAACAAAACTATATTCTACATGATTAAAGGTCATAAGATTATAATATGGTTATTATAATAATGTTTATGTACAAAGTCAGCACTCTTCAATGAGTCTTTTCGTTTGTTTACGCACACGCGTCGGATAACGTTTAGGTAACGGTAGTTCGGATGTCGCGTTTTCCGTCTGTGGGCTGACTGGAGACTCGTTGATACATGGCGCGTTTGTCTCATCAGTTACGGACTCTCTTTGTTCTGGCATAGGGTCATTTTACAGTACACTGTTCATCGGTTTTTGATTTTGAGTCGTGCATTTGATCTATGTGTCTTTTCCATACACTTCCTTGTTTTGTTGTAATCTCGTAAGATAACGGTCCTAGCTTAGATCCAACCTGTCCGTCAATCGATTTACTGTTATTTCTGTAATCTAGAACAATTACATGGTCGTTTTCTTTAAATTTTCTGACTGTTCCTTTTTCCTCCACGGCGTTTTTCATGGTTTTGTCTTCTACGATCTTCCTAGTATCGGGTCATATCAAATCTAAGCATGTCCGCAGATTTCTTCCGTGAAATAATTTTGCAGGTGTCTCGTTGGTGATACTATGAGGGGCGTTCCTATACAGCAATAAGAAATTCGCAATCTTTTTGTTGAGCAACATATCATTGTTTTTCATAGATTTCATGCTTCGTTTGAAAGTTTGTACGAATCTTTCGGCTAATCCATTAGTTGCTGGGTGATACGGAGCGGATTTGAAATGTTTAATTCCATTTTGCTTGGTAAAATCATCAAATTCACGTGAGGTAAACTGTGGTCCATTGTTTGAAACGATTTGCTCTGGAATTCCAGTCCTTACGAAAACTGTACGAAGGATTTCAATGGTTTTAAACGATGTGATTTTATTCATCGGGAAAACTTCAGGCCATTTAGAGTGCGCGTCAACCATGATGAAAAATTTTTTGTCTAAGAATGGTCCTGCAAAATCAATATGTATCCTCTGCCAGGGTGCCGAAGGCCACTCCCAGGGATGTACTGGTGCTTTGCTTGGGTTGTTTTGAATTTTTGCGCATCCAGTGCAAGATTTAGTGATGTTTTCAATATCTTTATCAATCCCAGGCCACCATACATAGCTTCTCGCAATGCCCTTCATTTTCACGACTCCTAGGTGCGACGCATGAAGAGTTTCCAATATTCTCTTCCGAAATTTTGTCGGAATTATAACTCGAATTCCCCACATCAAACATCCGTGTTGTGTGGTAATTTCATCTCTACGATTGTAGAACGGCATCAGGGATGTGTCCTCTGGTTTTGTCCACCCTGATGTCACATGCTGGTATATGCGACTGAGCATTGGATTTCTTTTTGTTTCTTTCGCAATTTCCTTTGCAGTTACTGGCAAATTCTCTATTTGCTCAATATTAAAAATTTCAGATGCATCTGGTCCATTGTTGTCAGTTGACTTCATTGGTAGTCTTGATAACGCATCTGCATTTGTGTGTTTCTTGGTACTTTTGTACACAATTTCATAGGTAAATCCTGACAAAAACACAGCATATCTTTGCAATCTTGAAGCTGATGTTACAGGGATGCTTTTTGAAGGGTTAAAGATCGATGTTAATGGTTGGTGATCTGTAATCAATGTAACATTCCATCCAAAAAGATAAGGATAGAATTTCTTAACTGCCCAATAAATCGCCAGTGCTTCTTTGTCAATTTGTGCGTAGTTTTGCTCTGCTTTTGTCAGTGATTTCGAGATGTAAGCAATCGGTCGTTCGCTTCCATTCTCATACTTGTGTGACAATACAGCTCCTATTCCGTAAGGTGAGGCATCACAGGCGAGACAAAGCTCCATTTTGGGGTCATAGTGCGCAAGTACGGTATCGGAAGTTATAAGCGATTTTGCTTTTTCGAATGCTTTCTGTTGATTTTCTTTCCAAGACCATTTTCGTCCTTTTTCCAACAGCTCATGCAATGGTTTTAATTCGCTTGCTAGATTTGGTAAGAATCTGTTGTAGTAATTTACTAAACCAAGAAATGATCTAAGTTGCTTGAGATTTTCAGGAGCTGGCGTCCTTAATACTGCGTCAATTTTGTCTTTAGTTTTCCAGATTCCCTCTTTTGTGACCTCATGTCCACAGTACTTAACACTGTCTTTGAAAAATTCACATTTTTCAAGGTTCGCTCTCAATCCAAAATTTTTGGGGCGTTGAAGAACACTATCCAAATTTCTCAAGTGTTCGTTTTCGGTTTTACCTGTGACAATCATGTCGTCCAAGATACAGTGAACTCCTGGTATTCCTTGGAGAACCTGGTCCATGGTTCTTTGCCAAATTGATGGCCCGGATGCTACTCCATACAACATTCTGTTGTAGCAATAGAGTCCTTTATGAGTGTTGATAGTGAGGTAGGTTTTCGACTTTTCCTCCATTTCCATGTGTAGATCAGCCTGTCTCAAGTCAATTTTAGAGAAATGCTCTCCACGAGACAATGATGCAAAGATGTCCTCAATTTTTGGTAAGGGATACTGATCTACATTCAGGTTAGGGTTGATTGTAACTTTGAAATCTCCGCATATCCTAACTTTTCCATTTTTATTAGGAACCGCAACAATCGGAGTTGCCCATTCACTTGTGTTCACTTTCTCCAGAATTCCCATGTTTAATTTCAAGATTTTCTAGTTCTTGTTCAATTTTGGGTTTCATCGCGTACGGAACTGGTCGTGCTTTACAGAAGATTGACTTTGCATCTTTGTTTAAATGTAGGTTTGCTTTAATTCCTTCAACTCTACCAATTCCATATGAAAACACTGAGCTATACTTTTGTAATATAGCTTGCACTTTATTTTTGCTTTCACTTTTCACTGTAGTGACACTCATAACACTTTTGACATTTTATTTGTTTCAGCCATGACCTTCCAAATAAGGTTGTTGTACCATTTTTCACCACGTAGAGTTCACAAGCGACACTTTGTCCATTGTGTTCGGCTTTTACATCTAGAACTCCTACCGGTTTTAATTTTTCTCCTGAGTAAGTACGGAGATTGATATTGCTCGGTTTCAATGGCTACTCTCCGAATATTTCTCGAACTTAATTCTCCTCTGATATCACGGATACGGCTGATCCGGTATCTAATTCCATTTGAATATCCTTTCCATGTACTCTGACATCTAAGAGTAACGGACGATCATCAGATTTTGAGACAGAATGTATGCTTAATTTTTCTATCCCGCATGAGGAATCGCTGTCATCACTTTCAGCTTGGTCAACATTCCTTACATACTTCTTCTGTTTGAATGTTTTAAATTTCTGTTTACCTTTTGTCAGACAGGCTCGTTTGATGTGACCTTTCTTGTTGCATTTTTGACAAATGGCATCCTTGAAGTAGCAATCGGCTGATGCATGATTTTTGCCATTGCATCGGGTGCATTTGCTAGGCTGTTGTGTGTTGGTCTTTTGCTTGTAAGTTCGTTGATGGTTAAGTTTGTTGACACTCACGTGCTTGTCTCTAAGTTCTTGTGCGTCCTTTGATGCAGTTTCCATCGCCATGGATATTTCAATGGCTTTCTGCAATGTGAGCGTTGTCTTGGACAACAGCTGTCTCTGGATTTGTTCATTGTTTAGTTCGCACACTATTCTGTCGCGAAGGGTGTCATTCAAATTATCTCTGAATTCACAGTGTTCAGCCAGTTTCCGAAGTTTTGCTACATATTCATTTACTGATTCGCCGTCCATTTGTTGTCTCTGCAATTACAGATGGTTTGGAGGATAAATGGTCCTTCAACAATTTAACAATGTCCTGAAAGTTTTTGTCCGCCGGTTTTTCTGAACAGGTAAGATCACGTAATAAAGAGTAAGTTTTTCCTCCAATCAAGCTTAACAGTGCTGGTATATACTTTCATGTTATTTTTCATGTTATTTTCTACTTTGTTCGCCTTGAAATACTGTTCAAGTCTTTCAACATATGAAGTCCAAGTTTCAATGCTGTCATCGAAGGGGTCAATTTGCCATTTGCAATGTAACCTGCCATTTTGGTAATGATGTCTTTAACTGTTAATCACAGAAACTTTGCAGTATCCTTTGACACAAAAATTTCCATGGAATTATCAGCAATATTTTAAAACCCCATTGCCAATTTGTTGAGTATGAATTACTAGTAATACAAACACGTCTGTTCACTATGGCTACATTTTATTAACTGATATACATTAACATGCATAAAGCTACAACTCTAGAAATTCACAGGCTCTCAAATAACAAGTTCTGTAGAGCCAGCGATTTCAATATAAACAATTTAAGGTTAACCCATTAGCAACTGTCAGAATCATTTACTATTCTAAACATTGTTTTATTTATGTTGGAGATGCATATGTGAACTTTAGAATATAGAAGTTAAGATCAAGGAAGATATAACATTAGAGGTGTAATACGCCATTTCCGGTAAAAATGACGGCATTTACCGAGGTATCTGACATCGGCAGTTTTCGGAACACTGTACTTCGTAAACAAAAATGGCGTGTCATCAAGACAGCCTAGGACACTAACATAAAACATACACCAAAGAAAAGGAATATAACTTAGCGGAGAAGAGAATAAATATGTTATTACGTAGAAAACATGTTAATATATTTTGTTAGACAAAATATGCAGTCAAAACGATGATACCTTCAAATACACACTTCATGGGTTTTTCCAACTTCTAAAAATAGCACCATTTTCGAAGAACGAACGAAGTATACCTTCTTCAAAACTTTACATTCGCACAGCGATTTCTTGTGATTCTCTCAATATCAGCAAACCGTTTGAGGGGAAAAAATGTACGTAATAGGTAGCATTCTGTGCATTGTAGAATCTGCAATTCATAAGTGACGTTCAATGTCCGTACGTAAAATATCTGAGATGTTCAAAATATATCAGTAAAAAATAGAATGTAAATATGTTTACAACATTAAAGAAAAAAAAATTAATATTAGATATGGGAATAAATGATTTATTCTGGGTTGGGTTAGGGTGATTTTTGTTATTTTATTTACATTAATATATTTATTTATTTTTACACAAGTTTACTGTTTAGAAAGGGGGGGGGGGGGTGAATATTTTTTATTGATATTTTTTATATACATGTGGGGAACAAATTAGTTTTTTTTTTTACCTTTTGATTAGTGTTTCTGTCAGTTTATATTTTAGTCTACATTGCATAGTAATGTTTTGATCTGTAAAGAACTTCATGCACATGGAAGCTGCAAAAATGTAGGTCATTTTGCAAATCTGTGTCTGGGTCAAGGTCACTGTGATGAGGTCAATCTTCTGAACAAATGAATCTGACTATAGTGAAGTTTATTCAATATGACAATAACCTGTTGTTTATATATGCTCATCATTTCATTAATTATCACATATCCAATGACATTTACAAAAAATAATGGCTTAAATTTTTAGGGGTACATTGCTATGATACAGAATATAGATAAATATTGTGGATGGAATAAATTTTTGTTGTTGTTATATTATCACAAACACACCTTACACAAAATTGATATTATTTTTTTATTGATCTTTCCTACCATATTTTTCTTTGACAGAATATTGCAAACGGTTTTATGAAAAAATCGCCAAAATTGTCACTCAAAGTAGACAGGTTCTCTCGATTACAAGTATTCATATATTATACCTGATGAATTTGAACTAAAAAGAATGCATATCTGCAATCTGTACTGCTTAGTGTTGCAGCTCAATACATGAAACATTCAACTTTTTGCGACTAACTACAGTAGAGGTAAAAATTACATCAGATTCTGTACCTTTTGTCTATTAAAGGTGCACCAGTGGTCTACTGGTCTGTATGTATAACAAAAGAAAAGTAGCACTTGGATTTGAAACTTTGCAACATGCAACAATAAATAGAATTATGTATCTTAATGTAGTCTACTTCTGTGCCAAGTTATATTGAAATCAAATGAAAACTGTAGGAAGAGTAGCGTTTTGAAAGTATTTCACGGAAATTTCTATTTTTAGTAACTATGACAACACCATTCACCGAAATAAAAAAAAAACAGAAATACATATTATGTATCATAGTGTATTCTAACTGTGTGCCAAATTAGATTGAAATCAGACCAAAATTGTAGGAGGAGTAAAGTTTTATGGAAATTTCACAAAAATTTCTATTTTAAATAACCATGGCAACACTGTTCATCGAATTCAAAAACCGATGCATTAAGTTATGTATCTTAGTATAGTCTTCTTGTATGCCTAATTATATTAAAAGCAGACTAAAGCTGTAACAGGAGTAGCGTTTTAAAGGAATTTCACAGAAATTTTTATTTTTAGTAACCATGGCAACACTGTCCATCGAAATCAAAAACCGATGCACTAAATTATGTATCTTAGTGTAGTCTACTTGTGTGCCAAGTTATATTGAAATCGGACCAAAACTGTAGGAGGAGTAGCGTTTTAAATGAATTTCACAGAAATTTCTATTTTTAGTAAACATGGCAACACCGTCCATCGAAATCAAAAACTGATGCACTACATTATGTATCTTAGTGTAGTCTACTTGTATGCCAAGTTATATTGAAATCGGACCAAAACTGTAGGAGGAGTAGCATTTTAAAGGAATTTAACAGAAATTTCTATTTTTAGTAACCATGGCAACACCGTCCATGGAAATCAAAACCAATGCACTAAATTATGTATCGTAGTGTAGTCTACTTGTGTGCCATGTTATATTGAAATCAGACCAAAACTGTAGGAGGAGTAGCGTTTTAAATGAATTTCACAGAAATTTCTATTTTTAGTAACCATGGCAACACCGTCCAGCGAAATCAAAACCAATGCACTAAATTATGTATCTTAGTGTAGTCTACTTGTGTGCCAAGTTATATTGAAATCGGACCAAAACTGTAGGAAGAGTAGCGTTTTAAAGGAATTTCACAGAAATTTCTATTTTTAGTAACCATGGCAACACCGTCCAGCGAAATCAAAAATCGATGCACTAAATTATGTATCTTAGTGTAGTCTACTTGTGTGCCAAGTTATATTGAAATCGGACCAAAACTGTAGGAGGAGTAGCGTTTTAAAGGAATTTCACAGAAATTTCTATTTTTAGTAACCATGGCAACACCGTCCAGCGAAATCAAAAACCAATGCACTAAATTAAGTATCTTAGTGTAGTCTACTTGTGTGCCAATTTATATTGAAATCAGACCAAAACTGTAGGAGGAGTAGCGTTTGAAATGAATTTCACAGAAATTGCTATTTTTAGTAACCATGGCAACACCGTCCAGCAAAATCAAAAACCGATGCACTAAATTATGTATCTTAGTGTAGTCTACTTGTGTGCCAATTTATACTGAAATCAGACCAAAACTGTAGGAGGAGTAGCGTTTTAAATGAATTTCACAGAAATTTCTATTTTTAGTAACCATGGCAACACCGTCCATCGAAATCAAAAACCGATGCACTAAATTATGTATCTTAGTGTACTCTACTTGTGTGCCAAGTTATATTGAAATCGGACCAAAACTGTAGGAGGAGTAGCGTTTTGAAAAATTGTTTACAGACAGACGGACAGACAGACAGACAGACAGACAGACGACGGACACCTTACTATCGCATAAGCTCTTCTGGTCTCTGACCAGTAGAGCTAAAAATTATGTTTGGACAGAATTGCATGAAACTTTGGGAAATATTGCCTGAAGTGTTGTCCATTATAACTAAACTGAATTTAGTCATATTCAAGGTCATGACCATTACACCACTAATACCTTAACTTAAAACTTTACAAATAGAAATTATGTAACTGAGCTGTTGATATTTGTGCAGCAATACCAGCAAACTTTGGAATATTTTGCTTCTAAACATACTTTGTTTCAGTTAGATAAAATAGAGCATGCCCTTGCGCCGAAGCATTTTTGTTGATGTCTATTATAATCTTGTGTAGTAAAGAACAATGACGTCATTATATGACGTCATAATGTGTTCCAGTTATCTCCTGTCGTGGGTACCAAGTATGTATTAGACTATAAGTTTTAACTTTCTCTGAATAATAGGTACAGTCCTTAGGCATTTTAATTAGATAATTTGCATAGAAATGCTTATACCTAACCTTAACTCACCTGTGAATATCATAGGTGAATGTGAAAGGGGAATAACTTCTTTAAGTAAACTAACAAAAAAATATTGTCCTGCCCTAGCACCAGAGGTCCCAGACCAAGGAGTCGAGAAATTTACAATTGTAGAAAAGACGCCCTTGTTAGTTATAACCCTGTACTAAGTGTCCTTAATACCCATGGGCAGAGAAGAAGAAGAATTATAGGGAAATTATGGATTTTCACAATATATTTAACAGAGCCCAACCCTACACAAAAGCCCCTGTCCAGGAGCTATGAATTTAAAAATCTTGAAAGAAGCATCCTTGCTCATCATAACTATGCAATTAGGTTGTCTGCTAAATACACAGGCAGAAAGAGATATTTAGTGAATTTATGCAATTTTAAAGGGGCCTGGACACAGATTTGAAGTTAATATTTTCTCAAATTTTCTGTATAATATCATGACTTATATGTTGCTATAGTATTTTGCATGGAAATATAATTAAAAAACTTATTTTGTCAGGAAATTAATGAAACTACAAATTTCAGGATGCATTTGATTGACACATCCTTGCACTTTTACAAAGTAAACTTTATCCTTAATACTTAAGAAAAGTAAAAATTTTGTTGTGTATTAGTAAAAAATATAACTATAATCCAGAAAATTCAGAGTAGAAATGTGAGAAAGCACACTCAAAACTCAAAACAAACTCACCAATATTGTCAGTCAATGCTCAGTGATGTATGCAGAATTTAACAAGTTGAACACACCGTGTGAAACGTAAACATTAACAAATAACAGAGCTTGTGCCCTGTTTACAGAAACAGTTAATGTTCACCGGGTGTGTTCAGTTTGTTAAATTCTGCACACTTCTCTGAGAACAGACTGATAATACTTTGTTCAACATTGCTCATGCACTAACTCTGTTTGCTTAATACCAAGGAGCAGAATAGAAATATTTCAAAGAAATAATGCACATTCACTACATAATAAATAGCCCCCCCCCAAAAAAAATAATAACACCAGAAACCCTGACGTTGGAGCTTCAAATTACAGATTTTGAAAGAAGCATCTTTGCTCACCATTTAGCCTTAATATCATCATATTCACTTGGTTTATCTACTAAATACACAGTAACATAGAAGATTTTCAAAGAATTAATGCATTTTCCCTTTATAATCAATAGAAAAAAATTGACCTCAGCCCTAACACCAAAAACCCTTGACCCAGAAGAATAATTGTAAAGAATTTATGCATTTCAATATACGATCATTAGAGCACCGCCAAAACTCCAGAACCCCCGACCCTGGGAACATGAATTTCAAGGTCACGGTTTCAAAAGTCGAAGTATATTTTAATCATATCACAGGCATTGTACATGTGACAAGATTCAAACTGTATCTCTTCTCATTCAAAAGTTATTACAAGGTTACAATTATCCCAATGTGTTCAGTCCTATTATTTTTTGTTTATATGTTTTATTACAAAAAGTATACACAACGTACATCTCTATATTGTTTACAGGTCTCTTTATTCAAACAAAATTGATTCTCTTATACTAAAGAATAAGTTTGGTTGTAATTGCTCCATTTGGATTTCATTACACAACAGATAAACATTGAACAAACGCGGATGTGGCAGGTGGCCTTTTTTTTTAACTATGACAGAAACATGTAGAGAGGACTCAAGATAACCTGAAAATGGTGGCGGCATATCAAAATTTTATTTACTTGACTCGAAAAATAAAATCCTGAACAAGCATACATTAACAGTTTCAAACTTTTACCTTCTATCCTGTGAATGTTGTGAAACAAGTCCTCTATATATTTAAGCTCATGTCTGCTGTGATCCTCAGAGCTGGTACACTCCACACACAAGGGAACACCACATGGGGTACAGAACTGCTCCAGGGGACTTCTGGGATGCTTTTTGCATTTG